>NC_088172.1:33132896-33757896 GCF_028769735.1 Zonotrichia leucophrys gambelii
GTTCCACTGAAACGAGTGGGTGCTGCACTTTTGAGTGTGTTACGTAGAAATAATGTGTGTAAATCCAAGTGCTGTGTTCATCTGTGTATGTGATAAGTTTCACCATCACTTAGACACACAGTCTCCTGTTCCCACATGGAGCACGACCTATAAACTTCCCCTGACCTGATAGTTTCTGGAGACCTGATGATGCAGAAGTGCACAAAGTTTATTTAACCTTCTGCTTGCAGCTGCAAGTATTTCTTTCTTGGCAGTGCACAGTCTGAGACACAGAACCATAAATATTTCCTGTGCCTATATACACCAAGATGTGTGTCAGTATTGAGTTTTTTCACTTTGAACAATGAGAAGGTAATGGGGGTGACAGTGGTTGTCCTTTTGATACATTCCAGATTGTACAATTAACACATTTTATTGCTTTAGCTGCCTAGTCTGTTTTTAATGTAAGCTGTTGCTGAGTTGTTTGAAATTATTTACTTAAGGGCTTTAAAAGTGACCTTTTTATTTTAAATCCCCAGAGTTCCATAGTTGGTGTTTTTCTTCCTTAGGGCATATTTCATTTTTGAATAAACATGTTGTAAGTGCTGCTAAGATGGCTGTAATGATCCTCTTACAAACTACTGTTTGTTTCTTTAGTGCTATGATGTTCTCAGCCCTGTGCACAAATGCATAATTATCAACACTCTGATTTAATGTAGCAAGAAGGGACTAATTTTAATCAATATACACGTGTCCATGTAAAAAAAAATGGAAAAAAGAATGTGCATTTTGTTGTAATCAGTCATTTAAAAAATCGTTTTTCTCACAGATGGCACTTTGGGAAGCCTAAGCCAACCATTCCTGCTGCATGCATGCCTGAATTGATTGCATTGTTCTGCGGAGCTGAGAGATTCTCCTTCCTGTTGGTCTGTCCCTGTGTGAAGCAGGACTTCACAGGATTAGAATGAGCCAGAAATTAAAGGAGGAGCCCCTCCCTCAAGTTTGGACATCCACTTGGAAACCTTTAGATCCCACTCCCACTTCAAGCGATTTGTGAGGGCAAGTGTTCCAGCTAAGAGCTTGCAGTTGGACACTGCCTTCGCTAAGATCAAGCTCTCCTCAGGCTCAGATTGTCAGGGCTATTTTCATGAGATGAAAGAAATCTTAATTAAGTGTTCATATCTTTGTCAGCCAGACTCAGAATAAAAATTGATGTGATTCCCTTGAGCTTCACTGCTTGTTATACTCTGCAAACGCTGCTTGTTATACTCAGCAACAAAGATACTGGGAAGAATAATGTGAATCTCATTTAACATCACAAAGAAGCTTTCCACAGCAGGAAAAGCTGATGTGCAACTATTGAATTTGCATAAAAAAACCCTCTCCACTTTCTCCTCCCTAAAAAAAAAAAAAAAGGAAAAGAACGATTTAAAGAGAATGATGGCATTGTTTCTTGCACTTAAGGGAAGAGGTGATAGGGTAATGATTTTAGTCCTACCCTCTGTGAAAGATTCCAGTTCTTCCTTGCCACAAGCGGCCCAGATGACCTCAGGCAAGAGACTTCCTTCTCGCTGAGCCTTAATTCTCTCCTTTTTGCTAGTTCAAAGAGGATTTCTGAGGCTAAATGTATTAAAAACTCTGGGCTCAGCTTACAGTCATGACAGACCGAGCAAACTCTCAGAGAATCAGCGAGTACTAGTGGTAAAACTTCCTCACATGCACCCCATGCCATGCAGGACCAAAGCATCCACAGCAGTAAGAGCAGGAAGCCATACACGGATCTGCAAGTCAGAAGCAGCTGCAAAAGAATGCTTGGGATTCCTTTACCAGCACGACGTTTTAACTCCTTCCCTCTCAGCAGGTAGGGAGGGTTTGATATCGAGGTGTTCCTCATTAGCCAAACTAGTCGGGATTTCAAAGCCCATGTCTAGACAGGAGATTTGCACTTCTGTCTTGAGAGAGCCTGACAATGTTTTACCAAACACAAATTAGTTTTGGATAATCAGATTTTAATAAGGTGACAGCAAAACAGCTAGGATCAGGTAAATGAGAGACCAGGCTTCAACTTCTTCCAAAATTTCAAGTCCTGCACTTGCAAGATGTCAAAACAATGCAGCACTAAGACTGTTTTCTGCTAATTTTTGTAATACCGTATTTTCTCTCTTGTGCTGTTCTTATGCCTGTCCTTGGCTAGAAGATGGTGGTTGAATGCTGTAACCACACACTGAACTATAGCCAGGATGGCAATATTTTGAAAAACAAGGTGCTGTTCTGCTTCAGCATTTGCTGTGTTGTGTGAATGGAAATCTACAGACTCTGAACTGATAATCATATGCAATGTCAGGCAGAGTTCATATCACTATAGAGTGAAAATATTGTCCTGATGGGGGCTGAGAAACAGAGGCACAGTGAGATGGACTGAGCTGACCAACACCACTACAGGTCAGTCAAAGTTAGAGGAACATCTTGTCCATTGGCTTCTTTGCCAGGAGATAAAAGGTGCAGTGCAGGACATGTTGGAGCTCCTCCATCCCAAGTGGAGGGCACTTGAGTATGAGGGCAGGAACAAGCTACTGCTATTTTAAATTTTTTTTTCTTATAACCTTATGCATGTGCCTGCTACTCTGCATTCTAAAACTAAAAACAAAACAAAAACAAACAAACAAAAACAAAAAAAAAAACCAAACACAAAAAAAAACCCAAGAAAAAAAGAGAGAAATTTTTAGTTAGCTCTCAGATTCGGTTATTTTCCATGCGGAACAAACATTTTTAGACAAAAAAAAAAAAAGAAAGTTTTTCCACATCACAGAGAAAACAGTATCTTTACATAGAAACTGCAATATAAAGTATACTGTATCCCTTTAGCAGAATTTAGAAAAATCTATAGAACTGGTGCAGAAGGTGTGAAAAATACCCAGGCTGAAAGTATGGATTGACTTTTTGCTTCCTTAAAAAAGGAGAAGAATGTACTAGAGTAAAAGCAATGCATTAACATATCAATGAGAGGAAAAAAACCTTCATATAAATTAGTCAGGGAGAAGCTTTCCTGTTGGTGACTCATACAGTGAAATCACAGATATCCTGAAGTCAGCATTAACAAATTTTACCAACTTTTTCTCCAAGATGAATTTTGTAGGAAAACAGCCTAATTTGGAAGATCAGTGGTTTCTTGTAAAAAGGACTAGAAAGTAATAAGAATGTATCACAGTGAGTTTTGTGATTATTGAATTTTACTCTTGTTTACCGAATTAATCAACTTCATTTTGGGATTCCTAATGTAATGTTCCAAGCTTCTGTACTATTTGTTCTAGTTGGTTGCGTTAACAATATGAATTATCTTTTACCAGTATGAGTCAGTTTAACTCAGTTCCAAACCTTTTAAACTCATAACAGATGGGTCAGAAAGTCAGGGTTAGAAAATAAGCTAAAATATGACAGCATGATATAAAGTTTCTCCAAACCCAGGGCTGTTTATGGGTTACTCACTGTATGCTCAGATTTTCTTAAAAAATCTTAAACACTGAATAAAAATTCTTCATTTAGAGAATCAAAATATTCAAAACTAAAAGAGCTGTGTTTCATTTATAGCAACCTCCACACAGTTGAGGAGCTATGAAAATATCTAAAAATAACATGATCTAAAATGGTACTTGCAATATCTCAGTGCTTTCATGTGAACAACAGTGAGCACTGGAAATGGAAAATCTCCTGTACTCACTGGCAGCCTCCCCCTTCCAGCCTCAGCCTGGACTTGCCCCTCCATGAATCCTGGCAGGGTGAGCAGGAGGAGCCTGAGCACCTGAACACTGCCTCCTCAGGGAAGCAGGGAGTCACCCCCTCATGGCTGTGACTTCTTCACACGTGTGCTCCTTGCCTGGCTTTGCAGCTGGGGACACCAGCAGGTGTCCAGGAGGAACACTGAGGCAGGAGACTGGTGCTGCCAGAAGAACTCGATGAAGCTGTTTACACAGAACCACCACGAAAGGAAAATTGTATGTACAAAAAGAATCAAAATCTGAGAGAAAACAGTGTTTGCCAAATTTCTGCTATTCTCTTGGCGGGATGACACAGGCCAGCAGGTGTCCAGGACGAACACTGTGGCAGGAGACTGGTGCTGCCAGACGAGCTCGATGAAGCCGTTTAGCGCGAGTCCCTGCGAGGTGTGCTGCACAGAACCACCACCAAAGGAAAATCGTGCGTACAAAGAGAATCAAAGTTTGATAGAAAATAGTGTTTGCCAAATTTCCGATATTCCCTTGGTGGGATGACACAGGGGTCAATTTTACAGTGGCCTTTTCCCCAGAAGACACAGAGTCGTTTCTGAGATCAATGCATTACAGTGTCTGTTCTGTCAGTATGGGAGGATCTTTCCTTTGCAAGAGCACCTGCAGGGCTGAATGTCAGGGATGGCACATGCTAGAAAGTTCATTTTACCTTGAAAAGATCTCTGGGCCTTGGTCTCATTCAGTACAATCAAAGAAGGACAAGGTTTCCTATATCTGATTTTTATGGCCCATGACTTAAAAACCCTCTCTCACAACATCCAGCTACCCTTAGAAAATACTCAGCACTACAGAGTAGCCCATATTGTACGCATAGTAAAGAAATTATTTCCTGCCAGGCAATTAGCATGTCTACCTGCTAGTCAGCTTGTGCACATGTTGGCTGTGCCACCGATCTCCACATTGGGTGGGACCTTGATAATTATAGGCAATTACAGTTATGGATAATTATGGAACAGCAGGCCAAATTCCTCTCTATGGTTGCCTGTCTTTACCCTGGCAGTGTTACACCATGGTTTGAGTGTGAAACTTCGGCCTCTACATCTGCATCCTGCTGTCTGCCTGCAAGTAAACACAACTTTGTAGGTCAGGAGCTTGTCAGTTACATAATCAGCCACATCTTAATGCCTATGGATTTATCGCATCTGGACATGGCTCTTTTATTAGGGATATAGCCAATCTTCCCCCTTCAAGAGCTGCCCACAAGAAAGAGCATCATTAGAAAAATAGAGCAGACTGAGTTTAAGAGAAAGTGTAAACTTAAAGCCATGCATTTCATCATTTACAGCTGCTGCTGCAACAATTAATTGCTTGCCCTTAACGAGATCATAGATGTTTGCCAGCCACACTTCATCCCACATCCCACACTGTGGCTGCACCAGAGGCTCGATTTCCAGCTGCTAGGCCATTTGCAGGCATGTGGAGAGCTTTTGGCTGTTCCTAAGGCAAGTGCCCCTCAAGCAGCTAATGAATTGCTGAGGGAAAATGCAGGGAGTGCCAGCTGGACCTGACCCATGAACTGGCAATTAGACTACACTGAGTTATTGAATGACCAGAGAGAGCTACTCTCTATTTACTCTTCTAAGGAATAACATTCAGTAATAGCTCAAGCAGTGCTTCAGCATGTTGGGGGGATGTTGAATCTTCTGTCTGAAGATTTTCAATAGTCTCCAGCTAGCAAAGATCAGAGACTGGGAGAATGCACACATCCAGCACACCCAGTTAAGCCTCCTGAAGCCAGGAGCAGCAGAGCAGGCTGATGATCTGCACAACCTCTGTCCTAAAAGCACAGAAACCAGGGATTCACCTGAACATGTGGTGATGAAGGGGAGTTTCTTCAGGAACTCAAAGCTTGTCTGATTTTCAAAGCAACTGCAGAGACCATTTATTAAGCTGTATGATGGTTTTTCAGCCTCTGACAAATGGGAAGTGAAAGAATGGAAGTTGACAGAGTTGCTTAGAGCTTTGTGATCTGATTTGGTTGTTTTTGTAAATTCAGTTCTCTCACTCTGCATCCCTGGGAGCCTGTGCAGCAGCACTGCTGGAGGACGTGGTACAGGAAGACTCCAGGCACTGCCACAGCCATATCAAACAAGCAACAACCAACATACCCTTTCCTAACTGCTGACAAAAGAGATTAATCACACAGCCATGCTGTACATTGCTACCTAATTTACCCTGAAAGGTGCTTTTCAATTATTTAGGAAAGCCTATGATCAAGAACATTTAGCTGTAGAAGTGTATTCTTTTTTGCCTACATTAGAGAGTGATATTAAATAATGTGCTGCTGTAAACTATTGAGCCCATCTCTCTATTACTGTGATGAGTTCCCAGGGGTGAAACAGTGAAGTCAGAAGGAAAATGCAACCTTCAGACACCACTGAAGTCAGGAAGAGGGGTACTGAAGAATTTCACACAAAAACAGTAATATCATTTGTGCTGCTTGTCATCAGCACCTCAGTCAGCTTGTCAGCATTATAAGTCTGGATTGTTATTTCATCCCAACAACAACAGAGTGTCACTAGGATTTCCTAAACATTGAAGAGGAAGGAAATCTCTTAAAAAAATTATAGTACCTCAAAAAAGCTTGAAAATTGAATGGTTCTAGCAAAAAACACGTGCTCTTACTCAAACACATACAAAAATAAAATACCTCATGAGTGTTGGGCTTTGGACAAAAGTTTTAATGTTTTATTACAAAAACAGTGGCATTTTAAATACTGAAAAATGTTGAAATAAAGCATAATTACAAAGACATCAAAACGTTTACAAGCAGATATAGAGGAAAAAAAAGCAGAAGAAATCTGTAGTCCATCAAGAGCTTCTCTTTATCTCTTTTTTTTCTTTCTTTCTTTTTTAGATGACAGTGCTTCAATGCTAAGCAAAGGCCATGGGCAACATCCTGGCCCCAATGAGGCCAATGAATGTTTTCCATTGGCTTCAGAGATAGCAGAACTTTGTTCATTACCCACATACTCATTACTACATCTTCTAAATCCTTGAACTTGCTGTACCTGTTCCTCCAGCAAGGCCGTGTATTTTCTTGTTATGCATCTATTCCAAACCAGTTACTTTCCCCATAAAAGCTCTTTGGTCTGTTCAGTCCATTCATGAACTGCCAATATTTCGCCTACACTGAGACACAAACACCAAGATGTGCAGATCCTAGACAGTGGGCTGTTAACTGGCATAAGTTAAGATTACCCCTCCCTTGCCTTCTGAAACAACCCTACTGTGCTAAATTTTAGGGCACACAGTACAGCTAACTACCCCAAAAATCACAGCACAAGAGTGATTCAACATATAGTAGCTTCAACATATAGTAGCTAAACTCTAAACACAAATACATTGCTGCAGTTAATTGCTTCTTTGAAGGGTACAGCCAATCTGACAGCTATGCAACAGATGAAGGCCATCAGGGAAAAGTGTTGAGCTGCAAGTAAAGCTTAGACAAGCTGGGATTGGGGATCAGGGATGCAATGGCAGAAGCACAGCTCTCCTCTGGCTCCATGATGCAAACAGGAGTGCAGCTGTGGCAGTGTAAAGCCACGGACATCCCTGGTTATTCACTGTCCTAGTGAAGAGTTTCACAGCATCAGCCCAAAGCCTACAAATGTGCACACATTTAACATGCATTAGTAACTGTCCCCCACCATCTCCAAAGGCACAGAGTCAAATGCAGATGGAGATTTGAGAAAAACGATCTCATCCTTTGAGGCAGCACTTCTGGGATGGGTCAGGCACAGTCTCTGGACTGTCTACCAGCTACAGAAGACCCCCCAGCTACCACCAAAGCTGCAGCTCCTCTGGGGATAAAGGGCTTCTGCTTTTAGTGGTGTCAGTTCAGCATTGCTTATAAACCATAGTATTCTATTGTAACACATTCTCCTCCATACTATGAGCCCTCTGACAAGGAGAAATACACACCCTTCAATAAATACTAAACTGACTTAAAAACTTCATTCACAAATTTAGTTTATATTAGAATATTCAAGTGACAAAATGATAAAAAACTTCCAAACATCAGATTAAGAAAAATTATTTTTAAAAGTTACCTCAGCCTACTATAAGTACAAATGCAACATGCTTTGGACATACAGACTTTAAACTTTAGCCCACCATGAAATCCAGGGGAAAAAATGGGTTTAGACCATCTTTCCAAACAAGTTAAAAACCTCCTTTAGAAATGTTCTGTGAGGAGCAAACTAGTCTGATGTGGGGTAAAAAGTATAAATATGGCAAGGTAAGAGGCAAAAGTCTGACAAATAGCAGCCACCAAGGATTTAAAAGAGTTAGGAAGTTGGAGAATGATCCATGTTATTCTCCCTTTGTTTCTGAACAGTGCTTCCTTCTGTACATTACTAGCCTGTCGATGAGCACTTCTGCAGAAATGCCAGGGGAGACCAGACTAGCTGGGGGATCCTCCATGGGACCAAAGTACAATCACAGTCAGGTACAGCCCCACTATTTCTACAATGGCATAGAACACTACAAGTTGACAAACAACGTGACAGCAAAAAACTGAAAGGACTTAATGCAACCAGTCAAACCCCATTCAACAGCTTTTGATCAAGGGCAGCAGCTTGCAATGAACTCTGTTTCAAAACCACCTCCTGTGCACAGCCTGCTCCCTCTCTCCTCTCTCACACACTCACGCTCTCTGGCTCACTGCTCCTCTTCTCTTTCTCTCGCTGGGAGGTCTCCCAGAGCCTCTCTTTGCCTGGGGCTCAGCGGCATCGCAGAAAGCAGAATCCTTGCAGCTCATTGGCATGTCTGCCCCATCAGGTTGGCACTCTGGCAGCTACACAGCTCCCTCAAGTCTCTTTCTTCATTTTCTTCCTCTTCCTCCTCTCCTTTTTTCCAGGTACACCTGCCATACAAACAACAGGGACAATGCACAAACCTTCCACATGCAATTGCATCTCTGAGAACTGTTGGCTTTTTGCCTGATGAAGAGGATTTAAAGGTTTTTAGGTGTGTTTTACAAGGGCCACCTACTTTCTAGGGTAATTCAAAATCATGGGGAGGACTCAGTGTTTTTAAGTGGGCTCTGACTCATTCATATTTGCTTCTGTTTCATGTTGAAAAGAGCTGTGCAAAAATTACAGTCACTAAATGCAATAGTAGCTTTTTTTTTGCTCAGTAACTCTGAGAAAAACAGCAACAAGTATTTGTCAGAATAGCCTCTGAGTAATACAGAGCCTCTCAAAGAATTAAAATATGCAGCTAAAGGAGAAGCATTTCACATATTCACTTAAAAATACATTTGTGAATACTTCTTAGATTACACATTATTCTGAAAATTCATCAGATGTGCAAAAACAATCACTTACCATTATTGGGTGAATTATTAACAATGTCCAAGGATTTTTCGAAGGAAGCACTGACTGCATCACTGCTATCTCTTGTAGATATCAAGTCCCTGGGGCCGTCTTCCATTCTTGTTTGCAAACCTTGCTGGGGCTTAATTGAAACAATATGCTTCACTAAGCATATGAGTTAAACGAAGCATATGCAAGTACAAAATATGAGAGAAAATGTCATTATTGTGGGGCATTTAAAGAAACTTCAGGACAAATTGATTTTTATATGATTAGAATAGTTTGCCATGTTATCTACCTACCTCTTATTTATTTGTTTTAGAGGGGATTAAAGTGTTGAAATTGTCTTTCAGTGTTATTTTTCCCCTTGCTTCTTCCAGTGATCAGAAGAGCAGCAAGAAATACTGAGATGAAAGTACTGTCATTGTGTAGTGACACTGAAGAATAACATGTGCCCAGTGACTGCTAAGTGACTATAGTCCACAGAAACACTGCAGGTAGCACACAGAGTGGGATGAGCAACTATGTGGATCTGGCTTCATAAGTAATTTCATTTTTTATGTCCAAAAAGGATATAAAAAGGTATGGCAGCACTCTGGGAACTCTGGGATGTCCTGATGATTATGTGGACTGTGGTCAGTCAGGCAGTTAAAACCTTTCCCTTAAAATGGGAGCAGCAGGAGATCTGGCAGCAAAATCATCTCAAGGATCATGAGAGACCACAGGGGGTGTGAGGGGAAGACGATTAAAAAAAAAAAAGCAGCCGTACATGTCCAAAACACATTCTGTGACAAGTGAATGAAATACAATTTGGACATTTCGGGCATTTCCCCCACAATTTCTCATTTCACTGAACACCAGTCACAGGCAAGCACTGGACCAAAAGCCAGTCAACACTCCGTTCCTGGCACTTCCCATCCCAAATGAACTGACATTCTCCACAGCCTTTCTCTGTTACACTCTGAGACATTTTTCTCTCAATAAGCTTTTTTGTGGTATAACAATGGCCTTGTTTTATCTTCACTGACTTTTGGGAACCACCTTTTCATTACTGTTGATATCTCTGGGTGACCTTCAGCTACAGATGAAACACAGGCCAATTGTACACTAAATTTGGAGTGCATGTGGTTTTAATCATGGATGAAAAAATGTTTAGGCAGATGCATTCCAAGTTTAGTGCACAACATTCTGTACTGCAAATTCAAAGTGTTTTGAAAATATGTTAGGGAATACCATGTTGCAAAACTCCACTGTTCCCTCTGCTCATAACTGCTTTTTATGGGAAGACAGGGAGAAAAGAGAAGAGAAAGCCAGAAGACAGAGAGGAAGAAAAGTCTCCCTTAGGTCATCCTAACAGAGAAGAATCCTGCTCTGCTAATGGAAAACCAAACACTACTCTTGGAATACAAAATACTCACATGCCTTAGTCCAGCTCCACCCTTTGCTTCCTTCACTTCCATCTTCTTCTTCTTCCGTTGTGTTTTGCTTTCAGGTCCAGAAAGACAGAAACGAATGCCTGCTTTGCCTTTTGGCAAATCCTGCAATCATCAGAGATTTTGTAAGAGGAGTTGTGGGACAGCTAATTCTGGGTTGTTTTTTTTTCAGGAAAACTGATTACCTCCAGGAGTATGTGTTGACAGTGTACAAGGGGCTGTCTCTCTGGATAGGGTGCACACCTCAGCTTAACACGTATCTTTGCAAAAAGCTCAGCCTGCTCTTCCCATGCTGTCTGAAAGGAACATTTCTCTGGGCTTCTAGAAAGCATTTAAACAGCAGGACCTCTGCTTCTACATCTCCACCCAAGATACCACTGTATCACTGTCACCAAACCTTCTTATCAGCAAACTTAAATAAATATGTCCTGGCTGCCTGAGATGCTGTGAAGGTTGTGCCAGTTCTGGGCTCCACACCTCTTTTAAGGCCTGGGCATTTGAGAAGGTCAGCAGCAGTAGGGTGCAAACACCCAAGGCTTGCTGCTTAGGGCAGTCACCACAGGGGGATGATGAACTCCCAGAACCAACCAGCTCCCCCCAGCCCATCTCATGCCTCCTGCAAGCGTGTTCCCCAGCTCCAGCTATCTCAGACAAGTGAGGCAGGGACCATGCCAAGCATTTCCTCCCAGCATGAGAAAGCCCCCACAACCAAAGGAGCCTGGCTCCAGGAGACCTCAGTGTGGATGAGACTGATCCCATTGGACCAAGTCTCCCTTGGCCATCCAGAGCACTGCCTCACCTTCTTCTCATCGCTTGTCTGATGCTCCTCATCTCCAGTCCAGTTTCCCCACTCCTCCGTGGGAGCCTTCCAGTCGGAGTCCAGGTCAATCATGGAAGGGTCACCTATTAGGGCAAGCATATGAATGAATTATGTTCAAATCCATACTACTTCCCAGCCTCACATGAGCAGCACAAATGCTGCAAAAAATATCTTCTTGCTTGCTCATGTGATATTTGGATGTGCATGTATTCATGTCTTAAATGTGTTAAAACATTTCCAAATTTATTTTAAAAATTAATTAAGACATATACATTGACTGCCAATTCACAATTCGTGACAGCACTCTGCAGGACAGGAGAAAAATTAAAGAAAGGCAGAAAAGCACATACAAAACCAAAAGCCCTTCTAGTTTTGTAAAGCTTGTTTTTCAAGAAAACAAGCTTTACAAAACTAATAGAGTGGCTTGTCAAATATTTCCTTTTAATTTTATGGAGAAGGATTGAGGCATATCCAGAAACACTGGCAGACACAGCAGGCTCTTCCATTCACTGCAACACACCATCCTCTGGGCAATTATTCATATGGAAGAGTAATATTAACAAAGGATTTGTGCATTCATTATTGCTCTCTTTGGTGTTTTCTTTCTTACAAAAAACAGAACCAACTACATTCTCAACTTCGTCTTCCTTTTCTATTTTCTTTTCTTGAATGTAAGCCAGAAAAGCACCATCCCAGCACTGATTTCCAAACCTCTTTAATATACAACTCTAAACAGGCATGAAATAGAGAACACTTCCCCTGCGTCAATTCTGATAATTTCATGGGAACTGGGCAAAAAACTTTTCAAAATCGTTTAGGTTTCTCTATCTTTCAGCATCTGGTACCTTTGAAAATCTGGCTGCAAGCCCTCAGCTGCCTCTCCACAAAGCACTGGCAAACTATCCTCAGTCAAGGAGGCAAAACAGACCAGTTTAATTCCTTCACCCAAACTGAATGAGGTGCCAAAAAGCAGATAAATCAGCATAAGATGTTGAAAGGACTACTTGATTATTTTTTTTTATCAATTTGAATGTAACAATCTTAAGTCTTATCCCAACAGGAAGAATGACTTTAAAAACACAATATAAGTTTGAAAACATATAATAATAACTCCTAGCTGATTACTTCTCTTAAAAAAAAATTCCCAAGCGGGATGGAAAGACTTCTACTTGAAGCAGGGCCAAAACCAAAAGCATGCTGGGAATGATAAAAGAAAACTGTTTCCAAAAAGTTGCTCTGACCAGTTTGCTGCCAAATGTTATAAACATGATTATAAACATTATTCAAGCTTCTCAGTTTAAAATCCATGCCCTCTATATAGACAATATCTCTTTCCTTCTTCAAAGGGGAAAGGAACAACTAATTTTGAATGCATTCCCTCATAAAATTCCAGTCCAAAATAGAATTCAGCCCTCCTGAGCTGCAAGGCAGCAGCTCTGCTCATAGATGTTCTTGTGCAACATGCAAGCAAAACAGACCATAACTTAACACATGGAAAGCCACAACTGTTGTTTTCACCTTTTTAATTTCTGATATCTCAAAAAGTGCATTTATGTATATGCTTCTAAACATGAAAATAGTTTTGATGGCAAATTGCCTGCAATGGGCTTACATTAATGCTTCACCCTTGTCACATGTGGGCATGAAACTTTGCCAGACAGCAGTGACTGCCTCATCTCAGAATTACTTGTCCCAAAGTATGTGTCCCAGGGGTGTTTAAAATCAACTCAGGCTAAAATTAAGGGCAATATAAGATTCTCTACAATTTGCTGGATTTGATGGGGAAATCGGATTAAATGTACTTATCCCAAAGCTCTGATTAAATGTACTTATCCCAAAGCTCTGACTTAAAATCTCTTCTGTTGTGTAGCATATTTCCCTTCAGTGACATCTCCCACAGTGTCCTTAAACTTTGAATACTCTCTAGTATTTTTAAATCTGATTCTCCTTGGGTCATCAATTCTCCAACAGGCTAAAACTGATCATTAATGCCTGTGAGCATAAACACTAAAAGAAATGTGCCCTGCATGTCCTCCTGCTCCCCATGTGGGTTTAGCCCTGACAGAGGTGATATCTCTCTCAGCACCAACACAGGCCAACGTCTTGGCAATTCCTGCTGTTCATTTTTACAAAAGCAATGATGTTAAATGTCATTTTCCATTTCAGTTCTTGCTTGCAACCCACCCCAGTCCTCCAGCAAACTCCGCCCAGACAAAGCTGTACTTTTCTGTTGGCAGCAAATTTGCAGAGTGCATTTCAAGGCCAAGGTGATTTCCACACACCCCATGCAATGAAAACACATTTAGATCCTGAAAGGCACAACACTGAAGGCGTCTTCAGAAACCAGGGAGGCTGCCAGCACCTCTGCAGGCAGAAAGTCCATCCCAGCACCAACTGCCTGAATGCCCTTGGTCTCCAGTCTCTCCCTGTGTAACAAGGAGAGGACAGGGAGCGGATGGCTGCGCCCTGGGGGGTGTTGGGGAGCAGGAAAACAGGGCCCCAAGCAGCAGGATCTGCTCAAAGGGGACAGTCAGCAACTTCTCGGTGCCTGCTGATAGAGAGGGTGGAGTGCAGTACTGTACAGGCTGAACCTAATTATCTGGCCTGGAAAATGAAACTGGAAAGTACTGCGGCAAAACAGTCTGTGTCACCAAGGCGGGGATTCAAAATTTTCTAATCTGGAGTTGTACATTCGGATTCTAATCTACCAGCACCTCTCTTGCATGCTGTCACAAAATATGGGCAGCAGAAACTTAAGGGAGGCTCATCTGGCAGGGCAAACCCTTCAGTAGGCTGCATATTGTCCATGGCACTGAGCTTTTCTGTGGCTGCGGTAAAAAACCCATCCCTTTGCAAAGGGCAGTTTACTGTGTTAGAAACACAGTCCTAAGCAAATCCTTGCCAAGACATCACTTGTAGCCTCAGTAATACATTCAGTTAAAATGGGTAGATAATTTCCAGTCTAAAGCTTGAATTTCTGTGTTACAGATCAATAGCTGAGTGGAAGAATCCCTTATTTGGCACCTTCCTTCAGCATAATACAGTAGAGCCAAAATATCAAATTGAAGACTTCTTTTCTGTCAGACTGAAGACTTCTTTTAGTGGAAAAAAGCTACTGATTCCCATAAAACAAAGGAATTACAATTGATTGTAACTCTGGAACAGAAGGAAGGTTGGCAGTCAGGAGACATAGAGGATCAGGAGACATCGAACTTTTCTTAAGGTTATGGGGAAATTTTGCTTTGGCAATCGAGAGGGATTCATTAGGAGGATGCCAAGACACAGATAAAAAGTGACTCTTGTGGTCATGAGCTGTTGCATTTGCAAAGCAGAATGTGGATTTTCTGAGGTTGCACTGCGCTGTTGCCAAAGCACAGGTCTGCTGCACTTGGAAGCAGATGCGTGGGATAAAATTAGTATTCCCTTGCCTTGGAACCAGACACAAGTGCTCTAAAACAGCCCAGCTGGCCACACTGTGTGGGTTACATGTTTTATAACAGCAGAACCAGCCACAGCTTGCAATGCATTCTGTGGGACAGCAAAGCTCAAGCACATAAATGTCACCACAGGGGCAGTGGCAGATGTGTGCCATAGGTACACAAAGGGAGTATTAGGAAGCACATGCAAGTAAAGCTTCCCAGACAGAGAACAACTCTGCAGAACAGGAACAAAAAAGGCACCTGGTGAAAGCAGAGCACTTACTGGGCTCAAAAATGAAGTTAATTATGTCAGGACCAGAAGAGGTTCAGGCCCCTTTCTTTCTCTTTGTGACAGGAATGAAAAGTATGCAAACACTAATGATGAGTAGGGGAAAAATATGACGGGCAAAGCTTTCCACTTTGGGGCCCTCATGGAAGAGTCCTGGCCACCTCACCCTGCTGGTGGGACTGCTGGGACAGCAGCCATCAGTGCTGACCATGTGGCTTCAACTCCAAGACACTGAATGCCCCCAGCTAACAAAGGCTTAGATTGCTAAGGACTAATTGTTTGAATATGCAGAGACAATGACTGATGACAGAATGAGAATTTCAGAACCAATGAGGTCGGAAGTGGCCTCTGGAAATTGTCTAGTCCCACCTCATGTCTCTCACAGGGCTCAACTATAGCAGGTTTCTCAGGAATGCAGCAAAGTTTTGAATAGTTTGAAAGGTGGAAAGTCTGCAACCTCTCTGGGCAAACTGTTCTGTTGCCTGACCACTTTCCCCATAAAAAAAAAGTTTTCACTTATGGATAAGTGGAAATTCACCTCTTACCCATCTGCCTGTTCCCCACTCTCCAGGCCATGACCCCATGAGGTGCTCATACACAGGCATGGCTGGACCTTCTCCAGTATATCCCTGACTGTCTTGTACTGGGGAGCCCAGAAATGGACACAGGACTCCAGATATGACAATAATTGAGAATTAACCACCCGCAAGCGTGTCTCATTAATGAATGTCAACACAGGAGTGTGTTGTTTGGAAACCAGCCTGATTGAGAGTCTTTTAAATATTCCAAAAGTGACTGCCTAGTTCCCTTTGCCACTAACTCCCTGTCTCCCTCTGTGTATATATGCTTTCAGTTGTGCCAACACTTAAATCTCAAGCCTTTTGTGAGTGAGGGTGTTATTATTGCTGGTACTTCACAAAAAGATAACCCGATGTGGAGCAGGGAGCAGGCCAAGGCAGCTCCACCAGCCAGGCCAGAGGCAGGAGTCCAGCATGCATCTCCTTTGGCTGTACCAGCCCAGCACAGAACAAAGAGACTCATTACATGTACTGCCCTGGATTTGATGAAATGACCCCAGGTCATATTTAGGCTATGAATGGCTTTTTTTTTTAGTTCCCAAGCCTGCAAGAGCTAACAGGCCGTGTTTAACTGTCTAAGAGCTCATTTTGCTTGCAGCGCCAAACTTCATGCCAACCATTACCTCATCTAAATTCAGGGAATACATGTTCCTGACGCACCCCTCCCCTGCATCGAGAGCAAGGCTGATGAGTCAAAGGAAAAAGAATACCAGAACAGAAAAGCAAGCTGTAAGACGGACTGAATCCTACAAACACTTCTGTTCTGATATTTGCAGAAGCAAGCTCCAGAATTTGCTCCTATCCTTCCCCTCTCAGACAGATATGGAACTCCAAAAGCAGAGCTCTGCTTGGCTGTGCAAGTGTAGATCAAGCCCAGAGTGTGCCAAGTCTGACATGTGCTAAATGTAGTGCACGGGAACGCTGCTGAAGAGCTGCCCACACTGCCTCCCTCCATCCCGCGTGGGCGCGACGGGGCTCCAAAGTTGGAAAGGGCCAGGCACCCTTTGCAGCAACGCAGGGGTGAAGAAACACAGCACCAAGGGAAGGGAAGGCTCAGGGCTGGGGGTTTTGTTTTTATTCTTTTTAAAGCAAACTGTGTTATTTATAAAATCACATCCAAAATGGTGCCTCTGCTGCAGAGCTTCAGTTACCGCTGGGCAGAGAAGGAAGACAACCACAATCTTTTCTCCTTAATGCATTCCACCCCTCTGGGTTCTCCTGCAGTTAAGCAATCAGAGCAGCTAGAGCACAAAGAGGTTTGCTCAGCTCATCAGCCATCATTCCTGCAAGAGCAGGGAAAGGCTTCCCAACAACAGGGGTATATATATATATATATATATATATATATATAAATACTTCACTCGATCCTGACCAAAAGGTCAAGTGAAAAGGTCATCTAATACCCACACTGTTCATGCCAAATTATTCCAGCCACTCACGACCCATGCTTGTCTTTCTTTTAAAACTAAAAAAACATCCATTACCACTCATAAAAAGACTGAAATCCTGACTGCCACAATGCACTGGAGTTATATTCTGCATCTGGGTTCAGGGCATTTCCAAGGAAATTTAAAGTTTTGGCAAAGGTACACTGAGCTTGAAAAGCACCCTGTCCTCCCATGGCTCTCCCCCAGCCACCCCACTGAGCCCAGGCTGCAGCTGCCTGGAAAAGGCCACTCAGCTCCACCTTCCCACGCAACCATAGGAGGGAGGGAGGGAAACACAATGCTTCAGTTATGAAACCCAAACACAGCTTTGAACTCGTTTCACAAATTCAGTAATCCGAGTTGACTGCTAACACATGGGGCTTTTCGAAACACAGAGCCCATCCTGCTGCCTCTGGCTCAGGAAGTCCCTGACCCGCTCTCTGCAGGGTGTGGGGAGGGATCACCCTGTGCTTGCCCTGTTCCTGTGCTTATCTGCCCACAGCTGATAGCAGGGCACTGCTGCAGAGCCTGCAGACAGCCCCCTACAGCTGATGCTGCTGCTGCCCAGCAGCTCTAGTTACACTTTGCACCAGTGTGTACATACCAAAACAGACACTACCCACCACATTATTTGTTTTTCTTCAGAGGGAAAACGTAACTATAATGCGCTTTCTTGCCTTTCTTAAAGGTTTCACCTGGACAACCGCTGCCCTGACTGACTCACAGCAGCTCTGGGCACCTGCTCAAAACCAGACCCACATGGGATTTCTCCCTGAGCAGCAAATGAGCCACATGGGAAGTGGACCCTGATGTCTGAGGTTTAGGGAATGGACTGAAGAGAGTTCCTGCATTGGTGCACTTGTCTGTCTACAGAAGAAGGGCAGAGAGACGTACCCTGCCCCTGCCATGCATCATCTACTGGGAGGAAAGTCGAGCTGCCATGCCAACAGCATCTGGAAGGACTGTCCTCAGATGATTTACTCTTCACATTATCTGCACACAGGAAAGCATCTTCATTAAAAAATTAAACCAAAAAAATCCCAAATCCCAAACCTAAAAGATAATCACATAGGTATATTCACATTATTAAAACCAATTAATCATGCCTCTGTCTGCTTGCTATGTCATGATGCCTGCATGTTATGTAATTTAAGCCACACATTAATCTCATCACTGTGGATTTATTAACAAAGGCTGGACGAGGACACTATATGCATAAGTTATTAAAAACAACTCACTCAGGAGTGGCTACACTAACAGCATTCAGAAAAGTAAACTTCTGGCATATCTCTGCTGGGGACCCAAGGAGGGAGCTGTAGTTCCTGCAGAACAAAAGCCACATCCAGAGTATCCAGCTCCAACTCCCACCATCTTCAGTGAGAAGGCTTCTGCTCAAGCTAACAGAAATCCATAATTGCCAAATTAATTGCTCCATGAAAGAGCACAGGTGAGAGAGCTGCTGGAGGAAGAAGATGCTTTGATGATTTCAGTAACTAAAGCAACCAGTAAGATTCACACGCGTCCCTGAATGACTCCCCTTAGCCCCTTTCTAAGGCCTGTACATAAAAGACCAGAGTATTCTTCACATCTTTTATAAACTGGGGCTTTTTTCCTTTCTTCCTTTCACCTAATAAACTCTGAGGTTTATGCAGTTGTGTATCAGTTTGGTTTTTTGGTGCATAAATGCAGATGTTTAAAAATATTTCTCCTTGTTGAGTACTTATACATTAGGAACTGCTAGAATCCACTGACAAAGTATTGGAAAACAGATGGTTAAATATGGCATGTGTTAGTTATATTAATTGCCTTATCTGGCTTTAGAAGCTGATATCATCAATCTGGCTAACATCACACACACTGTTTTGTGCACAGATATCTATATATATCTATGCTTGTCTTTAGCATCTCTAATAGATTCAGGACCAGACTTTGCATTCATCATCCAGCTAAACTTTCAATCAAAGTGAGTTTCTGGGAGGCAGGGAATGTATGAATCAGGGGTGTGTGCAGTCAATCAGTGAAGACTGACAGGTGCAGAGATGCAAAGTGAAAGCCAAAAATGAGGCTTAACTCAATGCAAAATGAGGAGATGCTCCATCTTTCTCAAGGCCATGCATGGAGAGGCTCAAGCAAGAAATCCCTCACTGTGCTGGATGAGAAGCTGCTGGCTAGGCTGCCTCTAACACAGCCTTTCCAAGCTGCACATTCACTCCCTCCCTCGCTCTGGAATTCTCTGAATTTGCTGGTTATCAGAGCACAACAGAAACCTTCTGTGTGAGTCAACCTAACAGAAAGAATCTGCAGGGGAGGCAGTATTTTTTAATATTTGTTCCAAGATGAGTACATGAGTTTGGAAAGCACTCAATAAAAGGTTCTAATGTTGCTCCCTAAAACACTGGTGTGCTGGATTGCAGATGCAAGCAAGCTCTGCAAGGGAGAGTGACTAATGAGACGTGGCTCCAGGGGAGAAGACCCATGTGTGATCAATGAGAGCTCTTTTCAGTCAAGCAGCCAGGAAAGTGATAGAAGAATTCAGACAGAAGTACAACAAGAGGCCACTCACCTAAATCCCTGGAGAGATCTGACAATGTCCCAAAGGTCACAGGGCAGGATTTTACATCGGCAATATCCCATGTTCCTGAATTTAAAATGCAAACAAACAGTAACCCAAAATCTGATGTCATGTTCACTGTTTCCACTTCATGCTCCCAAGCTCATTACAGCCCTTCCATGTTCTCTTCATTCCAAGCCTACATCCACTGCTGTTGCTGGACAAGCATCCAGCAAGGAGAAATCACCTTTATGGACAGGGAGAGTCCAGCCCCATCACCACGTTCATCTTCTCAGACTTTCAACATGCATGTCACACCAGCATGGCACTTCTCTGGACTCCTCACTCATCTGAACTGCTGCCCCCTTTCTGCACTGCTGGCAAAGTTCTCATCATGTATTGGAATTTGGCCTTTTGAAAGCATTAGAGTAAAAATGGTGCTAATGTCCTCCCCCAACAACCCTGAACTTGGCAAGAAAAGGACTCTAGCAGAGAAGGCAACTCACATGAGGGCAACCTAAGAGCATTTTCTGAATCATCAGAGTACTGGATTACTGCTGCTGAAGGTGAGTCATCATGTGGCCTTATATACCTTTCAGTTCACCCACCATGCTCACTAATCACTGAGAATGTAGTCAAAATCAAATGCTTTCAGTTTAGGAATATCCTGCCTTTTCCTTTTTTGAAATACATGGATATACCCTGCAGCTTAACTCTGACCATGTGTGAGCATCCTCAGAAGGCAAGGCTTTGGTTGTAAAAGACACAAATAGTACCTGTGTGTAGAAAACAACTTGCACCCAGCAGGTAGTCTACAACACAAGGGATTCCTGCCACAAGGACCCCTCTTTTCACATTGCTGGGAAATAAAGGGTCCTAGGAGGGTGGACAACACTGTGTGTGCAGGATGAATGTCAGTGAGGCTGCAGCAAGGACACAGCAATTTGCGAAGCTTCACCTCAGCAATACTGGAAGGTCAACACTCACCTACATTGGAGAAAACATCATCTTCTGACCTGGAGGTTGCCAATTCTTCCCGTAGAGCTCCTGAGCCCTTCAGCACGGTCCCACACTCTGCCTTGGCAAAGAAAGCACCTTTTCCACCACCACCAGTGTCCTCTGTGAGCGGCCACACTGCTCTCTTCTCATCCCAGTCAAAGGCTGGCTCAGCCGCTGAGCTACCCAGAGATGCTCTGCTGGGGTCTTCTCGGGAGCAAACATTACCACAGGATCATCGTTATTTTTACTTACAAGGAAGAGTTTGTTCAAGAGAGAAAACAGAACAAAGCCTGATCTAAACCCATCAGACTCTCTCCAGTTGAAATTATTTACAGACATGGTGGCAGTGAAACACAGCTCCTGGGATGGGACACTGAAGTGGAGAACAGGAAGGCCAATGTGAGAATGACGGCGCCTCGGTGGCCTTGGGCATCCCTCCCTGGAGGGGAGGCTCAAAGCCTTCAGAGTCCTGCTGGGGGCCCAGAGCAGTGAAGGGAGAAAAAGAGAACAGCTGGACCTCCAAGAAACAAGAAAGCAAACTTCTTGGATGTTGGTAGTTCAAGGCTGCTAGAGAAATCAGTGCAGGAATATGAATATTTTAAAAAATGACAGTTATCTCCAACATTTTTGTTCCAAAGGACTCCTCAAGAGTTTCATGACTCCAGCCTTCAGAATTTTGCTATTTTGTGCTTCAAATGAGACTTGGTGAACTGAGCTCCCTTTCCTGGGTCAGCAAAGCCCTTAACACCTGAACGACCTTAGGGTTAATCCCTGTGGGGTTCTGCAGATGGAGCTGGCACCACTGATGACAAGAGATCAACTTACATGAAGAAAGAAATGTGGACCCATTCACTTTGCTGGAGAGAAAGTGGAGACCTCAGCACCTCCAGCCTCTAAAGACCCTTGATAAACCTCGAGTTAAAAATCTAAACTCTTTATATTTAACTGTATATAACCCAAATGATAGATAAAGTGGTCCCAAGGTGTCTGCATATTTTTCTATTGAAATTTCCTGTTCCCTTACCCTTCAATTTCAATAGAGCACCTGAGAGCACTTTAAGAGCCTTATTGCAGACAGTGCACTAACTCACACATATATCCAGCTACATCTCCTAATCCAGTTACATCCCTCCAATATCCAAACTCCTATCTTAGCTTCTAAATTACTCTAATATTATAAACCTAAAGTTATTTTGATCATTTTATCACAGATAATGAAAATATTTCCAAATGTCTTAATTCCATGATCTGCTTTCATATAGTGGTTATTACATATAACATGATTTGCAGACATGTGTATAGGCATAAGTGTACAGCAGACACCCTGAAATCCCCAGAAAAAAAAAGGTGGAATAAGCACCAAGTGTTGTGTCATTTTATCTCATTAGGATAAGAATATATTCCTTTTACAGTTCTTTAGTCTGGGCAATCCTGGACTAAAGGACCTGTTTGGAACTGAGAAAATTATTTGTGTTTTTAAACATCCAATATCCGAATTCCATCCAGTTTTCCATATCAGAAAACTTCTGTCAAGCCATGCAAAAACAACAAGCCCACATGACACCAAGCCTTCAGCAGATCTACCATCTAAGAGACATCTGCTTTCCAAGTCCTGTGGGTAATGCTGTGTGCTCTGCTGTGTGTTTTAATGAGAGCATGGAGTAAAAGGCAAGCTCCAAATAAAAGCTCCCAAAGCTGTTTTTTCTTAAGTAAATAGCCTCAGTAAGTGCCTGAATTTTGCTGCCAAATGATGAACAGAGCAAACAGACACTGGGCTGTGGGGAGGGGTAAGCAGCCCAGCCAGATCAGGTGTGTAAATTGAGCCTGTACATTTACCTTTTTGTTTCAGCCTTTCCTTCCTTAAGTGTCTCTTTTCACGGCTGCTGATCTTGGTCTGCCAGACTCCTGCAACAGAGAGCAAAGTTCATTTTTAAGCTATCAAACAACTTTCTTCATTGCCTTTACTGCTCAGCACCAAGGTAAATAGCCATCTGAAAGTTTCTGATGCTGGCTGTAAAAGAGGTATCAGATCTTGTGCAGCATGTCTCCTGTGTGCAGCCCTTGCTCCCTCTGCAGAGATGTGTTACATAAGAAATCCCCATCACAGACCTGTCTGTTGTGTCCTGACCCATGTAACTGCACATATTCTTCTTCTGTCCTGTGTGTCAGCCTGATGTGACACCCATTCCCTTGGGGGAGGTGTCACAGCAGAGCATCAGCCACCTTATATGTCTGACAGTGGGGAGAAGTTAATGTAAATCTTAACCATTAAATAAGGCTTCTGTTTACTGTGTTCTATAGCCCTAAGACTTTTCCTACAATGTGGACACCCTCTCCCACTCAGCTGTTTACACACACATTCATTCACACTCATGGGGCCACATCCTGTCTCCATCCATGCCCCCCATGACCCAAGAAATCAGAGGAGGTGCTGGTAAAAATGGTTAATGAAGGAAAAAACACAGCCCTGGAGCTGACCAAGACACTTCCTTTCTCTGAAGCATCCCTGAAGAGCACATGAAACATTCTTGAAAAACACATGAAACAGTTCAGCTGGCTCATCCATTCAAAAAATTACAGTTCCATTTGCAGGAAGCCTCTGCTGTGTCCCCTTCTCCCCCAGCAGCCTCACAGGCCCCACGAAAGACTCTGGTCCAACAGCAGTGAGGGCTTCTCTTGCTCTCACCACCACACTAATCACAGTGTAATCTTTTAAGCCCAGAAAAGCTTAAAATTTGTTGTTTTCAGTGCAGCCCTTGGTGGGGGGAGGCAGAGAGGAGCTCATGGGATGCAATGTATTTTCCAGTGAAATTCTAGCTGCCTGAGCCTTGCTGGCCTCTCCCAGATTTCTCTGTAGATCTGCTTGAAACAAAGGTCTTGGCTCTGCTCACAGGCGTGCTACAAGCTGGCTGTGAATTGCCCCAGCACCTTTACCAGCCTCAGTCGTGGGCACAACAGTGTGCTTGCTCCATCTGTGCATCAGCATGGCAGAGGCCACAGGATTAGGGGAAGGGCCCCTGACCACTGGGCCTCTGACCACTTCAGAGATCCCTCCTCACCTGCAGATTTGCCCTCCCTGTGTACACAGTCAGGACTTGGGGAGTGGGGCAGGAAACATTTCATTCTCTGGCCCATGTCCGAGACCAAAATGTTGTGGTTTATGGCTTAAACATCTTTATGAAGGACTTTTGCCCCTTATAAGAAAAGTGCATAATGAAACTGCACCCCCAAAGCCCTCCCTGGATGGGCCTCCTGACTGAAACCCCAAACTGTGAGTTAAACCCATAGGACAAGTTGAGATAAGGAAAGTGACAGTGTTGTTCAGAGCATCTGGAAGAGCACCCATGGCCCAGCCCAGCACCTGCTTTGAGGTGGAGGCCCCAGCCCCAGGTTTATCAGCTGCCAAGCTCACACAGACCCTGCAGCAAAGCGGGGAGGAGGAAAGGGTTTGGGTGTGTGGCACAGCCTCTGGCCAGTGGGTATCCATCCTCTGCTGTGCACACCAGCTCAGCTGTGGGCCCCCTTCACCCAGGACAGCCACATCCAAGGGACATCCATGTGAGGGACAGCAGAGGGGGTGCCATGGCCCATCAAAGACCCCTCCCAAAGAGCCCTCAGACCTTGCACCAGAGCACTGCATGTAATGCAAGAGATCCACAGTGCTGCAAGGGACAGTGTCAAACCTGCCCCCTCAGGGGAGACACATGGCCATTCCCACCTGCCCAAATGTATATTAATCCATGGGATTTCATGCTTTAAGGCAGGGGACCACCAAGAAGAACAGATGGAGGGAAACAACGAGGCATCCTTGGAACCCATGGAGGGGTGATACGTTTCTAATCTTTGTCACTCTCCCTGTTCCCCCACACACCTCATTTTCTATTTTTCTTTCTTTCTTTTCTCTTTCTTTCTCTTTGCCTCTTTTACTATTAAATAAAATATATCAAGTTTTTTTATATCAACATCTAAGCTTGTTTGGTTTGAATCACATTTTTTGGGTATATTCAAATCTTCCAGGGTTCGATCCATTTTATTCAAGGAGAGTTTAAAAAGTTCCCTTTATGCCTCTGTAATTAAACCAGATCACAAGAGAACCTGTCCACGTAGTTACACATAGGAAGGAGCAGGTGATAAAATAACTCTCAAACTGGCAGCTTTCCCCACTAACACAGAACTCCAGAACAGTGGAAAAGGCCTCCCTTTTGACATATTTCATCCCATTTTATTATTTGGTAATATGCATCAGATAACAGAAGAATCAGATCTTTTGTTACCTTCTTCCTCTTGCAGTTTGTCTTTTTCCACAGAAAGCAGATCTTTTAGCACTTTCTTGTCTGAGCACTGGGTTTTCCTCTTCTTCTTAGGCTGCAGTATGAAGGAGATATAGAGCAGCAAGATAAAACAAGTATTTGTTATGTTTCATCCAGAAGAAAAAAAGAGTCAGGGCAATAGTTGTGAAATGGAGACAACCCATGATACTCAGAGAGAGTAGAGGGTTGCTAGAGCCTTCTAAGTGTGTGCAAAAGTCTTCCTGAGCAGATTTTATTGCAAATTCCAAACCAATGAATGCTATTGCTTCGGACCTACAAATCTTAATTTATCTGCTAGATTAGAAAGTTCACATTTTAATTCAGGTACCTGCTCTGTAGTAAGATTTGCATTCATTGCTCCTAAGTTCTAATGTTCTTCCTCTTAAGGAGGAAAGTCTGAAATATTTACCCCCTTTAAAATCACGAATGCAATAATCAAGAGTTAGGACCCTGCCAATGCTTAACAAAAAACCCCAGCCCTACCTTCCCCCCCACACTTCAAACCATGGAACAGCCTATTTTTAATGAAGGTATCTGCAGTTTGCACTAATCTGAGAGGGCACAGGAGTAGCTGAGGCCATTTGCATACAGCTTGATGAAATTGTAGCACTAACCCTAAACCATAAATTTTAAATGTTCTAGTTTAAACAGTGGCTCTTGACTTTTCCAAGGTGAGAAACCCCTGCCAGAATATGTAGTTCCATTCCCAGGCTCAGGGGCTGCTCCTCACTTAGAGTCACAAAATCACAGAATGGTTTGGAAGGGACCTTAAAGTCCATCCAGTTCCAACCCCTCTGCCACCTTGCAATAGCCCAGGCTGCTCAGAGCCCCATCCAGCCTGGCCTAGAACATTTCAGGGACAGGGCAGGCAGCTTCTCTGGGCAACTTGGAACTTGATGTAAAGACTTGGAGGCTCTTTAAAGCATTAGCCTCTTCTTCCCTACCAGTACAAGTGCTCAATGCCCAAGGTAAAACCCTTAAACAGACCCAAGGAAATGTCCCTGTCAGAGCTGGAATGGAAATACCAGAGATTCCAGCATCCACTTCTGGGCTTGGATGATGAGGCCATCCCCCTTGTGGTGGCAGTGACAAACACTATAGTGTGGCTGTGCCAGAAAATTACATGGTCTTGTATTCCTGCATCATCTCTTAAGTGCAACAAAACAAGGAAGAACAAACTATCTTAAAAAAGGAACATTTTTAAAACAACTGTCTCTTAAAAGATAATATGTAAACTCTAAAACTCTTGCTGGTACCTTGAGGAGCTTTTTCTCTCTGATGTTGACTGATGTGATAAGATGGCCATTCACTGGAACCTAGGAAGTGGATAATAACAAAATGCATTATAGTACATATACATGCATGAGTGTGTATGTGTAAATATACATAAAAATATATTTATTTCAATACCTTTCTATAATACATTTAATAGTCTGAAAGATACAGCTAAGTAACCCCCTGTACAAATCTGGGCTAGAATTTGTGGCCTTGTTCCAACTGGAGTAATTTATTCCAAATTAATTAGTGTATGCTAAGCCTTTATGAATGTAAATCCAGAAACTCCACAAAGATTTATTCCAAAGCAGACATATTTGTGGTTTATCATAAGATTTGTCTAGGATCAAAGTTGTTTTTCAAATAGGGTAAGCCTGTCTTAAAGAAACAGCATAGACATGAGAGGGCTTATTTTAATATTCTTATTTTTAATTCTTGTTTACCAGTTGGGGTGGGCCTTATGTTCCCTCTCAAGTCTATCTTACCAACTAAAAGAATAGATTTTATCCTACCTAGATCCAGTAAAGTAAACAAGAAATGTTTAAGGACTTTTCAAATCATAGTCTAACTAATGTCTCAGCTGTCTCAGAACTCCCTGGGAATTGCCAGCCACCAGCTACAGGGATGGGAGGGTGTAAATCTGCAGCTGAGACAGCAAGGGCCACTGCACACTATGCAGAGCCAGCAGCATCCAAGACAAGGCTGAAGCTCCTTCCACAGGTGCCTCTGGCACACAGAGCAGCTCCTTGCTGGATGTAAGGCACTTCTCTGACTTACGCAGGTTGCTCTCCCTGTGCAATGCAGCTGCTGTTCAGCCCTGCCCAGGCTTCCTTCAGCCATCAGACCTGTTGGGCTGCCCAGCCAAACCCACATCTCCCAGAAGGGAGCCTGACTCAGGCAGTCACCCAAATCCCTGATCCATCCTCTGCCTCCTCTACCTGGGGCAAGGGGGTCCCTGGCAGGTGAGGGCAGCCCTGCCTGGATCCAAATCCTGTTGAATTCAGGTGCCCAGTCCCCTTGGGGAAGGGAAGGCAGCTGATGCTTCCTCCTGCCTCCTCCCTCTCCCCACTCTCACAGGTCACCTCTGTCCCTGAGATGGGGCCATGATTAGTTAGCAGCAGATAAAATCCTGGGTGACTGCTCATGTCTCTCCCCAGCAGACCTAGTGGGGCTGTGTCGCAGACATCTTTTGTGAAAATCCTTTTCTTTAGGATTTTTTCCCTTCTGGGAAGCTGAGGCCTCAGAAACAAAATGTAAACAATGGTTATCTGCTGCTGTGGAATGCATCAAGTGGATTTTTGATTGGGCCATCTTGAATGTTTACAATCAATGGCCAGCCACAGACCAGATAGCTTGGACTCTCTGTCTGGGCCACAGACCTTTGTTATTCATTCTTTTCTATTCTTAGCTTAGCTAGCCTTCTGAGGAAACCTTTCTTTCTTTTCTTTTTAGTATAGTTATAATGTTATATATATATATATATATATATAAAATAAAATAATAAATCAAGCCTTCTGACATAGAGTCAACATTCTCATCTCGTCCCTCATCCAAGAACCCCTGTGAACACTGTCACAGGGCTGCAATCCTTCAGACTCTTAATAGTCATCTCTTTGATATTTTGAGGATTTTAGAGCTATTTTTCACAAGTCTCAGAAAGGTCTGGTTTAAGTGCATGACAGGCACCTGTATGCTGGCAAATGCTTCATCCCTGGAGGTGTTTGCTTGGAATTCCAGACCAGCTACAAGCCCATGGTGGACACAGACCCAGCAGGCTGATGTTCATTCCAAGTTCCACAATGATTAGGAGAGGAAGTCCCAAAACTGTGGACTTTGCACACAGACAGTACTGATTTGGGGTCTTCCAGTAAAACATCACAGCAGCAGGAGGCAAAACCCTGCCTGTTATATCAGTAATTCCACCAGCTTCACATTACAAGCTTAAGCCAAAATCTCCTCCTCTCCCTTGGCTGTCAAATGCAAACAATACAATTGTTTACAATTATGTTATTCTGAATATTAGTAAAATAATTACTTCTCTGTTAAAGCCCAGCCACATTTGTCAGTAGCTAGCAAGGCTGTCTTGTTTTTTCCTATGGGCACTCTCTTCTAAGCCTCTCAGGTTCATTTACTAGAGGCACTCCATAAATCCCACCACAAAGCAAATGATTTTCCATCTCCTGCTCTGCTCACGGGAAAAATCCCACTCTGCCTGCAGCAGGGAGGGAAGCAGCTTCTCACATAAAAATGTGGGATATAAAATACAAAACCATTTTGGGGCATTTTGGTGAAAATTTGAACCACGTAGATATGGAAAATCTTGAGTTTATATTATTCTTTCTTTCTCAGCATATGTTTCTGTCCAATTAAATATGTGAAAATACAGATGGATCTTGTCTCAGAAGACAACAATTCCTATGCAATATAGAATCCTGGGAGAATGACTTTCAATTATACGACAGCACTTCAGGAAAACTGAATTTTATTGGATGAATGCAAGAAGAGATGACTGGGGGAAGTCAAACAACATGTAAGTGAAATATTCCTTCCTGGTGTCATCAAACCCTGGTGATTTTCCTGTTTTCTCATAATGAAATCTTCACTGTTTTCTAAACGCTTTGCAAATGGACCTCCCAAGTGAAGGCACTTTGAGCAAGACTGCCACCATGGGCACAGAAATAGCAACACCAGCTTAGGAGGCAAGGAGGAGGATGCTTTACTGCCGTCTTTCAGAAACACAGAGATGAGAGGATAAGAGACACCCCACCTCCTGTTAGCCTCTCTTTATATCAAGATGCTTCTGCAAGCGCAAGGGACTGCAGGCAGAGACACGGAAATGTCAGGATTAAGGACATGAAAGTGCCTTCCTCCCCCAGGCTGGGTGAGCGAGCACAGCCCGAGGCTGTACAGGCCCTCACACAGGCAGGCAGAATCCAGAAGGAAAATGCTGAGTGCAATAACAGATCAGGGAAGATGCAAACGATATTGGCTCGGACAGACTTGTCTCAGCTGGGGCAGGATCACATTCCTGGACCTTCTCTCTGTATAAATGACAGCAAGCAAGGAGCTGGAAAAGTGCAGCACTTTGATTTAGTGCTTTGCCAACCTGACTGCTGCGCACTTTTACCAGACAAGCACAACTTTTGCTACTGAAATGATATTTCACCTGCTAGACAAACATTCCCCTGTCTCTCCATCACTGACTAGGAGGTTAAATATATGCTGTTGACAGTCATTTACTATGTCCCAGGGGTCTTCATGATGACTGAGTGGCTATTCAGCCCTAAGTGCCCACCTGGGACTCCTCAACCTTGTTGCATCCTTCCCAACAAGCAGCTGAGTGCAAAAAAATGCCAAAGCTGACCACTGACTGATGCTCAGCAAATGTCTCACCACTGTGGTGATGCTTTTTTCTAACCTGAAATATCTCTTGCTTCTCTGCCATCCTTCAGTAATGCCAGCAACTCCCTTTCTTTCATCACCAAGAATTTTTACTGAGTTCTATTTCCTTTCAGTGGAAATGTATTATGTTAGCCTGACCTTTTGTATTAAATCCTGCCCTTATCCAACCCTTTTTCAGGCAGTAAGCTGGCTGTGTGGCTGAGGAACCCCACCCTACCCTATTCTTTCCTTTTGAAGCCCTTAGGGTAGGGGATTAGTCATGCCTCTTTATCGTGCCATTTGGCCACTATGAAAAGGAAAAAGGAATTTTCATTATTTTATTTCATTTAACCTAATGCAATCATTAAAGAGAAATTAATATTGTCAGGAGAATTTTTTTCTTAATGAAAAATGTAGTTTTGTGTGGGGGAAACGCATCTAAATCCACCACATTAAATGACTATATTAAGTCTTAAGTGCAATTCCAAATACATCAAATATATGCAGAGAAACAGAATCAGGACTTCTAGTGGAATCAGACTTAGCATATTAATTTCTACTCACATTCTATGGAACAATAGAAAGATTATTTTTAGTTCATGGCCATTTGGTTCGTGACCCAGTGGAACAGGATTTCCCCCCCACCCCCTGCATTTTTTTTCCTTTTTTATGTAACTTAAGGTTATATTTCTGATGATTGTTCTGAACCTAGCAATTTCTGATTCTCTTGAGCTAGTGTTTAATTTATTTCATGCTTTTAATATAGTTCTACATAAAGTCACAAAGGAAGGAGGCAAAGTGATACATCTCCAAGTGCCAAAAAATGCTGGGTTTAGTATATAAGCCTTGTATTCAAAGCCATAAAGCTGTACACCTAGAAACTTAACCTTTATGCATTTTAATAGTTTTGCTAGACTAGTCATTTTTATAAAACCCAACACCTTTGTGTCTATCAGATCAGGCTGCCTGCTTGCACATCTCAGTGCCACCAACTGGTTAGAGGAGTAATTAAAAATTGTGTGAATATCAGCTTCAGGTTCACTAACTGCCCTTTGTCCCTCTTGGGAAAGGTGCTTAAAATTGCCTTCCTGAGGAAGGCATGGAAAGGTTTGCCCAGTAGAGGGATACTAGGACAAAATAAACTCAGCCTATGAAACCCAAAGGGAGCTATTATATGCTTCACACATTGGAAATCAGGAAATTCATTTAAGAACATGAATAAAGATTCAGAAAATTGTTCTCAGCTACCACTTTCAGAAAACTCAAATTAAGTGGGTTGGACACTGGAAATGAAAGGAAGCAAAACTACCCCGTTCTGGCAGGGGGTCTGTGAACACAAAACCATTTCCAGATTTAAGAAGTACTTCAATTAAATTGTTTCATAGTGCTCAATTCCAGTGAAAAAAACTGGAGTTTTTTTTCACTTTGTTACAACACATGAAAAATGTCATGGATGTAGGCCAAAAGGCAATATTGGTATGACAAAAGTAACACCAACACGCATTAAATTAAAATGTTAAGGGAGGGAGTGGGAGAAAAGAACAAAAAGGACTTTCTAAGCAGGGAAATAAATAATCTCCCTGAAACATGCTCTGTTACTACTGAACAAAGTATGACTGCACTTTTCAGCTTTCTCAGTAGATCTTCCACAAGCTGAAAAGTGAGCAGGAAGGCTTCATCCCTCTCAGCATCCTCTGGAAGATCTGATCCTTGCTCCCTACACTCCATGCTCTGAGTCAGATTGCTCACAGCACCACTTGCCGTTCACTGCTGGCTCTCTGCAGGTGGGTTCTTTTCTCCTGTGCACAGAAGCAGTGGCTGGGCCAGAGAGAGCAAACCGAAGTGCTGCTGCTGCTGCTGCAGCCAGACACAGCTTGCATTTCTCCATCCACGGACAGCGAGCCATCGGTGAGACAAACGTGTTGGGAAACAAAGCAGGGCTGGCTTTCATTAACTCTGATTCATAAATGGAAGCAGACATCCTGGCTAGCCAGGCTTTGCCACATGGTCTCGTCCTGATGATGGACTTTGCTCTGGGAGACCAATTCCCTAAACCAATGGGAACCAGGTGAATGGGAAAAGACAAGCCTGCATTTGTCAGAGGAGAAAGGATGGGGTTCAGGCAGAGGCCACCAGAGAAACAGGAAAGTAGCAGCTTCAAAGAAAATCACTCATTCCGTTCTAACAGCTAAAGAAAGGATAACAAAATGGCAATTTCTGCTCAGGTAAAAAATGGAAAGCCAAAAAAAATGTTGGGTTTGTTAGCAAAGGAAACTGAGTGGCTCTCCATGCATGGCAGAAGGACATAAAGGATCTTCTTTGGGACATGGCTGCTCACAACACTACAAAGACATGTCTGCAAAGGGGAGGGAAAAGAGAGCAGAATCCTGGGTTTTGATCAATACTGTAAGTATTAATAATTTTATTGTTAATAGCTGTTATTGATATATGGTAACACAAAGTTTTCCCTGGCAAAATCACTTCAGATAAATGTGTTCCCAGTAGGAAAGAGGAGTTTGTTAGAAAGGAAAATTACATGGAAAACACATGCAATGAACAGATAGAATTAAATAGAACTAAGCACTAGGAATATGTTAAATTTTCCCTTTCCCTTAAGGCACCTAACGTAGAAAAGAAAGGGGCAGTTCTCCCATCAAATGGATATTCCAAGAACCTTGTGGAAAAGGATCTGGGCCATCAGCACAGAAAATCCATTCATCTGCACATATTCCCCGGGATGAAGTTGCCCATAGGAACCCCTTGAGCACAAACACAGGTTGATAACAAGGAGTGGGAGCCAGGACTGCATATGTATGTAGCCATTCACACCCAAAAGCAGCTGCACAAGAAAATTTAGGGGATCATCCTTAAGGTGATGCTGCCTGCATTACATGTCCTCCAGCTGGCCAGCCTTCCCTGGACACATGAGAAGCCACACAGCAGCCAAAAACACAATCACACATGACACATACCTGCCTCAGTTCAGCTGCCCTCATCATCGGGGGAAAAAAGGAGTTTCTGCAGCATGAGTAGATTAAAACTACTGTTGTGAGGAGGGATGAAGAAATCAGTTTCCTAGCATCTTCTATTCTGATTAATTAGAGCACCATCTCAACAAGGGATAAAGGTTCCATTTTAAGGAGGCAATTACCAAACTCCAACACCTTCCAGGATACTTCAAAAATCAATGCTCATCCAAGACAGCTGTATAAAATTAATTGTGCAAGTGTGTTGCATTGGCATGAAAAATACTGTGTAACCTGAAAGGGTAAAAGAAAACATCCATTTGCTATTTGTGAAACTCTGGAGCTGAAGGGATGGATATGAAGTTCTGGTACTATTAAGCAATCCTGCAAGATGCAAAAAGTATTTCCAGTTTATAAAGACACTTCAGAAAAGCAGAAAGCTTTCTTTTGGAATGTATCAGATGGCACATATTTTTAGAAGCTTTTTAAGGAAGATGATGTCACTGCATTTGTAAAAAATGCTCTTCTTTACAACTGACCAATTTGCAGAACAGCCCAAAAAATTTGAATAAACACAAACCACCCAACTCAACAACTGCCATTCAGATCAGCTGGCTTCCAGCAAGTCTCATTAGCAATTTCCCAAAATTAAGGAAAAGGCAATTCTGAAAAAGACTAAACACACTCAGCATAATTTCTAGATGGGGTTTTTTTGTGTGTATGGCTGTGTGACAACAGCCAGAATGTAACTTTTTCTTCTGTGCATGATGAGATCACATTCAAAATGTGCTTGTGTGATTGTGTGGAGGCCATGTATCCATTGGAACAAAGTGGTGGGTGAGAGGCTGGACAGGAACAGCCATGTGCTCTCACAGCTCAGAAAGCCAAAGCACCAGGGGAGGGGGTTCTGCCCCTCTGCTCTGCTGAGACCACACCTGCAGTGCTGCATCCAGCCCTGGGGCCCCAGCACAGGGAGGACATGGACCTGTTGGAGCGAGTCCAGCAAATCAATCAGAGGAATAGAGAGCCTCTGCTATGAGGAAAGTCTGAGAGAACTGGGGTTGTTCAGCCTGCAAAAGAGACAACTTCAGGGTGACTGTCCTGGTTCTGGACAGGACAGGGTTAATTTTTTGCAGAAGCTGTCAGGGCGTGTGGCCAGGACCCAGAGCCCTTTCTATCCCACCTTACAGTCATTACCGGGGTGCCAGAGGAAAGGACTCTCTTTTGGGGAGAAGGGGCTTCTTCCAGCCTGGTATTGTCTATTGCCAAGGGGTTTCTGTGTAAATAATTTCTTTTCTTGTAGCCTCTGTCATTAGTATTACTCCTGTTCCTGTTTGTTTTCTTATCTCGTCGCTGTTTCCAGTAGATTGATGTTATCTCAGTTTATGATCTTTACCTTTTGTGCCTCCAAGTCTCAAGTCCATCCCACGGCAGGTGGGAGGGGAAAAGCTGCAGAGCAGGAGGGAGGAGCATGTGGTTTTAGGGAATCTTGGTGGGCACACTAAATTGGGCACTACCATTCCTAAACCAAGACAGTGATCCAACTGAGGCCTTCCTCTACCTGAAGGGAGCTTCAAGGGAACATAGGGCAAAACTATTTACAAGAGCACAAGAGGACAAGGGGGAATGAGTTCAAATTGGAAGAGAGGAGCTTTAGATTAGATATTTGGAAGAAGTTCTTTTCCACGAGTGTGGTGAGGCACTGGAACAGGTTGCCCAGGGAAGTGGTGGCTGCCCCATCTCTGCAGGTATTCAAGGACAGACTGGATGGAGCTCTGAGCAACCTGGTCTAGTGAAAGGTGTTCCTACCCATGGCAAGGGAGTTGGAACCAGATGATGTTCAAGATCCCCTTCCAATCCAAACCATTCCATGATTCTGTGAAAGTTTGTTCAACAGACTGATCTCACAAGAGCTGTTGAAGCCACCTAGTCTGGGTCTAACAGGGCACCGTGGCTCCTGGACACTTGCCATGGGAAGCAGGGACACACAAAGGGAAGATCAGTCCTACGCCATCCTGCAGCCAAGTAAGAGCAGATTTCATGGGAAGGCAACCTGGCAGCCCACCCCTGGGGCAGCAACTGGGAATCACTGGCAAACATGCATTCCCAAACTGAAAAAATAATTAACCACCTAGGTTCTTTTAATTAAGATCTTGACTTATCCACCACTCCAGGAAATGCAGATGTTTGGCCGCTGGGATGTATCAACACACCGGAGCACTGGAGGCAATTTGTTTCTTGCTTTTTCATATCTCAGCAGGCAGCAGAGAGGGGGTCCCATCCTGCACACCCCATCTTATCACATTGGCCATGTGTATGAATGGGAGACTTTGTTATTAATGACACCTCTGCTGCTGCTTTGGTGGAGATTTTCATATGCAAATTTCAGCATATCAAAGGTGTTTGGCTGTTCTGGCATCCTCCCATCAGCTAAGTGCCAAAGCAGCGCAGCGTTTTACACTCAAGTAAGGAGATACAGTTTTTGCCTCAAGGATATGATGTTCCAAAGGCAGAGAGAACCTGATGGGAAATGACAAGGAGCAGTGGAGAAGGCACGATGGGGAAAAGAAAACAAAAGAGACAAACAAAGAAAGGAAAGGGCACGGTACTGTCATGGGAGGACAAGCCTTCGTTTTTCTTTTCAGTATGCAAGATACCTTCTCTGGGTTATCTATCTTTAGGATCTTTTAAGTTATTTTTCTTGATCATTCTCTTCTCATCCTCCACCTCCTCAGGACCATGTTTTCCATACTCTCCACAATAATCAGTGGGTCTGATACAGAAGATGATGCTACTGTGTAAATGCAACTGCTAGAACCCAGCCCCTAAAGAGCAGGGATTGCTCAGCACTGGAAAAGATGAGATTAATGGCAGAAACTGCACATGACTGTAAACAAATTTATCCCTTCAGTTTATCCCTCCTCCTCTTTGCTTTCTGTTACTTAGGCCTGCGAGATGCAGCATCTCTGACTAGAAGGTATCTATTCAAATCAATGCCTTCAGCTTGAACTAATAATCCTGCCACCATCACAGCACCTGGACTGTCTCTGACACATTTCTGTTCATGAAGAACAAAACCACTTATTTTATAGCACACGTTTAAAAAATCCCTGCAAATTCATTTTGCTTGTCTTTTTCCGAACGGAGACTTAGGAGATATTAGTAACAGATTAAACAATAAAGTGGGTGTCTCCCCTTCCTGTCCCACACTGCCTCCAGTATTGGTGGCTCTGGAAAATTTTCATTCGTTCTGCAGGCAACTCAAGTTATCTAGTATTGATGATTGTAAAGGTATGATAAAATTGTTACTGAAATCCTTCTTCACCCCTTGACACTGGCAGGTCTGTTCAGAGTGCTTTTGGATTTAATTGTTCTTTACTAATTCAGGGGTACTTGTGCTGCCAGGTCAAGATTCTGCTCTGACTGATGAAAGAAAAAATGCCCTAAAATTGACTAGTTATTTAAAATATAACTATAATACAACTAAAAGCTAAAGCTTCCATGACAAAATAATAAACCCTTGAAAACTATCATTACAATGGAAAGCCTGACACATTTCTGTTCCTGAGGAACAACCCCACTTATTTTATAGCACACTTAGAAAAAATCCTGCAAATACATTTTGTCTTGCTCAGAAATGAGCCCTAGGAGACAACAGTAACAGATTAAAATGTTAAAAAAGCTCGATGCATTAATTTTAAGTACATACTTATGTTTGGTAAGTTATTCTGAGACCTTTACTTTCCATATTGCAGTGCCTTGGTGAAATTGTTTTCTGTAATTTACAGAGATTTTCTGCTACATACAGCTTACAGTGTGTCAAAGCAATAGTCATGACAATGTCATACAGAAACTTCAACACTGCATCAAATCAAACTCACAGCACGTATTCAACAGGGTGGCCATGGTCATCAGCTCACAGCCAGGTATTCATGCTGTAACAAGAGAGCTTTGATTTGGAGTAAATACACATAATTAGCACACTGTATTAACACCGTAGTATGGATACTATTCTTGTATATTCCTTCTTAACATGATGGACATTAACTGGAGTTTTCTCAATTCCCTGCAAAGAAAATCAATCTCATGTGGAGTTGTGCTGTCAGACAGAACGGCGGATGAAAGGCCGGTGCCAGCACCCCCAGCCAGGCGCTCGGGCAACCTGCTGCCTTGCACTGTCATGCTGATGGCACCACAGGGTTCAGCGGGGAATGCTGAGCCCCTCACCCCTGAATCCCACCGAGAGGTTCCGGACGGTGCGTCCTGGGCGGGACGGGATGGGATGAGACGAGACAGGGTGAGATGGGAAGGCAGCAGCCCGGCGGGGCCGGACGCAGAGGGTGCAGGACTGTTCTCTGCCCTGAAAAGGTGCCGGGGAGGGAAGAGGGAAGGATGCTCGTCCCGTCCCGGGGAGCGGGCCAGGCGCGACCCCGCACTAACCTTACCTGCGCCGTGCGCCTTTGTTCCTCCGGCTGCCGCGCCGGCAGCGCCCCGGCCGCCCGGCCGCCGGCCCCCGCGGGGCCATCCCCCTCCTCCTCCTCCTCCTCCTCTTCCTCCTCCTCCTGCGCCTCCCCGGCGGCGCGGCGGCGGGGGGGTCCCGGCGCGGCCCCTCGGTCCCGCAGCCCCCGCAGGACGAGCAGCGCGGCCGCGGCGGCCGCCAGCACCAGCGCGGGCCAGAGCAGCGCCAGCAGCCGCCCCGGCAGCTCCCCCGCGCCCAGCGCCATCCGCGCCGCCGGCCCCAGCATGGCCGCGCCGCCCCCGCCGGGGATGCTCCGCTCGCTCCGCTCCCAAAGTTGGTGCCGGAGCCGCGCTCGCCGCCGCCGCCCCGAGCGGCACCAGCGCGGCTGCGGAGCGGGCGGGGGACCGGCCGGGCGGTGCGGGGGGGCCCGGGGGGCGCGGACACGTCGGTGCTTACGGGAGCCTCGCGGCGAAGGGCGGGGGCGCCGTGCGGGGGGCGGGAGTGGGACCCCGGGCGCGGCCGATCCCTGCTGCGGGGCAGGAAGGGGTTAACGCACGGATTGGGTCTCCCCTGTGCAAGGATGAGAGTGGTACGCGATGAAAGGTGAAGGCGATGCGATTGGAAGCAGCGGCGCTGGTTTGAGAGCAGATGTTTGGCCGGGGATTGGGGTATGCAGAGATGCTCACAAGTGATGCTTTTCTGCAAAATTCCCCGGTCTAGACGGAACAGTGTTTGGGGATGTACTTGTGTTGTCAGGCAGCGCTACAAACATGTCGTTATCGAGCACCATCGCTGTGATGATGACAGGCGCTGCCATGTAACGCAGCGCGAGATGCGCTCTCATCTCGGGCTCATCTCCCAGAAGCAGCATCTCACCGCCGCCAGCCGAGCGGAGCGGAGCGCCTCCAACCACAGACCCCTCTGCCGTGCTCGATGGAAAATTTCTACAGCCACCTGATGAATAAGTGCGGATGATGCTCTCTGAAAGTCTTTTTTCAAAGTCACCGAGTTTCTTTTGAAGAGGAAAGCTGAGTTTTGCCGTGGTCAGTCTAGGGGGACAACCCCTGAGCAATTAATAAACGTTGAAGAGCAGTGAAGGGAAGGAGTGAGCTCCGCATTGTGTCTTGCACCTAGCACAAACACAGTGGGATTTACCAGGGGCCATAACTACCAAAAAAAACCCCAACCCTCCCCCCACAAAAAATCCCCACAAACTTATTTAACTAAAGCAGCATAAAAAGTCATGTTTGTAGTAAACCCAGCACAGAGAAAAGGCTGGTAAGGGAATGGCTTTGATCTGTCATTGTTTATTTCACACCCAGCAGGGACTGCTCTCACTTGAGCGTGGATCCAAGTGCTGGAGCTCAAACTGAAACCCACTGAAAAGATAGCAATGGGGAAGGATCATTATCCATCCTTCCATTGGATCACCAACTCTTCAGGGATTAAAGATTTATTATTCCCACGTCCCGGGCTGAATTACAGTTAATCCTAAAGAAGTCTAGGTTTTGAAAGCAAAATAAGGTGTTTATAGCACTCTAGAAATTTCCGGATGAAATACAGGAGACTTGTGAATAAAATGATATGCTGAATGGCCTTATGGGGAGAGGAAGGTTTTGGGAGGGAGGGAGGGAGGGAGGGAGAAATGCTTAATATACAGGAGGGAACTGTGGGGGTATGGTAGTGCTTCAAAAACTGTTGTTTGGATAGGAAGCTTCTGCTTAAACACGGATCACACAAGTTATCATTTGCTGTCTGTATCGCACACTGCCTATCTTCTAAAATTCACCACTGAATAATCTTGTGGTTTAAAACCTCAGGAATATGAGTGTTTCTGTTCCTAGGCCTGATACTGATGTTTTGTGAGAATATGTCTATCTTGCACCCATCTGGAGCCCTGAGCTGATAACTGAGTTATCACATGCTAATGTCAGAGAGGGGGACTTCCTCCATAGTTAAAAATCGCAGTTAGGTGGTTAGTATAGATACTTGTATTTTGTTTTTTTCCTTATCTTGATTTTTATTTTTTGCCCTTCTTTATTTCTCTGTAAAATGAAGACACATTTCTTCAGGTCTGAGCTGTTAAAATGCATACAATCTATATCTCAGCTCATACATAAATTCACCACCTTCAGCTCATCTAAATTAGTTTGTTTTTCTTTTCCTGGGAAACATAAACTGTAAGACATTTCAGGAGTCAGCATTGCTTAATTGAGTATGAGATTACTGCTTTGCACCATTCCTTTCTATTTCTTTTTTTTTTTCTTCAATAGAGGCAATTACTGTGGCTGGCCTCTAATGGCATTTATTTAAAAAGATAAACATCATCATATTAGACCTTTTTTTTCTAGTATTATTACAGGCTCATTTGGCAGCATATCTCTTACATTATTGCTCTATGAAAATAGCACAAATTATTATCATGTCATGTTTTATGGAAAGACTGAAATTTTATTGCAAACACGAGCAGAGATTTTTCCATTTATGTGTGACATGAGCTAATTGCAAATGTCAGATAGGGGATTGTTCTCCCTTCATACCTGGACAGAAAGTCCAATAATTAGGGGCTGGAACCACCTATCTGTTGTAGATCAAAATGTGGTAGATTTCCACTGACAAAATAGTGCAGACTATTGCCTGATGGGTCCTGGTCAAACCTGTCTGCTTCTGTGCTGAGTTTGTCATTCAGGGTGCTGAAATTATGAAGGTAGGCTTTGGGAAGTTTTCTGGAGAAAAATTCAGTCTTATTAATATTTAAATATTTCATGAAAGCTGTTTGATTTTGACAAAACCATATGGCAACTGAAAAAAAAGGCAAAAATCTTGGTTTGGGCAGTTTTCATGGTAAAGGCAAAGAAAAGTTTTCTAGCTGGAATTACAGCATTATTTTTATTTCAATTTTCTATTGAAACATTTTAAAATGAAATTTACTAAAAAATGAAGGAATTACATTATTTTTAATACCATTTCACAGAAATTATGAGGTTCTGATCTGATGCATTAACAGTAGACTTAAGGATTCTCCTACAAAAGCCAAGAGAAATGCCCTACCCTCACACTGCTCATGTTTAATCAAGAGCAACAGACATGATAGAAAAATTAGGGATTTCAAAGAAGTCAGAGATATAGAGAGGAAGCTTTTAAACTGCCCCAGCAAAACCATCTTTTGAGGTCCCATCAAAACCCCCTTTTGAGGGGCAGTGAGGAGACCTGTTTCATCAGAGTCCCTAACCTTGAGGAGTTCAGCAAACTGCATCTGGAAGAAGGCAGGGAGTTTGTTTCCGAGCAGCTGCTCAGAAATCCCTGGGTCAGGGCAGAGCAGAGCAGGAGCTGTGCCTGCCCTTGGAGGAGCCCTTGGTGCTGACCAGGCTGTTCAGAACAGACACTTCTTGTAGGATCACAGGGCTTTGCCTTCCCCTCTCTGAGCCTCGGGGATCTGGGGTAACTGGGTGAAAAACAGTAGGGGTTTGCACCCATTTGAGAGCCATGGAGCATTCTCTGTGTTTCTGAGCCCACAGCTGGGAGAGGTTTTGGGGGAGCACTGTGCAAACGTGGGCAGGAGGATGTTTGGACATGGCTGAGATCAAAGCACAGGTCTCTGTTTCAGGCAATGAGATGCTGAGTGAGGATGTGTCCCCCAGCAAGCTCCTGCTGCAGGCCCTGCTGTGGGCTTGGACCCTTCCCCTCTGCTGTAATGAAGATATTTACAGGCTGAGATGGTCTCACACCCTGCTTGTTTACAGGCTTGAAGGGACATTTGCACCAAGTCCTGAGGCTCATCTGCTGATGTGCAGGGCATGTATTCATCACATATTTGTGTAATTTGCAAACTTCTCCCATTTTTTCTCCTGTCTGAAGCCCTGGTGCAGCAGTGACTTTCCCTGGACATGTCTAAAGCTGATGAAGCACTGAGCTTGCTCAGCCTGTGGGTGAGGAAACTGAGGAAGATGGTGGCTGCACGCCTGGCAGCAGCGTGACAATGCCCAGTAATGAGAGAGGAGTGCTCCATCTGCTCAGACAATTCAGCTCTTTTGCACAGCTGCCCACGTGGCCAGGTATTTGCCATTAAATAAGATGATTAATTCCTTGACAAGTTGGTATCTGGCCTAGCAGTCCGGCATTTCCTTTCGGCATCTGTGGCTGCTTTGAGGAATGCAGCTTTATAGAATTTTACTAATTATCTAATAGCTTTTCAATCTCTTGTTTCAGTACAGGGAACTGCTGTTAATTAATTGCAGATCTTCAGCATACCATTCTTAACTGATTCCCCTAGTAAATATGTTTAACACTTGCCTCGGTTTCCTGTACATGATTCATTCAGTTGGTAAGTGATCCATCTTTGTTTGCTGTCAAAGTCTTTGAGCTGGAAGAAGACTTTAATCATGTTACTTGGCTTTCCTGAATAGAGAGAAGCAATGGAGTCAAAAAAGCACGCAATGGTAACGCAGTCAAAGAAAGACCATGGCCTGGGTTTCTTTCACCAATAAAAAAGTTGTGTAAGCTTCAATTTCCCTTTCATTTTCATAAAGAACATACTGGAAGCATCTATTCAGCCAAAGACATGAAACTAAAACAAAGAAACAAAAAACATCTGAAAGGAGGAAAGAAGGCACTTTCCCAGCTTATGCATTAATTAAGACCAGTCAAAGAAAGCGGCTTCAAAGGAAGGAGGAAGCCAGTGGTAAGCACGGCTGCAACTGCTTTAATGGGCTATAGCAATGACATGCATGGCAGGCAGAGCCAGAGCAGGCATCAATGCTGCAGTGGCAGTTCAAAGGCGACACAGAAAATGTTGGAGGCAGAACTGAAGTTGCTGAATAGTAAAATTGTTTCACTAGCAGATTTGTCAGCCACACTGTGGGACAAAGGAACTTGTTTAGCAGAACACATCATCTTGAGAACCGTAAACACTGCTGGTTTAAAGATAAAATCAAAGGCCTTGAGAGCAAAGCAAAAGTAGACATAAAAGTATGCATAACTGGCTTTCCTGGAGGTGAAGAGGTTTGCATCCCTGTCAAACAATTCAGAAAGGAGCTGTTAAGTGCCCCGGGTCACTCGCACCCTGAGCACCCATTCTTCCCCTGGGTGGAAGCCTGTGCAGAGCTGCCTGAATATACAGCAGGATTGGTAGGCTTTTTGCTCATCTCAGTGGTGATCTGGGAGTCTGGCAGGGGAAAAATAAAAAGCTGAATGCAACTTACAGCGTACTATTATAAATATTTTATACAAGTAATAACTGTATTTGTTTAGAAGCAAAAGACAGGGCTTTATTATGTTCTTTCCATGCATATTTATTCTCTGTGCTTTTCAGCCTGTGTCCCACATCCAGCTGTCTGGGAAACCAGCTGGTAATTTGCTGTTTCTTTTGACAAACACTTCAAGCTCATGCTTTAAAGACTTCCTAGGTCTCTTCATCAGCAAGCAGCAGCACGTGTGCAATTTTGCAGGAACATGATGTCTACAGAGAAGTCTCCAAATTAAGATGTCTCTCCTTGCTTTAATCCAAACTGGCACGTGACACAGTGAGCATGCAGTAAACGAGTGAGGACACACAGTTTATTGCTCTCAAAACCAGCATTCTGAGAGATGCAGCTGACACACTGGAGGGAGGGCATCACTTCCCTCAGGGAAGTTTTAGTGTCAAAAATGTCTGAATACACATCCACTGGTAAAAGTGTGGCTACCCTGCAGTGTTGAGGCAGTTTCCCATTCTCATGAGATCTGGGTATCAAAGGCATGGCTGTCCCTGGATGTGCTCAGATAAGCTTTGCATCTGAAGAGGATCTTCCACTTTGATCTGGAGATGTGGAGGTCTGAAAAATGTACCACATCCACCACATCCTCCATGGTTTCTTCTCATGTTTAGTCATCCTCCACGTGAAAAAAACCTACATCTTGTTGCTAATTTAATGTTATCGAGCTCTGGTTTCCCACCACTGATTTCTGTGACTTGCTCTGACAGCGATATCATTCTCCTGTTCCTCCTGAGAAAGTGCTTCAGTGTCACATCTATGTTACCCCTTAGAATTACTTCTGATAAACAAAAAATATTAAAACTGTATTTCTCACCAAAAGGCATTTCCAACAGGTCTCGTGTTGGTTTTGGAGTCTCTTATTTTGCACATTCCCTTGACATCCTTTTTCTGCATTGTCTTATGGAGAGGTAACATTCAGCCTTTGTAACCTATTAACTTGATCCTAGACACATGGTGTGGGATCATTTTAGCTCTCTTTTCCTCATCAACATATGAGGGGCACCAGTGGAGCTGGCTGCTCATGGTTTTTCTGCTTCCTAGCCAGTTTACTAATTTCCTTTAAATAAAATGTGACCCCAGATCCTTCAAAGGAGGAGTCACAGTGGAGGGCTGAGTCTTCTCCATGGCTGGCAGTTGCCTGTGGTTCCAGGGCACATAGGTTTGCTCCAACAAGGGCTCTGTCCTGTGAGCAGCCAGGCCACAGGCTACACTAATCACAAAGAAAATTCTGGATCTGGGTTTTTAGTAGAAATCTCTATTAGCAACTAAGTCCTAAGGTTTTTCCAACTACCATTTTGTCTGGATCCCAAGACTGTCCCTGATTTGTGCCCCAAGGATCCAGACAATCAAGATTTGTTGGGCTTGTTGCTCTTCTGCTCAGTCTACACAAAAAACCCCTCAGCCACTTGGGATAAACCCCACATTTATCATCTCCTTCCACAACCCAGGGTGCCAAGATTTCACCATAAGGCATGTGAGAATGAAATAAATGGCACCAATGGTTTCCCTTTTTATAATTGCCATGGCAACTATATTGTAACTTTTCTGATAACATTTCATTTCTGGGGCTGCATCTCTCTCACAACATGGCATAATTTAGCACTCAGTGCCATCCCACCAGCCTGCCAGCCACACCATACAGCAACATGTAGTTGCAGCAGTGCCACTGGAGACTCCCATGCACATTGTTACTTGTTCTTCCAGATGTCTTCCCAGATAATGCAGCATTTTAGAAAGGAAGGCTGCATATTTAGTAGCTGTTTTTCAGGAGGGAGTACCTTGCAATTTTCTGAGTGCTTGTAGGAGTGTGTGCTTAAGCTAAGTTCAAGTCCTTTAGCAGTTCCTTACACTTCATGTTCCTTAAATGTAATGTTGTTCTAAATTTAGGGTATTGAGCTTAAATTCACTGTATGAGACATCTCCAGAGATGAGATGTGTCTTTTCTCAGCCTCCAAAAACTGTACTGCCTGCAGCTTACTGTGGTCATTAGATACCATGCAACATATGCTATTCAAACACGCAAACCAGGAAAATAAGATCTGTTTACCTGACATGGATCAGAGGCAGTCCTATTTTTAAATCCATCTCAGGAATGTGGGAAGCAAAGTGTCTCAGGAGGCAATCCAGGCTGGAAAATGTAGACAGTCATGCCAAGGCTCAGTTCTTTGTCTGAGTGGTGCTGCTGCTGGGCAGAGCTGTGCTGGCCTCGGGACAGGCAGGAGAGGGCAGCTGAGGCAGGAGCAGGTGGCTCCATGCCCAGCTCCATGCACCAGGTCTGTCCAGTGATGGCTGGATCCCAAGGCCTCCCTCCAGGAGGAGCTCACTTCCCTTCATGTCTTGCTCTCACCCAAGCCCTCTTGGTCAAAAACTCACAGCTACATTTGCCTCCTGCTTTCAGCCCTCCTGTTTTCATTTGTAGTCCTGCTTCTGGCTCAAGGCTCGCTCTGAAACCTCCTGAAGCCAGGAAAACTAGGAAAGGTCTTCAGCACCTTGACCTCTGTACAGCTCTCCTCTAATTAGCCTCAGGCTGCAGGCAGTACTGGGAGAAGGCAGCTCCCATTGAAAAAGGGCTTAGTGTGGATGGTAGGTCCTATGGGAAAAACTCAGATCCTGGAAGGAAATGCTGGCCATCATTAAGTCAAAGGTCTCTGCTGACACTTCATCATCTTTCTATCTGAAATTGAATCATTTGCTGTTATAAACAAATTGTAAGATGATTAAATGAAGCAGAGGAGAAACACCAACATTAGCCACATTCTCAGTCTGCAAAAGGGATTTTCTACTTGTGTTCCTGGTATTTTCCATTTTATTTCTGAACTAGAAAACAAACCATGGTTTACACGACCTTTGGGGGCCATGTTCACTTCCCAGCTCTGCTGGGTAACACTGGCAAAGTCATTTCAGCTCAGGAGCTAATGGCTTTGCTTTCACATCCTTTATTTGCTTGTCTTCTCAGATAACTCCACCAAACTCCACCAGCCCATGGTCTACCCAAGGCACACCACCCCTTGCTCTCCCTGTGAGCCTCAGTTTTAACTTTGGAATGTGCTGTGCCTGTGAGTAGCATTGGAGCAGGTTCCACAAGCCATGGACTGGTGTGGCCAGCAGGGTCAGCCGGTGTGGCCAGGGACGTGGGCTGGCATGGCCAGAGGGTGACATTTTGGTGCAGGAACTGTTGATGGTAGGATGGACACCTAAAGCCTTGGGGACAAGCACTTGGAGGAGCACTGGTGTCGTGCTAGCTGTGAGTATTAATGATGCTTGTTGATCTGGGAGTTTTTCATGCTGCTGTGAGAAAAACAAGCCTTAAAAACTGCCTAAATCCTGCAGCAGAACAGGGTTTAAGGTGTATGCCTCAGGATTTCTAACAAGCTTATTGTGTGGTGTGCTGGCCATTCTCAGTTTGATCCCTAGGCATATACATCCCCCTCATTAGGCTGGTGCCAAAGGTGCCAGGTCCTACAGCTCCCAGTAACAAAATCCTATTAACTAACTCCTCACATAATTCTGTGTGTAAAATGTAAGACATTTCCTTTTCTAATAGTGTCAGTAGATAGGCATGTTGGTGATGTGAGGCAGTCAGACATAGTTATAACAGGAAGCAGGAGTGGGATTAAGACGTTCCAGGTCAGTTGTGTCTCTCAAAATGTGGTATTGTTCCCTTGGAGAGCTCATCCCTATACCAACTGCCTCATTTTTGGAGCACACCATGCCTCTTCTGCAGCGACTGCCAGGAAAGTGCCCCGTGTTGAAATGTTAAACTTCAAAATGCATTTGGGAATATTTCCCTGCCAGTCTTTCCTGGTAGATCTTTGAGCTCAGAAATGCTTCTGCAGAGGATGTGGGCTACCCTTGTGAGGAATCTGAGTACCCAGTGCAGAGTCATTTTCAGTTTTCCCAAAGCGGTGTCGCTTTCATGTTGGCAGATAGGAGAAGCTTGTGGTTAGGAGTGTAATCCAGTTTCAGTAGCAGAATAATATCTCTATTGTTCAGTCTAGTTTTTAATAGTTCTGTGATCCCACAAGCATATAAACAATGGGAACTAAAGTATAAGATTGGGAAGGTGAAATTGCCCATTCCTTAGTTGCCTGTGCACCTTTTCTGTTCATGGAACTGAAGAGCAGAAGGCGGTTCTATTTTTTTGCTAAAATTTAATATTGTAGAACAGGACTATGCATCCCATGTGTGTCATACCACCTTTGATACTTCTGAGCAGGAGGGAAAAATGGAGGCCCTTACATGTCCGTGCCAAAGCAGAGCCCTTCAAAGCAGTGAAATAAATGATCCTGGGATGGTTGAAGCCTCTGACAGGGGTGGCAGTCACTCTGCAGCGTGTCCGTCACCTGGGGCAAATCACAGACGTGTGTGGCCAGGCCGTCGGAGCTGATTACTGCAGACTCTGCGGACTCAGGGAAATCTGCAGTTCCAACAGCAGATGGCACAGTCTTAAAACTAAAACCAGCCTGCAAGAGGAAATGCTGCCTGGGCTGTGAATCTGAGCGCTCCTTCTAGGGGATCCTGTGGATTTGTCAGCCTAAGCATACTGGTTTTGAAAACGGCGTGTTTTCTCTTTAGGAGAAATAATCATAAAAGATACTGCATATATGAGACAATCTGATAGCAGTGGAGTTTCGTTTGAGATTCTCAAGTACAGCTGACAGCTTAAGTGTAAGTAAAAGATTTTGCATCCATGCCTGATAAATCACTCTTTTGATCTTCCTTATATGATCTAGAAACCATTTACAGTGGTCATGGATACAAAGAAATTCTATTTACTGGAAAGAAAGTTAAACCCCAGAATTATTTAATTGAACAGTAATGTCTGAAATTTGCTTTTATGTGGACATAATCCTTTTGGGATTCTTAACCATCATCCAGAGACTTACCAAATTAGGCACAAAAAAACCTTCTGTTATGTTTGGAATTTCATGAACTAAGTGAGATATGGGTAAATCAATTCCATATTCCCAGCCCTCGACATGTGAGGAAAGCAGTGCAGCAGACCTGGCACTTTGGTTCTATCAGCAATTAGCATTTGGGCAGGCAAATGCACTTAGCTTGGCACTTTTTCTACAAACTTACAGAATAAAACCTAGACATCTTCCTCCAGTAGGCAACATGGTAAGCCTGGATGTATAATACTGGAAAACCATTTCATGATGTTGAAGGAATTAAGAAACTAATCCATCCTTTTGATGCACTAAGGAATTGCTAGAGGAATTGTCTAGTGGTTGTAGAGGAAACTGTGAGTCAAGGCATCTGTTCCCCTCTTTGTCAGTGAATCATTTCCTCTTCTTTGGCCCCACAAAACACCCAGACAGAATCTGTCCCCAAGTAAAATACACCCTTTACTAGGTCTGGTCCCCACATAGCTCCCAGGCTTGTGCTAAAAGCTTTCACCTTAGAGTCAGAAAGATGTCAAAATAGAAAGATGTCTTGTAGTCCAGCACATGAATTTTCCCTCTGCAGGCTTCACAGAGCCCAGAGCTCTGCTATCAGCTGCCCTGTGAGAGCACATGGAAACAGCAATCTCAGCACAGTCCTCACTTTAGCAGATGTCAAAGTGCACAAAAAAAGAATTTTCCAGTGTTAAGATTCTGTATTAGCAGTGTTTGTATTAGCAATGTTTAAGGAGTTAACTCTCCACCACTGTTAAGTATTCCATTACTTTCTTGCAGTTAGAGAGACTGTTGTGTTCAGAGAGAGATTCAATCCACAAATTTTAATTTTTTTCCTTGGGATAGCATGAATTATTTTCTGGAGCTGCCTGTCTCCACTGTTTGCAGAACAAAATGTTGACCAATTTTACTCCTAACTTACTGCCTCAACTCAGTGCTTAAATGGGCATCCCAAACTCCTGCGATGGGAGTCAGACCACATTAATTAGATATTCTTCCTAATTAGATATTAGAAAGAAATTATTTACTGTGGGGGGGATGAAACAGTGGAACAGGTTGCCCAGAGAAGCTGTGGGTGCCCCATCCCTGGAAGTGTTCAAGGCCAGGTTGGATGGGGTGTTGGACAACCTGCTCTAGTGGAAGGTGGCCCTGACCATGGCAAAGGGTTGGAACTCCAATTCAAGCCATTCTGGGATTCTGTGGTTCTGAGATTCTGTGATTCCATGACTCTGTGATTCTGTAATTCTGTGGTTCTGTGACTCTATGATTCTGTGACTCTGTGACTCTGTGTTTCTGTGGTTCTGTGATTCTGTGATTGAGCACCAGCTAAGTCTAACAGTACTGGTCACTGTGTTGTACTTTCAACAGCTGCAGTTGCTGCTGCTGATTTTGTATTTGCCACATATTCCCTGCCTCCCACCACTTCACACCAAGCACTGCTGTGGCTCTTCTGCTCTCAGGGGTGTTTGCCCAGGAACCAGCATCTTCCTCAAGGTAGCCTGAGGCAGCAGCAGAGAAACAGCACAAGCCTTTACTGCCCAACACACCAATCGCTCATCCTCTCCCACTGCTAATCAAGCAAACAAAAATATGTGCTCTCAGAGATAACAGGGATTAAAGGTTTTGCAGTTATTTCCCAGAGGGATTCCAGGCATTCCCATGTTTGCAGTGATTCCCAGAAGTTTACATCGCAGTTGCCTACGCAGGGAAAGCAGTGGCTTTCAATATTCAGAGAAACATGAGCTCCAAATCAAATAACTTTTCAGAAATATCTCAAATATTTGAAGATTACTCCTTCAAAAACATCTGTCTGACACAAGAGGAGATTAACCTCACCTAACTACAGCTTTCTAAAAGTTAGGCGGGTGAGCAGGAATCCCCAGGAACCAATGAAGGCAGGGAAGCAATCTCAAACAATGCAAGTATGAAAGAAATAATGCCTTAAACAAGGGAATAACAATGGCCTATTCTGTTCTTCCTCTGTTTGTCTTGAAAACAATTCCAACTGTAACTTTCTCAGGGAGAAAATAATTTTCAGTTTCCGTTCTCTGTTAGAATTCAGTTTGCATTTTCCTGATTTCTCCCAATTGGTATGGTTTTTTCCTACTCATCTGTTGTCAGAGGCTGTTGTGGTTCAGGTGCGTGAGTGTAGGTACACGGATGGTAGATGTTTACATCTGATTTAGCTATTTTGAGCTCTGATTGAAAATACTTCTGTGAGTGCTATTTGTTGTTCTAGGGTAGAGTAGGCCTAATGAACAGCACCCCAGAGATGCTTATTTGTCCTCATTCACAGTGGGAAGAGCCTGGGGTCACTAGCACTGGCGTAAATATCTGCACTGCAAATGTCTAAAATTAGGTGGGATAAATCTCATGCAAGGAGCTTGATACTTTAAGCCCCTGTTCAGCAAAGCACTTACTGACAGCATAAAATGAAGCCTGAGCTTTAATGCTTTGCTGAGCTGAAGCCTCAATTACTGAAGGAATGAGAAGACAGTCGTGGGGATCATAGCAGTCAGGCTTGTGCAAGGTTTATGTTGGGTTTCCACCGAGCAGTCCTACATACCACTCTACTCTCCTACAGAAAATACTCTTCTTCCTTCAATTTCCTCCTCCAAACACATTTATTTCCCCCTCCCGGGGCTCCCTCTCCCTGGCTGAGTCACCCACACTGTGTAACCCAAAACAGGGGCAGGCGAGCCAGGGGCACCCCAGGCTGCCGGGATTTGCGGCTCTGCGCCACTGCTTCTCACTGCTTCTTAGCCTTTGGGGTTTTGGCTTCAGTCTTTAGCATCAAATTCTTCACCACCCGGCTGAAAACTTTGTCTGAGAGTGGCAAGGCTAAATAAATATCCGGTGGTGGGCTGAGTGAGCTTTGTGTAATTTGGGGCTTGTTTTGTAACTACCCCAGGTAGGTGGCTGGAGCTAAAAGTCTGACCAGCTTGTTGGGTGTGTTGGCACCAGCAAGCTCCAGGCTTGCAGGGCACAGGTCCAGGCACAGGCACAGGCACCTGTTGGGATGTTGTTCTGGGTTACCAAGCTGTAGCACTTGGGCACATCCAGCCCCAAAACACTCTCCACGTCCTGCCCCCTCCTTCTGGCTACCAGGGACACCTGGCTGTGGGAATAAACCTTGACATTATGCTAATGCACAGAATCACAGAATCCTTTAGGGTGGAAAAGACCTCTAAGATCATAGAGTCCACCCATTAAGCAGCACTGCTAAGTCACCCACTTAAGCCATGTCCCTGAGCGCCACATCTACATGTCTTTCTTTTAAATACCTCCATGGTAGTGACTCAGTTATTTTTGTAGCCACTTTGAACCTTTAGGGCAAAAATCTAATCATCACTTTTGTGCAGGAATAAGTTATGTTCATCTCCTGAGCTTGGTCAGGGATTTTGGGCACAAAAAATAAATAGTGGCAGAGATTTATTGTTGTGCTTATGCTGTAAAGATGTCTGAGGACAAGTCAAAATACTCAAATCAAATTGACATGCTTTGTTTATATGTGCCATCACTCTGCTACATAAGAAACAAAAAAATTAAATTACTAAACTGAGATCAGCCACCAGAATGAATTGCTGCAACCCTGAGGATGTGCAGAGCATAGACTCAGTGGAAAGTGATAACTATAAAAATACAGGATCACCAATGTGATACTTTTTCCCCCCATTACCACAATTTAGGCTCTGTACTTCTTGCTGGTTAATAGAATCAATGGAGACTCAATCCCAAGTATTGAGAAATACTGGTATTGATAATCACAGACACGTGAATTCACACAAGTCATTACCTACCTAGTAAACCAAATAAGTAAACTAAACCCGGCAGGGGCAACAGGAATGTAGCTGAGAATTCAGTTAAATCCGGTGTCTGTCACTGCCATGGGCACAGGGACTATGTTAAGGGACAAGGGAGACCACATTTCAGCATTGCCTAGTGTACATTATGTTTCTTCCATAACTCTGCAGAACTGACACCCATTTCCTTGTGTCAAGTGCTTTCACCATGTTTACAAGTGCAAATATGAATCATTATCAAATGCATTTTTGCTTGTTTTTCTCCTGATATTTTCTAGAAGAATTGCTGCAGATGTCCATGTTAAAAAAAAAAAAATCAAGCATCCTGTCTTTCACTCCATTAGCGCTCAAAAACTTTACTTGATAATGAGGCATACCTAGGTTTCTGCTTTTTCTTCCTCTATTTTTAAATGAAAAATAAATAGTTTTTTCTCCAATTAATTGTGTCAAGTTTTTATTATTAGGTTTTCATACCTGCAGCAATAAATACTGTGTTTTTACCTTTTTTACACCTTTTGTTTGCAAGAAACTATGTCAATATTCTCAGTAAACTGGAGGCTGGAAAATAGATGTGTGTGTGTGTGTTATAACTTCCAGAAATGCTTTTTGGTAACATAAATAAATGCTTTTGAAGTGTTTCAAGGTGAGAAAACCTTTTTAATAGAAGTTAAAATACTGTTAATGAGAAACGTTTAATCTCTTCAACAAGTTCTCAGGGAGAAACGAGTGAACAAGATTTTTATTAGCTTCTCTTTTTCATTATGTCATGTATGAATTAAAATATCTCTATAAAATAAGCTGTACTGAGAGGTTTAACTTTCCATTACTCTAAAAGCAGTATCAAGGACAAATTTGCCTGCAGTTCTTATTTCTAATTGTCAAGTGCTTAAAATGTAATGAGTAATTAAAAGCTACTAGCAGTGCAAAAAATGTACAAATTCAATAACAGTAATTAAACTCCCTCCTTGCATAACTCCAAGGTTTCACAATGCTCTAGCATTTCTCTTTTATATAAGACAACAACTGAGTCAGAAACTTCAGCACATTTTTACAAGCTCAGTTGGTGCATGGCCCCTGTTTGCTTCCCAACCGTGGTCGTGAGATGATCTACACCCAGTTAAGGCTCTCAGGCTGCAGGTTAGATATTCATTACACAACCCTGGTGACTGTGTGCTGCAAAATTGCATAATGTCTTTGTAAATCTCGTTTGAATGAACCAGCCATTGAATTAAAAAGTGATGTAAAGCTCAGTCCTGCCCTTTCAGATGTTGTATTTCACTGTGCACTTTCGAGAATTAGCAGGTGGCAGGATGAGCCTTTGCTTTCCCCATGACAGCCTGGAGGCAATGGCTGGGCACCCAGGGTCATACTCTGACTCGCTGGCTCTTATAAAAGCAAGGTATCCACTGAGGAGTCAGAATTTAGGCAGTTTATATTGCAGCCCTTATTCCCTTAGCATTTACTTGCGTTTAATTATATTATATCTGGGGAATCTAAGGTTTCTGCCCACAGGAGTAAATGTCATAAAATCTAAGGATACAATAAAATGCACGGCAGCATCTTGGTCCTACAAATATAGAAGAAGCTGAAACTTTTTTATTATTTTATTAATTTGCAATAATTTGTGGCACGTGCTTTGGCTGTGAAGCTGGATCAGTGCATCAGTGCACCACTGCCACTGAAAACCAGCACGCCCAAAGGGGAGGTCATGTAAAACTTTTTGTTTTGATGATACCATAGAGGCAGGAGTGAGCTTTTATTAAAGCAACCTTGCCTCTTCATGCTGGTCTAGATCACAAGGCCCCTAAATTGCCTGCAGAATGCTGTAGCACACCACACCACTGAGTTACATAAAATGCATCTCTGGCGTCGCTCAGTACATTTCCAAGGGAAGAAACAATAGCGCTCGCTGAGCTGCCTTTGGGTGTGAGCTGTGCTGAAAGCACTTACAGCTGTTGACAATGAGCCCTCAAAAACCTGTCCCACTTGAAAACCAGTCCCCAGCCTTTTAACAAGAGCAAACAGGCAGAGCAGATCAAGGCAGCGATTTCAGTTTGCCGTCCTCTGACTCTGCAGGAGTGGCAAAATCGCCGTAATCCTGCTGATATTACTCACAATAGTGTAACTGATATCCAGCTCAAGAAATTAAACGTGTTTTTACCTACAGGTAGCTCACCAAAAGTAATGCATTTAGTGTTTTGTTCTTTTCCTTGGACAGTAAGAGCCTCAAACCTGGAGGACAATTTTTTCTTGCTTCCCTCAGGAATTAGTTGCCAAGAGACTGCACCACTGCCTGAGATAATTCCTCTGCCATCTCTTTCTTTCATCTAGTGAGATGCCAGAGGACTGGAAAGTGCACAGGTGTTTGCTGACAGTCTTCCTGTTCAGAATTGCTCCTATGCCTTGGCCAGGCATTAAATGAGAAAGAAGGTTTGCAGTGCAGTTCATCCTGCTGGGAGACAGGTCACAGCCTGGCAAGAAATCCAACTAGAAAACTGATTCCTTGTTTCACCACGGGGGAAAACCACTATTTTTCGAGATGAAAAAATAATAGGAGCTAGGGAGAAGCCTCTCACCTACTTCAGCATAACCAAATGGTCACAATCCTTATTCCAGATGTAGTGAGAGGACATGGAAGCTTTCTAAATTTAGTTTTACAAACAGCATGTTTTTTCCTGAAAAAAAAAAAAAAAAAAAGAAAACCCACCAAACTCCAAAACAAACAAAAACCCCCACCAAAATAGAAAGAATAAATCTACTTAAAAATCTGGGTTCAGTTTGGCTAAAAATATTGACCCCCAACATGGAGACATATTTTTTGGAAATCTTACTTTGGTATCCCTTCTTGGCTTTTGCTAAACAAACCCCTTTACTTTTCACTGTAGAAAGCCATCTTGAATTTTAAAATTATCTTAAATTTACCAAAAAAAGCCTTTGAAGGTTTAAGTTCTATCTCCCCCAAGAGACATGTTGGTATAGATCACAAATATCTTAGATGTTAACAGAAGTATTTCTCATCTCCAGAAACCCTAAACTTCTGTTTCTTGGTTCAGCCTAAGGGAAAATTTCTCTTCTAACTGTTTATTCAATCTCTGCCTAAACAGGAAATGTTGTTTTCATACTCAGATATAGATTGTAGAGGAAAAGTCGAGTCCCTATTTTCATGTCCAGCTATTTGTAGAGAGGACTTGGAATCCTGGTCTAGGCAAAGATCTCTTAGTTACCTTTGTGTAATATTTTTCTCTGTGTTAACCAAAAAAGTCACTTCCTTTCCTTTCCCTTCCAGAACAGATACACATAGTCTAAAAAATAAGTTTGGTTCATATTAACCAAAATTTTCAGATAGAGAAGGTTTCTGTAGGAAATGTTTAACCCTCTCTAGTTGCTGGTGCATTTGTGGGGTGATTTCCTTTCAAATTTCAACAATAGAAACAGCTGTTGCAGAGGTGATAAATGAAGAAATTGGTCCAAAAGGCAGCCTTGCTGAGGGAGGCAGGGATTCAAACCACCTAGACGCCGTGGTAAGGGGGCAGAGGAGCAGCTTCAGCCCTGTCTGTCCTCAGCAATGCCATCAGGACTGGCAGGGAGAAGGATTGCTTAAAGCCCCTTTAATTTTTAAAAAGCTTGACTTAATAAGTATTCCCATGGGAGCATATTCCAACACAATGTGGGAGTCAATGAGCCCATGAAGCAATAACATATTACATATTTTAAAGGTTTTGAGAAGTAGTGGGAGAAGCAGAAGACAACCTAGGTAGAAGTTAAACCACATTTATGGCAAAACACCTTCATAATTAAAAAGAGAAATTAATTGTCTCACAAGCAGGAAGGCTTTCACTTTCTTTCCTCCTATGTAGGTAAGAAAGAGAAACCAGGAGATGAGAATCTGAGAAAGAAATGGTGAAAAAGCTAATTTTATTTCTGTACATTGTTGCTAACTTTAAGCCATGCAGATCCAGCTCAGGTGAGTGATATCATGACAGCCATTTACAGGAGGGAGAAAGGTGGGATTTATCCAGGAGGGCTCTTCTGGTGATGGAGAAGCAGATTTCAGTAAGATTTATTTCATGAAGATACCCCATTGAAACAGGAGCCCAAACTTGATATTGCAAGGTCCCAAAATCATCACCTGAGGGGGGAACAGAGATAGGGTGGGGGGTTGTGGTTTTTTTAAGACTTTCTCTTCAATACAATACAAGTGAATTCTTAGGAGTTTTTTCCCCTTCCTGTAATGCAAGGATGTACAAAGATCAGCTGTAGAGAGGACAGACGATGGGAAAACAAAGATAAGACATCCTTTAATTTGTACTTAAGCACAACATGGCCGATGCCTGCCCCAGCCACGAGGAGGGCTGCTCAAAAATCGCGTGTAAATTGTAACAGGGCCAAGCCAGGCATGTGGCAGCAGACTGAATTTTTGTTTTTCTTTCTTTCTATGTGAATCAGGACTCTTCCACAGGGAAAGTCTTCATTTCATCTCACAACTCTTCACTGTTGGCACTGCCGCTCCCTCCTGATGCCCGTGGGGCTGGCGGCAGGCCCCGGGCAAGGCGGGCCTGGCCCAGCCCCGGCTGCTGAGGGCTCCTTTCCTCCTCCTCCTCATCCCGCACCGGCCTTGGCACAGCCCAGCCCCGGCTGCTGAGGGCTCCTCTCCCCTCCTCATCCCGCACCGGCCTTGGCACAGCCCGGCCCAGGCATTTCCCTTCTGAAACATCACGGGCCCTTCTGTGCTCCGAGGAACGCGGGCATTCGTCCTGAGGTGCCCCCAGGGCACGAAACCCAGAGCATTTCTGGCTGTGACAGGGCGCGGGGAATGTCAAATATTTCACATTTCCCTTGATAACTGTATTTTTTTTTTTTTTTTAATGTGAGAATGTGCGAGGAATGTCAAATATTTCTCGTTTCCCTTGATTATTGTATCTCCATGAGTCAGCCCCTCGGGAGCGGGGCAGCCCCGCTCGGGGGCACTGGGAGGGGGAGGGCGCTCACTGCCGGCTTGGGGCCAGCATCTCTCACACCCTTATCAAAGCCAAGAGCGCCGTGACTCCGCTCCCGGGCCGGGCCAGCAGCTCTGCCACAGCCCCGCTGCGGCTCCGAGGGTGTCACAGCAGCCTGAGCTTTGTCCCGTGTCACACACAGAGCGCTCCGGCCCCGCGCCTCGCACGGGAGACAGAAACAATGCCCACGGGCTGTTCTTCAAAAATCTGAGTGCTGTGAAGGGCTCAGTTAGCCCCGTTCTTCGTGTGTGCAACGCGAAGGGGGTTTCTGTAACATGTAATAAGAGGGAGAATACATCCTGGGACCAGGGAGGAAGGTTTTGGAGAAATACAAGTACAGATTGTTGTAGCACTTGGCAAACCTGAACCAGATGCATTTTGTTTGCTTGATATAAGAACCTTCAAGGCTAATATCAGTGCTAAGCATGCTGAGGGTGGAAATGAGTATTTCCAGGCTCTTTTGGATGTCTCTAGCACTGGGGCCATTGTGGCTGTCCAGGCAGGAGGTGTCCTGGCCTGCAGCCCCTGGGTGAGGGTGTGCCAGTAGTGAAGACTTGTAGGGAAAGAAAGAGAAGCACTGGGGTATCCTCAGGGAAAATGAATTATGAGTAAGGAATGGATGCACCATGTCTCAGATGGGCTGCCTCTCTACCTGCTCTTTTGATCCATTTCATATCATGTGCTCTGCCCACTCTTTTTTTCCTCTTTGCTGTTCTCTGTGTTTTCTTTCCTTACCTCTCTTTGTGTCATTCATCCCCCTTTTCTTGAGCAGGGGGCAGAGGGACATCACCCCTCCTTACACCCCCATCACCCCTGGCCATTAGGTAGAGTTACAATCTACAGACTATGTATCATTGTATCACAGAAACCATCTTTGTCACTTGCAATAGTAATACCTAGAAACTTCACATTTTTTTGGCCTTGGTACAGTGAAAACACATGGTAGGAGACAACTGCTGCACCCAGGAGGCTTGTGAACATGATCCTGGGTGTCGTAAAAGGTGTAGAGTTCACCAGCCCCATTGGAGAGCCTGGAGGAAAGGCACCCCCAGCTTCTCGAGGGAGCTGCTGTGGGTGGGTGGCCCAGAGGTGACCCAAGCAAGTGATGGCTGCACAGGAGAGCAGGTCCCTGGCTGAAAGCAAGAGCTGGTACTGCATGAGCCACAGCACCCCGTGGCAAACCTGTGGCTTGGAGGTGACTGGGCACCAGTCCGGGCCAACTTGGAGCACCTGCCTGGCCTGATGATTCCATGGGGCCACCAGCAGCAGGGCTGGGAACATTGTCCATGGATACTCCGAGCCCTGGAAATGGCCTGAGCAGGCAGCCCACTGTAACACCCTGAGCACAGACACGTTTCAAGGTGAATGGGACCAGGCAGGAGGGCAGTGCTGTCCCTTTGTGCTGTCACAGCTGCAAGCAGAAAGAAGAGTCCAGGCTAATTCCTTTATAACTCTGCTGAGGGGCAAGCCTGGGGCTGGCTGGGTGTTAATTCAGATTTCCCCAACTGTTGCTTCCTTCTGTTTCCTTCCCTCTAATAAAGTTCTGTTCATTTAAAGCTTACTGCTGTGACTGGTGAAACACTGCCTAATCCAAGGTGCACAGAGGAATTTAGTGTCCCAAGTTTCTGAATGTATAATTGAGACTAGGTTGCTCCAGTTTCCAAGGACATGTGGCTCAAAATTGAACCCAGCTTAGCAGCACATGCTGAAAATATTACAGAAGGTAGAAGACAAAACCCAAAAAATGGGATGACAATAATGAGGTGAGGGATGCTTCCAGGATCTCTCATAAGATATCCTATAACCCAGCTATGGATCCCTTCCAAGCTGGGATACTCTGTGATCCTGTGACACAGCAGACCATCAACAGCACAGTGGAGATGTCTGAGATCTCAGCCTGCCGGAAAGCATGTCCCTCACAGGACTGGGCATGGACATGTCCTGACAGATGCTAGGTCATGTGTTCAGGCTCAGTTTGGCAACTCTGAATGTGCCCAAGGAAGTCTCTTACTCATTTATTTGCCATACCACTCTGTTCTTACAATTGTCCCTTTGTTTGCTCTGTTGGAAGTTTTCACTCTGCAGAGCCTCAGGCTGAGAAATTCACTGTCACTGTCGTAGAGGGGGCAGCAGCAGCATAGATATGTCCTAGGAATTTATCCCCACATTTGCTTTCTGCGGTCTATAAAAATATTAAAAACACTAGAGACCAGTGCTGCATCCAGAGACAGATCCATGAGACCTTCTCTGAAAACACAATGCCATCTCACACAGGCAAAATTCCAGTACCTAGAATTGGAATGAAGACTAATACAAAGTATGGAAATCCACACTGGTAGCTCTTGATATTGTGATACTCCTCTATGCTTTGAATAAAACAACTAAGAGTAGCATTTCAAACTTTGTTATTAACTTAATTAAAAGACCAATATATTACCTTATCTGTTTGTCTTTTTAAATTCGTGACATTTATTACAAGTTTCAGAGTTAATCCTTAGGAAGTTTGGGGTGGGTTTCAGCTCTGTATTAAGAGAGGCTGTGGGCTCAGCTCCATTGGCCAGACACGTGTCCTGGAATGCACAAGACTTTTATGTGGTCTTGTGGGAATTGACACAGCACAATCCCAAAGATGTTTGCACTGTTGTCCAGAAGCCAGAGGAAGTACCAAGGTCTCAGGTGATAAAAACAACTTCTCCTTTACGTCATGTGTTGACACTTAGATGTAGACACCTAAACTTAATGTAATAAATTTAATAATGACTTTTTTTCTCCTAAGTCCTGGTGTCTGAATTGCTTCAGAGAGCTTCATTTGCTCCTTTCCTCTCTTGTCCTGGCAAGATAAATCCTAAGATGGCACCACTGTGAACAAGAAAGTAGTTCTAGGACCCTTTCTGCCCCATGGCCTAGAGTTGTGGCATTCCTCATGACCACAGAGGTAAGCAACCTTCTCCCCAAAACTGAGTGGCCCCATTGTAAATGCCTGTTGGCGGTGGTTCAGCTCCTGAACCCTGCCTGAGCTGTGACTGCAGGAGCACAAGCTGGCCTGGGATGAGTGGTGGCAAACTATGGGCCTCTCTACACCTCACTCATGGATTTGTATCATCTTTTCTGAGCACTGCTTGTCAGTGTTATATCCAGCTTTTATGACAACACAATATTTTAAGGCCAGCATGAAATGTGAATGAAATTTTTGAAAATAAGTGTGTTCTGTATAATGAAGTGAAAATCACAACCACAGCGTTGTTTCCCTTAATCCAGAAGCTTTTCACAGATATCCTGCAAATGGCAACTTTACTCAGCTAAGGCAAGCTTGCAAAGCCCAGGAGTGCCAGATTTTCTGAGAGTCGACTGGGTTTTGCCCTTTCATCCCACCTTGGCTTCACATTGTAAAAGTGCAGATGCTTAGGAAATTGCCTCCAGGTGTTGAGTGATCTGAGTTTCACAAAAATAATAAACCTTGATCTGAGCTAGATGACCTTGTTGTCAGCATAGGATCTTCAGGCTTGCAGAAGAGAACTGAAAAGGGTCTTTCTGCATTCCCTTGCTGCAGCTGTGGAGCTCTTTTGGAGAGTCTCAGAGAGATTCAGAATTGCTCTGTTTTCTTGGGCAAGAGTTTTTTGATACACCAAGCAAAAGGGTGATTTGGGGAGCTATGGGAACTAATGCTAAAGTTCTTCATTCAGGCACTGTCTGCTAAGTTAGATATGGCATTTCAGTACTCAGCATGGAGCAAGACATCTCTTTTGGAGGCATCCAGGACCATAAAGCCACCTGGTGTCTCTGCACAAAGGCCTGGAATGGAGATCTGCCCTCCAGTTCTCTTTGTACATCTCATGGACTTAAAGCACCTGGGTTTTCTGCCTTCATTTCTTACACTAGAAAGAAGTGTCAGTACTATTTTGTTTTCTCTTGGGGGTTCTGTGTTAGTTGATTTATAAACAGGGATAAAATCTGGAAGTTTTTACGTAGAGGCTTACTAGAATTCCAGTCCTTTGTCCCACGTCTCCCAGTAGACAAACTAATGCATTAGGGGCCTCTGATGTGAACAGTGGCAGCCCAGCAACTGCTGCCCAACTGTCTCTATGACCCATACAATATTTACTGTGCTGCCAGGTTCAACAGTGCTGGAAAAAAAATTAATTGTAGATGCAATTTCACTGTAGAAATTGTTTAGAGCCTGCTAAAGCTTTAGCCAGAGCATGTGGGATTTTTTTCTTCTATAAAAAGCCTGAGGGTTTGTGTCTGTTTAATATTCAGGAGGTAAGAAATGCTTCTAGCACTCAGAAATAGTGAAGAGCATCCTTGTGGGATCCCTGAGATGAGATGCTAAATCGTGAACTTGCACTCCTTGTTCTCCTGTTACAGCAGACATGGAGGGGTAGCACTTGTGTCCCTGCACATCATCACCAGCAGCAACAAAGACATTAACTCAGGGCTGCTAATGAGGGCCGGGTGAGCGCTGGAATAGGAAGCTGTGCTGACATTTAAAAGAACCCAGTCATCAGGCTCCATGTTGCCTAATTGCCAGGGCTGTGTGGGAAGCACTGCTTCAATGTCTCCATCTAGTATGGACATGACGGGCAGGAATACACTACTCCTATGGAATGTCAGTTACTTCAGGAAACAATTAGCCTTTCTGAATATTCAAAATATGTCAAAACATTCTTCCTTTTTCCCTTTTAGAGCTCTTCAAAGCTGTGAGTGTGTCAACATCATTCCACCTACGTGGAGGCGGCTCTGGAATATTTGATTCACAGACATTTCTCTTGGTTGGTGTCAAACCTCGAGCTGCTGTAGCCAAATCAAATCTTTGCAAATAATACAGGTGAAAATAGATTTTGCCAAAGGGTGGTCTGGTCAGCATGTACCACTACTATATTCCTTTCCTCTCCAAAATACAGTGCCCATGTCCAAATTTCCTGTAACCTTGGACTATGCTTGTTCCCAAACTGTGCTAAGTATGTCTTGGAGAGGGCCAGTTGAGCCTGGTCAACAACACATGAAGGACTGTCCTAACAATTTAATAGCATAGGTGATCATGTTCTGGAGTCTGGGCCTGGGTCCTGACACTTTAATTTACTGGCAGAGATAGAGCCAGTGGGTAGTAAGAACAGGATCATCTAGTCAACCAGTCTGGTGGTGTATCACAGACTATTATGTCTCACCTTGCTTCCCTTTCATAAGGGTTTGCCTGGGGCACCTCTACTAGGAAGACATCCAATCTTGATCTGAAAACATCAAGAGACAGAGAATCCAGCCCTACTTTTGGTAAGTAGTTCCCAGGATTAATTGCTCTTACTATTAATAATGCATGCCTGGGTTTCTTTGTATGAATTTGTTTGGCTTCAGCTTCCAGCCGTTGATTCCTGCTATGCTCTCTCCACTAGATGAAGAAGATCTTTTGCATATGGTATTATCTTGTGGTGGTACTTGTATGCTTTAATCAAGTCATGTCTCCATCTTTTTGATAAGGTAAGCAGAGAGATTCCTTCCAGGCTTTCACTAGAGAGAGACATTTTTCTCTCATCCTCTCTCTGACCTCTCTCCAGCTTTTACAATTAAAACACAAGGCACCAGAACTTTATGCTCTTTGCCAGTATTAGTCTTACCAGAGCAGTGAGGAGAGATAAAATCAGCTCTCCACTCCTACTCACTACTTCCTTGTTCATACATCCATGAATCACATTATCCTCTCCTGCTTTACAGTAGGAACTCACTTCAATTCAGTCTGCGGTCCTTGATTTCCATGGCTGCCTGCTGTCTACACAATAGGCTCATTCCCTGGTCCTACAGCACTATCTCTGTTAAGACATATCTTTGAAATCAGGTTTTCTGCATTGTCTGTGTTATAATGTCCCACAAGCGTGTTCTGAAGTTAAATCCCTGTGCTGCTCAGTTAGCATTCTTGTGCATGGAATAAAGAGAATAACCAAAAGTTGCTCCTTAGAAAATGAATGACAAAATTCCCCTTAATGTCAATAGGAGTGGGAAGAGCTCATAGCATTTGTTCATCGATACAAATCTGTAACTAAGTTTTCCTCAGAAAATGTAAAAGCCGTGCTGTTCTAATACTTTTCACATACAAGATCTTATAACAGCTGTAACCAGTGAATACATGTTGACTCCTTCCCACTGCTACTGACAATATTTCCTCTTCTTAAGAAAAAAATAAATCAAGTCTAACCTGTCTTTCCAGCAAAGATTTTCTGTTCATTAAAATCTGCTGCATGGATTTTGGCTCGATAGGCAGAAAGTACCCCATTCATCCCAAAGGCAAGAGCAGTCTGTGTGGCAAAGCCAGCATTATGAAGCTTTTTTTGAGTCAAATCAGAGCTATTCTTTGAAGGACTGTGATTGTGCAATCATCAAGGCATTTTTCAAGTTAGCGAGAAAAGACACAAAGCAAACTGATCTGACACATTTTAGCAGGTATTTTTTAGATATGTAGATTGAAAGAACAGCCCTGAAACTTTTACAAGAGCAATTCTTACATCTTTGGCCCTGCTGATTTTGATGAGGTTTCTGGTTGGGAAAGGATTTCAGGATTTGACTTGCTCCAATGCTTTCAGCCACTGATTTTTCCATGTAAATATGAGGTCACATTGATGTCATAAGACCAAGAAATCGGTCTTGTGGGCTCATTAACAGGGGACAAGCATCTAGAAGGCTACAGAATTTTGTGGCCAGCTGAGGATTACAGAGTGAAACCAACATATTAATGCATAAAAGAAGAAAGTACATTTAAGTCCATGCAGAGCTCCTAGTTCCTGTGCATGATACACTTTATATTAAAGCTCAAGAGCTCACGAACTCTGCTATTAAAATAGGAATTGGCAGTTCTGAGGAATACTACAGTTTGTGTCTGAAGCTACTTTTAGAGGCTACCTGTGATTAATGTTCATGGATCCGTCATTGTCAGATGGACACATGGAATTAAATGGTTATTATTCCTGAGGAGTTGGGATGCTCCCTGCAACACTTGGGAGGGGGAACGCTTCCCCACAAGGCCATGGCTCTCGTTGAGGGCTGAGCACGAGGCTGGGATGTTTGTGGAGACTTGTGCCTCTGCAATATGCACTCACTGTGGTCTGCTTGTGCTCCCCCAGGTCCCTGTAGCACGCCCTGTGTGTGAATGCCTCTCAGTGATGTATTAAACCAATCACCTGCCTGTCACATGCGTCTCAGATGCAGGTTTGTAGTCAGAGAGGAGAACTCACCCAACTTTGGGCCAGTCCAGCATGTTCCCATGCAGTTACATTCTCTCTGCACTTCCTAAAAGTTTAAAACGAGCAAGGAAAGTCAATTACATTTTATAGAAACACAGCAAGATCATGAGCATGAAATCCGTCTTAATAACACTCTGCCCACAAAGCATTCTGTGAGCAAGGGGTGGGATTTCTGTGTCAGCAGAGCCGTAGCTGTCCCTGGCTGGGTGGCAGTGAAGGTGTGCTGGCCCGTGGGAAACCTGACCTGGGGAGTTCCCAGGCAAAACCAGGTCACGCTGCCGGGTACCTGTCGGGAGAGCAGCCGCACCCCTCACCCTGCCCAGTGCTATCTGCCACAGCACCGCTGGCTGCCCAGCCTTTGGAAACTGTTAGAAACAGCGGTTGGATCACCCAGCTGCCTAAAAACTCTGCTGAGAGAAGAATCAAAATAGCCACATGCAAAACATCCCCTCCCAGACTCAGCCATTCCTGGGAAGCCAACACGCAGTGTTCTGCAAATGCATCATGGAGAAACCTGGCCAGCAGAGGTCAGATATGGATTTGAACAGTTAGGGAGAAAAAACTTCTCTGAGATATTCTTTGGCTTGATATTGTCACTTGATATTTGAGGATGGAGAGGTGTTTGGTGCTAGTGTGCAGATCTGGTATGCCTTGAGTCATTTTAGTTTATTGCTGTGGTTATATTTCCATCCTTATGGTATTTGCTGTGTTACTCTCCTTAAGTACATTTTTCATGGTAAATTTCATATATTGACTCAGAAATGAAAATTAGAATATGAGGAAAGTTATAATTTTAAAACAAGGTGTATGTATGTTCTTCCTTTCCTCTATTCTTTATTTCTTTTTTCCTCATTTCAGCCTTCCTTCCTTCCTTCCTTCCTTCCTTCCTTCCTTCCTTCCTTCCTTCCTTCCTTCCTTCCTTCCTTCCTTCCGCCACTTCCTTCCTTCCTTCCTTCCTTCCTTCCTTCCTTCCTTCCTTCCTTCCTTCCTTCCTTCCTTCCTTCCTTCCTTCCTTCCTTCCTTCCCTTCCTTCCGCCACTTCCTTCCGCCACTTCCTTCCGCCACTTCCTTCCCCACTTCCTTCCCCACTTCCCCCCACTTCCTTCCCGCCACTTCCTTCCGCCCTTCCTTCCTTCCCCACTTCCCTTCCGCCACTTCCTCCGCCACTTCCTTCCGCCACTTCCTTCCTTCCTGCCACTTCCTTCCTTCCGCCACTTCCTTCCTTCCTTCCCCCACTTCCTTCCTTCCTTCCTCCTTCCTTCCTCCCTTCCTTCCGCCACTTCCTTCCCACTTCCTTCCCCTTCCTTCCTTCCTCTTCCTTCCTTCCTTCCTTCCTCTCCTTCCTTCCTTCCTTCCTTCCTTCCTTCCCTTCCTTCCCTTCCTTCGCATTCCTTCGCCACTTCCTTCCGCCACTTCCTTCCGCCACTTCCTTCCGCCACTTCCTTCCGCCACTTCCTTCCGCCACTTCCTTCCTTCCTTCCCCTTCCTTCCTTCCTTCCGCTTCCTTCTTCCTTCCTTCCTTCCGCCTTCCTTCCTTCCGCCACTTCCTTCCTCCTTCCTTCCTTCCCACTTCCTTCCTTCCGCACTTCCTTCCCTTCCTTCCGCCACTTCCTTCCGCCACTTCCTTCCGCCACTTCCTTCCGCCACTTCCTTCTTCCTTCCTCCACTTCTTCCTTCCTTCCGCCACTTCCTTCCTTCCTTCCTTCGCCACTTCCTTCCTTCCTTCCTCCCACTTCCTTCCTTCCTTCCTTCCTTCCTTCCTTCCTTCCTCTTCCTTCCTTCCTCCCTTCCTTCCTTCCTTCCTTCCTTCCTTCCCTTCCTTCCTTCCTTCCTTCCTTCCTTCCTTCCTTCCTTCCTTCCTTCCTTCCTTCCTTCCTTCCTTCCTTCCTTCCTTCCGCCACTTCCTTCCGCCACTTCCTTCCGCCACTTCCTTCCGCCACTTCCTTCGCCACTTCCTTCCGCCACTTCCTTCCGCCACTTCCTTCCGCCACCTTCCTTCCTTCCGCCACTTCCTTCCGCCACTTCCTTCCGCCCTTCCTTCCGCCACTTCCTTCCTTCCTTCCGCCCCTTCCTTCCTTCCTTCCTTCCTCCCTTCCTCCCTCCCTCCCTCCCTCCCTCCCTCCCTCCCTCTTCACTCTCTCCCCTCTGTCATCTATCCCCTCTTTGTCTCTCTGTTTCTATGCTCTTTTCTCTCAGGCTCACCGGCCTGTTTTGTGAACGTGGGTGCGCTGGATGATAGAGTTACACCCACAGGTTCACCCTCCCTAAACACATTCACAGCCAGACTTGCCACTGCATGTTTCCCTCCTTTCTGAAGGAGGGAAAGCTGAACAAATTGCACAGAAAGAATTGAAACAACTCTGATTTCCTTTCTAGCTTCTTTAGATGCCACAACAACTGAGATTGAGTTATTCTTGATTTACTCTGCAGATACAGAGAGCAGCACTCATTGCACAGAGGGGGGAACTGGGGTGGGTTAGTCACAAGTGATAAACACCCTGTGGCTGTTCCAGAGGGGCTGGACTCCAAAGTGAGTGATGTTGGCATCCTGGCCAGGGCTGGGGCAGGGCCTGGGCACCCACCAGCAGTGCCCAGCCACAGCTGCTCAGCCTTTGGGTTCATGATGCTGACAGTGCTTCTCAAAGGTTTGCTGGAAGAAAATGAAGACAATGTGCTAGAATAAACATGCACTTTTATATATGTAAGTGTCAGGTATTGGTAAACATCAAAGCTGGAAGCCAAAGCCATTTACAATTTGTACCCTGTTGACAGAAATTAAATGCTTCTGGTCCAGAGGTGGTTTCCTTTACATTAACTTCAATCATCCCTCCAGTTCTTTGTATAAATATCTACCAGCAATAGTTTTAAAAGTTGCATTTCTACTGCAGCTATTTGCTTCTTCACTCTTAGCATCTGTTGCAAGACAGCAGGTGAGCTGTTTTTTAGGAGAAAAGTACTCAGGTCAGGAAACAAAGCGCACGCTTGGCAGAAGGGCAGCCTGTGACAGACATTTGCAGTTTTCATCATGAGCATCCTAACAGGAAAGATATTTGTTCAATCTAAGCTTGCCCTTTCCCCTTTAAACCGTGTTTTGTTTGTACTATACAATTTCCTGATATAATTTCCTGAGCTCAAGAATGAGAAGAAGAGGAACTATTCTGGAAGAGTAGACCTCCTGTGAAGGAGGTTTGTTTTGCTGCTGTGAGTCACACTTTCAGAGGGAGAGAACCCAGATTTTTGTCTCTCAGGAAGTGAGGTTCAACAATAGTAGGAATATGGTATCTTGATATAATAGAGCTGTACCAAGGTCAGGGTGAGAGGGGAAAAACGACACAAGCTGTTGGCTCCTGGTAGATTGGTAAGCATCTCCCATTGCAGAGAGCTCAAAAAGGAAAAGCAATTCCCATTCCCAAATGTCCTGTTATTCCTCTGCAAATGTCTTATACCTGTATGTTAGAGAAATGTTCACAGGCTGCATTAGGACCACCTGATATGAGCAAGGGTGAGTCCCCCCCTTGGGGAGAGCTTGCAGTCCAGATAGACAAGAGGAATGAAGGCTGAGGGAGGAAAGAAGTCTTCAGCAAAGCATTGTGCAGTCTGCCAGGACAGCCCTGCTCCTCTGCACTTCCAGGCTGGATTTCTGTTGGCCATACCTGAAAAACACTTGAGGTGCAATGGACCTGATTTGTAATAAACAGCTCCTTTTCCACGTAAAGGTCTAAAAATGGTGTTTCTAATAAATGCTGGAATTTATGGATAACCCAGCCTTAAAAGTAGGTTGAATGTTTCAACAGGACTTATGATGGTACCATCTGTCTCTGCTAACAAAGGCTGTAAGCAAGTTTGAAGAACAGGTAATGCAATTTACACCAAGAAACATCTCAGTAAATGCCTAATTACACCATTTAAACTGTGCTTGCTGAAGCCCTGGGCTACACTCTGCTGCTTGAATTTTTGTAAATCCTTGACATTACAGCTGTTTAAATCCATGCCAGGAGCAATATTGGATCTGTCAAGCAGAGATAGAGGCTTCATTGTCCAAAATGAAAGATGTGTGAAGCCTCAGATAGGTTTTCACTTTTATCTGCTCTGCTCTGGTGTTGGGGAGCCTGTGTAAGAGATCCGAAGTCCAGCTGAAGGATCAAACCCTTTACCTCTGTAACACGGGCGAAGGTATCACTAGCACAGTGTGTCTGGATCATGAAGATACAGCACAGCTATCTTGTTTCTGATTTTCTTTGTGCTTTGTGGGCTCCGGAGCCACTCCTGCACCCTCAACAAAGCAGAGAAGTGCTGCCATCTCAGCCCTGTGTCTGAGTTTTAACTAAATTAACTGCAGTCCTTCCCAGTGCAATGCTAGATGTTACCTGTGTGATCATGTACATCTCTTTGAGTGCACTTCTCAGGATAACACAGATAGAAGAACATTATTAGATAAATATGCCTACAGTATCATCAACTTGGGACTGTTTTCCTGAAAATAATCACATGGGAATACCTCTTCCACTTCCTTTTGGGAGACAAAAAATATTGGTTGTAGAGAAGGGCATGAAATGATGTGTCAACACAAGAATCAGAAATGGCCATAAGCAAAAAGAGTTCTGCCCAGATTTCTGCATAAACTCTTTTGCATTCTCTACATTTTCAGAGAGATTAGGAAAAAATAGAATTCAGAGTACATGGACTTAAGTACTCCCATTAAATGAGGCTTTCTCAGTCATAACACTCACTTCTCAATTTATTAAAATTGAGCTGAAAACTCAATATTTCTTCTTCCATGAGCCTTGCAATGGTGGATCCTTCCTTTGGTGGGCACAAAACAAAGAAGTCAAATGTGCTGGGACACTAAAGAAACCTTGGCATACTTTTGTCAGAAGAGACATAGTATACTTGGGGATGAAAAGTAATTTCCACCATCTTCCAGGAATTCCTTAGAGATGAAGAGAAATGATAAATCTTTCCACTTCCTTGCATGGTTTAGGGTTGCTACATAGTGTTTGAACAGCTGCTCTTGTCCCATCCCTGAAGGTGGCTGCAAGTCAGTGGAAGAAGAAGAAATCTGAGTACATATCATTCTGAAGTGGCAGACAGGATGAGTTATTGGGATTTTTCCCACTGATAAATCCCTTGTTTCTGTTAGTGATACTGAACATGCCATGCAGTCATGACTGGGGAGTTCAGCAACTCACCACAGTGCTCAGTGTGCCTGTCATGTAACAGAAAGGTTTATCTCAGTGTCCTGGCTCAAATTTCCCAATGTACAAATCTCTATAAACTCCCTTTAAAGCCCCCAGAAGACACACCTCATGGAGCAAACTCCACTGTCCTGAGACTTGGATAACTTAAGAGTTACAGCTGTCCTGCAGTTTCCTAACCAGAGAATTCCTGTAAAATAATGCAGTTAATATTCCATGTGCAGCCCCTTCTTAGAGGGCCTGCATAGAGTAAAAGCTGCATATGTAATTTCCCCCATATTTAGTAGCCTTTAAGGCATAATGGTCAAAGCCATTATTTATTGCCAATTTCCCCAACTGATCTAAGAAAGCATGATTTCTTACAAAAGAGGGAAATGTCTTCAGTCTACCAGTGTGATGCTACAAGACTGAAGGCTGGATGATTCCCCCACAGTGAGCACACATCCATGCTGGATGCTCCAGCAGAGGAACCTCTAAAATACACCTCTAAAATTACCCCAGGGGACCTTAGTGAGTGACATCTCTGTGCAGCTGCATTTGGCTCTGTCTGACTGGCATCTGACAGTGAATTTAAGCAACTTTGGTTGTGTCTGTGGTGTTGCCACTGATCTGGTAAACATCTCCATGGACACTTCCCAGTCTGCTGTGCTCAGTGTCAGCTCACTGCTTGCTAGCTTTCAGCTTTGCTGTGTCTCCACAGGCTCCTCCTGTTACACATCAGGCACAGACTACTCCAGGTGGAATCAGCTTCACTTGAATTTCAACATGTAAAAGTTGTTTTTAGCTTCCCTCTGCCTTCTGTGGCATCAAAGGACAATGCTGAGGGGAGTATTCTCCTCATTCAAAGGCAACTATCAAAGTTAGATCAGAAGAAATTTTTGCTCCAACTTCCTATTTTGCCTCTAATGACTTTAATGGAGTCTCAGAAGCGCTGAGACCTAAGTGACAAAATTTAAATACCTGAATGGAAATGGTATGAGACCCATCATCTCAGTCTCTTAGTCCTTCCTGAAAGCAGGGGCCCACAAGGCCATTGCTGCTGGCCCTTGGGACAGTCACTGCTCCTAGGCAGGACAACCTGATCACTCAAATAGCAGGAGCTACCCAGGGAAGGGATGAGTTTGTGGAGCTGGTGGCAAGTTAGCACCTACACACAGAAACAGGCTTTGTGTGAGTTTTGTGGCTTTTCGTCTGAAAGACTAAAAAAGGAGTTTAGGTGGTATAGGAATGCATAAAGATTATGAATTCTGTGCAATTTCCAGCAGCTTATCTGCTGGAGGCCTGCAGATACAAGAGTCCCCAGTGAAAGCAGATCCTGTCGTTCCTCTCTGCTTCTCCTTGATCAGCTCCAGGAAGAAACCTCAGCCTCTTCCCTCCCAGTTCCCCCACAAAAGTTCACAAAATAGGAGAGCTATTTTGCACCAGGCAGTGAACACCTTTTCTCTTCTTGTCCCTTTTATAACAGCAGAGGATCAATAATTTCCTGTGGCTGGTCCCATGCCATCACATTTTTCCTCTTCCTGGAAATCTAGCTCAAAATTGAGGTTAACATACAGAAAAGCTCCACTGTCCCTTACTTGTATAAAGCAAAAACTTCTATAAAGAGATTGGTGATGCAGAGAGTTTGCAGACTCCAAGATCATTTCCACCAGTTGAGGGAACAGAGGGAGCTGCCCAGACCCCCAGGGGGAAGGGGAGCTGGAGGGATAGACATTGCATCACAGCATCTGCTGTCTTCTGAGGGCAGTACACACTGTTGAACCCTGGCTTTACCACAGTCATCTGAAAATCTGCAGGAGTAATTTTTTCTGTAAAAACCCTTTGGTCAGATAGAATTTGAATTTTCTACATGTACAGTGGTTATCTCTTCAGATTTAGAGAAACAGTGAATGTATAGTCGGCACAGGAAAATGTGCTGAGGGCTTGTCCTAAAAATTGTCTGAGGCTCACCGGAAAAAAATAAAGAACAGTTACAATTTTAAGAAAAGAGTTCAGATAACAACACAACTGTGCAGTCTTACAGCACAGTTTTACAGCATGTTTCACATATTTTTAAAGTCCATATCAACCTAACAAGTCACCAAAGACTTCACTGTCATCTATGGAGTACCCTATTAAGGACTGGCAGTATAAATATTACATATATTTAGTTCCTAGCCCCCTCATTTGAGTATTGGATCTTAAATGAATGAAAATTCTAAATCCAAACCCTTAATTCAATAACATTTCCATTTCAAAAATGTCTAAAAGTGGATCTGGACTTGGATCTGAGGTACACCACCACACCATCACAGGGGACTTGCCTCAACTCCCAGCATAAATGGCCCATACACTTTGGAACACATTGTGACTTAAGTCAGCAACTAGAAAGTAAAGCAATGAGTATTTCTCAAATGACTACTGTAAAAACAAATTGATGCATTTTATATGTAAAGATAAATAATTTAAGTCTTTCTGGCAGTATTTTATTTATTTAACAAGTAAAAAGCTATTTTGCATCATAAAAGAAAGCCAAAAAGACAAAACTGACCAAAGCTGAAAAACAGGAAAGCCATGGGGGAAGGAGAAAAAAAGGAATTCTAGTTATTTTACATAACAGATGGCAGCATAACAGAGAGCAGCTGATGCTAGTAGCCTAAGGGAATTTTCCTGTGTCAGAAGAAAAATAAAATTTAGGATATACAGAACCCCCCTTTAAATGAGTTTCATAAAAAGTGTCATACCTAATGTATGACCTCTGGTGTCTGTATATCTTGCCTGGGCAATTCATCCACTTTATGGCTCACTCTCAGTGACCTTTCTTCCCCATGAATGGTGAATGAAATATTTTCAGCAGTGACATACCTCTCCCACTCTGCATTTTCCCAACTGGCTTGTCCCATTACCCCACACCCCCATCACACCAGGGTTAAGTTTTATGACAGGGATAAACTAGACCACTAAGACAAGCAGCTTGGTTTGCCTTACCAGAAGGTTTTGTGCAGCTAAGTACCATGGAAGCTGACTAAGATACCCAAATCTGAATATCTTACCTAAACAAGGTATGCAGTGTGCAAAGGAAAAGAAGCTGCAGTGAGGATGCCTTGAAAAAGGACAACTCAGGAGACAAAAATGAGAACATAAATGATCTGATGCAACAGACATAATCAGAATAATCTCATGCAACCACATGGAGCAGTGCTACTTGAAGTGTGATGGGCTCAAGATATTTTGGGCTAGTGCATATGAATGTCTGTCTGTCCCTGTGTGCAAGGGATTTGTGCACTGCCACTTGGAGAACAGAGGAAAAATAGGTCCAGTGCCACCTGAGCTAGCACTGAACATATCTGTTATGGCTGTCACTGTAAAGAGTAGCAATCATTTTACCCGAGTACATAATTGCACCAAAAGAGAAAATTGATTATTATTAATTACAGTCATTATTCACTAAAAGTGACATGGTGGAATTTTCCATGTGCCAGCCTAACTGAAGTCCTTTTGAATTAATGTGTTAATTTTTTCCCATGGATTCAACTAGAAGCAAGTCAAGGCCTGAGATCTTTGGAAACACCCATCCAAAGAAGGAACTTTGCCTTGTTGAGTACAATTTCTCTAAGACTTTGAAAAAGATGAAGTTTTACTAGCCTTAGAATCATACAATATCCTGAATTAAAAGGAACCTTCAAGGGTCATCAAAGTCCAACTTCCTTAGAAGTTAGTAGGTAGGATCAGCATAAAATTCCTGATGGTAGCACTCTTAGAGGGGAAATACTTCTTCCATCCATCTAAGTCCTAAGAAGTGGTCTGATGAATGATGTGCTCAGGATCTGATCCTAACCCAGACTTCCCATGTTGTTTAAGGTTGTTTCACAGAATCATTGGAGATAGAAGGGATCTCTGGAGACCATCTGGTTCAACATCCCTGCTCAGAGCAGGGTCAGGATTTCCTCACCAGAGATGCATGTTCAATATTCATTCACTTCAACAGTTTGTGGATGTGCTCAAAGGTCCCTGAGATCTTTGAGAGGGAAGTGCTACAGAAGTAAAATGCATGTGACAACTATCTGAATATTTATCTATGCAACTTTGGTACCTGCAGGCTCAAGAGTGTGCTTATGTGTGTGTGTGTATATATATATATTTATGTATCCTGAGGATGTTGGCATGAATCAACACTTTTGTCCTAGTTTTTATTGTGGTTGCTATTATTACTTATTTTTGCTAGAACAATAGAGCTCTATGTAAGCCCTCTTTTTACCTCCTGTCTGGGTCCCCAGCACTCATCACCCTACACTCAGAAACCTTTGGATTTCTCAAGGTCTCAAAGCAAAAGGAGCTGCTAGTGGGGAAGGATGCCATGAGGCCTTGGTGCAGCCTGAGTGAGTTAGGTGCAGCCTGAGAACCCTGCTGGCGTGGGCAAACAAACACATGCCAATGACAGTCCTTGATGAAAACGAGCTCAGGCAATGGCAGAGCACTTACCACCTCACAGCAGGGAGTGGCTGAGCAGATGAGGGACCCTTTGCACAGGTACCTCAGGGCTGAGGGGCTCCAGCGCTTTGTTAGGCTTCCCAAGCAACTGAATTGCTCAATAATCCACAGGAACCATCCCCTGGAACAGAGATAAAAGATTTTCCAAGCTTGGACCCGGGTTTTGTGGGTTTATAACCTAGAGAAAATGAGATCCAAATTTTTATGCATGTCATTCTCTTTGACCCCATGCAGGCAGAGACAGGTCCTGAAGCTTGGCCATAGGGTACCTTTATACAAGGCACTGTGATGTTTGAATCACATTTCTATTTCCCTCCCACTTCTAAAACATCATGGGAACCAGGCATCTGTATAGGAACGGATCAGATGCTGATCATTTCAACAGCAAGCATGCTTGGAAATTACACCCACAGGCAGATCTGTGCACTCTGGTCTGCCAAAATAAACCCTGGTGAAGACACCAGACCTTTGCAGAATGCAGAAATAAGCTAGGATGTATTTTTCTTATTTACGATTTTTTTTTCTTCCCATGGAAAAAAGTTTGAAACATACCCTTATACATATTTGAGCAGAGTGAATCAGGCCAGCTGAACAAGTTTAGTATAGCAACCCCATTCGATGTGGATCCTAAAGAAAATCTCCTGTAAGGTATCTCAGAGAGCTGCAGTAATAAATGTTGTACAGGCTGCCATCTGGCCACAGCGTCCACACATGTGTATTTGAATGGAATGGGAGGCAAATGAATATTACTTTCCTGGGTTACTGCAGGAGCTTGAAACAGAATTTCAGTTCTCACACTGTGCACTCCAGCTGCCATCACAGCTCCAGCGCAACATCTGTAACACTATCAGTCACAAGAAATCACAAGTGATCCTTGAAACGAGGAGCACTAGAAAGCATTCAAAACATCATAATCCTGCCTACTCTACACAGATATTAGTGAGCCCCCTTGGGACAGCAGTCTGTGCAACTGTGGAGGAACTGCTGTCTGTGACACTGTTGGATATATGGGTGAAAACAGAGCAAGAGTCCAAGGAAAAGGGCAAACAAGTGAGGAAAACCTTACAGCCTGGAAGGTGAGGGTGATGGCTGCCAAAGCCAGTGAGCAGATTGCTGGCAGTTAACAGAGCTATCACAAGTGGTTTTGATTTCGTTTCTAGTGAAAGACTTGATGAGAAGGTAGCTGTGCAATGGGATGTCAACGCACTACAGCTGGAGCCTGTTCTAGGGGTAATGAGCTAAGAAATGGCAAAGACAGAAACCATGTCTGATTCTGGAGGAGCAACAGCTCATTCTCTTCTTCTGTGGTATCATCTTCCTGACTTCTCAGTTTCCTTTCTCTTTGCACAGCTTTAATGGGTGGTATTGAATTATTTCCACTATGTCACAACTGTCACAGGTGTTGTCCTCCAGTTTGCTTTGCATTTCTGTTATTTTACCCAAAATTAATATGCATTAGAATGACTGGTCCAATAAATCTTGTACAATCTTCTGTATAAATTGGATATGGAAATCCTTGCTGTATTATACATGTTTAGACATATCATAATTTAACATAGTTCCTTAAATATATTTTATCTGCTTCCTGATGAATCATGCTATAACATTTTAATTTCCTAATAAAAGATCTGTTCCATCAGATTAAGCAAATAACACTGAAAGCATTGAAAATTTGAGGGAATTCATTTGTCCCACATAGAAAGTGGAGAGGTGAGCTAACTGTCGTTCCTAATTTCTGATTCTAATGTGAAATCTGAATTCTCATTTCACATCTCATTTCCACTGCTCCCCATCTGGGGCCTGTTCTCAGAAACAGAAGCTGCACTGGCAGAAAAATGGAGAAGACAGAAACTTCTTGTTTTCAAAATGTTATGAACAGCTACAAAAATCACCCAGCACAGATGAGCAAAAAATAAGCATTGTTCCCCCTGTGACCACAACTTCTCTGCTCCGATATTGCCATAATAGGGCCCGGGCATCGACAGCCACTACTGATGCCAAAATCCCTCAGGAACAGACAACTCCATCTGGCAGCTTTTTCTGCTGTCATTTGGGGTTATCTACTTGGTCATCCCATGCTGGCCCTCCCTGCAGACAATGATTTATTGCCAAAATCCACAAAGTGATCGTTTAAGTCTTTATTTCAGCCTACAGCTCAGTCACTTGAGACATCCTGTGGGGTTTAAGCCAGGATGAGTAACTTGTATGTCTCTGCATCCTGCCTCTGCTCTGGCACAGTGTCTATGAAAACATCCCTCCTCCCAGAAGATGTGGCCTGGGGGCACGTACAGCCTGAGGACAGCAGCTCTGGCGTGCTGGCAGGATGGCTGGAGCTCCTCCATGCTGAGTCACATTCCCTCCTCTCCAACCAGCAGGGCTTTGGTTCATTCCCAGCCAGGAGCACAGGGCAGGCAGTCCCATCTCTGAACACATCCACTCTGTATTTGGGTGCAAACACATCCACTCATGCTGCAGACAGGTAAACAGTGCTGCATTTTAGCTTTCCCCAGAGATCCTGGGTTACCAGAGTTCCTCTTGTCAAGCATCTCCATTCCTCTCTCCCCTGCTCCTCCTTGTTTCTCACTCACTGCTCCACTCTTCCAAGGCCTCGTGTGCAGGTTTGCTTTAGAGCAGCTGTACTTTGTTACTGGCTTTGTTGTGATAGCACCCAAAGCCCTGGCCACAGACAAGGTCTGTGTGGTCACAAACTGCTTCACTGGGCTTTCATTTCCAGGACTCATCTGGTACTGGGGGGCTGAGTGATCTGTATAGGGTTTTGGAAAGAAACATAGCCGTAAACCCCAGGGCAACACCAGCCTTTTCTGAATTTTACACAAGCTTCACAAAAGCTGTGTCAGATGAAACTATTTATAGTCCTGGGCACTGCTCACTTCTGGTTTGGACCTGCTCCTTCCCATTTTCCTCTGCCCTGACTTTTGGTGGTTTGAGCAGAGTTTCTGAGCCGGAGCTTTCTGATCTAACTCACCCCTTGTGTGGCCCTGTGTGCAGCCATGGACCTCTCCCGTCAGCCTCCTCATCTGCAAAAGGAGAGGAGCCCTTGCTCACCTCCATCCTCTGAGTGAAAAAATCAATTAATTTACATTTGTGAGACACCTCTAATGCTTCACAGAGCACGGACCAAGGAGCTAAATGTAACTGGGGTGTTTAGGAACATCTACAGAGCTTGTGCATGGGGTTGTTACTTAGAAGTATTTGGGAAAGAGGAAAAGGTGATAAACACACAGTAAAAAGCAGCCTCTTCTTGGAAATAAAACAGCAGATTGAGTGAAGGACAACTTCCCTAGGGCAGCAGCTAATCTGGAAGTGCTATTTTGGGGCCTTTTAGCCAGAAAGCCTCCTGACCCTCAGACTGTGGGCATAAGCAGGGAGCTTGCACAGGTACAAATTACTCCTGCCTTTGGAGGCCTGAGGAGGAACTGAAGAGGCTCTGGGGCTGGCCCAGGAGATGCTGAGTGTACCTGGAATAGGGATGGGTGTACTCCTCACCCATGGCAGGGCAGCAGACTCAGATTTCATGCAGGCTATAATTTTGCCTGCTGCTAAATCCTAATAACCAAACCAAGAAGGGAATTTTTACGCCATCCGAGGCATTCCTGATCCCCCTCCACATCCAGTGAAAACTTAATAGCGTGAGAAAATGCCTTCCTGGAGCGTGCTGGAAACCACAGGCAGAGCAGGAGCAGATGGAGGGGCTCCCTCAGGATGCTCCCTGCCAGGGGTGGGAGCAGCAAGGAAGGGCAGGGTGCAGGGTGCAGCGTTCCATCAGCGAGGGTGAAGCCAGCAGAAATGGCAGAGGCTGTGGGATAACAACTCTTGCTGCTTGGAGGAATGTAAGTAAAAGGAGAGAGAGAGCTGCTTTTCTGAGTCTTTCCCCTGTACAGATGGAAGCATTTAAGATTCCTGCAGGAGCCAGGAGCAGCAAAGTTACATCTGGAAGTTTCCTGATGCCTGAAGTCAGGCCATGGTGAACAATGCTCACTGGGCTGAGCAGGCTCTGCTGCTTTTATGGCACTTGGACTCATTTCAAGCCCTGCTCCGTGATTAACTGCACTTTTAAAAATAAAGTTCAAAACACTTCCCAGGAAGTTTGGGGAAGGCAAGAGTGCTTCAGTGGCACCAGGAGCTCAGTGCTCAATGCAGTTTCAATACAGCAGCCCCAGATACAGCTTGAATTAGCCACAGCTTCATTTGACATGGGATCTTGTAACCCCATTCGATCATGGAGAGGGTGTCTGCCCTTCCAAGCCTCTCCAACACCTGCCAGACATGGTAGGATTGCAGCAGGTGTTAGCAAGGCTCTCCACCCATCTTGTTTTAGCCCCTAGCCTGGGGCCAGGCTAGGCCTGTAGATGTGCTCTGCTCCATGAAAATTATGGAAAGGAAGAGCCTTCCCCTTCCCAGGGTGTTTTTGCCTATCTGTCCCACTCTAACTCACAATTAAAAAATAAAATACAATGTTTTGGGAACAGGGGAGAAGGGCATCATTGGAAAAGCACATTCTTTGGATGCAAAAGACATTTCATAGGACTGAAGCTAGGTCCTTATTGCCTTATAATGATGGTGGAGAGGCCAGAGGCAAGACTGGAAAAAGGAGAACAGTGGGTACTTTTGATTTCATACTAGGATGGATCTCTTTGCTATAAAAACAAGTGTATATTTGTGACAGAGAAGTGGCAGCTGCTCCAGTGTTAGTAGTGATAGAGGTGCACAGCTCACACTGCCTGAGAGGAACTGGTGTGAACTGAATGGAGACCTGGAAGCCAGGGTCATGGTAACCCATTAATACCCAACAAAAGGGTTGTGAAGAGCTGTTGCACATGTCCTACAGTCCCTCCCAGGCACCTGTACTAGATGGTGTGAACTAAAACTCACACATCCACAAAAAGATTACCTTGGAGCCAATCACTCACAGGCACGAGGGATGCTCAAGGCTGTTTAGCTCTCTGTTAGCACCCAGAGCTGCTCCAGGAGCCAGTGAATACCTGCAAGCTCTTTGCAAGTGTCCTCTTCACTGCAAACAACAGAGGCTGGTTTTTGTACAAAGGTCAGCAGAATAAACAACAAAAAATGTGCTGAACTGCTGGAAATTTTTGCAGGCAGGTAGCAAGAAGGGGAGCAGGGAGCTGCAGGGACCATGGGCTTGCCTTGGCAGCCTCTGCCAGCAACAGAGCCCTGCACACTTGGGATTTCAGGTCGGGCCGTGCCCACCCAACACAAAACCCATGGAGCCCTGCAGCCACGAGGCATCGCTGCACACCAGGCACAGGGGTGGGCAGAGGCTGCAGAGCTACGTGAGCCACACAGGAGATGGGTCACCCTGCGGGCTTGTGGTGGCTCTCGGGCTGCCTGGGCTTCTGGCATTCACCTCCCATTCTCAGGTGTGTCGGAAAGGCGCCCAGGCTGGCAGCCACCAGGGCGGGCGCGCTGTTGGTTTATATTACAGTACGTCTGGAGCACTCCTCCCTTTCTCCTCCGCCCCCTTCGTTTCCTCCATGGAGCTGTCTTTGCATCTTGTCTCATGTTAGGACCTGATTTGAAAAATGATTTAACTGCTTGCTTAATTGTAATACACTGCAAGTCATTGTGTTGCAATCAGGGCTGGCTGCGTGGAAAGCTCACCGTGTGCCGGTGCTGGCAGAAGGAGCTGCTCTGGAACGATGGGCTGGGGGCTGCGCCTCCCCTGCAGGGGCTGGGCATGGGGGGCTCTCCCTTCCAGGCTGCTCCTCCAGTGCTTTTTGGCTGCATCTACACGCACTGAGTGGTTTGGCTGGGGGAGCTCTGGAGCCCTGTTTGCCATGCTGCTGTAGTATTTCAGGGCTCCTTTGCAGCTCAGGTCTCTTTTGTAATCCCGGTTTGGCCCGCCCTGGGCTCTGCTCCATTGTTACCGGGCACGGAGCCCCGGGGCTGGGCCGGTGTCCCGGCAGGTACCCGCATGTCGGTGCAGCTGACTGGAATACCTGGGAGCACACGGAGCCGGTGAGGTCACTGCTTGGAACAATACTCTCCTCATTGCAGAGCAGGGTTTTTCACCTATTTACCCATCATGCACAGATGCCTTCTGAGGTGAGGTCTGGAGTGTGTGGGCCCTTAGATAGGCAGCACTCCTTCAGGAATGCTCTTCTGCTGTAAAGTGTTCAGACGCAGGGACTCATAGGAGGACTTCTAGAATCACAGAATCACAGAACCGTTTGGGGTGGGAGGAACCTTAAGCATCATTCAGCTCCAGGTCCCCTACCATGGGCAGGGACACCTTCCACTACAGCAGCTTGCTGAAAGCCCCATTCAACCTGACCTTGAACATTTCCAGTTAAAAGACTTGCCCAGTTCAGCACCACCAAAGATCTGTCTCCCATTACTCCAGAAATCCCTAGGTTGGGTTTTTTGTGTTTGTCCAGCGTCAGGGTTGCACTGCTGAGGGATGCCCACTGGTAGGCACCTGCTGTGTGTAACTACAGCACCATGCACTGCTGTGGGTTCTACCGCAGTGCTGGTAAACATGACTAAAAGAACACCAGGGGCTGCTCTGAACCCAGGGTGCTCAGCTGTTAGCTTAGTTCTCTCTCTGGTTTATCTCTTCTGTACTCTTTCCTTTACCCACAGCCCTGAAGGCATGAGTCTCAGTGGATTGAGGCTATATTGTATGCTGTTTTACATATATATCAAATAATAAATTAACAAGAAAGCGATTTTCCCGAGACAGATCAAGCTTCTTACCAGAGGCATGTATCAGAAATCACTGTACACATGTAAAATTGCAGGTGGAGCAAGCCCGCACATGGAAATACCGCTCTTCACAAGCAAGAAATTACCATGCTGGTTTGTTTTTCTGTTTCGCTTTCCTCCTAGGAATTTCTTTCTGCTTCCATGCCTTATCTCCTGACCGAATTTCATAGTGCACGGAGGGGAGGAATGTGCGTGGGAAACACTTGGCTGGCGGGGCTGTGTCTGCGCCGCACACCCTCGCTCCCGCCCGGGCGTGAAGCCCTTCCCACCTCACCCAAGTCATTGTCACACATTTCACCCGTGACTCACTAATGTGCCTGATGCTCATGCTGCGGCTTGTAAGCGATTAGTGCTTGCTCACACAGCTTTTTTTTTTTTTCTTTCCCCTGCTTTTCTGATTCAGCTGATTTAGGTGGCCGATGGTGGCCTTCTCACTCCTGCGTTAGTCACAGAGCAGCTCTGGGCTCACCAGCCTCCCAGGGGTGGGGACAGGACAGTGGATGGAGGCCAGTGTTTGGTAATCAGGGATGGGCAGGTGATTTCTTGGCACCTTGAAAGAAAGCTTAAGCCTTGCTGGTACCATCTGCCTAAGCATTTCACACAGGAGGTGCTAAAAAGTGATCCTGGAGCTTTAGGGATAAGTGTGAGCTGGAAGTGAGCACCAACAAACCAGAGAAACAGGCTCTGCTACCTGTGTTGGCAGGTGAGCAGCTACTGAGCAGATGTTCCTTCAACTCTTTGAGAAATAAAAGTTCTGCAGCTTAGGCTGACTGGAGAGAGCAGATACCTCTCCAGTTACATTGTGGCCTTCAGGTGTGTGGGGCTGGCATGACTGTGGGTATCCATGGCATGGAAATACTCCATTCCAGGTCTGGTCTGTGGGCTGACTGCTGCAGCAGAGAGAGGACAGGCAGCAAAGCTTATTTGGTCTCTCACTGGGGCAGAAATATTATTTTATGGGAAAAATGGTTATTCAATGGCTGCATAGGGCAAGGTAGCATCCCCTTCTCCAGTAGGGACCTAATGGCCCAGAGGAGAGTCCTGGAATGGATGGAGCAAACTGGCAGCATTGCCCATCGCAATGATTTGTACCTCTGGGACTCACTTTGTCATGGGGGAGTTTCTCTGTATTTAACCAAGTTCAGGGCATCTGGGAACCCTGAGTCAGCAGCAGGAACTACCTGCATGCACACAAGGCTGGGAGGGCTCCATGTTGGCCACTCATGACCCTAAAAATCCCTCCTGGACATCTGCTAAAGCTTTTCTTGTTTTCAGGAATGTCTGCTGCCTTCTTACCGACAGCAGTGAGAGCCCTTCCACCACAGCACACAGAAACGAGATACCCTGACCACATGCTTGCTTTTCTCCTTTCTTCATGTTTACCCGGGATTGCAGCCAGATGGGCACTGGAAACTGGTTTCTGGGAGCAGAATTTTGTACAGTGATAATCTAATCTGACCTCCTGTGTAACCCAGGTCAGGGAGTTTAACATGGTAATTCCTGCACAGGAAAGAATTAGTCTTCCTGGCTGCGCCATGAACCCTGCTCACCCCAACAATTTGTGGTTGAATTAGGTATATCCACTCTTGGGTCTGAGAAAACAATGAGTTTTCAAGTTTTTTTCTCCCTTGGTGGATAAAGATGTGGTTTATTCCATTAGATTTTCTTCCCAGACCATTCAAGAGATGTTTGACAGCTGAATGAGATTAGAAGAATGGGACCTCCCTCCATGCCAGAGGTATAACTTGGATGTGTACAAATATATTATGCCACTAATACTTTAACTTTGAAAATTCTGGAGTAGAAAGGGCGATGATTACAATTGTGATGATCTCCTGCAGATGACTGTGACTTATTTGTGCACATAGCTGTGATTCAGAGGCTGTAGGATCTAAGTGCAAATAATACAGAAGGAAGTTTATGACTTCCTCCTCCACTTCACCCCTCTGACCCTGCTTCTCTCCTGCCTCCACTTCTGATATTATTTTGGTTATATGAAGACTTATGAGGAATGATGGCTATGTTTCTTAGGGTATCCACTTGTGAAAACTGAGTCATGTTCTCTCACAAGAAGAGTTTTTATCAGAGCGTCTCATCTCTTGCATAATACAAGAAAGAAAGACAAATAGGTTGGAGAAAGAAAGCTCAATGTTGAAAGCCTCAGAGATCTTAATCTGACCCCACCACTCATTAAATGACCAAAGGGAGATCACTCTTAGTCAGTCTTTCCAGCAGAAAGCTGCTCCAGAAACTGCTCCTTGCCTGCCTCTCAAGATAAATGAGTTCATATGGAAATACATCACTTGGAATATGCAGCCACGTGTGCATTTTTTCTATATGTCTACACACATATTTACTTGAATAATATATACAAACAGATCCTTGTATATACCTGAGCTACTTCAGTTTGAACTAAGAGCTGTCAGTGCTCGTGACTTCCAGAAGAGGTGATACACACACGTGTATATATATATATATGTGTATATATATATATACATATATATACACATATATATACATACATATACAATAATTTATTTATATTTTATATATATATATATATATATGTATATAATATCAGCTTTCCCTGCCAAAGACAGGAATCCCTGTGCCTTTTAGCAGCATGGAACAGGCATTTCCATCATGTTGGGGCTGACTAGACCAGAGAGAGGTGCAGACATAAAACAAAGCTATCCTGGTTGGGAAGGAGGAAGAGTATCTAATTAACCAAATATATACCCAGGGCCCAATGCTGCCCTTAGTACAGCTGTGCTCCCTCTTTGTGCCACAGGCAGAATTTAATCCATAGAGTGAGCTGATTTATTTTCTTCTGATCTTTTGTAGCTGCAGATTCAGTCACTTACCTGCATAAAACCACTTCTTTCCCATACAACTCTGTCTTCATTTTACCTAGTGGATTAGCACTGCTCAGTCTGTGGCCTTTTGCATCTGTGCAGCCATCTGAGAAAACAAGCCTTTTGCCAGATAGCTAAAATTAATAAAGCTGGTTTTTTTCCCTCCACCAAGGCCAGCAAACTGAAAAAAGCAGAAGCCCTGCAGAGTGGTTTTAGACATACAGGTCAAAGGGAGAGAAAGACAGAGGAGAAGGAGCCTGTACAAAAGTCGGGTGAGGAATGAATGGCAAATGTGTTTGCGTTCATTATCTTGTTCCTTTTTCTAATTCTTCATCCCATTTCCTTTTCAGTGGGTGAATGGGTAAGTGGGTCTCAGGTTGTCTCTGTTTAGTGGAGTACAAGGAAATCCTGTTGCACGCACATCACTTATGGCACAGTTTGGTGGTGTAGGTTTTGTGACATTCAGGGAAAGATCTTTTCATTGGCAGCTGAAACATCCTACATAAAACTAGGTTGGGCTTTCTCCCTGCAGTCACTGCTTGTGGCTCACTGAATAAGAAGCTGTCTTTAAAAAGATAAGCTCAGCCTGGAGACTAGGGATCAACTGGAATGGGTGGAAATCAAAACAAGGCTGTTGGGTTTTTTGTTTTCTCTTGGCACCCGATGAATTTTCCCAATGTAGAATAATTTGGAGCCAAAATTTTTTTCCAGAGCTCCAAGACTGTTACTTTGCCTGTTCACACACTTTCTTTTTCTAACAGGGTTTTATTTTTCAAACCAATTTTTCATCAGACCAATAACAGTAGCTTGTGGAGACCTGCTCACGTGTGAACCTGGAGAGTGGAGGGGAAAACCCAAACCAGTATTGCTGCATCACTAATGGTGCAGAGCTCAGATAACAATTTATGGCTGCTGGATGGTTAGGCTCTGCATTTAACCCACCTTTCCTGGCTACCTTTACAGCTCACCTTTAAACAACAAGCACTTTCCCAAAGCTCTTCCTTAATTGGATTTTTGTTATGCTTTTGTTCCTTCTCACCTGTGGCTTAAGGAACTGTAAAAAAATAGCTTGGAGGGACCAAAAAGAACCAGCACTTTAATTTCAGGCAGGAATTCCACAGCTTTCCTAAAAAGTCATTTTGTCTCTTGCTTAAAGGATGTTTCGCACAAGTTGGTGATGATTCTGAGAAGCAAGTTTAAATCAGCAATTGCATTTAAATCAGCATTTAAGGTAAAGGGAGGGGCTTTGAGAAGGTGATGACTTTTGTACTCTCCTTGCCCTGAACCTTTTCCTGTGGTCTGCTGGTCCCACAGGGTAACAAAGCTGGGACTGGCACAGAGCCTGCTTGACTCCTGTTCCAGTTCCCAGTGGCTGAACCATCCCTGTCCACAAGAGCTGCAATGCTGTGGGTTAAGCTGAGGACTTCCCACCAGGCTGTGTGTGCTTTACCTCATGAACAGCCCTGGCACCTGGGGCAGAGGGCACAGCCCTACCCTGGAGGAGAGGGAGCACACCAGTGCCTGAAACCCCCTCGCCCACAGCTTCACTGAAAGCATCCCCGCTGGAAATAGAAACATCCCCTTCTGCCCCAGCCCAGCTGGAGGGTGGTGAGCTGCAGCAGAAGGTGAGAGCAAACAGGGTAGGATCCCACCAAGGGCCCTTTGGTAGCCAAACAAGCAGGGCAGAGGCACTCGCTGCTTTTTCAGTAGATCCCTGCAATAACATTTCAGTCAGGAAATATATCAAATAATGTGGTGGGCAACTGGATATTGGCAATGAGAGAATAAGAAGGTATTTTGTACCTCACTGCATAGCAAGATTTCTCAGTACAGAGCTATAAAATGCCCTTGCTGTGCTCTGGAGTTATCAGTGTCCATGACAGTATATCCTACAGAGGTCCTTCAATTAAATTAGGAATTCTTCAAGAGAACTACTGACACACACTGTGCATGTTTCTGCCTCTCCAAGATTTTCATGGCCCTGTGTCCCATAGACTCACAAATACAAACATTCATCCTCGTAACACAAATGCTTCTAAAAGTTCGAGAGCAATGCTTGCTCTGCCATCATATAGTTTTGCCAGTTTTCAAAATGCACTGGACACCAATTGCCAGCTTTTTTGAAGAAGCTTTCACTCACAAGCCTTGGGTAAGAAACGCTGCAGATTTGGTGATAAAGGGATGGTGAGATTTTTCTGAAGCCACGCTGGTCACTGTGATGGCAGCTGAATTCAGGCCTGAACTCCTGACTTGGGGGATGCAGCTGTACCCCTCTGAATAAATAACAGCATTCAGTCACTGAAGTCACTGAGTGCTAGACAGCTTTCTTCTTCTCTCCAGAAGATTGCAGCATCAGGCTCTGTCAGAGCTGCAGCTGCTGCCAAGGATCTGGAGACCTGCTAATTTCCATTCTACTTTTCTGGACTTTGTTGCCTTGTAAAAGAAGCAATCAACTGTCTTTCACAAGGACAGGGCTTTGCATTGCTGCAATGTTTTTCACTTCCAAACCACTTTACAAGCATTCAGCGGAGCATCTCACACACCTCTAGTGGGCTGTGGAGATATGTTTTATCTTAATTTTACAGTTGTATTTAATCAAGTAAACAGGAAACTAGTTTCTTGTCAAATCTTCATCTTGTGGCCTTCAGGCTAGACCCAGAGGCACAGTCCTGTCCTCTGTCTGGCTTGGGGTTGGTCTATAATCAGCCTGGGATGGCATTGCTGCAGGAAACCAGCCCAGAGAATGATCTGAGGGCAAGGTGCCAACACCAACACCAGGCCCAGGGTGACTGAATGTCATTGTTTTACCTCCAAGTGTAAATGTTTAAGCTCTTGGGCATTTGCAATCTTCTCTTCCCAGCCTGTTCTAGACTGTGAATGGCATTTTACAGCCACAGCTCATCCTCTCTGACCAAAGGGCTTATTTTATAGTAATCTATTCCCCCCAGTTTATAGCCACACAGGCCAACAGAAAATGACCCAACGATAAAATGTGGTTGTATAAATCTCTCCCAAAGCATATTTTCATTATCCATTAACTCTATGTAGTCAACAGTGGAGGACAGGTAAGAGACATCAGGGAAGCAGCAGCAACGTGGTTGAACACTGATCCTAGAGGACACCAAAACATCCTATGAGCTGCTGCTGGGAGCCTGGTGCTCCTCTCCCTTCAGCCCAGATACATTTTACACTCCCCAGAGGACCTAAATAGTTTTTAGTGACTACACTGTGTGTTCTTATTTTCCTGTCCTGCATCAGCATATTCACACATCCATATGATCAGCTTTTCAAATTTTAGTTATTTTAATTTTAGTGAATAAAATATATACAAATATCTATAAAATATATACAGGCTGCCAAGAGAAGCTGTGGATGTCCCGTCCCTGGAAGTGTTCAAGGCCAGGCTGAATGGGGCTTTGAGCAACCTGGTCTAGTGGAAGTTGTTCCTGCCTATGGCAGGGATGTTGGAACTGGATGAACTTTAAAGCCCCTTTCAACCCAAACCATTCTAGAATTCTATGATTCTGTGACAACCATCAGATTGTCACAGAAGCTGTCTGAAGCTTCCAAATAACCTTACTTTCGATCAAGTACACTCACTTTTTGTCTGATGATGCACTGAGATTTGAATTATGGTTAGAAAGCTAAATAAGTCACCAAGGACACAGCTTTGAGTCCCATCTCTGTTGGACCTCCTGGTCAGAATACAGTTCAGCAAACCATGCCAGGCTCATTTTCAAACTGCATTTTCCAGAGGTTCTTTGTAAATAAAAAGGCTGCAAAACCCCCCTGACTGTTCAACGAGGGCAAACTCCTGGAAGCTGGAGTGCTTGGTCTCTGTGCCTCACATTTGGCAGCCTTTTAACACGAGAGCTTGGCAAAGGCCAATGACTCACCTGAGAGGAAAATCCTACCCTGGCATGGTAGTTCCTCCTTCTCAGAGGCTTTAATCTGACCATCAGGGTGCATCTGCGAAGAGGTTAAATCCATGAATACTGTTCAGGTTTCTGTTTAACATTGTGAGGCCAAACACCACATCTGAAAACATGACAGTGCTCTTGTCCTTGCCCCTGTACCAGACTCCACAATTAACCCATCCATATGTGTTTGCAAAGCACAGTAAGGCAAATAAAGGCTGAATTTCCCAAACTGTGACCACAGCATCTGAACTTATAGACATAAGCAGAAAAGTTCCCCACATCAATGGATTTCTTGCTGGTCTGGATCACTTGTGTGTCAGTATTTCCTGTCACTATTAAGAATCATGGCTGTAATCCTACAGGAATGGTTCTTTAGTTTTAAATGTGCAGCTAACCATCGGGCGGGCAAGATAGTGCAAGCCACAGGGGCTGAGCTCCTCTGATCTCACCCCATTACACAATAGTGTGAGGAGCCCCAGTGGTGTAACATTGCACAGAACAAGCTCCAAGGAGTTTGGGGGTTATAGACAGTCTTGAGGAATTATTTTATGTCATGGGAGAGAGGAAAGGGAATGAACGGGAGTTCAAAGTCTGGATTACCATTAGGCCAGCAAAACACATTCCTATAATCTGCAAGTATACACAGACATCACAGTTGGCTCATTTCCTTTCCTCTTGCCTGTAGCAGCCACAGCTCCAGCCCTACTTTATTTGCACTACATCAACGTGTCAATGAAATGTGGCTGTGGGGCCTCATCCTCACCCAGGAGGTGTGAGGGAGCTCTGTGTGAATGCCAGCCAGGGCTCAGCCTGGCAGCTCTGCCCTGGGCAGGGAAACATTATTTCCATTACATTATCTCTTTTGTTTATTGGCTTTTCTTTTTTCCCTTAAAGGGATTTATATTTAAACCATAAAATATGATCAGATTCAAACCAGTTCTGGACTGGCTCTCCTTAAAAGGGTTTGTATTTTAAGTTTCTTTTTAATTTTCCCATAACATTGATATGTCTGCTTGTTGGGAAGCACAGTGATAGGCAGGCTGGGCTTAAATCCACCAAATTCAGTTTGAATTTATATTATCACTGAACTCTTGCCAGGGGTGAGGCAATGGCAGGCTGAAGGCTGAGGGAAGAGCTGGGGACCCAGGGGAGATGGGATCACTCTGGAAGAGCAAGAGAGAAAACAGAGGTCTGCAAAATGAGGGTCCCACCCTAAAGCCTGGAAGGTGCAGAAAGAAAAAACTGTTAATCTACCCCTAATGCCAGCCCATCCCTTGCAGAGATTGCTGCCAAAGGTACACAGGAGATATTTTGCTCTCCAAGCCTTTGCTGGTCCTTGTGTTTTAGAGCATCTCTGCTTTTTCAGGGCTGACCTCTGGATCTCTCCCTGCTGCTGAGGGTGGAGCAAACTTGGATGCCCTGGATGTCTGCACTTACTTCTGCTGCCCCTGTGTATCATGGCAGGGGAGGGGGATTATGCCATTTTGCTGGATTTTTGATGATATCTCATATGTTTCCTGAGCTTTGCCCTCAGCTGTGGTGAACACAGTCTTTAAAATAAATCTCAGACCCATCTGTGTGCTCAGGGCTATGCAGAGCTTTCATGTTTCCCAAAATGCATCCTAACATCCCTTCTGTTCCTTCCTGGGAGCCTTCGTGCAGCAGCCTCCTGTGGTTGCTTTAGTTATCTGTATACTTTTCTCCTTCAATCAGATGACTTCTCCCTTCCTAGACAGATTACACAAAGTATTCCTCACCCAGACACCATGAGTCTTTCCGCCCCCAGCAATTGCCACACAGCTCCTCGCTGATCCTCTCTTTCCATAAATAATACATGCCCAGATTTCTTAAATTCTTGGTCATCTTCCTTGATTCAGCTACATGTCAATGACCTCTCTTATGACACACAAGTACATCTGCAGCTGGAATCCCATTTAATAACTTATTTCCCCTATTATATAAATAGAAATATATACTGTAGTCATTCATGTGTGGAGCAGCATGGAAATTACCACGATGGTTTCTGTGCCCCTTAGCAGCTCTGACCTGATTTAGCATAGGCTGGCTCACATCACCTCTTACTCAATGTTTTCCATGGATAAAGTGCAGACAAGCTGCATATGAGGAGCTCATGGATTTGTGTCTCATGTGATGAAACGGGAGAGGATGGAGGGAACTCATGCCAGCTGAGATGCTCTAGCTAAACTCCAGCTCCCTCCCTATCCATTTGGTTTAATCCAATTTCCTTATCTCTGTCAGAGTGACATGCTTGTTTCTCCCACATTGCTCCCTACAAATGCTGGTACAAGAACAGCTTCACCATAAATGTGGTGAGTGGAGCAAAGGCATCATCTTCCCAGCATGGATCATCTTTATGGGTGTGGTAACACAAGTGAGATTCCCACGCTCAGCCCAAAGAATCCAGTGGAAACAATGAGATCAGAAGCAGAAGCACATGAGATTCATTCCAGTTTAACCAGTAAAGCATCGGTTACCAAGTTAATATTTCATTTTTCTCTACAGAACACTTTCCTGCAGAAGAGGATCTCCTTTATGTCTATATTGACTTTATCTCCAAAATAAGGTTGCCTTTCCTTTGCCCTTGGAAAGGCAACCTGTCTCATGCTTATTTTTATGGCAAATAATACACACCATCCTTAAGAAGGAATGGATGCTTTCCACACCTTTTTTGCCCTTACAGCATCTGAGGAGCGAATCCTCCTCCCTGAGCTGTCACATTTACCATGCTGTGTTGCTAAGCAGGGGGGCTGCTTTCCCAAATTTCTCCATTCCAGAGTTCTGCTGTTGTCTCATGCCCTGACCTGCTCTGTTTCCACACACATGGGCATCCTCCTTCCCCCTCCCTCTCTGTGTGGGTAGCTCATGGCCCTGCCACACTCATGTGTTTCTCCTGTGAGGGGACACCCTCCATCCTCTTTCTAGCCACCCCAGCACTACTGGAGCGCTGTGATCAGATTTCCCCTAGGCCTTCTCCAAGGAGAAGGGACCTAACTCCAGTCTTTCTGCCAAAGCTCTGTGCTCAGGCATGTCCTGCTGGACACCCCATGTTTACACAGGATCTGCTTGCACAGCCTGTGTTTACTGCCCATGACCCTGCCCCTCTGCCATGTTTATGGTCCGTGGCCCCTGTTTCCATGCCCTGACATCCAAGGCCCTGCTGCCTGGCCCTGTTTCAGTCTCCCAGCATCTGTGGCTCACTGCACCTTTGCTCTTAGGTTCAAAGCTCAAAATGAAATGCAGTCATAAGCAGAAGCTTAAAAAACCACAAGTGAAACAAGACACCTAAATCCTTGCGTACTTCTGCTGATGTCCTTGATAGGAATTGATCCTTCCACCCCCCTTCATACGCAGCCAGTGGACCCTTTGTACTGTGTGGGATGCAGAGATCAAAACATGCACATTTAATGAGCTCATTTCTAACAATATTTTGAAGTTGTCTTTTTCTAGTCTGTCTCCTAAATTCTCTCTGGCTATACTTTGCATTTCCCTCATTAGAAACATGCTCTTCCAGTCAGGCTGCTGACATTGCAGAGAAAGTTGCTGCCCTCAATTGGAAGCTGAAACATAATTTGGGGTGCCTAAACTCTTATTCTCACACACACACACACACACATAGAGCATTAAAACTCTCAAACATACATTGAACTTTTTAACCCAAGTAGCTCACTAAAATTCAGAATTTTGTAAAAAAAATCCAGCTACAGAGAGAAAACTGAAGATGGGTTCAAACATTTTTATATGGCTGCTTTGTCACAAGAAAATTCAAAGTTCTTCTTCCCTGAAGACAGGAGCAGCAAGTTACTGTTCACACAGAACTGGCTTTCTTTGAATCACAGCTCCCAAACTATGTGAGCTTTTCCCAGGTTTTCTCTCCTGCCCACTCTGCCCAGCAACACGTCTTTGATTTCACAGGCTGCCTGCCTCCCTCTCTTGCAGCTTCTGAGCTGGGTGTCTCTGCTGCTCAGCCACAGGCTCACCCATTGCTCTGTTTGCACATCCAAACACTGCACCATCCATGGAAAAATGTCCTCACTGGGATCCATCGAATTCCTCTGTTATCAGTGCCTTTCTCTGTGCTTACTTTGGGCTTTGGAGACTCCTGGTTTCCTAAGAGACCTCTCACTGTTAAATTAAACAAAGGCTGGGGTAGACATGTTGGTCTGGAGCTTTTGCTCAACCTCCATCACAGCTTTGTTCTGATGTTTTGCATCCAGGCTGAGATCCCCTTCCCTGTGCTGGGGACCCACTGGAGAGGCTTCAGCCAAGTGTCCTCCAGCATCCTGTCACCCTGTGGTCAGTGCCAACCCTCTCAGAGCTGCCAGAGCAGGCTCTCCCATACCTGCTTCTCTGCTCTCAGCCTATTCGGAGCTACTCACCCACTCATACAAGGGCAGATCTGACACAAGCTCCCCATAAAAGATGGACCAGGACGGGACCAAACAGTTCCTGCTGCCAGTGTGGTGGCTGGGAGGGATGCCCACAGCCCAAAGCACTCCAGGAGCACAAAATGTCACATTTCCATCAGCACTGAGCTCTGGGTGTAAGGAGGATGTTGGCCTGCACTTCAAAAAGCTTGAACTCATCAGCATTTGGAGTGTTGTGCTGTCAGGGTCAATTAATATCATTATGCATTGTCCTGCTAAGTGACCCAACTCACAAATTGTTTCTTTCCACCCCACAATGGATTGCAGACAGAAATAAGCCCAATTTCATGAGTGTATTTCATAGGCATGTGCTCAGTGGCTCCATGCACACCATGGGTCACACGTATCCCATGCTGTCCATCAGCAGTTCAGTGAAAGCTCCTGTCCCATTTTACACAGCAACAGCACTCTCCAAACTGCAGCAGGGAGTTAGAACTTAATGCAGCTACACATTGCCCCTCCTCAGAGCCCTGCAGCTCACCTGTGGCTGCCAAGGTGTGCAGTGCTCCCTGGTGCACACACCACAGGTTGTGATATCTAATACTGCAGCACGTGTGCTGTTAGAAAAGTGCCCTTTTTTCTCTCAAAATTCACCTGGTTACAGTGTGCAGCCATAGCTTTTATTATCCTTTTCTTTTTTTTGAAGTTTCAATTTTGCAAGACAAGTGCATATACTGTAGTCAAACTCCCTTCACTCTTGCTTTTGATAATTTGAGGAGGTTGAGCCTGTATTTCTCATCAGAGGTGTTTTGCTCGGCTAATTCCCATGACACTCTTCTTGACTTCTTCAGTTTGCAAGAGTATTTTAAAACGGGCACCAGAACTGCAAGATTTTTTTTTTGTTTTCAGGATCAGCTTTAGACAATTAGAGAGGCAAAATATGTTCTCTGCTGCTACTAAACAACTTCCTTGCTTGTACAGACAGAAATTGCTTTATCCTATTCTGTCACTGTGGGAGTTCGTATTGTGTTGCTTGACTGATAAGATCCCTCAATCCTTCCAGTGTAATGGCTTTTCAGGGCCAGCCTCACTCTGCAGATGGTCAGCTCTCTTTGCTATGAAATCTGTCATTTTCCAGCTCTCTAATTTAAAATACAGGTTGTTTGAATCACCTCAATTTATCTCTCTTTCCAGCTGATTCTGGATGACAGTCTTATCTTAATCATTATTTATCATCCTGTCAAACTTTGTGTCACCTACAGCAAGTTATCTCAGCATGTTCCTTGTATGTGCTTCCAGAACAGTGTACAAAATTTTGAGCAGCATTGATTATACACTGATCCCTGCAGTTCATCACTAGATGATTCCCCATTGACAGTCACTGTTTGAGACCTATCAATTAGCATGTTCATAGTCCAATTAATGTGTGCTTTACTGGCAGTGTATGCTGCTCTTTGCAATTGCAGTGATACAGGAGTACCAAGCTCTGAGAACCCCTATTTTCCATCACCACTCAGCTGTTCAGTCCCCCCAATAATTAAATCAAACCAGTCTGAATAAGACAGTGAACCATGAATTATGTTCTTATTGGTGCCTTCTTTGTGAAATGAATCTTGCTAATGGAATTATTCCCTTGTCTGAGAGCAGTGGGATACCTGGCCTGTGGTTATGCAAATAATCCTGATTTTCATGTGTGGCTGCCTTAACATGGGACCATTTCTTCCCTCTTGAACTTTCCAGCTTTTCCAATGTTTATCATCAGTGCACTGAGTCTCCCTCCCCTAACTCCTTTGTGGCTCTGGAGTTCAGGTTACCTGGGCCTGCTGAATCTCCAGCACGTTCACCATTGTCCTCTCAATGGACTGGGAAGCCATAGAAACCCACTGCTCTCTTCCTTGCCCCTACAGAAATACTTACTGAATGGTTCTGCTTTCCTCAGTGGATCTCCCAAAAGGAGGTTTCTCATTACAGTTTTACAAGGAAGTTTTGCAGCCTGGTGCCTGGGCCAAGTTCCCCCATTCATGCAGGCTGTTTTTGTCTGGCTCAGCTCTATCTGGGTATGAGGATGTTGGCAAATAGGACTGGCAGAGACTTGCTGTGACATAATCTTGAGGCCTTTTGATATAATCCCTTTCACAAACTGTTTAAGCTTAGAAGTGACTGGATTGTTTGTTTCTCTGGGAAAGGCTCAGAGAGTGACATTCCCCTGGAAGAAACTTCTTTCCAATTTCCAACCTAACCTTATTCATGGCTAGCTTGTAAATAATTTGCTGCACCAACATTTTCCTTAAGCAGCCTTTCCGTGTCTCACAGGTGCCCTCATATTGTATAACAGCCATATTATACAACACATTTTAACTTGGCATCAGTTAAGGAGCCAAGGTGTTTTTGTTTCTCCATGTCTAATAGACTGCCAGTTCTTCCAGACATTCAAGCTACTCTTCTCTGAGCTTGCTCCAGTTTGAATCCTTCTTTCCTTACCTTAGGATGGCTAAATGATGTCTTATTGAGGCTTTGCTCAACAATACTGATATTTCCCTTTTTTTGCAGGCAATACTTCACTTGATGTGTCCCTCCCTCTTGAATGCCTTATTTAATGTATTTTTGATTCTTCTTGTGGGATGGAAACACTGAGGAAATGGAAAGAAAAGTGAAAATACCAATAAAATAAATCACAGACTGTGATTTCCAAATTCTCCACAGTATCTTAGGGTTGTAATGTGACTTTCATGGATGTTTCAGTTCTAGTGCAGTTTTCTGTAATGCTAAGGTGTGTGATGTACATGTGGCCCTTATATTCAAATTCTGGTAAACCCCTACCTGCACATTTAGGTCTTTAAAACATCAGCCTTAGGCACAAGGAGTACCTCTGTAAAAGGATTCATTTAAATACATTCAAAAAGTATTCACTTAAATACATTTTAAAATTCCCTTAGAGGTCCTACAGTGGGCATGGTGTGCAGCTCTGAGAGCAGCATAGATGGGAAGTGTCAGTAGTGACTAATCATGACTGTATGGAAAGTCTTCAAAGTATTTGGTTGATAAGAGGAACTGTAGAATTTTCCTTAAATAGTCTTATACCAGGAAAATCCTAATACTTGTTTTTCCTAGAAGATTGAAGGGTAGCTCACTGAGAGACCTTGATACAGAAAAGGAACATGTGTAGGATCCCTGGCCTTCTCACTTTTATCTCCTCTGGGAGTTGAGTGATCAGTATTTTTATTATATTGGCTCTCCTCTTTTTATATCCAGCTTGTCACCTTACACCTTCAGGATATTGTCCTTTGTCCATCCATCAAGGATCCAGCTTCCCACACATGGAAAGAGAATACCCAAGAACGCCAGCAGGGAGAATGATGCAGAGGATGGTCACTACGTGAGGAAGACCCATGTGTGCCTCAGTTCATCTGCCATGAGAGGCAACTGACAACTTAGAGATACATGTGTGTAATATCATGAAGAGCTGAGAGGAGCTGTCTGCTTTCACTGTCACTGCAAGAGGAATACAAAGATAAGAGATGCAGATCCAAAACTCACAGAATGAAATGCTTCTTTCCACAGTGCCTGAGCCCACGAGCCATGGGCATGTGCAGGCTGACAGAGTACATGGGGCAAGTGTCATGCTACATTTGCATTTTCCTGATGTATTTCCCCAGGTGCCCATTTTTGATCCCTGCTGGCAGCACGATGATGGGCTGCTGAGCCTTTGGCTGGAGCTGGCACAAATGGTTCCTGTCTTTGTTCAGAGTAGGTGCACATTGCTCAGTTGTGTGAGCACTGCACCATCAGAAACAGCCTATTGACCTAATTCCTTGTGGTACTGCATGCATGGGGAAGCAGGAGAGAGGTTTGGGTGGAACTGGTCTTGTTCCTGCCTCCTGTCCTTGGCAAATCTGTATTGCAGCAGGCCTGAGATCAGCTGCATCTCTGATCACAACTGGTGTGCTAGTAATTGCTGTGTTGCTATTAATTGTTTTCTCCTTGCTTGGCAGTAGTGTGCTGAGGTGGCTGCCCCTCATTCCAACAGCATGGCTTTATGTTACAAATAAAGCCATTTTGGAAGGAGCTGGTGTTTAAAGCAGTGCTGCTGCTTTGCTTTCTCCTCCATCCTGGGCTGCACAGTCTCCTCTGCTCTGCCACTCGTCTCACCCTACAGTAAGTTGATTCAGGGATTCAGTGCCCCAGACATTGTTCTGTGTGTTGTGGGGTTGTGGTTCCCCAGGGTCAGCACCACAAGGTGGTTCACAATGAGGTCAGAGTTCTGCTCTGGGAACAGTGGGAGGGGATGGGAAAGAGAAACAGGAGTACACTTCTCATGAGCCACTGTTGGTTTGACTCTGCTTAATGAACACTTTCTCCCAGAAAACTCTGCGTCTGCCTGGATGGAGAGTTTACACCTCTGTCCATATCACTTCTCTGTGAAACCAAATTTGCATATTATAGTCCTTTGAAAGATGATTTTGAAAAAAAACCCAAAAAGATGGCTATTTTCCTGTGTTTTCAGCTCAGACATTAATTTCTGAGAAACAAAAATCACTGTTAGTCACGTCTGCACAAAAGATATAGAGAAGCTAAAATTATTTTAACATATGACTATTGTTAATGGGGATAAAATAATTAAGCAGCCTGTAATTAAATTTATGGCAGTATTTTTCAAAACAGAAAATCAAAACTGTGCTTGCATTACATTATTGATATAAAACCTCTGCTCTAATAATGTTAGGTATCTAATAGCAATTTCAAGCATTTAATTAGACTAATTCTTCAGGTTAATACATCATCTTGCACTTCAAATTATCTTTATGCTCTTTACAAATAGCTACTAATTAAGCCTTATGCTACTCCTGCCAAGTCAGTTAATAGTATTATGCCAGGGATGTGAGGTCCAAAGGGGTTTGACTCTTTCCTCTCCTCTCATGCTTCCCAGAGGAGGCAAAGGTTGGCTCCAACCTTATTCTCCTCTGCCTGGTGCTGAAGTTAGGTGACAGGGACCTGGACCCTGAAGGAAAGTGACCAAATGATGCTAAAAGAGCCAATGGTGACAAAGTGGGAGTGCTTGAACTCAAGTGAGAAATAGTTTGGAACAGTTTATGTTTGGGATTCTGCTCACCTGGAGGTGGGACTCAATACATTTTAGAAACACTTGGGTACTTTTAGCTGATGTAAGACACAAAAGGGGAATGGGAGGAAGAGCAAGCAGCACAGAGCAAGGTCAGGACTGCTGTGATGGACTCAGACCCAGGGTGTGATGAACTGCAGGTGGTGTCCAATGCTACCAGCTTGGCATGGGCACCAGCTTGGTGATGTGCTCCAGGACATGCCTGTTCCCCTGGCAGCCAGGAAAAGCTTTACCTGGACTATGAATATGGTTCCCTGCACAGGTCCTTTCTCATCATCAACCACTTCTCACACTTCTCCTGGTTTCCCTCCTCTTGCCCTCCTATCAAGCCACACTCTCCTTAAGGGGGTGGTCATTGTCCTGCCCCTCCAAAAAGGCCAGGGAGGTCCAGAGAAGCCACAGGGGCTTCCTCAACACCTGAGTGCATGCAGAAACACCACAGCATTGGGAGCATCCCCAGCAAAGGGCAACCAGTCCAGGTCTGACCTTGTCCTCACCATGGCAGGTGGAAACTCATGTCCTTCCCTTGCCAGGAGCATTTTGTGTCATTGCAGCATTAGGCAAAACTTGAAGTTGAACCAGGACAGAGGAGGTTTGAGCCCCAGTCTTTTGGCTTCTTGCAGCCAAGCAAAACTCCTCTCACTCCTGTTTCACCAGCACCTACATTCTAATCAGCGTTATCCCTGTTCTGCTCCTCATCCCTGCCCAGGGAAGTGCCCTGCTCTGAAACCTGAATGCACAAAGGTTTTGAAGGCCAAAGCTCAATATCTTCCACTATCCCTACTCTATGTTGGTTTGGGATAGGGCTAAAGAAGTCTGAATTATGCAGTTTTGAGCCCCCCAAGACAATCTTGATCTCTTCCAGCACCTGCAGGTGTTTGACTCTCACTGCCAAATCAATTTGACTGTGACACCGCTGCCATACCTTGGTGGACTGGCACAGGGTATAATGAATGCTTACCAAAAGCACAAAGAGGATTTGATGGAGGGCACTTGTGAAGTATAAAGTGATATGTAACCTGCAAAACAAGTTTAATGAAATGCTTTTAATTGCTGTAAGTTGTGTAACCACATTAAAACAGTGGCATCAACACCAAAACATGAAGATAAGCTATGATTTTTCAAGCTGCGAGAGTCAAAAAGTGCTAAAAATTTGACTTACATTACTGCATATGCAGACAACAAATCAATTGCTGATTTTTAGGGTAAAACAGTCACTACAGTTTGATAATTACTCTGTGTGTTGTTATTTAGAACACAATTCTCCACTTTTTCTGTATCAGAGAGAGGAAGAGGATGGAATAAAATACTGTTGCTTGTTCCACCAAGCTGCCTGAGCCAGAATTCTCCCTCTTCCCATGAATGGGAGACTGAATGACCCCATATTGTATTGACTCTAAACAGCCATCCCTGGTGACCTGCACTCCTCCCTTTTTTAGAAATCCTCACATCTAGACAAGTCTTTTTGCAATCTGTTCATCTCAATGGTAAAATTTTCCCATATTTGGATTAGATTGATTTGCATTGATGAGATATGAGATGATGAGGGGTTTAAAATTTCTTTTGGGGAAGTAACTTTTTCACATAGACCAAATTTTGGTCTCATTGTCTAAATCCACATTTTTTAGTCTGTTCAAAGCTTAACACTTAGTTATGTGAAATCTTCTCACAAAGGCTGCTGATCTTCATTATTACTACCAAGAGGTAATGGCCACATGAAATCACTTTGCCATCCAGTGAGATCTGGAAGGAGTCCTCATGTGCTGAAGCTGTGGTTAGAGATGAGCCCTCTCTGCCCTGTGACAGACTAATTTAAGAGCAGGAAATTCCTCAGAATAACCAGCTCCTAGTCCCAGCTGAGGGCTGGCTGATAAAAGCCCTGTGAAATGTTTAACTGCGCATAGTAGCAGAAGATTAAGAACAGATGTGATCTAGAAAATCAGCTACACCTACAGCAAACACAAACCCCTGCCCAGCATCCCTGGCACACTGTGCCTGGCTGGCAAGGGCTCTGCCTGGCACCTCTGCACCTTGTCCTGCTGCTGCCCTCTCCCTGCTGGCACTTGGGAAGAGATGATTTTTCCCCTTTTCTCAGGAAGAGGGAGACCGCTGGCTCAGGCAGGGCTCAGCTGCCTTTCTGTCTGATTGAATCACATACCCATAGAATGGTTTGTGTTGGAAGGGACCTGAGAGATCCTGCATGGGCAGGGACAGCTTCCACTGTCGTGGATCTGCCTGGGATAAAAACATTCCCAGGCAAATCCTGGTGCCTGAGTTCCCAGAGGTTACAGTGCTGCTCTTCTCACCCAGGGACACAGGGAGAGCTCGCGTTGCAGGAAGTGGTAATGCATGTTCTTAGGCACTGAGAGGGTTGGAAAAAGCAGACAGACAGTGCAGTCCCAGACCCCCGTTGCTACACATCTCAAGGACCTTCTGAGACCAAAATTTGCTTTCCTTCATCAGGAGTTGGACTCTATCACCCTTCCAACTCAGCATATTATGTGGTTCTATGATGAAAGGGGGTTATATGAAAGGCAGTGAGCGCAGAGTGGCTCAGCTGACAGGTACAGTGTGGCATTTGCAAAGTGGCCAGGGCATGTTTGGGCTCCAGACCTAGCTTGGGTATTTGCTGCCCACAGCTGAGCACTTGGGTTACCCTTCTCTCCCTGAGACCTACAGCACTGTGAAGCAAAGGAGTTTTTATTGGGCCCAGTTTGGTGCTAACTGGAGCTGTTGGGAGACTTGCAGGAATGTATTTCATGTGTGCAGTGGTGACCTGGGCTGCTGCATCCCAGGATGGCTCTGAGCCCTGGGGGTGAGCTGGGGTAGGGGACAGCCATCCCTCTGGGCCAGACCATGGCTGGCTGCAGGACATGGGTGTCTGATCCACTGCACACCAGCCTTGGTTAGATGTCAATATGAGCTGCCTCAAAACAGGGAAGTGTTTGGAATTGAAACATCATTTTAGGATTCTTACAGGAGCAGGGCAGAATGTGGATGCACAAACTCACATTTCAGTTTCTCAAAAGACATGACTCTACTTCCCAAGTGGCCAATTATCAGAGTTTTCCAGGTACTGACAACTCAGAGCTTTCAGTGACTCCAGTTGCAACGTTTCTGACAGTATAACTTACTTTTTTCTGGGTGCCTTGTAAAGGGGTTCAGGAATGTGAATTTTGGTACTGGGCTTTGAAGCTCCATCCAGTCACAATAATTCTCTGCCCCCTGGCTCTAATTCCATGGCCCTGTGCTTTGGATTTACATTACTTACCTTCTCTACATTTTATTATCTTTTTGGTCTTACCCAGCAGATATTTTCATTAGAATTTATTTACTTGTAACTGTTTTCACAATAAATTCAAGGAGGAAAAGTGAGAGTAATTCCTTTGCACAGAGACTACAGTCACTCAAGCAATTCTTTCCCTCCTTAGGACCAGGGGAATGAGAATGGGATGCTTTTGGTTGCCATCCAGAGGTGGCTGGCTGGCTCTGACTCACTGCATGCAGCTTTACCTGCAGCCACTGAAACACTCTGAGTCACCAGGAGAGGCAGGGCAGCTGACAGTGAGAGGCAATAACACAAAGGATATTACAGCCATGGAGGCACTTCAGGCACTGCTCCTGGTGGACAGCAGCAGCGGGGCACAAATACATCTAGGCAGTTCTTAATTAACTACAAAAAGTGCCTGGGTCCCTTTTCCCCCCTCTCTCTCTTATTTCCCAGACCATAAACCAAATCTTCAGCAGGTATAAACTGGCACAGGCTTTCTGACTTCAAAGGAGCTGCGTCGGTTTGAACCAACAAAGATTCTGGTGCCATATGGCCCTAATTATGTTAATGTGAGGCCCAAAGGATGCAGTGCAATAATAAAAAGGAAATACTGTGTGATCCATCATCACTTTGGCACTCAAGGCAGGACTTTCAAAGGTATTTAGGCACCAAAAGAAGCAGACAGGTGTGTAGAAGATTTTCTGTGTTCCATTTCCCCACGATAAAAATTTATTTCCTTTCTATTCCAAACCAGGCTTGAGAGCCCCCGAAAAGAGGGTAGAAACATTTTATTTTTATCACCATGGAAATAGGAGGGGTCTTTCCAAAGTGGACCTCTAACTGCTTTGTTTCTAGAGCTCTCTGAGTGCTTGGCAGGTCTCAGTGCTGGCAGGGCCCCCAGACACTCCAAGGGTCCAGGTGAGGCGGCTGCCAGGCATCACTGGAGCAGAACTTTGGCACCAGGTGAGGATCTCCACAGGAGGAACAATTCCAGCCAGGCTCACTCGCCCCCAGGGAGTGGCCAAGCCACACTGCCCCATCAGCACAGCTCCTTGCAGTGTTATCCCAGCATATGGAGAGGACAAGTGTCTGTCCTCAGCAGATGGAAGCCTGCTGCACCCTGAGCTCCCATCGGTGTGGAAACCTTCAACAGCACAGAAACCGCCTTTGATTTAAATCCAAACAACTAACCACTGTTATTCTTGGACATTTATATTACATTTTCCTCATATTTTCCATCTCATGGATGATTAAAAACAAATTACTGCATTAAGGTGTTTGAAGTTAGGATGCTTCGTGCAGCAGTTGTTTGTTTCTAAGTCCTTGACAAGAATTTCCTGTTGATCTGGTTTAACGTTGTCTTTACCTAAAACAAATCTTCTCCAGGGACTGAGCTAACCCCTAAATAGTTTTTAAAGGGTTCTTCCATCTCAGGCTCTTTTCTAACAGCCTTGTAATCTTTGTCCTGCCAGGGAATGAAGCAAGATTGCTGAAAGCATATTCAGGTTGCCCTAAAGGAGTGGGAAACAGATTGCTTAATAAGGCAAGAGCTACATCCCACATAATAATTGTCACAGTCATCTTTCATTGTTCTGATGCCTTTATCCTGGTGCTGTCTGCAGTGTACTTGGGAGTGATGCAATGCTGATGCTGTAATAACCTGGTAAGCAGTTGCATAGATTCCCTTTAGAAAACAAAAGGTCACCATTTCACAGAGTTCCCAGCATGAAAATGTGTTTATTGATGGCTTGCATTTTGTATAATTTTGTTCTTCAGCTATTTTACTGTTCAGTTTATTCACTCCCAGGGCACAGGGACTGAGTGGTGATGCTGCCTTCTAAAGAGCTTGCAGAAGTTGATGCTTTGGCTGTAATTCCCAGCATTGGCTGTAATTCCCAGCATGTACTAATGTGTCAGGAGTGCACATTACCCTTGGGACTGGCCAGGAAATGCAGAAAGTGAAGAGTAAGGTAAACTAAACACCAGGCTGCCTGTGTGTGGGAGCAAGGTTTAAGTCTCTGCTATGCCCAAGACAAACCAGTTAATAGATATAAGGCTCCTGAAAGCTCCTTGATGCTTCTCTGCTCTGTTAGTCTGCAATGAACCTTTCTAAATTTAATCAGAATTTTTTATTTTCCTTTTTTTTTACTCTTAAAAGCAACTCTCAAAGTGGGTTTGATCAAATGCAACAGATTTCTGAAAAAAAACCTCGATTTTGCATTTTGACACTTCCTGGTGAAAAGACTTTTGCTGCTGAGATCCCAGATGAGTTCTGGGCAGCTGCAGTGGAACAAGAGGGACACTGAGTCAGAAGGGTGATCCCAAATTCCTGCATGCAGAAGTTGTAGGAGCCACTCCAATAATAAACCAATAAATGATGGATGACGTCCTACGATATAAAATATTAAGAAAAATATTGTCAAAATCTATGCTGCCTAAAATAACATGATTTTAATTTCAGCAAATGAAGGTTTACAAGATGAAACGCCAGTCCTGCACATTTTTGTGACTGTAACTAATGTCACACATGTAAGCAATATTTCCCCTTTAACTCAAGTTATTTATTGGCATAAATATTTGTGAGATCAGAACATTAACACCTAACTAACATGTTTTAGCATAAAATAGCAACAACTCATGTGCAAGTCTTGATAGTTTCTGTATTTTTCTATAAAATACCTGGAGTTCCTGTATACTGTGCAGCAGGGAGCAACACAAATCTACCTTTAAAAGTTTACAGGACTTCTTGATTCATAAGCAACTGAGAAAAAATGGGGAAAAAATATTTATTGCAAATTCCTTAAATATTTACCAGGTGAAACATCAATAGCAAGACCTTAAATAGACTCCTAATCCCACAGTGAGTTATTAAAACAGTGTTCTGAATTTCAAACATGCTGGGAAACAACACTGCTTATTGACACCTTTTCTCAAGAGCAAAGAACAGACTTTCCCTTTCTATAGAAGAAAAACCTGGATTCAGGCATTCATCTGCAAAATTTTCATTGCTACTGCTCTTATGTGACATTTCATCCTTGTGGTTGGGTAAAGGATGTTCATCTCATCAGTACAAATGCTTGCAGCACCCAGGTATTGTGTTCTCATTAACTCACAAGCCTTCTTATGTTTATAAAATGCTCTGAATGTTTACTGGGGACCAGGACAATGGTGGTTCATTGTTACAGAGCATAAGAGTATGCAAAAGCCTCTTTTGCGTTTCCCATATTTTGCAACCATTTTCTTTTCCTCTTCTTAAGTCATAAGCTCTGCAGAGAGCTCTGTGGTGAAATCCTGAGTACAATTAGGCTAAAGGATTTATTATGATTCATCCAGAACAGGAGTAACTGTGTGAACTTCAGCTAAAACATGAAGGCTTTTCCTCAGCATAGACTTTTGTCTAAAATCTGATGCCGCTTTTTCACTTTCCTCAGAGCTCCTGAGATTTTTAAACCATGTGGGCCAAATTCCAGGTATCTCTAATATCAGATCCAGGTATATCTAATATCATACCCAGCAAGAAACTGGGTTTGAATCCAGACAAAACACTGGAGTTTCACTTTTGGACCTGCTCCTGGAAAAAAAAGGGATTTGATCTTTTATTTGATATAACATGGATCAGACTTTCAAATCAGACACTTGGAAATGGCTGTGACTGAAGTGAGAAGGAAAAGCTGGAAGGAGTCTAAAAGATGAGGAGACTCCACTGTCGCCACCACGTTATGAAATTTCCCTTACAAATATATTTATTATCATGTAAAATCAGCTGAAATTTTTGCCCCTGCAGCTTACTGCTCACTACAAGAGAGCACAGGGATGGCTGCACACAACCAGGTGGGATCAGACATTTACCCAGCCCAGGGTCCTGTCCCTGTCCCTGTCCCTGTCCCATCTGGTGCAGGCAGGCCTTGGGAATGGGGCAAACATGTCCAGCCTACCCACAGTGGTGTCCCAGCCTCTCTCAGCCAAAGCACAGGGCCTTCTGCACCAGAGGGAGGGACTTTGCATTTCAAACCCACATGGGCTTTTGTCTGGTATGAATTTGTTCAGCTGCTTGTTTGAAATCATGTGAAGTCTTAACATTCATAGGGTCACATGGAAATGGTGGGGCCTTTTTGGCTTAAAGGCACCTTGTTCAAATACCTGCTGAGTGGTCCCTTCCACTTCTACAGCATTCTTGGAAAAAAATGGCAAAGCTCCTCTTTGTAGATACCAAACGTGACCTTTTAAAGCATCAAGACGTGATTTGCACGTTTACAAGCCCAATGGAAAAAGTAAAAATAACCCAAGGAGTACTGAAGGGGCATGAGGAGCCCACTTGATGCCATCACATGGAACTGCCAGGAGCCCATGAAAGGGCAGGCACTGCTTGGGTCACTGTTTGGCCAGACTGGGGGTCACTGTTTAGCCAGACTTTGGGGCACCTTTTGCTCCAGGTGAACTGGTGTGGGCAGAGCTGCAGTCCCAGCCCAAACAGCTGCACAGAGAGAGGTGAGACCTGCCAGGGCGATAGCAGCAGCAGAGCTCCTCCAACAGAGCAAATCAAAGGCCTGGAGAAGTCAGGAGGAGTTATTTGTGTGGAGGGGAGTGGTAGGGCTGCTCCTAAAGCCCTGCTTTCAGGCTGACCTCTCCCAGCTCATCTGGAGCTCTCTGCTGCTTCATTAGTTACTGTCAGGAATTGTAGCCTGTAGCCACGGGCCAAGGCAGCGTGGGGGAGAAATAAAACACGGCAAGAGGCAGGGATGGGAGGGCTCTGCTGGGAGGCTCTGCTGCAGCCAGGCCTCTGCTGAGCCATGGCTCATCCCTCTGCAGGGCAGAGCCACTGCAGCCTGACCTGTGGCTGTGCACAGAGGATGGAGGGGTTAAGGTGATGCAGGCTCACCAAGCGTAAACTGAGGTGGTGGAGGTAGGTTAGGAGAGTAAATGGCAGCTTTGGAGAGCTCAGAGAACTCAGAGCTGTGGGAGGAGCAGCTGGGACCTTTCTGTGGTTGTTTCTTCTGCGGCAGAGCTTTGGCCCTGGTACCCTGCTGGGGCCATCTCAGGACCAGTTGTCTGTGTCTGCCCCGAGGTGTGTGGGATGGTTTTGAGCAGCCCGAGCTTTGAAGGATGAGACTGGACTCTTCAGTTTGCCATCTTCAGGTTGTTTATTATTTCTTATCTACAAAGCTTTTCTTTCTGCCCAGCCGAGATCTGAACTGCAAGGCAGCCAAAGGCACTCTGACCGCCCCCGAGGTGGTGTCGTCTTTATATACTACAAACTACGTATATCATATTTACTTTCATGTCCCAATACCTATCACCCATGTTAAACAGTGCACTTGTACTCTAAACCAATCGCCAAGTGCCAACATCATCACAGAAAATGGATGAAAATGGATGACAAGAAGAAAGAAGAAGGACGAGACACACCCTGATTCCTCATCTTGTCTCCATTACCCTTTGTACCAAAACCCCTAAAATCTATATTTTCACCCTGTAAATACATAATTCCTGTACCATTCAAACCTCAGCGCCTCTCATGTCCTCATACACAAGTGGCACATCCCTAAATGGATCGAAGTCAAGCCAACAGGCTCTTCTGGCAACCTTCCAGGACTTCCGAGCCCCCCAAGAGGGTTCTCAGCAAGTCTGGACATCCAGAGTGATGTGCTGAGTTCCCATGGGGCCAGGCAGTGGGCTGAACATTCCCCAGCAAATTGCAGCTTGTTTTCAACTTGCAGGATCATGGATGATGGTAGGTGCCAGTTGCCACCAAGATGAAGATGTCATTTGGTCTCCCAGGTGTCTGAATTGTTGTGTATTCACCTCCTCCTCCAGACTCTGAGTCTGGCCTGGCTGGATGGAGGAACAGCTCTTCCAGGAGGATTTCATCACTCTGAGTCAATTCGATGTGCTGATGTGCCATGTGACTTTATGGGGAGGATTGAAACAGAGCTTTGCTGAACAGACTCAGACAATCCCTGATTTTGGAGTAGCTGGAGGCTGGGAAAGTACTTGGAGACACACTGTGTCCAATGAGTTTTTGCTCATCCCTAGGTGTCTGCTTAATACAACTATTTGAATTTTTCATTTAAGATAACAGAAAAGGGAGGAAGGAGGGGGGCAGCACCAGTCTCCCCCATATCCACCCCCAAAGGTCTCCACTGTGAAACACACAGTGTTGTGTGATGGAAAACCAGCAGACAGCCTTGCCCCAATGTCCTTGGACAGGCTGTGGTGGTAGGGACGGGGTGACACCTCCATAATGGCAGCAAAGGAGGTGCAAAAGCAGCAGTGCTCCAGTGGTGTCAAGTGCTAGATGGACACAGAAAACCCCTGTGATCAATGAAAGGTGATAAGGATGTCTCAGCATGCTCCTTCATTGCCAGCTGGAGAGGGAATTGGATTTGCCTCTGGATGGGAAAGAGAAATGTAGTGAAATCTCCAAGGAGAACTCTCTTCCCATTACTTCTGCAAGTCACCTAAAAAGCCCAGAGCGTCTTTAATGCAAACTGCAAGCACTGCCATTATAAATACAGTGGCACTAGTTCTGCACTGTATTGCTTCTGCATGCAACTTAGATGCTCTTTAACACTTTCCCAAAGTGTTTCCTGTATCTCTTAAGCAAAACAGACTCTCCAATTTCCAAATGCATCTGCCTACAGCTAAAGCAGTTGCAGTTTAATTGGGACATGTAAGCATGTGTGTGCTTCTGTGCATGCATACATGACCCTCTAATATTTATTTTTAAATCTTCTTATATTAAAAAATATTTTGTGCCTGGATAAGGGGGGAAAAAGAAGAATTTATTTACTGAACTTGTAAAGCTGCATTTCCCAGGGACAGGAACACAGAGTCTTCAGAAGCTTCCCAAATCAAATTGTTAAGCTTTTTAAAATTTTTATGCCTGCTAATTGCTCTGTGCAGCTGGTTTTATTTAAGAGGTTAGTATTTTGAAGTTGAAATGAGGACATATTGCAAACTTCACCCCACAGTTCACTGTGCTATCTACCCTGTGCAGCAGCTCAGACTGTTAATCATAGGTGAGGGTTAACAAAACCACACTGATGCAACTGCAGGGAGAAGTGGGATACAGGCAGACAGAGCAGCTCAGAGCCATAAACAAAGACACTGTCCCAGTGAAGGACGTGCCTATTGCAAAATATGTTAGCTCAGGGCATCCCTTGGCACTGCAGTGTAAGGAACACATGCACAGGTCCTGTGGCAGGAAAGGAACCCTCCAGTGCCCCCAGGATCACGAGCCTGACTGATCTGCTCTGTCTGGGGCAGATCTGGACAGGCTCTACAGGCAGGGCCAGCGGGGCTCCACTCAGGGCTCTGCTGTGGTGCTGCAGGGGTGAGAGCAGGGCAGACGCTGAGCACACAGCCCTCGACCTTCTCCCTTCTGGAGGCTGTTCCCAGGCACTGATGCTGCCCCCAGGCCATGCCCTGCACCTGCAGGTGCTCCCTGCACTGCAGAGGGCTCTGAACTGGTTGGTGTCTGTGAGAGCTGGTCTGTGCTTCCCAGGTGAGATATATGTATCATATTATCCAAATATCAAACATTATCCCAACAACTTGAATACCTACACCCCTGTGACAGAAAACTAGGGAAGCACCTTCCCAGCTTCACCTTATGCATCAGATGGCACCAAATGTCAGATATTTTGGCTTTTGATTTCATCTGACTCCTGTAATTTCTGGTGTGAGAAATAGCTACTCACATTTCATAGTTTAGGAAGGTTTATTAAACCTTATCCAAAATACAACAGAAGACTGAATAAAGAAAAAAGGTTACAGTGCTAGGAGCAAAAAAATTTCCCTGCCATGTGCTCCCCTCACAATTTTTTCCCTTTTTAGCCCTTTAACCCTTCCCAAAGTTGTTCATCAACCTCTTCTTCACTGTCCAGTGGTGGAAATCTCTTCCTCAAATCCTGATTTGAGACCGGTCAGATGTTGCCATAGTGACAAGCCAGCCCTCCCAGATGTCCCAACTCCGGCTGTCCCTTGATAACCATGAGAGGGAGTAAAACATAACTATAAATTTATAAACTTTTCTTAACCTAGATACATGATATTTGTCTATTAATTGTGAGAGTCAATCATTGCATTACTCATCTATCACACTGGTAAATAGATTCAACAAACAACTCAGTCAGCAACAGCAAAGTTCAGACACAGCTTTCCCTTCATACATTCCCTCCTTCCCACCCACTGCTTGAAATTGTGCAAATACATAAACCAATTACAGGGTTAAAACAAAAATAAACCATTTGTCCTTCATCAAGACAGTTCATATTGCACATGACCTAGGTGTGGCATAATGAAGCTGCTGCAAGGCAACCCAAATCCAAAACCATTTCAGCAGCCCAGCCAGTTGTGCTTGCTCAGGTTGAAGGTGGCAGTGCCACCTCCAACAGGCTGCTTCCCCCTTGGGAAAATGTCAGACTGGGAGGACCAAGGGTGTGGAGCAGCATTCCCAGCTCTGTTTAGCATTGTCCAAGGAATGGGTAATGTAAAAGGAATGAAAGGAATTGTGTCTTCTGGTAGAATTAATCCCTTGAGGATTTGCAGTCTGTAAGCAAGGTCTGGCTGGGCCATATAGAAGGTATTTGCCAAAAAAAAAAGCATTTAGCTGGGAGAAATGAAACTTTTCATTAAAAAAAGAAATAATGAAGACATTCTTTTTTTTCATTCTGTTTGCTTGCAAACAGGAGAAAATCAAAGAAGAAAAAACTAACCCCAAAACCAAAGGTTACCTTGGAAATTTAGAAGAGGAAACAGCTATCAATTAAAGTATGCCATTTTTTCCCAAGCCTCAAAGGATTGAAAGACTAAGTATTTTCAGACCCACTTCACTAAATACACTTCCCACTGTTTTCAGGGCAAACGCAATCTAATCAAATTCTGGGTTTAAAAAAACAACCCGAGAATAATTGAGTTAAAAATCCAAATGTCTACCTGAGGGAAGTGTTTTCAAGGGTAGTTTGTTGCTATTGAACTTGCTAGTAAATTACATTGCCCACTGTCAAAAAAGGTTGTTAGCACCCACTGGGTAGGTGGGTTACGTATCTTTAGTATCTGGCATGTAAAATATTGTTATCACAAAGGCTGATATTTTCCTCTCCTGCCCAAAGCTGCAGGGAGAGGGGAGCTCATGGTTGCTGTTCCCCACAGCAGGGATGGGGAAAAAGGGACCTGGAAAGGCTCTTGCTGCCCTCTCAGCAGGGAGATGAGCTTCCCAATTCTGAGGCAGGTTAAGGGACAGCCAAGGAAGAGCTGCTGCCTCTTAACCTTTTCTTGTATTGGAAATATATTTTTGACTTAACATCATTATCATCTTCCACTGGTGGCCACTTGACACAGGCTTCTGGAGAAAAAGCTGGCTTCTGCTCACAGCTTCTGCCCTGTGGAGAGAATCAGAACATGATTGAACCTTGCATCCAGACCTTCAATTTTCCCATTGTGCTTTCTGCCTTGCTGACCCCAACAATCCCAGCAGAGACAATCCTGTGCCACCTGTTGGGATGGCAGTGCCACCCCACCTTCACAAGGTGATGGTGTGAGAAAAAACACTGGTTTTTGTTTGTCCCAGTGTGACAGAGGTGATGTCTGAGAGGGAGCTGGCAGCGAGAGCTGGGGCAATGCTATTGCTAATTCCCCCTGGGCCATGTGCAGATCTTGGAGGGGATTTCTGCTCCACCCTTCACTTACTTTCCTTGAACACTCACTAATCTCTCATTAGCCTGCCTCTGTACACTGGCTTGCTATGGGGATTTTCCCCCTCTGGATATCCACAAAGACCATTAATAAAGTGTCATATCTGGGAGGCATGCTCCAGACTCCAGCACTGGCTCTATGTGATTTATGCTCATGACCAGTGAAAGGAAAAAAAGCCATCATAGGCATTACATTTTTTTTCAATAACATATTTGGGAGGGTAAGAAGCTTTAGATCAGCAGCAGGATTGTTCTCTTCCTCCAGTGAAAACTCTTCTAGTAAAACATTAATTTGAGAAATCAAAAGAGAGGGTTCAAACAGAGCCCGCTTCCTGGTTCAAAGCCTGGTTCAGACCTTGACCTATAAACCTAAATTTCAGACCTAAATTTCTCAGTTATGCCTGGATGTTACAGTAAAGAAAATGTTAGTGGAACATTTTAAATAAATATTGAGCATTTCCAGGAAGTTAAAGTGTTTGTTGCTAAAATGCAGTGATGTCTCTAACATACATCAGAAGATTTTCTATACAAAATACAACCTTGAGCAAGTAAAATACTGCTTCTTTATAACATATAATTTATCTTGGTGAAGATTAAAAAAACCCAACAGATCTGCTACAGAATATGACTGGCAAGGGTTAAATTCTCCTCTCAGATATATCAGTGCAAATCTGATTATAACACCACTGCTAGCAACATTACTCCAAATTTGGACTGATGTCTTGAAGTAAACATGTCCCTGTGATTTCAAATACCATTTTACTACTCACTGAGGTATGCAAATTACCATCAGCAGAACACGGTCATACTTCTTTGGAATGAGCAAAGGCCTATTACATGAAAATAATTAAAGCAAGATATAGTGAAAAGCAATTTAGTTGGAGGGCAGGTATAAGTTCTTAGTGTTCCCCCCAATCAGCAGATATAAATCTCTTCCTGTACCTCAGACTTCATGTAGTCCAAGCTTTCTTCTGAGAAGCAAGGAGTTTTCTATCATTATACCCATTAGTAGCTGTCTCAACAACAGCTTCCATTTTTTTAGATGAAAAACATAAGCCATGAGTTGTAATATGCAAATTCTATCATTAAATCTCCATTAATAGCCTGTCTAATCAAGTACTCGGTTATTTAGTAAACAAGTGCTTTGAATGGTGATGACTTTATGGTTTATACAGATGTTTAGCAGAAAAAGGCGTGAATACTATAACTATTAATATAATATAATACAATATAATTAATGTAATTAACATAACATAACATAACATAACATAACATAATATAGAAAATGCACAAGAGAAAGGTCTGTCCACACCTTGGTGTCAATAATGGAAATGAAGGGGTTCTGCAGAAGGGTCAGTGTTTCCGGGGTTTATGGGAGGAAGGCATTTTGAGCTAGCTGTAAAAGGGGATGATGTGTCAGATAAATAAACAAACTGATTAGCTTTTTGAAAAAAAAAACTAAGCAGAAAGAGCAAAGTCTCTGACCTTACCCTGGTGTAAGATGCAAACTTGGCCAGTCGGTACTTTAGAGCAACAGTGGAGTTCTTTGTCTGGCTTAGCTGAGTCACACAATTATCTCAATAACAGTAAGTACCTAGCAACAGCCTCAATAAACACCCATTTATTTGATTAATCAGCCACTTTGAAACAGGTTTGGTAAACATTACCCTTTCACTTTTGGCTTACATTATTAAAAAGCTGCCCACTGAAGCTGCACCCCACGCTATGAATAACCACGCACAACCACCGCTGTCCTGCCCAGCTCAGGCAGGTGGGCTGAGCTTAACCTGACACTTCTGGCCCGTGTCAAAACACAGAAGGGATCAGTGTAGGATTTATCACAGGATTTCTAGCCATGGGCTCAAAATAAAACTGCTGATGTTAATGAGCGCTAGCAAAAACCGCACAAGAATTTGGTCATTGCGAGACCAAGATAGGAAGAAAGAAAAAGCAGAAACTTAAGTTTCCATAAATGTAAACAATTGCATATTTGAAGATAACTTGCAGTGGTTGGAATGTACTTTAAGCACCAAAATGTACTTTAAGTACCAAAAAGATTTGGAGTACTCAGAGATTGTGAGAAGTGTTTGCAGCGGATTGGCATCTGGGAACAAATGGAATTTTTTGTTATCATGGAAGATATCAAGATTATTTCCAACCCTTAGTAGACTCCTGTGAAGTCTGGTTACAGAGCATACAAATATGTATGCAAATAGATATTTCTATTTATATATATATATGTATGTATATATGGATTAGAGGTGCACTCTTCATGGGAATGCTGAGGTGGCAGCACGTTACTGCTTTTCCCAAGATCTCCAAAGAGTGCTGTGCCTGCCTCTTGTGCAGTGATGAGGGAAGTTTTCCTCTTCAAGGAACAGGGAAACTTATTTCACAGGTACATGGCTTTGTTCAGCTGCACCCCTATTCTCTTCCCCTCAGGTGAATGCTCCATCAGCCTGTTTGGCTGGAATGACCTTCCCTTAACCTTTCTGGCTGAAACTATTCTCTTGAACATGGAATAATTAAGTGTAGATATCTGCTTGCATTGCTACAATAAATAATTATAAATCTGCATTCCCATCCAGCATTCCTTTTCTCAGTGCTGCCATAATGCCATTTACATTTGGATTGTTTTTCACCAATATACCAGTATCATCCCCAGTATTAAATTATCATCTAGCAGCAGAGGTTATTCCCTTTCCTGCTGATTTTAAATGCACAAAGAAAAAAACCCTCTTTATAATTGTGCTGAGAAGCCAGTGTCATTAAAGCCATACAGAGCCTGCACTTTGGTAAGATCTAAATCTAACCTTGCTCAGCAGAGAGGAAAGGAAGAAGAAACAGAAATCATCACCCATCTGCTGGGTGGGGGTGAAGTTCACAGATGCCCCTGTTCTCCCAGCTTATCTCAACTACACATCACACCTCTTCTTGTTTTTTCATGCATTTTCCTTTATGAGCACCAACAGATTGTAATTCAACACATTTCTGTAAAAAAAATAGACATTATGGCAGAGATAATATGCAGTACACATGGGAGTTAATTAATTACATATTTTTCCAAATATTTCTCTGGGGTAATCTCAGGATTTTTTTGTTTTCAGAACTTAAAGCCTGGGTAATGTGAAGGTTCTGTGGCGCCTGTATCCTTAGAGACTTTTGAAAATCTGTCTGGAAAAATCCTGTAGGCAATCTTGTCTAGATCTGAAGCTGGCCCTGCTCTTTGCAGGGCTCAGGTTGAAATCTCCAGTGCTTGTTACCAAGAGCTTTTTGCAATAATTCTCTGGAACTCTGATTCAGAAATTGACATCTGAAGACAAAAGTCATGCCTCCATATAAAGTATGCTCTGTTATATCACAAAGACCCTGGAATACCTTTGATTGGTTTATTTCCCCAAAAAGGGGAGGAAAGCCCCTTGGAATGTGAATTGCAGCCGTTGCATCTGTATTGTTGTAAAGCCCATTGTAACACACGAGGAAGGACAAACAGTAGCATTTTACCAGATGTGATTACACAGACAACTTTATTATTTGCAGTTAACTGTACAGGAAGGACAAATGTAATTATTCATCCATTATGAGGTTTCTTTTGCTTTTTATATTTTCTTGCACATAATGTCTGGCAAGTTGTAAGTAGCACCAATTTTCCAACCTCTTCTACGCTTTCCAAGTTAAGATTCTTCACCCCTGCATTCACAGAGGGTTCAAGTGGTGTTACTCAAGACTGACTTCAACAGAAAGGGAGAGTAACTGCAGCAGCCTTCTCAGGTGCACACAGATAATCCAAGTGTCATTTTCCCCTGAAGAGTGAAAACTTTTCCCTGGGAAGGGTGTTTCTGTGGATGACATACCACTCCCTGAATGAACACACAGAGCACCACAGCACATGCAGGAAAATAAATGTGGTGGATATACTCTGGATGGGAGAAACCTCTGACCAAGAGTGACCATGGTGCAGGAATCAACTTGTTTCTTTTGTTCCCTCCCTACAGAAGATGTTTCTTATCAGGCAGTCGGGGGATGAATGGAAATAAAATGACAGGGAATGGGTATGTGAGCTGTTTTCCTAAAAGCAGCCAAAGTAATTTATTATATGAAATTTAGAAGATAAAAAAAGACAGTCAGAGGAAGCCAGAGGTTTTTTAACAGCAATTGCAAATCTTTTCTTTCCTTGCCCACATGTCTCAGTAGAGAACAGAGCACATTTTAACAGCTCCCTCATTAAAGATGGTTGTTCAATGCAGAGAGAAGGTTATGCAAGTCAGGGCAGATGTGAAGCGTCGTGCAGCTCTGAGAAGGAATACTTTGGAGCTACACTTTCATTGTGTGATTTCTTCATGAAAAAACCCCAAAAGCAAAACTTCAGAATACTGAAATAAAACATCTGATCTTGTTCTACCTGAAGAAGCTATAATGGAGAGTCAAAATTTAAATTAAATAATCCCAGGGAGCTTGGAAATGAAGCATCAAAATTGCAAGGTGAAAAGTTTCTGAACCACAGGAGCTAGCCAGAACTTGTTGCGTTCCTGAGTGATAAACACAAAGTTCAGCTGGTCTTTCATGGAAAAAATATAGTAAATTTCCCTCCTGGGGGTTATATTTGCCCAGCCTTTTCAGGCTGCATTATCACTCACTGTAATCTATTTAACTTCCATTCATGAGTCACTCTGACACTACACTGCTTTGCAGCTCTGTAAACAATACAAAAACTGAGCTCCTAGCTACAAATAAGAAAGGAATTTTGAATATAATGTTTTTAATCAATGAAACATATTGACACATGACTATACTGTTGTCAGTCATACTTCCATTTAAGTTAAAAGGAATAAGAGCAAGCCAATATTTGATAATTATTTCACAAATGTACTGCATAATCTCTGAAGACTAAGTCCTAACAGATATTAAACAAAGTGATTCTACATAGTGATTCTATGATTTGCAGCACCTTTAATAATTTGCTACGATAAAACTTCCAATGAAAAAAATGTATACTAACATAATAAAACACACTTTAAAGGTAAGCATAGTGTATATAGTATATGAGAAGGTAATATATACTTTATTAAAAATGTTTTGCCATTATTTAAAGTTAGAAATAAAAGAGTCATGTAACATTCATTCATGTTACAGATTCAATATTATTATAAGCAATAAATAACAATAATAATATATTATTAAAGTTAAGGCAACAAGGAAGAACAACAGTCTAAACTGAGAATTAAATGAAGGCACATTTATATACTATAAAGTTGGAATGTGCATTTGAGAGTGGCAAGCTCCCATCATTGAGCTCCTACCCCAGTGGGCAGTGAAGTCTTTTTAAAAGATGTAGTCCAGATCCCCAGTCCTGGGGTGTGAGACTTCCAGAAAGAAACAAAACTATCCAAAAGTAGATTTGGTCTGAACTCAGAGTCTGATCTCCAGGGCTGTCCCCTGTGCTCCTGCAGGAGATGCCAGCCTCTCCCTGCACTCAAAGACAAGCAGGCACAGGGATCCCATGGCTCCTTCCACACCTGGGCTCTGCACTGCTCTTCTTGGTGCACAATTCCTGGGAAAATGCCTGCTTGATTGGAAAATACCTGCTTGATTTCAACAAAACTTACCCAAGTAACCCTGGCTTTGCAGAATGCTCAGGCATATTTGGCTGGTAATGGTTTTTCTGTGTCAGTAACAAAGTGACAAATCACAACAGTGCATTGTTTTGCCAAAGGAAAAGGTTTAGGAAAAAACCATGAAAATTTTGCCCAGGTGCTGTGTCTATAGGAGCACCCAAGGCTATTTTTTGCACCAAGAGAATGCATTTGAACTTCCTTCCTAGTGCCCAGATGGGTCCTTGCACGCAACCTGCTGGGTTCCTCCTGCAGTTCTAGGTAGGCAAGTTATTTATTACTTCCTCTCCTGAACTGCTGGGAGCCTGATTATACACTGCTGATGTTTGCTTTCTCAGTTCAACACTTGGCTGCACTTCCAAAAGAGGTCCTGTTTGTTAATGGTCAAAACGATCTCTGTGTCAGTCTCTATTCACAGCTAGAAACAATGCAGCAGTGGGGTAGAGATCTCTTGACATGAAATGTGACAGTGACCTTGGAAGTCCTGCCTCAATCCTGCCTTCACATGTACCATAAAATGCAGTATCCTTCATAACTGTTACACAATATATAAAATAAAGCAGTCTAGACATTGTCAGAGCACTATTAATGGTACACCTTGCACCTTTACTCTCTGAGGTCCTAAAAACCACCACTCTGCAAACCTGTGCTGACTGAATGTCACGGACCAAGCCCATCAGCAGCTGATTATCCCACTAACCCAGACAAACAGCAGGTTAGCAATAAATAATAAATAATAGGCTGTTATTTGCTGTTGTGACATCAGATGTCATTTCTAGAGCAGCTCACCCCTTGCCATGCTCAGTGTGTTAGATGAAAGGAGGAGGAGAAGGAGGACAAAGAGCTCCCAGCTCTGCTTCCAGTGCTGAGGCAAGGAGCCCTCCTGGGAACTGTGAGGCTTCTCCAGGCTGGAGGAAGGTCTGGACCATATCATAACAGCTCATAGGCCATGAAATTTTACACAGAGGGTGTGTGTGATTCACTCCTGGGTATTGCCATACCCCCAGTGCAATCTCACCGGAGACTGCAAAAGGAGAAGGCTCAGGGAAGGAGATGAGCACTTCATAAAATCCCATGGATGACAACACTCATGGATCAGTTCCAGAAGGCTTTGAAGGAAGCACTTGGGCTGCCTGGAGCCTGGTGCTTGCCTGTCTTTCCAGGCAGGTTTTGCAACTTCCTGGGAACCAAGTTCTGCCAAGGCTGGATGGTTCCTGACATCCACTCTGGGCGCCCTTTGGGCTGTGTTTTTGCAAACTGGCCTGGCTGCAGCACAGGCACCCCAGGGGCCTGAACCCCACTGGGATTAGACAAAGATTCATTATTTGTCACAAGAAATAGCATAAAATGTGATCTCAGGTCTGCCATCTCCCTCCCTTCTTCTGCATGGTGGTTTGGAAGCCCAGGCTGGAGCAATCTCCTGTGTATTTATCCCCTTCTGCCCCAAATCCCACAGCTGCTCATGCAGAGCCCCCAGGGCCCCTTGCCTGCCCAAACCTTCCTGTTGCTCACTCCTTGGACCACAGAAACTCTGCTGGGGAACCAGCTCCTGCCCTGGGGCACCACCCGTCCTCATGGCTGAGATCCCAGCATGAGCAGGGGTGGAGCAGTGGTCCCAGAAAACTCTGCCTTACTGGGATGTGCCTCAAGCTGGTGCTGAAGAGATGGAATTAGACTCATAGAATAATCTGAGCTGATAAGGAGCCACAAGGATTATCTAGTCCAGCTCCTGGCCCTGCACAGGGCCAACACAAGAGTCACACCATGTCCTGAGAGAGTTGTCCAAACTCTTCTTGAACTCTGGAAGTTCAAATCCCTCTGAGTTGTGGAAGGATGGAAGTACATGAAAAAATAAATTTATTTCCTCTTTGCTGCCTTACTAAAAGTGTCTGGGCAAACATTTCACCCCTCAGGCTTGTTGTCACTCTTTTCTGAAATTCTGAGCCTTCCCACCTGCTGAACACTCATCTATCTGCTGGCACACCACAGATTGAAGGCACATCTTTTTCTGCTTGCGCATATTGAGGGGGAAAATTCCATTTGTTGAAAGATGCTTATTGAAAGATGTTTAACTGAGTTTTGTGAAAGAAAAACCTCTTCCAAACAATGCTGCTGGAAAGGTGAGCCTTGCATTTATTATGGAAGATACAAGGGCAGATAAGCAAGCCCAGCATGTGTTTAGCAATCTGGCCGCTAAAGCAAAGTACAAATAAAAAGTCCCTCAACAGCCACCACAGAAGCCAGTGGACTGCCTTTTTTAAAAAAGAAAATCTATCTTTGCCTTAAAAATTCCCTCAATGCTCCCTTGATCCCTCTGGCTTCAGGTGGCTGGCAATGCTCCTGAGCTCCTGGGCCAGGATGGAAGTGTCCTGGCTCCCAGGGGAAGGAGGGGCGGAGGGGACTCCAGTGGGAGCCTGTGCGACCCCCCAGCTGCTGCCCCACCATCACAGCAAGGGACAGGGCACTGCAGTGCTCCCTGACCTGCTCTAGCACGGACTCAGCTTTCATGAATCCAGGCACTGAATGAAAGGATGGCTCTGGGGCTTTGTGTTCCCAGCATTTATCCCTGGTGTGCTTGTCCTCTGCCAAGGCATGGAACAAGTGTGCTCACCCCAGTTTCTTCATCATGTCTGTAGGCTGGAAATAATTTACACTTAATATTTTTTTAAATCCCCAATTTCATATTGTCCTAGTTTTGGCCAAGCCATGAGGAGGGTGGAGCCTGGAGCTGTGTGGGCACCTCTGGGCTGTTATTCTGCACCACTCACATCACTGAAGGGGGTAGAACTATGGAATTCTCACTTCCAACAAGAAGGGGTGATGGCTTGCAGTGAGGAAGGAAAAGGTCCATGCAGAGGGTCTTGGGGACAATTTTTTTCTTGTCTCAGGAGCTATTTGGCACAGGCTCAGGTCAGTGAGTCAGTGACAATATTTTCTGTGTGAAAATAGCTCTCTTTTTGTATACTTTTGTTATTAATATTGTTGCTGTTGCTGTCACTGTTTGTTTTCTTATCCTATTGCTGTTTCTAGTGAATTGTCCTGAGCTCAGCTCAGAATTTTTACCTTTTGTCTGTCTCTGTCTTGGGATGGGAGAAGGGAGCAGCTCCATGGGGCTCAATTTCCAGCTTAAACCATGATGCACATTTACAAGTTTCTTCAATTTTAAAACCACTTCACAGAGTGTACCCAGGTTTTGCCTCTCTCTTCAATCTCCATTAATAAATAAAATCAGCCAGGGACCATTTGCTTGCTCTGGGGCAGAGCAGCCCAGTACAGCTCCCATGCACATGGCTGAGCTCTGTTCCTGCCCCATCCACTCTGGCTGAGGCAGAACCAACAACAGGGGAAAAAATCATCATCCTGTGGTGTTCCCTGGCTGGCTCAGGGTGCTGTTGGAACAGTGCTAGGCAGTACCAGCCAGCAGTGATGGGCTCCATGCTAACAGCTGGACATGCTTGTCATGTGTGCCTGTGGCTGAACCCCCACTCCAGCCTCATTTTATGGACCAGTATAGATGTACCTGGGGAGAATTCATTCATTCATCCCAGTTTTGTTCTCTAAATACTGATGCCTTCTGTAGCATATGCTCCTAAATAGCATGGATGGGAAAAAAGAGTTGACAATTTTATTTAATTTATATAATGATTTATCTCATTAATTTTCAACTCAGGAACTTCATGGCTGTGGCCGAGCAGGGTGTCAAGCTGTGCAAACGTGGCCTGTAAAAGCTTAAGAACTGCATGTGCAAAGGTGAGAAAGTCAGAAGAAATACAGAGGCAGATGGCTCAGGGGACAGAGCACACTCAGAGTACAAGGTCGAGGAAAACCTGACAAAACAAAAATAATTCCGAAATGTAACACCCACACAGCCACTCATGCTTACACCATAGAGAATCATAGACAATTTTAAAAATTTTCCTAAGTGATCTTGTCAACATCCTGGAGAATGAGAAAGTTAATCTGCATCCTCCCATGGTCAAGGACCACAAGGGTTTCTTCAACAGGACTAGATAAATGTGATACATTTTCAGGAAGAAATAAAGCCCCCAAAGACCATCACTTTGCTATTTATTCTTCACTAACACCTGGATGTCTTGGATCGCTTCAGCCACGGTGTGAATGGGAGTGTGGTTTTCCAGGCAATCCCTGCACAGCCAAAGCCCAAGGGCAGGTTCCTATGGTGACTGAGCACTGTAAAGCTTTTTGCCTGGCTCTTAGGAAGTGCTTTGCAAAGGAGGAATGAAACACTACTCTGCTTAAAACCTTTTCCACAGGATTTATTCACCTGTGGCCTGGAAAGCAATTAACCAGCTGCATTGCTCCTGGGGCAAGTGATAGGCACTTGCAGCCTTGAGTGTGTCTCTATCAGTTCTTAGGTGTAACCATTTTTAGGACTCAGGAATTGCTAGAGCTGAAACCTTGGAGATGTCTGCATAATTCTTTTCCACAAAAAAGATGGCCTTATTGAACTTATTATTATGGATGACATCTCACATGGCAAATACATAAGTAGATGTATACATTTGATGTCATCCATAATAAGGATGTATGTATTTGCCATGTATACAAATGTATACATGGCAAATACATACATCCTTATTATGGATGACATCTCACATGGCAAATACATTGTACACTGGTGGTAAAGCAGGTATTAATGTAGTTTATTTAATTTTCTAGCAAAAACAATGAAGAGTCAGGTTACACTTCACGTAATTCACAATGTATGCCATTGAATTCTGAGCTCTGTGCAAGTGAAAAAAATTACCATTTCTAACCTGGTCATACTAGTTTGAACTGCAAGATGTCAGTATTTTAGCCTCAGAATTCAACATTAAACTTTTCATTTATCAGCTAAAATGAGGGTTACCACATCTGCCAGAGGAGGTGAGAGATGAGTTTCCCCTGTGGGTTCCCCAGGAATCGCACACCCTGTCAAACTCCTGCTTTCCAGGAGGATGCTCAGGAGCCATCTGGAGACTGCAGGAGCTCCGTGTGCTGCCCTAAGCTGCCACAAACACATCACTCCTGGTCGATCACTGCTGTCACAGGCCGTGTCACCTCCGGGTGCCAAACACTGCAGGACCCACCTGGGGCCGGCACTGCCCCTCTGTTTGCAGCTGCTGCTGCTGCTGCACACAAACGTGCCCGCAGGTTCTCGCTGACCTTTCCAAATCGCTCCTGTCACTCCCTGTTAGGAGTCTTCTGAGCACTGACAGGAAAAACAAGTCACCCTGTGAGCAGCGGGACTAATTGGTCGTTTCCTGTGCTCGGAGCGTTCCTTACAAAGCTCTTTCTCTCTTCATTCAGTTCTCTAACACGGGCTGAACTCGGCAGCCTCTCCCTCAGTCAGGCACTAATGGACTCTGCTTTCTTTTCCTATTTCTGTGAAACCCGTGGAAAATAAAGACCTTTGCAACAGCTTCCTCCTGTGCTAACAGTCCTGTGAATGAAGGGTTTGTGTAGGTGTTGTACCTGACTCAGCTTATCAACACCGGCTTATCACAAATGTCAGGGTCTCTTCCCTAGGAAGAGAGTATTGCTTAATCATGGTCATTTGATCCATTTTGCCATACTTCTAATCTTGGTCAGTGTAGGAGGACCTCTCAAAGGTCTCCTGTACCTAACAAGCACACACAGTGTTCTTCTAATGTCAGCAGCCAGGAGTGCATGGAAGAGCTGCTAAATGTACTAGAATCCTGAAATGGTTACAGATGTCCTGCAAATTATTGCTGCTGAAATTTGATTGCGTGTAAATCTATTTTGCACATAGAATCACAGAATGGTTTGGGTTGGCTGTAATGAGATCTAGTTACACACAGATACTCTCCTGTCATTGGCAGGGACACCTTCCACTATCTTCCACTACCTCAGGTTGCTCAAAGCCCCATCCAGCCTGGCCTTGAACACTTTTATGGATAGGGCATCCACAGCTCCTCTGCACAACGCATTCCAGTGTTTCCTTACAGGAAAGAATTTCTTCTTAACATCTAACCTAAACCTACCCTCTCTCAGTGTAAAGCCATGCCCCCTTGTCCAATCACTCCACACCCTTGTAAAAGGTCCCTCTTCAGCTCTCTTGAAGCCCTTTTTGGTACTGGAAGGTGCTCTAAGATCTCCCCAGGGCCTTCTCCTTGCTGGTTATTTTGACATGCTTACAGTCCAGCTGGCTCTTCCCCCTGGACTGCCTTTCTATCAGGAGGGCAGGCACACATGAAGATCCATCAGCCGGCTTTTGCCTCCTGAGTTCTGTTCTCTGGGAAGGAAAGAAAAGCCCAGGCTTCAGCAATTCAGACATTCAGAACTGGTGTTGTATTTCACCATGATTCTTGCTCCTGAAGGATTTTGGGCAGCCCTTTGGCCTTCCTCCCTTGCATAAGCAGAACCATGCAAGAACAACAGGAACTTGAGAACCTGCACAGGACAGGCTCCTTCAGCCTGAGCTCTGTGGACTTCAAAAGCCACATGGTGACATTGACCACAGGACAGACAGACAGACAGGAAATTCCACCAACCACAGTGGCTGCTGGCATGAGGTCCTGCTCCTGCCCCCTCAGCAGATTCCTTCCTGCCTGTTGCTGATTCACCACCACCAGTTGCTCACATCTTCATGCACTCTCCTGCCTGGTGGCCCTGGGAAGCCACTCCAGAGGAGGAGCTCCATCCTGAACTTCAGTTATTGTTTTTTCTTTTTCCTTTAGTCACATACTCTTTGTTTTGCAAACGTTATTGTAAAACTATTTCACTTTTTAGCAACAAAATCGTCAAGTACTGGCAGATGCTGGTGGTATGGGATGTTTCCCAACAAGTGAGCATCAGCTATGTCTGAATGGGGTCAGACCTCACACCACAGGTGATGCTCCCTGGGTACATGAAACAGCACAAGGCTTCAACCAAAGAAGCCAAAGGAAAAGCACTGCAAGCAGAGTATGACTGATCTCTGAGAAAGAAATGTTGCATTTCTTTCTCTTGGTTCTGGCCTGTCACAATTGATATTTAGTAATTTCTTAAGAAAAGAAAATGACATTTGGTTCAGGTTTAGTAAGTTCCATGAAAATTTTGTCCTGGTGTTTATACCTTCAACTGTGTATTTATAAGATCTTCCTTGTTATCTATGTGTCTCATGTAAGCACCAGTCAGAGTTTAGCTGAACTTCTTTGTAAACATAAATATGATTTTCAATCCCCTCACAAACTTTCATTCTCTGAGGTCACACAGGATGGGGCTCCTGAGAGATGCCTCATTCTGGACAAAGCCATCCATCCCTAGGGATGACCAAGCACCTCAGCAGTGATGCAGGCAGGAGGCAGGGCAGGAGGATAACTCCACCAAAACCCAGCTGCTGGTTTCACCCTGACCACAGATGTGGGACTGATAACTGAAGAATAATCCTTGTAGAAATAGGCACTCATGGCCTTTTTTGCTTCAGAAAAAAAGATTTAGGATTGAGCACAGATTTAGGATTATATTTAGGATTGAGCACCGATTCTATCAAACAAATTTATTTTAGCAGGTATGTGCATCCATACAGAGTTTTGCTGTAAGATTGTAAAAACTTTCCAGCCTTCTCTCTACCAACTTTTCAATCACTACAGTAAGGCAACATTTTTTTCCCTTAATAGAGAAAGATATTAAAATACAGTTGATGACCTTGGTGGAGAACAGCATTCCCACATGCAAGATCCAAAGTGGATTAGTTGTGTGTCAGAGAATCACAGAATATCAGGTTGGGAGGGACCTGAATGTTCATCTGGTCCAACCTTTCTTGGCAAAAGCCTGGTCTAGGCAAGATGTCCCTCTACTCTGTTGAGCCAAATCTCAGAAGTGTCCAGTGCTGAGGAACTCACCACTTCCCTGGGGAGATTATTCCCATGGCTTGCCTAGACTGTAACACATCAGCCTCTCTATGAGGAGGCTGTGGGAAACTGTATCAAAAGCCTCTGAGAAATCTAGGTAAACAATGTCCACTGCTCTCCCCACATCAACCAGGCAGGTTACTTTATTGTAGAAGGCAATCAGGTTTGTCAAGCACGATTTGCCTGTGGTGAATCTGTGCTGGCTTTGCCCAATCATGTTTCATCTGACTTGTGATAGCCCCCAGGAGGATTCACTCCATAACTTTCCCAGGGACTGAAGTAAGACTGATAGGCCTCTAATTTCCTGGGTCCTTCTTTAAGCCTTTCTTGAAGATGGGGGTGACCTAAACCTTCTTCTAGTCTTTTGGGATGTCCTTCAATTTTCATGACTTCTCAAAGATCACAGACCTCAACCCTGACATCAGCCAGGTCTCTGCACACCCTCAGGTGGATGTTGCCAGGGTCCATCCATGTGCAGAGGCCAAGCTCCTGTAATTGTTCACAGACCAGCCCTTCCTTCGCCACCTGTGGGCCTGTGCTTGCCTCAGCCTGGATTTTTGTTCTGAAGGTGAGGGTCCAGCAGTGCTGGTAAAGACAGGAGTGAAGAAAGTGTTGAGAACCTCTGTTTTTCCAGCGTTATTGGTGACTAATTCAGCTTTCCTGTTGGACAGCAGGCCAACATTTTCTGTCTGTTTCCTCTTCTTGTTTAAATACATGGAGAACTCTTTCTTGCAGGTTTTGACAGCAGCTTCTCTTGTCCATGGGCAGTCTGTCCCCATGCTGCTAATAGGAAGTGCAAAGAACAGCCCAGCCCTCAGAATGTGACCATGCTCTTTCTCTTGCAGGGGCAAGAGGCACATGGGATTTAGAGACCCTCAGCTCTGCCACCATCTCCAGACTGCAGGGACCAGCCTTCAGTTGCTTTTCTTTACTGTGTAGTGCCAGAACTTCTGAAAACATGTATTAGTTCTCTGTAATAAACAAGAGAATATTTGGGTCCAATATTGTCATTAGGATTCAAGTGGTGAGGGAAGGCAGGGGGACAGGAAAAAGTTTAAACATTCCTGAAACTTCAGCATGCTTTTCAGCCCCCCTTGAGTCCTTGTGTACCTGAAGAAAACCACAGCACAGAAGGTTGTGCAGCTGCCTCTGGAGGGGAAATGCCAGCAGTGTGAAGATTGCACCATGGTGTTTCTCATTGCTTCTCCTCATTTAACGTGGATGAAAGCAGGGGAAAGGAGCTGGAGGACTGATGGGAAGACAAGCAAACTTCTCAAGAGGCAGTGCTGAGATAACATGCAAAGTGCCCTAACTGGCCAAGTGATTGTGTTGTGCAGGATTTAGTTTCCCATTTATGAAACTGGGGATCAGTGTAGGAACCCTCTGCATGGAATAATTTCAGTTTTTTGGGGTTTTTTTCCTGTAAGTTGTTTCCTAGATTAATATTAATGCCTCCATGCTCGAGGAGAAGTTAAAGTTTGTGCTGCCTCATGCAGAGAAAACATGAGGAGCCCCAGGTAACCTTCTATTCCTGCAGGTAGGGAAGGGGAGGCAAGGTCTGAAATGTGCTACTGGGGTAGCAGGAACACAAGCTGGAGCAGGCACTAGAGGCAGTGGGGCTTGGTAAGGAGGGAAATGAGCTCAATGCATAGAAAACACACCCTTTCCCAGAATAATACAACTTCTCTCAGTATGGTATTATGTAAGTTCCTACCCCAGCCTAAATTCCCTTTCCAGGCAGGAGCCAGGGTGAGGACATGGCTTCAGAAATCCTAATGGAATCACAGAAACTGGCTGAGGATTCCCAGCTTCAGTTCCCAAACACAGGGACATCACTTTCAGAAACACCAGGGAGCTGGACTGCCTTGTTCCCAGTGCCCAGTTCTCCTTGATATATTCAACAGGCATCTAAAGGAACCTCACTTCTTTATGTGAAAGGGACTTTGTTGGTTGCTGACTTGCAATGGGACATGTGACACAGGCCTGAAGCAAATCAGTAAACACAAAATTTTCTCTTGAGAAGTCAAGGGTGGGGCAGAGGACATGGTAATTACATGTTCTCCGTGAGTGCTGCTTTTCTGTGTTTGCTCAAAGCAGCTTTGGAGAAAGCATTCCTAATTGTGTATTTCTCATTTGCATTGCCTTTTTGTTCCCCTCAAAAAACAAATAATCCCTTTAAGAAGGTTTGTCATCCTTTGCATGGAATCCAACAGCAGTGAGGGGACAACAGAACACATGGCTGGTGGTGATGATCTGGGATGCTCTCCTGGAAACTTTGACTTGTGTCAATCCCAGCAATATTCAGAGGCCAAAGCTCTATGCAGAGTGGCTCTAACAAGTCACATGTTCCTAGGAGTATGCTGCTGTCCTTTTTCTCCTTCTTCTCTAAGCTCTCCAGCTTTACTACCTCTGAGAAGGTGTGAAGAGCAGGACTTGGAAACTGAATGCAGGATCTATACTTTGCTGAGAACTATGCAGAATGGGAAATGTTGAGAGAAGGACAACAGTGATGAATGGGGACATCCTGTTGAGCAAAAAGCAAGGCAACTTGCCACAGTGTTTAGTTCTCATCTTGGCAATGAGCAAGGGTGCCCTTGCTCCTCCCAGACCAAAAGCTTCTAGCCCTAAGTCATCTTTTGACATCATCTGCTTAGCCTCAGGTAGCACTGGAATCCTTTGGCTTATCACTGAAACCCCTTCCCCTGCCTGGACCTGCTGGTTTGGAGACAATGGCTGACTTGGCTCTACCTGCAAGACCTCTGTCCACCATGGCCCATGGAAGTGGAGAAGGTAGGGGAGTGCCAGAGGAAAAGCGACAATGCACCTCAACAGCAAAATGAACGTGCCCATGAGCAGTCTGTTGCACAATTCTGGAGCAAAATGGAACAGAAACCCACCTCTTTGGAAAGCAGCAGCAGCCTCAAAGGGCTCAGTGTTTGGCTGTGATTTTCCCATAGATGTGTTTTTACAGCTGTGGTTAATGTGTGACTAATCTTCACTGTGCAGTAACCACACGACCACTCCTTGGAGCGGCGCGAGCGCACGGCGGCTTTGGGTCAGAAGTAGAGATGGTAACATCTGAAAAGAATCCTTAAAGCTGACAACACTGCTGAGCAGGGCTCTAATCATTTATGTCATCCCTGAGAAACTTGCAGCCAGGCTCCAATGTGTGTATATATATATATATATATATATCTGTATGAAAAAAGACAAACCATCTCCTAAGAACAATAAACAGTTCAAAGGCTTGTGTTCTCAGGCAGCTGCTATCAAACATTAACTGCACTGTTTGAGCAGGAAGAACAGACTCAAACAGCACTTTCAAGAGCATTTGCAAACTCTCTTTTCCTCCAGTAGTACTCTTATAGCAATAATAATAATCAAGTCACATCTACAGTCTGAACAAAAGGTAGGTAATATTGCTCTGAAACAGCCATATTCATATTTTTCTCTGTGCCACCCTGAGAACAATAAAATTCCTAAAAGTTCTTGAACCATTGCTCTGTATTAAGAAGACTGAACACTCAACTGTTTCATCAAGCTATTCATAAAGGCAGCTTGAGGCCTGCATGTTCTGAATGAGGAATGACATCAGGGCTGTGTGCTGCATGTGGCTGCACATACAGTCCCACTCTCTTTGTGCCAGTCCCTGAAGGGCTGCCAGGCCCAGGTGTCCATTCAGGTGGGCTTTGAAGGCCTCTGACCATGACTGGCATGACTGCTGATTGCCTGCAAAGTCAGCTTTTCAGATCTTCTCCAGGTATGGACAGATAAGCAATTAGGTGGGCCATCTGCTCCCTTGTTTAGATACGTGCCAACTTTTTTTTTTTTTTTTTTTCTTTATTTTGAGGGATTCTAGTCTGGTTGAGGGCGTTGTTAAAATACAGCAATGTTCTTTAATGGCCTTTTGAAATTATATTTCAGACTCAATTCTGATTGGCTTGATTTTGTTCTGCACAGACATCCCAAGCTTCAACACTTTTAAGCTTTCCTCAGCTAAGGTTTTGTGTAAGGCAGTGTGTGTGTGTGTGTGTGTGTCTGCTAGAATAATAAACTCTGTGATTCCTTGTGGTCACACAGTGTCCCACACTGGCACCCAGCACATCCCTAAGCACAGCAGCAGGCTCATGAACAGCATGTGCTCATGCTAAGGGGGCATCCGGAGAAGCAGCCCCTTGCTCTCAGCATGTACTACTTCCAAATCTGATGGGAGTCAGGTGCCAGAAGGAAGAGGGATCTTATGCACAACCTGCATTTCTCAGCTCCTGCTGAGTTTCTGCTGGCACTCAAACCCTGTCCATTCAGGAGGAGATGCAACCTGGTTTGCCACATGAAGGAGCAGCTGTCCAGTCTCCTAAGGCACATGTTCTTAGGCTTTGTTTAGAGGGAGAAATGCACTGGTGGCATCAGGATAAGTTTCTTCCAGGCTGTCCCACTCCTTTCCTCAATGTCCCTGCCCTCACCTCAGTCACTTCAGCAGCCCCAGCTCTGTGTACAGGAGGAATCCAGCTGGTTCCTGCTTATGGCTTCCAGAGGTAAGGCAGGTGAGATAGGTTTTCGTGGTGGATTTTTCGAGGCTTGGAGGTTTGTGATTGTTTTTCTCTGCATGCTATTTTCAAATGCATTTCATATTAGAGGGGTACCACATTTTGGGGACCCCTGGCCTTGTGGCACATTTTAAGCATACCACTCTCTCCCACACAGGTTCTCAGGGGCCAGGAATGCTTTGATGGTTGGCTCAGGCAAGTAGGGGTTTATGCTGAGGACATTTTTATACAACAGTGTTACGTGGCTTTGGTTAAACTGGAACAGCTGTGCTCTGGGGCCTAGGATGTGTCCAAATCCTAATATTTATTTTTAAATCACACCTATTTATCCTTTGCTCTATGTCATTTTAAAGTAGCATTTTTTACTTTTAAAAGCACTTAATATTTTCTGACTTTTTAAAGTTTAGTGATTCAGTGATTTCCCTTCCCTTGTTCCTATTTTAATTTCTCATTAGCACATAGTTGTGTGTCCATGCAGATGCATACACGTAATCACATGTACATGTATACGTGTGTGTGCACAAAGCAGAGTACATTGGTACAAATGACCCTCTGTTATCATCTCAAAGAATGCTCCAGAAAGCTGTCCATCTGCTTTTCCATGCTGAAGGAGGAGAGTAATAAACCAGAGTAAATTTAAAAAACAAACCAAACCAACCAAACAACTAAAAAGAAAAAAAAAAAAAAAACACCACCAACAAAAAAACACCCAAAAAACAACTGGCTAAGAAAGAGGAAGGGTTTTTAACTGGTCCCTGTGCTCTTTGCACAGACTATTGGCTGAAAGACATCCTACTGGCTCAGGAACATTTTATACTGTAATTTTCCTGAGCATCTGGCTGTATATTCAGTACATTTGGATCTTTCCCCTTCACCATTAATGGAATGATTCTCCAAGTTTTAAATTTTTTTTAATGTTTGTACTTGCCAATTAATTTTTTTCCTTTCTTCTTGTTCCCATATTATTCTTTTGCCTAACTTGCTCATCACCATCCCTGATACTGACCTTTACCACGACAAGCATGCATACAGCAACAGTACAACCTGTCAGCCTGTGTTTTCCTGAGCTGGACAAACAAAATACCATTAGTTTACTGTGGGAAAAGACTCTGTTCTCCCACATAATCTTAATGTTTTTCTTCTGTTCCTTGCCAACATGAGTTAACCCCAGACCATGTAGGTGATGGTAAGCAAAGGGCTTGCCAGTTCTTTGTATAATGATACCCATGATGCCAACAATTCCCTCTACTTGCTGGAAGTATTTGCTGGCTACTACATCCTGTATTATTTTTTCCTTTCTTACAGCTACATAATTACACATAATTATTCTAAAATTGACTAATTCACCTAGCCTTTTCTTCCCCTTTTATTCCCAGGTTAGAGCAGAAATTCCTTTTGTTTTCCCCTTCATGCCTGACCTTATCATGTTGAAGTTGACCCTAAATGTTACTTGTCAGAATATTAATGTATCCTTCATACTCTAAACTGTCTAGGGTGCCCAAATTCCCAACAGCAAATGTAATTCTGTGTATTTCCTTCTATGTCAGACAGTATTTAGAAAGATGTCCCCAAAATGAGGTCTTTTCTCCCTGCTAACTCTCTGCCTTGCATAGTCTGCTGTTCCTTAGCTGACTTCTCACCACTTTACAATTCTTCCACTAATCCCTAGCTTCCTCCTTTTGATTATTCATTTTCTGTGTGGCACTGATAAATTGCTTTGGTGAAATTCAATTAGAAAAGATTGCCTTTGACTGAAAAAAACCTGCAATCAAAAAGCAAGATATCAGATTAGTCAGGCACAAACTACTTTTGGTGAATCTATTTTTTGCTGTATATGATCCTCCTACCTTTTAATTTCTCTGTCCATCAGATCCTTTTGTAAGACCCTGCATACTGCTGAGGCTGCACCTTTTCCTTTCCTCTTTCCTTAGTGAAGACACTGCGTTTCATTTTCTGCAGTAAAATTGCTGTCCTCTAACTTGACAAACTTATTAAAAATTCTGTCCATCAGGCTTGCAGTTTTATGACCTAAACACTGCCCCAGAATGTTAAGTAACTATTTGGTTTTGAGCCTCTACCTTACCTCTTGCATATTTAAAAGCCTGGATTTTTTGTTGTTTCGCAGCTCTCAAATGGAGCGAATTTCACCCTGCACCTTCATTCCACTACTCATTTTCATCAACATACACACTAGTCCTGATGAAGACTCAGATAAGGCATTTATGAAATGCCTGACATAGTTTTTCTTCTCAGCACCCCTGTAGAGTGGTCCTCTTTTTTCTCCTGTTCTCTATTTCAATTACAAGATTACACAGCCTTTTAGATTTGCTTTAGCTTCCTTTATAGGCTCTAATACAACCTGACAAAGTGAGAATTGTGAAAAGTCCTCCTTCTCTCATAGTTTGCCTTCTTTGACATTCAGTGCATTTACACCCTCCAGCTCATTTTTCCAGAACAAAGAAGGGGTCAAATTTTTCTGCCAGCCACATTCTTTGCATCTCACTTGTGAACAAGAGCAAATGTGATAATTGCTCCAGCATGGATGAAGAAGAAAGTCAGGAAGCACAGTGAACAGAAATGTGACTCAGGAAAACCCAGGCAAACCTGTGCCAAAGCAGGAGGCAGACCAGCCCTCCTGTAAATAATTCTCTCTTGGTACAACAAAATTTCTCTGAAGTGCACACTGAGGATCAGACAAGTGTTGCACTTGCAAGGATTTTCACACAGGAATTTCTCACTTCCCTTAGCACTTCATTTTATTCCCTCCCTGCTGCTTTAACTTCAGATATTATCACTGACTAGAAAAGGGGAAGCAAAAGTCTTGGTAGCCCCTAAGGAAGCGAATTCACAGCTGGTAGGGCCCTGCAATGCAGACCAGCCAACTCTGATCTTACACAAGTCTAGCCAGTTTAAGGACTGGCAAAGTTGGCATGAAGTTAAAAAGCACTTTTCAGCTGTATTTAACTATGGAAACAAGTCTTCTAAATTCAACCCTTCAATCCTTTTGCCTGGATTCAAAACTTTCTGATTTCCAAGATTCCTCCAAATGTTTAGGTTTTTTCTGTAAACATAGCCCCCCATAGTTCCAGTGGAAGCACACTAAAAATACAGTGGCCAGTTTACAGAACAAAAAATAAGTTTCTTGCAGTTCAAAACATTTACAAAGTAAATAATTGCAAAGCTGCAGTAAGATCCACCCAGACAGACGGCAGCTCCTGATTTCCCTCCTTTGTGAAGGGAATAATTTTCCTCTACTCCTGCAATGCTCCATCTCCTCCCACACAAGCCATAGCACCCCAGAGTAATTGATGTTGCACAGCAGAATGCTGAGGACAGGCCTGCTCTGTTCTCCTTCCTTGGGGGTACAATCTCCAATTCATCTTGGAAAGCCAGTTTTAGGGAAGGCTTGGGGCTGCCCTCCTACAGTCCTCAGTGCTCTCAAACTCCTGAGGGCAGAAGATGAGGAGGTGGAGGAAGCCCTGTGGAAGATTTGAAACTTTTGTCACCATTTGGGGATGGTGACATTCTGCACAAGGAGAGGTCCCAAAATCAGCATGAAATGTTGCAGGGCTCTAACAAAGCCATTTCATTCTGCTCTCCACTGGAGCCCATTTGTATCCCACACCAGTGCCTCCAGCCAGAGCAGCTCACTGCAACCAGGACACTCAGGGCAGGCAGGGTGGGAGAGAAGGCAGGCCACATTCTGACCCTTCCAGTGCTGAACTGAATCTCTGTGTTTCTAGCCCCAAAATTCACAGTTCTGTAACCCAAATTCCTTAAAGACATAGGCAGTCTTAAAAACAACGTCTACTTTTTGATGTATTATATACAACAATGTTCACAGACAGACTGTGTCAGACACATTCTTGCCAAAATGCCATTTATTGCAGTATACCTTTACATGGCATAGAGATAACCCAATGTTGCATCTTCTGTCAGAACTCATATTTCATTTGTACCACTTAAATAACACAGAATGTCATGTTTGTTTCACAAACTGTCAGTTAAGACTACCAAAATATACAGTTTTTTTCCTTTCCCCCTAACAAGGTTGTGAGGTACAACTGATTTTTTCTACTTTATCTTCCTGTGCTTTACAAGAACCTTTTCATAGATAGACCTATCAAACATTTCTACATTCCTATACAAAGCAAAGAATTACAGCTGAAATTAACACCATCTGGTCATTGCATTAACCTATAAAAATTCATTCAGTAAAAAAAAAAAAAAAAAAAAACCCAAAATAAAAAAAACAACTGAAAACAGAACAACCCTAACAAAAAACCATAACGGTTGTTGCAGTTTTACTTAAAAAAACAGCCAGCTACACATATGCACAAGTTTTCCATGTGCATAAAGAAGAGTTTGGAACCATTTTGGGGTTTTTTTCTTATGTTTGCAGCAAAGGCACCAATTTTAGCTGCATGGCAGCTCAGGAGTGTTTTATACTTCATTTAAATTACACAGGTTTTTAAGTTTGTCTGTTAACGTGCAACATTTGTACCAATTGTTGCAATATTGTCCAATGTACTCTGATCATTCCCTCTGGCTCGACAGTACAAATATTTACATCAGTTGTAAACACTCCTCCACCCACCCCATACCTTCTGCACTGAGTGACGAGGAACTGAAGTGGCAAGAAGCTACCCAAAGGCAGAGCAGAAGTAAGGCTTGTACAGAACACCACACTTGTGTTCGCACAGTTTGAGATGCTCTGGAGAACTCCAGACCCCCAATGAGGCCCCAGTGCCTGACATCTGACAGCACACTCACCACACACAGCTTCAGGCATCCAGACTGTGCTCAGGGGGTGCTTTTCTGCCCTTACTAGACTGACATCCCTGGAGGGGCTTCTCTCCAAAGTGCAGGAACAGCTCCCAAGGAGCCGCTCCGGAGTAGCGAGAGTCAAGCACACCCACTGTTGCATCTGTTTAAGGCCACCTACACTCAGCCTTCCCCAGGCTCATTTCAGATGCTTCTCTACTCCTTAGCTGCAGCCATGAGGTGCTGCTTCCCACCTCCCAGCCCTGTGTGCCACGGCACCCTGTGGCACAGAGGGCAGAGCGCGTTCCGAGACAGCCACAGTGACCGGCTACAACACGGCCCTGGTCACCTGCTACTGCCCGGGGTGAGATCAGACAGCAGGACAGCCACCCTCCACTCAGCACCTAGGAAAGGGAATGTCTGAGATGAGACTGCTTGGAAAAATCTACTTCTTACCTAAGCCTTGAGAGAGAGAGAGAGAGAGGGTAGTGGGACAGCCCAACACTATTGGCAAAATTAGCTTTCCGCTTAGTTTTGGGGTTCTTGGGGTTTGTTTTTTGCTAGTGTATGTACCAGCTGCTTAGGAGCTGGCTCTGAGTATGGGATAATGCTTCCAAAATATAAGTTATTTCAAACCACGTGACAGTCATTTGTTTACCCTGCCCCTCACACCTCCTTTTGGCAGAGATCAAGTTCAGCTTGATGTTTCATAGGCATTAAGTGCTCCAAATACAGCTGTCAGAAAGAGCTAGAGGATAGCAGTGTACCAAATGTCTGCCCAGCACAGCCACTTGTTACACTCAAAACACATCTATGAGTTAAATAGGAAGGACCCCTGCTATACAGAATGTGAGCACTGGTAATTGGTTATTCTTGCTAGCCCTTTCCCTAAATATCAAGAGTTTTATATATACAGTGCTCCCTTATCTTCTCCCCACCGCCTGTCCCAGCAGTCTTTAGATAAACCAAGGTGAGTTTAGGAACTTGCAGTTCCAATTCTGTTTAAAAAAAAAAACAAAAAAAAACAAAAAACCCAAGTTGTGCAAGAAAGCAGGGAATGTTCAATGAATCCAGATCTACTTTGTAGTTTAAAAATTTCCAATGGCAAAGTGGTTAAGGGCAAATAACCCAATGATCATATGGCTTAAGTTTAATGCAAAGCACACTAGGAGGTCCACGTGCAGGGAGAGAAGAGTCCAAGAAAGATGGAATAAGAAGTGTCCTGAAGATCAGTGTTTATGCATAGAATTCCTCTTGTTTGTGTGGTTTTTGGTATCCTCCATTAGACTGTTTTGGTTCATCCAGTGAATAGCTGCCTTCATCTTTTTTCTTCATTCTGTACAGCATAAATGCAACTAGAAACACTGCAAACACCAAGCCTACAAGTCCTCCAGCAATAACACCTGGAAGGGGAGAAAAAGACAGATTACTCTAGATGCCATACCAGATGGTGCTACTATGATTTTAAGTTCCAGATTGTTCCCTACCTGTCCCTGGCTTAATGACTTCAATTAATGTGTCCTTCTGTCCCCTCCCAAACCAAGCACCTGCTCAAATACAGCAGCCAGTCCTAGGGACATGGATCTCCCACTGGGCCATGCTGCACAGCACACAAGGCTATGGCGCTCAACCCTGGTAATTTGACTGAGGCAGCAACAGAGAAATTTTACTGTAACTTTTCAGAGGGGTGAAGGAAGAGGTTTAAACAAAGTTGCAGATAAAGCAGCCACTGCTAACTGCTATTAGCAGACTAATACTTGCCCCTGTTAGGGTTTTGACATCACAGAATCATCACCCTCATTTCAGAGGTCTAACATAAAAGGTTGGCATCCTTGCTCAGAGACGTATTTGCGCAACCGCAGCTTCTGCTGCCAGGAGACTCCAAGAATCTGCTTTTACCGACTAGAAATCCAAAATATTTGGTACCTCCAAGAACTTCTTTTCTGTCCATAATCCCTGAGGCTCCTGCTGCTTTGGCATTCCTCTCAGAGTCAGCCAGTACTTCTGAGTTCTGGGTGGGGAGAAATTCCTCGTCTTTAGTCAAGATGAAGTCTCCCTGTTGAGACATACAGGGCAGGTTATTCATGTTTCTCATCATGTCTGTCCACCAACATAATCCATTAAACCAATCACTGGTTTTGACTAATTAACACCCATTCCCACCAAACCAACTTAGTACATGCTACTAAAGACTACATCTCCCTGCAAAGGGTGTCAGAACTTTTAGTCCTCACCGGGTCTCCAGAGCCAACTTCAGAAACCTCCTCATGTGTAGGAGCGACATCCCCCGGAGCTGTGGCCGCAGCAGTGGCAGCCACCTCGCCCTCACCATGGACAGTAGAGTGGGGCTCAGGGACATCCTTGGTGTCTGGCACATCAGAGCTGGGGATTTGAGGCTCAAGCTCATGGACCACAGCAGGGGCTTCTGAAGGAGTCACATGAACCACGGAAGGAAAGTGAGCAGTGGGACTTCTCACTGTTGTTGTGACTACATGGCTTGTTGGTTTCCCATCAGGTGAGCCCAGGATGGATAATTCGTCCCTCACAGCTACAACTGGTTTCTCTGTCACTGGATTACTGGTTGCAGAAGGAGACACTGCTTCCTTTTCAGTTCTGCTCTCAATCCCATGAAATGGCTGTTCACTGAAATCCACTGATGCTGCCACTATTGAGGAATTAGTTGATTCTCCTGGGATTTTCCAGGTGCGAGACTGATCAGTCAGGGGACCTGCCAAACAACCAAAAAAAATATTATCCTTGGCCAGTTTAGAGGCCTATTAATAGTATCTTCAGGACACTGGTCTAAGGAGGATGCTTAACCTTCATAGTCAATTTTCATAATAACCAAAGTTCAGTTTGTAATTCTTCATCCTTTTCAGTGGAATAAGGAAGGGACAGACCAATGTGGTATTCAGCAATACTTTGTTAGTCATCTGCTTCTCCCCAGGGCAAAAGTGCCTGTTTGTGGTGAGGTTGACAAGAGAAATCTGCTTTCAGTACATTGGTTCCTCAGGGTAGATATCTGAGTCTTTTTCCATAAACACTTTTATTTGATTTAGAGCAGTCACACCTTCAGTCTCAATCGCATTTGGAACTGATTTCAGGGTCTTAATTTCTGCAGAGTATAATCTAAAATACAAACTTGTGGCTGGAAGGAAGCAGAAGCATAGCATGCTTCAGCTTTCAATAGCCTGCTCTTTTCTCACTAGCATCCCCTCAACTTTAGTACTGAACACCAAGGGTCTCTCTCATGCAGTTTAACAATCATTTTTATAGACTTTCCTCCCTACCCTAAATCCCCCTTATCACTTATAAAAACCTATGGTCCATGGGCATGCACATCTGATGACAGATAAAGTTTGTACTTGACACATGTTGGTAGGCTGGGGTTTACACACCTTCAAACATTATCCCCTCCCTGCTCATAAAGGGCTTTATTATGATCTCTCTTCCCCATGAGTGAAGAATCACTCCAGTTTCATAACATTCTTCACACATCTCACATTAGCAGTCACATGGAGTCTACCTCTGCTTCCTCTCAAGTCTCCTACAGCTCATTTTCTACTAATTGTTAGAATCTCAAGGAATACAAGACTAATAGGTTAGGCCTTTTCTCTGTTCCCAGCTCTCATATTCTGGGGGGTGTGTGTGTGTGTGGATTCCTCTCTCTACCGTTCTTCTGAAATCTCAAGTGCCACATTCTAGAAGGATCCAGCACTACCAGCACAAGTGCTAATAACTCACCTGCACCTGAACCTGAGAATGCATCTTCCTCATCACCAGATGAATCAAGGTCTTCAGGGGGAAGGTTCAGATTTGTAGTTTGCTTTAAAGAGAAGAGCAAAAGCATTTGTCAGTGATGAGATTGAAGTGATCAGGTTGCTTGCACAGAGTCTTTTAGGGGTTCCTAGAGGTCACACAAAATTTTTTGTTCAGACTGCATTTTTTCTTCTTCCCTCATTCCAGTTCCCCTCCCCAGAAAAGTAGCTTGGGTGTTGGAAAGGTCAGTCTTGCTGTCTCCTTTCTCTGCACTGCTTCCAGGCTGCAGTTGCTTTGGGAAAGAAGAAAGCAAGGAATCCATTCAGTGTTGCATCCTGGGAGCAGGCAATGCCCACCAGCCTGTTCCAGGTGCTGACTGTGCCATCCCTATCTACCAACCCACTCCATCTGGAAAACACTGCATTAATTCTAAGGAGCAGAAGGGAAGGCAAAATAGTTTGTCTTCTTTCCCTTTATCACTCAAATACTGTTCACACATCTGAAACCAAAGCACCTAGCTTTGGTCTGAGCTAGCTAGGAGGAGAATCCAAGTCCCTTTTTACTATGTGTGGGCACTCAAAATAAGTCCAGAGATAGAAGCCAGCCTTCACTGCTGGAGAATAAGCCCTGAGCTTTCTCCAGTTACACTCCAAGGAATGCACTACCCAGCACTGAAATTCAGTTGCTGAAACAAGAGGCCAAACCCCTGTTCTATGGCACTTGTTTGACAGAGCATAGAACACTCAAAGCTATTCAGGATCTCCAAAGACAACAACACTCTTTCAGTGTTTACTAATTACAGAATGATTATTTCATGCATCTCATTGGCCTGTGCTGTACACACTTACTGCTCCTATCACTACAACATGCCTGACTCTCAGCTCATGACGAGCCTCAGGTTTATTTCTGCAGGGCTACCATTACCTAACCAGTCATTTTCCCTTCTCAAATTTCAAACCAAAACCCTCTAAAAGTCACTTCTTCCAAATTTCATCTTTTTTACACCCAACTACATTCCCTCTTTCCACAAATTTTGACTTCTATCCCATCCTCAAGTCACTTTTGTCACCCCTTTCCAGCACTGCCATCTGCAAGTTTAGATGTCACATTGACTCATCCAAGCTGTGGGATCCCTATGATCCCAAGAAGTGCAAAGTCTCATTTTATTATGTAAAAAAAGGACACATATTCTTGGCACCAGGCCCACTGTATCTCTCTAGCTTGCATTAACACAGTGTCACTTTAAAATGAATATGACATTCATCCTCATCCCAGGGAGAAGTTAGCCAGCACCATTATGTACTGTCAAAACAATCCAGCCCTGTAGTTGTCACTTTATTACCCACAGTGGATGTGTTTATTGGTCCTATCTCCTTGTTATTCTTAAGATACCAGGTTTATATAGCTTTCTCTTCCATCCTTAATACTTTATCCATTCCCCACATTTCCACAGAACTAGTTTCCAAGGTGGTTAACTAGCCCATTAGATTCTACCTCTCTGAAGACAAGTAACCAAGGTGCCATCAATTTTTTTAGCTCTCTTCTTCCCTACTGAAAATAAATCCCTAAAGCACTATTCCTTAAGCTTCTGCAAGCATATTTCTAGAGTGAATTGCCCTTCGATCTCTTGCTTAGCAGCAAGTCATGAGGTAATTTTGACTTTTAGATTTGTCCCTGCTTGTTTGCACTGAGCTTTTGCACCCTTCCACAGAAAGTAGGTCAGATAAGTACTTCCCATGTATTTTCCTTCTTGTGTCCAAGGGTGGTGACTCACACGGGCTGATCTCACTTCACTTCAAATATTAAAGAGTACGAACTGTTGGTGCATAAAGAATAAAGAAAGAACTGCCAGGCTGCCCAACTCAGTTCCCTCATGTGCCCTTCCCAGTACCTTCAGAAGATAAGTGAGGCCTTAGAAATGGCACTGTTTTTGTTGATGGGGGGTTGGAGACCATTTTTCTCTCTCACTTCTCACACCAGCAGTGGCAAGCACAACCCTTTGTTCTTTCATTCAGCCTGGATGAGTGCAAAAGGGGAATGTGCTGCTAAAGGTGGGGGTTGCATTCTCCTCCCAGTGGGAAAACTTCCTGGAAGCAGGTAGAAACCAAACTCTCCAGCTTTTTATTGAAGTAAGGCACTGCCAATAGAGTTGAAGATTGTATCACCATACACATTCAGCTAGGATCACGGCTGCCTTCTCCCCAAATCTGAATATTCAGGGGTAGCTCACAGAGATTCCCGACACCTGGACAGACTGATCACCTGCAGACCTCAACAATCCTCCTGAAAGGATCACAGACTGCCAAGAAATAAAATGGCAACTCTAGATCTTGACTATTGACCCTGCACCCCTTCGCCTTGAGGGGTTTAATAGGTGTGTCTTGTTCAGTTGCACCACATTTTCTTTGCCCTTAAGGAATGTGTCCAGCCAGCCTACCCTTAACACCTCCCCTCACACCTGAGCTCTGAGCCTCTTCCCAGGCTGCTGCAAGCTCTGCTTCTCCACAGCCTTTGTAATGTACCCACTGGAGTCCTAGTTAGATTCCTGTATCAGAGCAGGGATAGTGAGGTCCTCCTCAGAGGAGAGAAACCCAGGGCAGCTCAGTCTAAACCAAGGGACACCCAAGGTGTTGCAGGGCAGAGCTGTCCAGCAGCTGCTCAGCACCCATTCTCCAAACACGACCCACCAACCCCTGAGGGTGGCTGCTGCACGTAAGAATAACAGAAAACATGAATCAGGATCAGCAAAGCCTGCTTTCCACAGATTTATATGAGAACTTAGTGAAGTTACATGTCCCCAAGGGTCCTGTCCCCTTGTCCCAGCTGCTCCTCTGGGCATTGTGGCACCTCCCTTTAACCAGGCAGCTTGAGGCTTGGGATCTGTAGGGGGACTTTCTTTGGCCCAAATACTCAAGAGAAGTACAGGATTAAGCACATGTGGATAGCAGTCAGAATATCCACAAAGTGCTATAATTATGTGACATACTCCAATTTCATGACACACAAGCATTAAGGAACATTTGCCCAATTTATGTAACTGTATGGTTATATAAGGACTACATTTCTTGCTCCATAAATTACAGCTTCAGTGGGCATAAAAGATGGTAACCTCCCCGCAAAACACAAGTACTGCAGAAAGGCCATGCTTCTATGATGATCTGCTGCTGAAGGATTTCAGACACAGCAAGGTTAGAAAACACTGACTCAGGACAGCATTGGAAGGGACTGAACTAATTTGGGTTTGCATCAGGAAGACAGACTGTGCTGTTCAAAGAACAAACACCTCATGGTCAAGGTTTTTCAATGACCTTTTACTGAAGCTGACTTACACCAATGGGAAAGGTTTTGATTAGCTAAGAGGATTAGGGGCACCGAACACTGGGTTATGCTATCATACAAAAGAGCTGAAAATAATTCCAGCCTAAAACAAGCTTACTTTACCTTTCAGAGAGTGGATCTCTGATGGTACCTCATGTAGTCTAGTCAAAAAATCTTTCCATTCTTATTGAGCACCTACATCATGTTGCTTTTTACCATTTTACAAGCTTGTATGGTTTTGTTAGCAGTTCAGACAAGTGGTTGGAAATACTTGTCCAGTCCTTTTGATTTGCTGTCACTGAATTCAGCTGCATGTGAGGGCTAAAATTTTTAACAGTATTTTTGATATGCTTTAACCAGTTCTTATCAACCAGTGGAAGACCCTCTTCCACAAGGATCAAAGCAGCCTGTTTAGGGAAAACCCTGGGGTGACTGTTAGCTTCTGCTCTTGCTGAGCACTGCATTGTTGCAGAACAATAGTTATTCAGTTCTGCTGGGACAACCAGAAAGCTGCTTAGTGGCATCTTCAATTTAATCAACAATGGGCCAGGCTTTCACAACTCATTAGCAATATTATTGGATCCAGAAGGCTGACATAGTCCAGAATTTTTTCCTTTTTTAAAGTATCATTTTTAACTATTCTTCAGTCTTCATCTTGGTCAGAGTCTCAAAGCATGGGTCCTTCTGGGCTTATCCCATCAGCTGCTACAGAGCTCCCTCCTGCTACAGCAGAGATCTGAAGCACTCTCTCATGATGAGGGGGAGATTTGTAGTTGATTAGTTGATCTAACCCTGCCCCAACTGAGAACCACATTTATTTAATTTGATACATGCAAAAGGAAAGAGCTTTTCTCAAATTGCTCTTTGAGGTAAGCAAAACCACTGGCATTGCCACAAGCTGCTACAAGCCCTTAACTAGATTAAGGATGATTTGTATCCAACTCTTCTTAATCCAGTTAGTGATCTGCAGTGTCAAAAACACTTGAAATCCTCCATTATCTGAATAAAGCTGTTAAATTTGCACATTTATTTCCCCTAATAAATCCTTCTACTCAGCTGAAAAAGAATGAACTGTAGTGAGCTCTCCCACCTCAAACAGCTCCCTAACCATCCTGTGAGAATTGCAACTGCATGGGAAGGAAAACCAATAGTCTGCTCTTGTTTAAGAGATATACAAGAGTAAGACAAACATTTGCCCTGTGAATTGGCTACAATAGAGCATCTAGAAGAATACTTTCAAAGGATTTGAACAATTAATTCTATATAAACTCAAACAGAAAGGTTTGTCTTTCACCTTTTCCCATACACAGAAATGCTATGTGAGGCACAGCAGCACGAAGAGCTTCTAACCTCAATGTAATATTGGTATTAGTGTGGGGGGAAGACAAAACCACCTGCTGAAGGAAACTTTAGCTTTGTTAAACCTTGATATTCTGCAGTTAATAGCCCATGCACAATTAACTCCTATCCCAGATGTTCATGGTCAGAAGACAGCTTCAATGGTTAAGGCGGAAAAAAAATTAAGAAGAAAACCAGCCAACAACCAAAAAACCTCACAACCAACTATATAAAACCCACCAGCAGCATCCTCACCTATCCCCCTTCTTTTACAGATATACAGGCTCTGGAATTAAGTTGGCCATTCAGACCTTTAACAGTCAGCCATAAATTCTGGAATAGCAGAAAAAGAGCTGATGCTTTTATATGGCAAGTCAAGAGTGAAGCTTGCATGCAAGCCTGTTACACCAGAACTCAGCAGCAGTGTGGCACCACCTCACCTAAATTTTCTTGCAGTTGTTTCTCCTGCTACTCCACTGCTCAAAATAAACCCTGGTGCTCCCTGGTGATCGTGTAGGTTAATGAAGTATTTCTCCTCCTAGAGTAGCCAAAGATGCAGACTAACAGCACAGGCCAAAGACAGCCACCAGCCACCCCACACAGTTCAAAGGCTGGACAGCCTAGATTTAAGCAGTATCTTATCCCTGGCTAGTGTTCCATTCAAGGGCTTCTGTGACAACAGCAGTGTTGGAACTTTATGGTCCCTTCCAACCCAAACCCTTCTATGATTCTACAAACCAAGTCACCAGCACTTCTCACTTCCTAGTGCCCTCCCTGTTTCAGATGGTGGTGTTCTCCTGAGCCCTCAACAACCTTTTGATGTGTATCAACAAGCTTCAGCATCCCCATCCTTCCATCCATCAACCTGCCACAAGGCCTCCAGCAAGGCTGGAGAATGGCTCAGAGGGTGCTCCTTCCAAAGAGAAGCAAGTGGAAAGCAAAGGGAGCTCTTTTGCTCAGCAAGGCAAGCACCATTTTAGCAGAAAGAGGTAAGCAAGCCAGTTAATCTGGCTGCTTGTCTATCAGACCATTATTAGTGTAAAGAAATATGGAAAATCTTGGTCAATTGCATTCTTCCTGGTGTCCTCTTCTATTTTTGCCTGGTGACTTGAGAGAAGAACTATCTTTGAGGGAGTGTGTTTGAACTCCCTGATCACACAGTAGTTTCCTCTTGGCACTCAGCTCTCAAAGGCAGCAAAACACCTTCCAGTAGCTGCTCAAAACAGGATGAGAGTTCTTAGGATCTTAGGATGGAGAAAAAAACCAGACTGTAGAGTGCCCACTGTTCACTAGGCTGTGATGCTCCTTTTCTTCCAGCTGTAGGAGCATACCCTGATCCCCTGCACAAGATGCAGTGGCCAAGGAAGAGCATCCAGCTACTCCACGGGCACAGCAGCCAGTGTCCCAATGCTTCCAGAGGCTCCACACTATTGCCCAATCAGCTTTACATTTTCTCCTTAGAGTGACAGGGCAACTTTTGTAATTAAGTAGGGCAGAAACACAGTAATCAACATGCCAAGAACAAAAACCAGCCTGTCGCCACCAGGTTAAGTTTCACACTGCACAGCAGGGCCCTTTTAACTCCCACCTCCCACAAGAGCATGTCACTTCATGCTTCCTGGACTATCCCCTGCACGTCTGTTTGTGCCCTTTCATGGTGAACCAGATCAGGGAACTGCTCTTGTTAAACTAAACAAAAGGAACAAGAAAAAGCAAAAGAAAAAGAAAAACAAACAAAAAAAACAAACAAACAAAACAAAAAAAACAAACCTCACCCCTTCCCCAAAAAAAATAAAACCACCAACAAATCCAAACCAAAAAAAAAAAAGTAAGAAGAGGATTAAATATCATGCAAAGAATTTTCCAGCAGGACCAGTTTCCCAATCCTACTCAGTGCATGAATGCCCAAGTGTTTGTGTTGGCACAGGGCAGAGCGTGGCAGCCAGGGCTGCTTAAGCATTCACACAGGCTCACAGCCTGCACTCTGGGATGCTGACACTCATTCCCCAGCCCGCCATGCATTATGGAAATGCACATCACCAGACTGCAGGCAACACGCAAATCAGAGCCTGACTCAGAGGGCCACACAGGTTCATACAAAAATGAGCAGGGACAGGGGCTGTAGGGAGGGTTCTGCAGTGTCTGCTCATGGATCATGTTTGTTCCAAGGTCTGACAGCAGTGCTTCTGAGTTCTCCCAGTCCTCCTGGGAGCAGGAATACACAGTAGCAAAGGCTACACAGATGTTTTGCTCAAACTAGAGCAGTTCTGCTTTCATCCTGGGCCACCTGAACTTTACAGGAGGCCCAGTGCACTTGCCATTTATTCCTGGACAAAGAGTACACTGAACATCCTTCATCAGAGAGGGCTGAGCAAAGCTGGAGTAGCTGCAGTCCCAGAGGGCTATGGATTCCTCAGCAGGGGAAGCACATGGCCATGCCCATGGCAGCAGGGACAGCACAGCAGCAGTGCATGGGAGCCCTCTGTGCCAGCAGTGCACAGAGCACTGTGCCAGCTCTGATGCAGAAGAGCTCACCTGCCTCTCAAGTCCCTCTCAGCCAGCTCCACCAGAAGCCTGTTCAGTCCCTCAGCAAGAAGTGAGTTGCAGCCTGTGCTCCTGCTTTTTCACCTGGACTATGTATCAGACAAGGAAGTTACTACACACACTGCTTTCACCCACACCAATCTGCTCCTTCCAGTCAAGCAATGCAGCCCAGGCCAAAGACTGAATTTCACCACAGACCAACACATGCACAGACGTGGCCACAACAGGCACACAGCTTAACTCTGTATCACTGACAGGCTGTCACAATATGGCCAAAAGTGGGGTCCCTTTTGTCTCCCACATTCAAGGCAGCCCGTGCTTTGAAGATGCAGTCTAATGAGAAAGCTCATTTCCCTGCAGCTAATCTCATGAGAAGCAGCCAGTTCAGTTTTATGTTATAAACCACTTTTCTTTAAAGATCCTTCCCTGCAGCTCTTTAACATACTTGATAGTTCAGGCATTTGTTTCTTGAGCTAGCAAAAGAAAGCCACAGCCAATATATAAGCTCAAAGGGTTGTGCAAAGTAGGTGCAGCTCACTGAGGCCATCCATCCTGGGAAATTAATTTCAATCTACTTAAGCTGGCTTGAGAGATGAGCACTGAGCTGCCTAAGTCAAGACTAGGCAAACCTAGCTTGTCTTAAAACCCTCTGATTGAAAGTCACCAGCACTTCCTACTTCCTAGTGTAGCAAAACCAGCAGGGAAGAGTCACTCTTACAGCAAAAACCACTTCATCTGCTTGTTTAGAAAGGAACAGACCAGGAATTGCTTGGTTTCAGCAGAGGCTAGAGGTGGGCCACCCATTCCTGAAGCCTGTCAAAGTAAGGCTAAAGAGAGGAGCATGCTGACAAGAAGAAAATCTTTATGAAATGGAAACCTGTCCAGCAGAGGACTCCAGCAGCCCAAACCTACACATTACCCACACTGGACTGGTAACTACAGCACAGATAAATGCAACCCTCTTGCCAGCAGAAGAAACTAGAAGTGACAGGATCTAAATACCTGCTGCCTCTTCCTCCTGCACACATGCAGCCCCTGCTGTGGAGTTCAGGTGAGAAAGAGCAACTCACCTCACACAAGGTATCAGCAGCCACAGCCACTTTAAATAAGAGACTGGACTTTGCAGTGCTGCCTCCTGCACATATAAACACACTGAGCTTATGTCTTCAGCATTCTTTGCCAATTATTCCCAACCAGCTGACCTGTGGTGGAGGCAAATTCCTTTCCTTGCCCCATCTCTTGACAGCACTCACCCTGTTCAGCGATCAGCACCGAGGACTGTCACTGCAGTTAAACTTGCTGCAGAACCAGAGTTCCTCACAAGTGCACCAGTGGGCTTCAGACTGCCTGGCTGCTCCTTGGCAGCAGTGTGGGCTGGGGAAGCCAGGCTCCTTTCTCCACACACCTCAGAAACCACCCAGCTCCCAGCGAAGCAGCCATTGGCATTACAGTCCTGAGACTGCTGAATGGAGCCTGGGGCTGGGTTTGAGGCAAGAGCTGCAGGTGGTGAGTGCCCCCATTTGTTCCTTTTGGGACTGGCTTGTCCCAGCAGCCCTGTGTGCTCCAAATGCTCAGTGAGGGGCTGTGGGCCACGTGCCAGAACACCGAGGGGCTCGGGCCTGCATGAGGGGCCTGGTCGGGACCCACACCCGGGGGCTCAGCCCTGCGTGAGGGGCCCGGCCCCACAGCCCGGATGAGGACCTGGCCCTGCATGAGCGATCCGACCCTGCATAAGGGATCTGGCCCAGCCCCACACTCAGGGGCACAGCCCTGCATGAGGGACCTGGCCCTGCATGGGCGATCCGGCCCTGCGTGAGGGGCCTGGCCAAGCCCCACACCCGGGGGCTCAGCCCTGCACGAGAGACCCGGCCCCTCACGCTCCTCCTGGCCAGGCCGTGGCTGCAGGACAGAGCACAAGCCTGCAGCACACCAGTGTGGGGACATGGCAGAGGCAGCTCAGGGATTTTGGTCCCACGGGAGCACAGCTTGCTGTTGTCATCTTCAACGAGTCAGCTCAGGAAGTCCCAGCTCAGAAATCAGAGGTGCAGCTACAGCAAAGCAAGATGTGGTCTGTGGCATCTCAAGTCCTTAAATTAGAGTGGTGGCACCCTGTGCATCACTGATGCCTCTCAGCAGCACCAGAGCACCTAGGGAAGCCTGTTTCCTGGAGACAATGCTGTGCAATTTGGTTGGTGGAACTACCACCCATTTCAAATGAGCTCCATGGCAGCTTTAATGTGATCAGCAAACTACCACAAGCAGTGCTACAGCTGCACAAGTGCTCTGACCTGAGCAGACATGGTCCCAGAAAGTCAAAACCCATCTCATCACAATGCTACACAGTATTCTGAGGGGGAAAGACATTGTTCTGCTTCACCTGAGGAAGAGAAGCCAACACGCAGCCAGGAACAACTGTCAGACAAGGGAAAATGCAACAGCCTTCAGTGTCCAGACACAAGGATAGGAAAAGACTCAGGTTCTTATTTCAAGAGTTTCCTTCTTCTCCACCCTGAAGTCCAGCAATTACCTAATGTGAGATATGCCAAGGAGCCAGGAGACCAGGCTCTAAGATTTCTTGAAGGATCACAGAAACATTTTCAGTCTACTACTGATATGTACAAGTTTCTAATTTGAGCAAATTGCTTGCAGTGCTACATTAAATTAGTGAAATCCAAGTTTCAGATAAAAATCCCTAGTGTACCAAACTCAAAAGCTTGTACTTAGGGCAGGACTTGTGGCTCCCAGCAGTTAGGATGTTGTTTAAACCTCAGCAGAAAGATGAACTTGCAACCCAGTAGTATCAAAGGTCTCAGCTAAAGCCATTGGTAAACTTAAGTAAGACTACTTAAACTTACAAATGCTTGGCCTTACAACAACAAAAAAGCTGACCAGGTGTTCCAATTAGTGACAGAGTTACAGTGGAACTGCCCAGATAATGTTTTATAAGAGGATGTATTCTGCAGCAACCGGATATGGACAGGACAACAAAAGTTACCTTCTGTTTGCTCACACCTCAGTGACAGAAACACCTGCCAGCTGCAAGGCCTGCTGCTATCAAACTCTGCTTTATCTTCCCTGCTGATCTGCTCACAGTCTAACTTATACAACTTACATCAGCTCCTTTGATCATGACAACATCCCAAGCCTCAACAACCCAAGACAAAGCCTCTTTGATTGCTTTTGTGAAAATTCCACATTTTCTTCAGAGAGGTGCACAATGAAGTCTCCAAGGCTTGTGAAATTAGTTTTTGCTACTGTCCTAGGGTGACAGGACCTAAGCCAGGACAGCTAACAATCTGTATTTTCCATACATGCATCCCAGACATGTTTTCCCTTGGATTGCTGCATTTCAATATAAATCTAAAACTCAACTTCTCAGTTGCAGCATCACCACCAGCCCTTTCAACCACAGCCCCCACTGAAGAGCTGATGGATCAGGGGACTGGAAGCACCCAGAAGGAGCAGCATGGCTTGAACAGGCACCAATGCAATCTCTCTCTCCCATGTGCACACCAGGTGGCAGGACCAGGGACATCCCAAAACCTGACTGCTTGGTGCTGTTGCTTGTCAGTCTGGTACAGAAGACCTTGACTATTTGCAAGGGAGCTAGAGAAGTGAAACTTAGGCAGCAAAATGAGTCAAGAGTTGGCATTCCACAGCACCCTTCTGATTTGGTCACAGCTAAGCTCCAACCAGTTCTAAGTGACTCTGTTCTCGCTCAGCAGGGCTCACAGCAGCCAGCACCAGTCTGCTAGGAATGAACTCATGAGTTGCAATCGACAGCCAGTGGCTGGACTCACACAGACCATGCAGGCAGCTTTACATTTGGGTTTGACCCAATGCAAGGCAGTTCCTGCCTCTTGGCAGGTCTTACACTAGCACACAGTGGATTCAATGATCCTTGTGGAACTCCAACTCAGTATATTCTATGATTCTTGGTGTTATTTTTATGTTTGTTTCTATGGCTCACCATTGCCAGCTTAGATCTGATGAAATCAAGTCTCTCTACATTATGAGGCATGCTATCACATTGTCTTATCCACAGGATCTCAGTGTTGACTAAGCCAAGGTTATTTAGAATGCAGAAGTCATCCCTGTAAAAGATGCAGTTACACTGCCATGACTAAGCCATTCACAAGGACTGAAACATCTCCACCTGAAGCAGGAGGCACATCTCAGATCAGAAATACCATGTTCCCCTATCCCAAGAGTCTTCTCAAAGAGGCACTTTCACCATTACCCCCTTCCTTCCACAACAGTCGTAGCAGCTCCTGCAGAAAAGCACCATGCAAGTGTGGTGGGTGCTGCTGGTCTCCTTGGAACAAACAGCAACAGCTCAGATGGTTTTTGGGCACAGGCGGGACCACATTCCACTGAGTTATTCTAAGGTGGAACACAGTTCAGACTGCATGCATTCCCTCTGAGAGGCATTCATGCTCACAAGCACTGGAGCACACACAGCCAGGGATCTACCCACATGAAATGGCACAGACCAAGCTCACAGCACTCCTTCCTAGGACACTAATGGTCTCTGTGCTCAGGTTTACAAAAGCACTGCTAATCCTGCACATGCTACAAAGTTCTGACAGCAGTTGCCCCAATCACAGTTAAATTATGCAACACCTCAGTGAGATTATGAGAGCTGACTGGTGTACATCCATGCTGAGTCACGAGGGTGTTGAAGTATCATTCCAGTGATGAAGCACCAAATGAAATCCTCCCACCAGAAACAGTCTTAAAAAACCCTGGTGCTGCAATGGTGCTCCAGTCACCTACTGCTCCAGTAATCTAATTAATGGACATTAAGCATTTCTTGACCAAACATCTACTGGATTAAACTGATTCTGACCCAGTCACCCAGTTACACTGTTTCACACCACAGCTGTACAGCAGAGCCCTGAATGAGGGACTGTTACAAGGTGAGATAAATCAGAGCTTCCTTTTGATCTCAGCTGTTATCCAAGCCTCATCTCCTGCTGTCATTTTTGGGTGTACAGCTTGTTCACTGTCTTCCCCATGGCCTTCTTTCAGGGCAGCCACCAAATCAGGTGGGGAGGTTAGAGTTTAGTGGGAGATGCCACCATGTTTGTGCACTTGGGATGCTCTCCTGCCTCATATGGGCAACTGTAAGACTCCAAGCTGTGATTTGGACATCCCTGTGTTTTACACATCTGTACTGTGAAGAGACAAGAACCACTTCTGTTCCATTAGACCACTAATGCCACTGCTGACAGATTGACAGGCACCACAACGAGTCAATAAAACAGTGCAAAAATTGCAAGGCAAGGTGAATGCTTTACTACCAAGTTACTCCTAGCACAGCATGTCCCCTAGTTCAGACCAGTTTCTGTCAAGAGGTGCCATCAGTATAACCAAGATGTGATATAATGACAGATCAAACTTGTAAGACACTGTTCAAACATCACTAAGTTGAAGATATTTCATATTTATGAATAAATGTCTGGATCTACTCTGTGACCACCAATTCTAGCCAGCACATTATCCCTCTGAATAAAGCAGAGCACAAAATGCTGAAGGACCACATTATGGGCCAAGTCTAAAAGCATAGGCTGAACCACTGGCATGTACCAGCACCATCACAACAACACTGAATGCTGTCCCAGGTGTGTAGTATTCAGCTCACAATTTTCAACTCTTGGATTACACAGGACTTCTCACACAACTGTACTTGCTCAGCTCTCTGAATTATCCAAAACAGGTTCAGTTTCCAAGAGAAGAGTTGTGATCCTCTATTGTGAACTTTCACTTTCTTTTACTGGATACTGCAGTTTTCTCAACTTCATAATATTCTGGGCCTGCAGCCAGAGACCCACTGGCTACATCATACTAGTAAATTAAATAATATCAGAGAACATCCCCAGGCACTAGAACACCACCAATAGCATCATATTATTAGAATGATTTATGGCATAGTTTTGAGCCTTGCCAAGCAGTATGCCCCCAAATAAGCACAGGAAGGTTCTCAGCAGGCAGTCTGCTGAGGGGGGTGCATTACAGAATAGGCCAGACAATGAGATTTCCTACACAATTGTGGCTCTAGTGTTTAAGTTGGTCACAAGACACCTTGTGTCAAACGTGCTTTACTGTACTGGGTTTGCATGGTAGGATTTTGGTAGCAGGGGACCTAAAGGAGTGGCTTCTCTTACAAGACAAAAGCTCCCCCATGCCTGACAGAGCCAGTGCCAGCCAGCCAGGACAGACCCACTGGCCAAGGCTGAGACCATCAGTGACAGCAGCAGTGCCTCTGGGATAACACAGTCAAGAAGGGGAAAAAGTTATTACACAGGAGTAATTGCAGTCAGAGAAGAGAGGAGTGAGAATATGCAAGAGTAGCAACCCTGCAGACCCCAAGGCCAGTGAAGAAGGAGGGACGGGAGGAGCTCCAGGCCCCAGAGCAGAGATTCCTCTGCAGCCCCTGGTGCAGCTGTGCTCCTGAAGCCCATGGAGGCCCACAGTGGAGCAGAGATCCACCTGCAGCCCTTGGAGGATCCCACAACAGAGCAAGGGGACACCCAAAGGAGGCTGTAACCCCATGGGAAGCCCATTCTGGAAGAAGCTCCTGGCAGGACCTGTAGCCCCCATTGAGAGAGAAGCCCACAGCAGACAAAGTTTGCTGGCAGGACATGTCACCCTGTGGGGAACCCAAGCTGGAGCAGCCTGTTCCTGAAGGACTGCACCCCATGGAAGGGATCCTGACTGGAGCAGTGATTTAGACCTGCAGCCCATGGGAAGGACTCACACTGGAGAAGTCTGTAGAAACAAACCCTTTGCAAGGGACCCCACCCTGGAGCAGGGGAACACTGCGAGGAGTCCTCCCCCTGATGAGGAGCAGCAGAGGCAACGTGTGATGAAATAATCACAGCCTCCATTCCCCACCCCCTTGAATTCCTGGGGGGAAAAGCTGGAGAATCTGGATTAAAATTAAGCCAAAAAAAGGCAGGGGAAAAGGGGCACAAGGTGTTTTCAAATGTGGGTTTACTTCTCGTTATCCTACTCTGAGTTGATTGGTAATAAACTAAATTCATTTCCCCAAGCTGAGTCCATTTTGCCTGTGATGGTCACTGGTGAGGGACCTCTCCCTGTCCTTATCTCGACCCACAAGTCTTTTGTTGCATTTTCTCTCCCTGCCCAGCTGAGAAGGGCAGTGACAGCGCAGCTTTGGTGGGCACCTGGTGCCCTGCCAGGGTCAACTCACCACATTTACTTACAAGCACCAGTGTAGGAACATTTGGTGAATCTTTTTAACCCCTTCTGGCTGCATGCTGGGTCTAGGGGGGAGGGTACACTGAGCATTTAACACTCTTGAGCTACCAGAGTAATAACTTCTAATTATTCATAATCACATCTTCCAGCTTGTGTAGAAAGAAGCTCACCAGTGTTTCACAGCTCAGTGCAACTACAGATGCAGACTGGGGAACTTTCTGCAGGTTAAACACACTTCAGAGGAAGCCGGTGCTGCTGCAGGATTAAGCCAGCAGCTTTCTTCTGCAGGCCATGAGTCAGTCGATGTGAGAGCACGATAGCACAGCACTCCTTGCCACTGCCCAGACATGCCAGAGTCAGCCTCTTTTGTTCCGTGCTTTGTTCACTGATGGGAAAGTAGTCACGATCTAGATGATTCCTCCATTAGGACAGAAAGAGATTTAGAAGTCAAAGCTGTCTAGCTGCAGGCTGTTGGGCAAGTTTCGATGCAAGCCTCACCACCACTTTCCACTGCATGGAGGTGCCACTCACACACTGCTAGAGCCAGTGAGGTGGACAAATCTCATTTGTCCATGAAATCTGCTGGTGTGAGTCTCTGTCACAGTTTCATAAGCAACAGAGCACAGCAAGTGAGTGAAGAATATCACACATATTAGCATCTGCGTTAGATGCGAATTCAGGCAAGCTTTGTGGTTCCTCTACTTTGGGCTTTACCCATCAGCCTCCTGACTGAAGAAAGCCTGGACTCTGTCCCTAAAGAAGATCTCTATTAGCTGGTCAATGGGTAACACATTCTCTCCTCTGCAGATGCTTTCAGCAGAGACTGATGTTTTGGTAGATCAACAGGCTGCTCTAAGCTCCTGTGCTGTGCAGAGCATAGGTATCAAATCTCCCAGATCACCATGCTCGGGCCAGGGCACACAGCCTCCAAACTCTGCTGTCAGCTGGATAACAAGTAGCATGTGACAGCCATAGATGTCTCTCTCTACAAATATATACCTATATTTGTATTTCTCCTCTCTTCTGGTCTCAAAGCATAGGAAAAGACAACATGGGATGGGACAATGGGATCCTGTTCTGGGACAGGAAAGAGCCAGGTAGTCTCTTCCTACAGCACTGTAGCTGCCAGCTCTGATCCCCAGAGAATACACAAAGGCTTCCAAGCAGCACAGCCACAGCAGCACTGCTGCTATGACATGGAGCTTCACAAGAGCTCTCATCTGGAACTTGTTACATTAATCACCACTTGCTCTCTAGAAAGCAGACTGGCTCCACTCACCCCTGCCCACCTCTGGCTTCAATCTACAGCCTGCTCCTCCAGTAATCCCTATATGAGCAAGGGGCTGGACTGGAGCTGCTGCCTGCCTCTGACCAGGATGTGTACAGCCACCAGCATTAGGAACTAATTAGCAAGAGCTTTCCTGTGTACAGCACAGGACAATCACGGTCTGCAGTGCCGCCCAAAAAGCATTCGGCACACTCCCCTTCCAAGTGGAACAGAGTTCAAGTTTCCTTACATTTAAAAGGGGCAACAAGCTCCTCATCACATGGCAGAGGCAGACAAAGAGCAAGCCCCAGTCTCCAGCTATGGTTTGTGCGTGCTCAGGTGATGGAGCCAGTGCACTCTGAGGAGTTGTTGTGTGAACTGGCTGTACTCTGCAGAAGGTTGCCTGACAGGAGTGTGTACCTGGGACTGCCCACAGCCAAAAATCAAGACTGTCAGCCTTTGCGTCTATGAGTGGCAATCAAGACATTGACATTACTGCACAGGCAGTGTAGAAAAGCTACACAGTGAGTATGACAACACAGAGCCCTCATGCATGGCAGGATATCCGTGAGTCGTTTAAGCTGGTTGGCAGGCAGTTTCCTATGTTATATCAGCACCCTTGATTTAGTCAGGAGTCATTCTGAGGGCAATCCAGAAGACCTTTCCGTTATTAGAAAAGCCTGAACACCAAGACACAAAATGAGTTGACACTAAGGAGAACCGTGAGGCAAAAACATGGGCTATGGAGAAGATAGTTCTGCCAGAGAGCAGAGCAGCAAGACACAGAGGTGAAGCAGCAAGAGTTCTTCAACTGAAAATACCCCAAGGAGTTTCTAACTAGAAGCCTAGCAGGGAAAGCCATGACTTACAACACCTCCATGACTCAGTTGTTACTGCAGCTCCAGTGACTCAACGGGAAGTTCTATTGCCAACTCCATCCAAATCCCACTAACACACTGGTTCCCATCCAGCAGAGCAAGCCTCACTGGTGAGACTGGTCTCAGCAGCAAGATACAAACATTACAGTGGAGCATGGCAAGGAGCCCAAGCTAACAGACTCCATTGGACCCATGCCGGTTCCACAAGACCCAGAACGCCGACTGCAGCCAAGCACTGCTTGAGAAACAGAGAGCTTGGGAAACCACCACATTAGCAGATGTTGCCCCACAAGAGTTGCTTGTAGGAGGTCCAAATGTTATCTCACCTTGAGGTGACGCTTCACAGAGCAGTAACTTTTCCATGAGCATCCCCACAGCAGAAAGGGCACTGTCCCAAGTTTCTAGGCAGGCCAGATAAGGCTCATGGCTGTGGTACACCAGTAGCCAGCAGAGCAGCAGCTCAGGTGAAGCACACTTGTCAGCGCTAACTTAGAGACCTGTCAGCAAAGCTGACACTCAGCACTCCAAAGGAGGCACCACATGCCTTCTGCATTTAAGAATATCTTCTCAACTCAGAAATGAGCCTATAAGAAACATCAGAAGACCTTGCACTCTTGGTCAAAACAACTTCCCCACTGTAAGTTCACTGCCTATATCAAAGTCTACAGAGTAACAAAAGCTCCTCTCATCTAATCCACAAATAAACAGTGTCTTTAAATATTACAATGCTCTGATGCTTACCCAACAGCTCACAACCATCCCCCCCAAATACAACCACTTATGTTTCTGCTCATATATATTCTGCTCACTTCAGAGTGCTGAGATGGGACCCAGCTATAATCCCTAATTTCTTCCACATTCTTTAGCAGAGCAAAACTACAGTTACACTAGAACAGAAGGGAGCTGCTGTTCTAGCCAGCAGCTGATGCTCCCCACTGCTTTGTTAGTTCTGTCCAGTCTGTTTGTTTATGGAGAGAATTACTATTAATTTCCACAGATAAAAAGTCCATCACTTTGAGCTAAATGGCTCTAGATAAAGGCACCAGAGTAAAGGTGCTGTGCTCCTCTTATAGGCAACTTGAGATCTAGCCAATAAGGCCTTGACAAAGCAACTCACCTCGGAGCAGACGTGCAGGGGCTGGTCAGATAATCGCAGTCTTTGGCTCCACTGATTACATCGCCTTGACTCTAATGAGGGCTTAAGCGCCCAGCGCACACAGACACCTACATTTAGGTGCTTCAGCAGCAGCTGAACGCTGTCCTGAGGGACAGTGCCATTTGAACATAGCAAGCCCATCAATCTTCAGCTGTCAAGGAGTGCTGTATTAGACGTCTTCTACTCTTTATTATCTCAAAGCTATTAGGATGAAAACACTAACGCTGCAACGCTGAAGCACTGCAATTTTATAATTGGCAGCACCTACTCGGGAAAAGGCCCTATGTTCTCTCTCCCAAGAAGCTCCCTCCTCCCTGTAAGGAGGGCCTAAAACCCCAGCTCCTCAGATGCCAGAAACAAGTGGGGAATGTCTCTCTCAAGGGTATTAGTATGGTTCTCGGACACAGGAATCCCTTCAAACAAGGTTAGGACAGAGTGCTGGTATACAGGCCACCTGGAGACAGCTGAGTGCAGGCAATGCAAAACACATACTTAAAATGGACCTATTTTGCTGCTAAAACAGCAGCCTACATTTCAGGTTTGTGCACTAACTTAATTTTAGAAGGCTTACAGATTTCTTGCACTTGCTGTAACTTGTCTCAGGTTGTTAGAGAGGATTGTTTGTTTCCAGAAATTTCAGAGTGCTGCCATTAAAACGTTAGCTCTTCTCACCGCTTGAAACTGAGAGAAACCTGAAACAAATACTACAAAACTGCACTAGAGCCCCTTTACACCATACAAACCCCAGATCATTTGCTGCTGCTCTACTCAGAGCTGACCAGATAGAGCAGTCACCATTTCACCAGGAGGTTGCCACCAGCAAGTCAGTGTTCAGATGGAGAAGCTCTGTTTACAGTGCTAGATGAATATTGTGATACTGTTCTGTGCATACTGTAGAAAAGAAGTGTTGCCTCCTTATCCATTGCCTGCATGTTTAACAAGCAAGCTGGACTACCCAATTTCTTCTAACTAGTTTATGTTCAGATATGACATCATCCTTGGAAAAAGGTTTGGCCTGCTCTGGTAAGCTTCTGACAACCACCAGCATGCACCTACACCAGACAAAACAATCAGAACCCTCCTCCTCTCACCATAGGGGCTGGATTGCCCACTGCCCTCCTGCAGCAGGATCAGTTGGCTTCTGGGCAGTGTTATACCTTGTAAAAGTTTCTATTTTAGAGAATAACAAGGTTAAACTCTTAAAGTGGTAAGCCTTCTCATTTAAAGGAAGTCCATGTCTCCATCATAATAACAGAGCACAATTACTCTCATAAAGAGTGTTTTAAGCAACAAAGTGTCACCTTGAAGGAGACCAGGAACCTCCCCAGTCATTCCTGCAGGTAAGAGTACTCAGGAAGAGAACAACTATTGTTTGGCCAGTTTCTTGCTCCTGTTTATCATTCCAATGACAATATGAGCCAAGTTACACAGCAAGAGCCAAGGGCCAAGCCATGTGCCAGCAGCAGTGGCATCCATCCCGACAATCAGACCACCAAGAACCAACACAACCATGGCAATGCCCACAGCACTGCAGTCTGGCAGATTCAAAGTACTGTGCAAGGCCACTCTGCTTCAACACAAGAGGTTTTCAAACACTCAATCCAAAACCGTAATTATTTTGCATTGAGTGGGTGGGAAAGGCAGATTAGTCCCTGTCACTGACATTCTGACATGGGGGAAAAAGCCATGTGATCACCAGAAGGGAAACAGCCTCAGTGCTGAGTCACCCTGGAGAGCCCCCAGGACCTCTGCTCCTCCATGTGCTCCCCCTTGAAAGGCCAGCCAGGCCTGAGCATCTCACAGGCACAGGAGAACTCCAGACAAGCATTTACTTCATGTCCTTCTCATTTCTAGTAAGGAATATTTATCACAGGGGAATTTTATCCAAATAGAGTAGAGAGGCTGCAAATTAAGTGCAGTTTCCCCACTTCATTAAGCAGAAGCTTACTCAGAAGTTGAGAGCAGAGCCTTCCTTCCATGGAACAGTGCTGCCTACACTCACATGTTTGTAATTTTTAGCCATCTCATAACGACTCACTGCCATGTGGGCCAGGAGGGTCCACGCTCAGAACTACAGGCAAAGTTCACAGACAGAATGGTACAGCAAAACCAGAGGTATTTTGAGCAGCTCAGATCCCACTGTGCACTTTGTTCTGCCACTCCTTATCCGACTGGTGCTGCAGCTTACCCCTAAGCAAGTTCTAAATCAATCATTTCAGAAAGAAGAAACACCACTAGTTTTACTTTGATGGCCACGCCTGCTCAAACTATCTCATGCTCCACTTTTTTCTCCTAACTCCTCCAAAGGGGATGAGTTATCATCACAACCGCTGCACACTCGGGTCTGGTGAAGGACCACAAGGGAAGCAAAGAAGCATGTCCCACATCTCAGAAGAAAGGGACGGGACTGGGGCTTTGTGGCCCTCGAGGCGCGGCCACAAGATCTCCTGCCCCGCACCCTCCGACCGCACACGGGGCTCGACACCGCCCAGGCTGCGAGCACAGACCTGAAGCAGCGAGCACAGCACTTCACGGGGCTGGGTTTCCGCGGAAAGGCTCTCGCCGGCGGGGCGGGAGCAGCAGCAGCAGGAGCAGAGCCATGCCCTGTCCGCGGATGACACCTGGCGGCTGCTGCTGCTGCGGGAGCAGGGCGCCCCACGGCTGCGGGCTGCCCCGAGAGCTGCTCCGGGACACGGCAGCCGGGACGGGCCTCGCTGCCGCGGGGTCACCACGCTCCGGGGAGCGCCGGCACCGGCGCGGCCGTGCGCCCAGCCGGGCAGCACCGGCACCTTTGCTTCAGCGGCAGAAAGCAGAGTCCGGGATACCCTGCCCTGGGCTGGGGCTCTCGGGCACAAAGACGGCGGGGAGCCACCGACCCGCGCTCCCCGGGGCTGCGCCGGGGCACGGCAGGAGCGCCGCAGCTCCAGGAGCCCCCCGTGACTTGGCCACAGCCGAACCACAAAGGGCCACATGCCAGCGCTCCCCGGACCCGCCGCTCACCGCCGCCGGGGCGCGACACGCCGGAGGGGCGGCGGCAGCATCCGAACCCCCCCCGGCCCTCCGGGGCGCACCGAGGGGTCCCGCGGCCGGGGGGGTGCGGGCAGCGCCGCCCGCCCGCCCCGCGGCGCCCCGGGGCGGAGCCGCCGGCAGGTCGGGAGCCGCCGCGGCGGGTCTGGTTTGAATTAAGGCTGCCGGGGCAGCCGGGCTGGGGCCCGCCGCCAGCACAAAGGCCACCGCAGCCCTCCGCCCCGGCACGGCTGGGCACCGCTGCGATCCCCTACAGGAGCCCGTCGAAGCGGGGAGCCGGGCGGTCCCCCCAGCCCGGCCCGGCCCGGCCCACCCTGCCCCGCCGCCCTGGCCCCGGCACCCGGCCCCGCTCCGCACCCGGGCCCCGCCGCCCCACGTGCGCCGCGCCCGCCCCGCTCCCTCGGCTCACCGGGACAGCAGCCTGGAAGCAAAGGGCCACCAGCCACAGGAGCACCACGTTTATCATCCTTCCTCTTCGCCGGGCCTCGGGAGCGCGCAGCCTGCCCCTGCTTCCCGCCGTCTCCAACGCCGCTCTTGCTCCGCTCCTCTTAGAATTGTTTTAAGTAGCTGCGGGTTCGCTCCCTTTTCTGTTTCTTGTTTCTTGTTTTATTTCCCTCCTTTTCCCTCTTCGCACGCAACCGAACCAGCCTCCCAGCAGCACTCTGCGACGGCGAGGAGTTGAACTCTGTCTTTTAATGAACCCACTGCAACAACCTTCACCTTACGGCCACCCCCCGGCCGGCCCCGCCTCCGCTCCCCTCCCCTCGGCTCGGCTCGGCTCAGCTCAGCCCGGCTCCCCAGCCCAGCCCAGCCCGGCCCGGCCGGCACGCCCTGCCCGCCGCCCGCCCCCGCTTCCTGCCGCGCTACCTGCGCCCGTACCCCCTCCCCGGCCGTTCCCCCGGCAGCCGCCGCTTCCCTTCCACTGCATTCCCAGATTTCCTCTCTGGCAGAGGCATTGCTCCCGCTGAGCTTCCTTCCCTCTCGCTAAAAATAATAATTCAAAATAATAATAATAATAATAATAATGATACTGTTACAAGCCCTCCCTTCCCGTTTCACTGTGGGAAAAGCCCGGGGGCGCTCGGCTGTCTCCCCCCGGCGCCGCTCCGGAGAGAGGGGCGGGAGCGCTCCCCGGTGGCCCCACACCCAGGGCAACCTTCCTAGCTGCCGGTCACCTCCAGCGGGGGCTTCTCCCCCAGAAAATTCGTGTTTGGGGACGAGAGGTGTCTTCCCTCCTGCTGGCGGGTCCCCGGGGCCGGCCCCATAGCCTCTGCCCGTGCCTTCGTGCACACGTTTTTCTGCTGCTCGGAACGGGATTTCTGGCAGCGTAAAACGCTGCGAGAGGTTTGCGGCATAAAATGCCGCTTTGAAAGAAGCGCCCTCCTGCAACTCGCCCTTTTTTTTCTGGAGTTAAAAGCGACTTCAGTGCTGCTGCGGCTTGGTCTTCGCACGTCCCACCGAGGATGGCAAAAATGAGACAACAACCATCCAGCAAAAACACACCGCAGGACGAATTGTATCACCCTTCCACGGGGTCAGGGCTGGAGTTCCTGTTCCAGTCCATTCATTTGTCTTGTTTCATTTTCTCTGCTTGTGCCAGCACATGTTGAAATGTTTGCTATAAACAATGCAGCTGAATGTGTGTGTGCAAATATTATTTAGAAGAAAAAAAAAGAAAGCAGTTTTTAGGAACTTTTACAGCTGCTGGAAGCTGTAGCAGCACACACTGGCCACATGGCCAATGGGCACAGCACGGCCATGGCACAGCTGGATGGATGAGGGATGTGGTTAAGGCTGCAGCCATTGGGCTCTGCTGCCCTGGAGCTGCTGGGGAGAGGGGTAACCAAAAAAGAGCCTTAACTGGTGTTTCTTGGTTGCTCTGGAGGCTCTCAGTGGGTGTTGGTCAATCTGTGCCAGACCCAGGATCCCTTCCCACAGCTGTGCCCCAAAGGCTTTATAGCCCTAACTGGATATTCAATGTGGCTAAAACTGTTGAGATTTTATCACGTCTTTAATTACCTTGCTTTCTTTCCCTCTCTCTTAAATTACTCATGCAGCTCCTACCACCCTGCCTTTCCCTCACGTGAGCCGTGGCCACCAGGTTCTTCTTCCTGCCATGTCTGGGACCTGGTGCCACCAGAACACTGGACATGAGACTTTTGGGACAGGGCTTGGGTCAGAGGTGCTTGGTGCTGGGCCTGCAGAGCACGAGGCTGAAAACATCACCCAGACTTGATGGGTGGGTGGTGACACGGTCATTACTGGGAATCAGGAAATGCATGCTGGGCACAGCCAGCCTTCTCAGCAGATTTTGATGGATCAGGGGTCATTTTGGCCAAGGCTGCATCTGGTGGACCCTGGCAGCACAGTGGAGGGAGGGAACACTTCCAGAGCACTCCTGGGAGCAGTGGCAAGCAGTACTGGGGTTGAGTGGCGCTGGGTTTCATGCCAACATGGGCCTGTATGTGTCCTCAATCAAATAGGACTGTGGTGCTTCTTGTTGGATTGGCCAGAAAAGGTTTAGAGCATGATTGGGATGTTCTGGTCGGGATCTGTGAATGGGGTGAGAGAAGAACAATGCAGCGTTTGGAAGCCAAGTGTTTTCAGTGACATTCCCGTGCCCTCTGCTTGATCATTGAAGCATGTTAAGTATTGTGGTTTCAGTCAAAAGAACTCCATGCTGAAAAGCCAGATGAGACTTGTATGGAGAGGAGTTTCTTGGCAGCCTGGAGCTCAGGGGATCATAGGAGCTGGTTGCCTCTGCCCAGTACAGTGGAGCTGTGGGGATTTCCCAGAATTGGATCAAGGGCTTCCAGCAGTGTAGCCCAATTGAACTCAGTTTCCTTGGGGAAAAGGAGCTGGTTTGAGCTGTGTGCTGCCATGGGAAGAGAGGAAACACAGCCATGGGAGGAATCCTGCTCACTGCTTCTGCTACCACCAGAGGCGAGCTGGGAGCAGGGATGGCAACCGCTGCTGTTGGGCAACCACCACCCTTCTGCACTGGGCTCTGGAGCAGAGGCCATTGTCCCCTGCCCTGATGAATGTGAGTGTCACACAGCAGCAGGAGCTGCCTGCCTGGCTTGCCAGGTGCCAGAGCCACCCACAGTAGCGTGTAAGGATGTTACTCTGTGTCCTCACCTCAAGCTGCACGTCAGCAGCAGTGCAGCCTGCAGAGCAGGTGACTGATGGATGACTCCTGAAGCCTGGTGCCATGTGTCCTTAGATGGCTCATTAATGGTCTGTGACCAGGTGGGGTAGGGTTAGAAAAAGGGTTAGATTCTGCTTTGAGTTCCTTAACAAAGGCTGGACTGTACCTGTGGCATCAAGCTGGACAGACTCACACATCACTTCTTAATGATTTCATCAGCTGACAAACTTGTTTAAGTAAGCTACAGCCTGACATCTTGGGATGGAGAAGAGAAATATATTCCCTAGCACACAGTGGGAGGTTAGAGTATGCGCAAGTATTGAGATTGCTGTAAGTGTCCAGGCTGCCCACCTGCTGGGCTTGACAGCTCACTGCTCACATGTGCTATTTCTGGTTGGGCTTCATGTGGCTGGCTTCTGAGGTGATGGTTGCCATTTTCTCTGTTGTTGTTTTTGTGACAGAGAAAGAAGTCTGGTTTTCCCCCTATGTGGTAGCTCAGTTGGCTAAAGGGGATTTGTACGAACAGGAAACCGACAGCTCTTGTGTGTGTTTCACTTCTCAGGTATAACATGTAAGCAAAGCTTTAGGTGAAACCCTGAATTTCTGTGGTGATTGCTAAACAGAACAGAGAGGAAAGAGGGTGCCTCTGGACACATGAGGCAGTAACAGGATGTTAAATATATTTAGTTAAATGCATTCAGATTCAGTCTGCCCTAGAAACTTATTGGAGTGAGGTGGGAGATGCACCCAAAAAAAGGGGATGGTATCTGGGAAGGGCAAAGTACTGTCACTGACAGTGCCTTTGACATCAGGGTTTCCCATGCATGGTGCCCAGAATGGTGAGCTGACAAGAAGCTTTGATCAGTGAGCTAATACCTGCAGATGGAAGAGGAAGGATTGTCCTGACAGGAGTAGGTTAGGACAGTGTGGTGGTGACCTATTTGGAGACTGTGTAGACCAGGAAGATTTGCAAAGTTTCATTTGCTGCTAGCCTGGAGCTTCTCTTCTTCCCCTTTCAAGTTCCTCAGGCCAGTGCCTTTATTATCCATGGCCCACACCACATCCTTCTCTTTCTAACTCTTTGCAGTAACAAAGGAGCAATCTGCCCAGCCATTAAACCAATACAAGCATTAAGAACGAGTCTGAAGAGGAAGCAAGCTGGATCTTCAGCCTCAGATTACCGAGAGCTTGTCTGCCAGAGTGCAACATTTGTTGTCCAGCCATTGTGCTACTCATCTTCTGGGTCCCCAGACACAGGGGCCACTGCTCACCAGGCCATTTCTCTTCGTTCAGGCTGGTGGCACCAAATACAACTAGCTCTTCCTAACTCCTTGGTGCCTTGGCAAATCCTGTGCATTTTGGTTTGGATGTCCTTTTGCACTGATGTAGAAATAATTGATTCTGACCCTTTCACATGCAGCTGTGACTTCAGCAGGATCACCTGAACGCACCCAGTTTGCTTGCACAGTGATATCTGATTTTGCCTGTTCTGTCCAGCCGCCTTTGCAGTGAGTCAGACACCTCTGAGCAATTCCATCTCCTCCTGGCTTGCACTCCTAGGAAGTGAGAGACTGGAGGAGACTCCCTGTGGCCCACCCTAAGGTGTGGAGTGTGCAGTTAGCCTGAGGCCATGTCTGCTCTGATCTCCTTTCTTCTCCTGGTGCAATGCTCTGATGGAAAGGACGACCTTGCTTACTTGGACAAGAATAAATCTTCTTGTAAAAAATCAGAGGTTGGGGTTTATTTCCACTTAAACAATGCAAAGGGTTATGGTCCAAGTGTTTGGGTAGCTGTGGTGTTGGCTTTATAGTTGCTAATTGAATCAACTTGGCCGCCTCTCCCAAGAGTTTGCTGACCTTTTTCTTTCTCCTCTATCGCTTTTCCCTTTGTTCTGCTAGTGAGAACTTCTGTGTGGACACTGAAAATTATATATAAATATGTCTGTGCCACTAACCAAATAATTCTTGACCTAATTAAGCAGACCTTCCTTTGGCAAAAGCTCAGCTGGCAGTGGCATGCCACTTTTGTGATAGTTTTCATAAACAGCTGTAATAAAAGCAGCTGCATTGCTTTGATGCTGCATGTGAGGGCCTGGTAGGATCCTGCATGCTCATTCCAGAGAGCCTCAGAGCTGGATTTTGGGGGCTGGTGCATAAAAACCTATGGAGGGGTTTCCCATTAGCCTGGAGTTACATGGGTGTTGCCCACAAGAAAAGACTGACTTGTTCTCTCTTAATGAGGCCTTTTCCTGTACTACTGGATGCTGCTTTCACTGTTCAACAATTTTCGCCCACCACTTTTAGAGCTTGTGGACTAGGCAGGTATTTCTGAAAGCGCTCAGCTGAATAACCACTTTTTTTGTTGTTCTTTCCCTTGCCCAGAGAGATGCTCTGCTGCCTTTCTGTGATGCTCTCACCCATAGTCAGCTCAGGGCAGCTCACTCACGGTGACTCATGCTGGCTTGCAGTGCGTGATCCCTCGACCTCTGTGACCCTAAATAATTTGAGCACAGAATGGGATTTGCCCTGGCATGAAAATGAGCATGGAGAGAAGGGTATCATGGCTCCTAGGAGCATACAGGCAGGCAGTGCTGGGAGCTTTGGGGCAACGGCAGGCAGCACAGGGAGGACAGAGCTGCCCTCTTTCCACAGTACCCCCTGCTTGGTACCTGCTGCCTTCCCCTGTGGCAGTCACCCCACTCCTCCAGGGGAGCTTTCCATTGATCCTGTGGTCCCCCTGGGGACAGGAGCTTTCTTCATGTGTTCAGTGGGGAAGTGCCGAGAAGAAGTTTTGCAGATTGCCTGAGTTGCACACCCTCTGACCATGAGAGAAGTTGGGCCCTGTACAGCTGCCTGCCACCCTGCAAAATAGGAACTGTGATTCTTGGTGCTTTTATAGTACCTCAATAAGTGAAAATAAAATATGTGTATTTTTAATCCCACAGCTGGCTCTGGCAGTGTCACAGAGACCCATTATTTGCTGGGGGAGATGAGGACTCCAGATCAAATGAGGTATAATCTCTTGTCAAAGGCCTCCTGTATCTTCTCTGTATCCCTTTATTGTCCTGATTTGTGATAGAGGCTTATGCTCTATCTTATGATAGGTTATACTTGAATAACTTGCACAAAACTTTAATAAAAGTTCTCCTTGTGGAATGTGGTCCCTGTTCCTCTCTGACCATACCCAATATAGAACGTACCCTTGAAGTTAGCTATCAGTTTCTGCACAAACTAGAGCAGTACTGCTCGTTAAAAAGTTCCAAATGAAGGGAAAAATGAAAGTGTTTTAGCCAAAATATGGAAGTATTCAGTCCACATGAAACATGTTGACTATAAGTTTCAAGACTGTCACCTTTAAACAGCCAAGTGTCTTGAGTTAGGTGTTTCTGCTGCATGGAGAATTTGAGTAAGCACGTCCAACTTCAGGAATTCTGCCAAAGCAGGTTTAATACTCCTACGTATGCAAAAAAGCTGGTCTTGGGAGAAGCAGATGCTGCAGCAGAGCAGTTGTGAGAGCAGGGCTAGGCTGCATGAGAGATTTTAGTTCCATTTCAGTAACAGCTGATTAGAACAGATATTTGGAACATTGTAAAAAATACTGTTGTTTTTTTATGTATTCATCAAGCTGAGGTGATCTGGACCCCGGACTGGCTGGAGGTCTTTGAGGAACGATGGCTCTGAGGCCAGCCACAGGTTTGACCATTTCCTCTTGCCACCAGTGGTGACTAAGTGGTGAAATTGATACGACACAACGTACAGGTTTTCTTCCTGATTAACCAAACGGATGCATCTCGCTGCGATTATCACCCTTCATTTAGCATTTCAGGGCCGCTTACCCCATCCCGCAGGCATGGGCAGCCCTGGCTGAGCCCTGAGTGCCGTCACTCCTGGCCGACCCCTCCAGGCGGTGCAAGCGCCTCCCGGCCCTGGCTGTCAGAGCATTGATTCACCACCGCTCCCACCCATCCTGTCTCATCCCTCGCCCGGGCCCTTCCCAGGCATTCACTGGGAGAGCGCCTTTCCCCAGCTCCCGGGGGTGGGGATGCCCTTGCCCCGGGTGGATCGGTGCTGCAGGGGTGGTGCAGGTGCACGGCTGAGGCACAGACCGGGCTGCGCTCCCGTGTCTGCCCGCCAGCACCTTCCTGGGGCTGAGCCACCTCCATGGGAGCATCTGCCCCGCTGGGCACGGGCACAGGAGGAGGGCAGGGGCACAGCAGGAGCTGGAGGGAAGGACGGGAGCAGGGGCTGTAACCCTGGCTGGGCAGTGTTGGGTCCTGCACTGCTGACCCAAATATCTGTGGGGAAGAGAAAGCTGTGGGTTTACCAGGGGTTTCAGCTTAGTGTGGAATGTGTGCCTGGTGCCTGCTTCACTCTGACAGCACTGACTTTGGGCGAACAAAGATATTTGCAACAGGAAGTGAACACAGATATTTTAATAGCCTCAAATTTTATTCTGTTTCCATTTTTTAGTTTGGTTTCTTTTAAGGAGACTGCGAAATTACCTATACTTCACAGGCAGGCTTGGAATGAAGGTTTTGCAATGCATAAAGTGTCTTTTTACTATTATTACTATATTTTGTACTTTTTAAAAGCATCATTTGGTTTTCAAGGTGCTCCATCTGCCTTCTCCCTCCCTTCTCCCGTTATTTGTAATCCAAAAAGTCCTTATGGTTGTTTATTGCACTGTGGTTGCAAAAGTTTTGTGTGTGTGTGTAGATGTAGATCCTTTATTTTGCCACCTCTCATCCCATTCCATTATTCAGTATAAAGTTGTTCTCACTCCCATTCCCAACAAACTCTTTGGGCCTAGTCCTGCCTTCTCTTCCCTCCCTCCCTTCTCTTCCTCCTCCTTTTAACCATTGATTTATAAAATGTTGCTTACTGATTTCTGGTATGTTCTAGGTGAAGAGACCAGCTGTGTATATTAAGGTGTCCAGTGCCATCTAAGACTTTCTGCTGGAATAGAAGGTTTGGCTGAGGCAAGCTCCTAGGGAATGTTTCCCTGCCTTGCCCAGGTGTCTTGGATGATCAAGGGTTCCTCCAATGGCACCAGATCCCTTAGTATGCAAAGGGATTTGTTCCCAGTGGATGAGTCTGCCTAGGAGCATCCACATTTAAACAGATTTGGTTTTAAACTGGGATGGTACTTTTCCCATAGCCTCGCTGGTGGGGTGTAGCTGCATGGCCCCGTGGGGGTATCCCTTCTGCAAGTGGCCAGTGAGGGCTGTGCAGCACTTCACAGAAATGTGGGTCACCTTGAACACCCTGATCAGACCTCTGGACTTTTGCTTCCCTGCATGTGAAGGGGGTGGCACATGGGGAAGGGCTGCATGATAGACCCCTTCCCTGCAGGATGTGAACTTGTATGACTCCCAAACTGGGATGAATAATCAAACTCTTAGTTCTCATGAGACACATGATGTTTCAAGGAAACAGGAGACATCATGTGAGTTTTAGAGTATTTAAGATGGTGAGCTTTCATACAAAAAGGCTTTTTAAAAGCCAAATGGCTCTATTGAAAGAGATCAGTGTATAGATTGGATCTCTGATAGGGCTGAACTCTGTTCCATTCATCCCACCGCTCCATGCAAGGGGTTGGACTCTGAGATTTGCACTGAGTTTGCCCATCCTCAGCTCCTCAGCCCAGCTTCAGCCCTCTCATTCTTGCTTACTGAGTGATTGCTGTGGTTGTTGTACCAGCCTCTGGATCCAGTTCCCACACTGGTGCGGAGCAAGAAACAGCATCTAGGCAGACCCAGGCGAAGGGGCTGAATCCTTCTCCAAGATCCAGCCTGTATGAACAGATGGCCTCCCAAAACCTCTCCTCCTGAATTGATCCTGTGCAGGGAAGAATGGAAATACTTTCTGATGTTGTATTTTAGCTGTCTCAGAGAAAGGGAGATAAGGTTTATACAGGGGAGGAAAGAGAAGTCTTCATTCCCACCAGGGAACCTTTAATTTTTGATCCTCCAGTTTAGACAGGGAATGGGGTGCCTATATTTGGGAGAAGAGAATATAGCTGTGAAATGTGCTGTCATCATCTCCCTTGCTAGCCAGTGCTTTCTGCCACCACCTGCGTGTGTTCCCTTGCTGAAACACTTCCCTTCTTAGTTCCCATTAGCCCTCAGTAAGCAGTTGTATGTCTTTGGGGATCTTTACTTTGGGACCTGACACCTGCAACTGTTCTGCTTCCCCAGCACTGAGGGAAGCCCTTTGACAGGAGCAGACAGTGGCCTCACAGCCTGAGAAGGCACAGCCAACATCACCTGTAAGGAGAGGGAGCTCAGCAGGCTTGGCCAATGCCCCCCAGTGCCCACGAGTGACACTCCTCTGTGGCACTCAGGAACTGGGGCAGCTCTGCTGCTGTGGGTACGACCTGCAGCCGGTACTGAGAGCGAGTGTTTGTGAAGCTGCAGCGTGTGAACCTGCCCTGTGATCAGCAGACAAGCACGCAGCCTTCCCCCAGCCTCCAGCACCTGCGCACGGCTGTGCTGGGGCAGGGCTGCCTCGCTCCCCGAGGCTGGGCTGGGAAACCATCCAGCAGCCAGGCTGAGGAAGGGCTGCGGTGCTGCGCGGCTGCCAGGAAATCTGAGCCCTCCAGGCAGGTCTGAAGCTCAAACGAAGCTCATTAGGGCTCAGCTATGTGAGGGGTTTCTCCCCGCCCAGCCGATGTTCTTGCACACCAGCTGTGTCACCTGCAATGCGCCCCGGCTCTTGTTGGCAGTTCTGGGGAGTTCGGGGTCGGGTAGGCACTGTGCAAGCAGAAGAGCAAGAGACAGAAGGCCTCCTGTGCCCAGAGTACTGATGCTGGTGAGAAGCCGAACGTTTTATTCCAATGTTTGTTCTTATTAATGAAAGAAAGAGGGTCTTTAGAATAGGTCTTCCTGCATTTCAGCTGCCTTTTATAAAGCCTCTGGAAAGTTTCCAGTCTGATAATGATGGGGGAATGCTGCTCCCGAAATATATTTTGCATTAAGTGAGTCTGGGAGAATCGAGGTGGAGACAAGGATCTCAGGTGCAGAACTTCCAACTCCCACCTGCGTGCTTTAGGAGTCATGCTCCATCTTGTGCTCTTTGTGATGCAATGAATGGTTGGAGCTGTGCTAAAAGCCCAGCCCAAATTCAGGAGTAGAAAGTAAACCCGCCCAGCTCCTTGTGGTTAGGAAAGTGCCTGTGAAGTGAGGGAGGTGGGTTCAAAACCCTGAGGCTGGTAATGGAAACTAATTCAAGCATCTCGTTTGCTGGGCAAGTTCCCTAACCACAGAGCAAACCTGCAGAAGGAGCAGGCTCCGTCCAATGGAGGAAACGCCCGTGCACCTCCTCACTGAGGAGCACCAGCAGCTCAGGTAAATCCCTAAGCTTGGTCTTCCCCACCCCTCCCTGCCTCGGTGCAGGGTGGTCGCTCCCCCACCCCACAGCCTCTGTGTTCTGACACCTAATGTGCGATGTTGGGATCTGGTTCATTCTCCTGGCCAAAGCAGTTACTGCCTTTCCTGCACTAGCTCAGGAAGGCCCATGTCCTGTATCAGCTCTGGAGCACTATCAACACTGGATGGACAGACATCCTTTCATCCTCTCCACGTGTGACTCCTTCTGTGAAGACAGTGCTGGTTTTTCATCCCTTCTGGAGTGGGGGAGGCCTGGGGTGCTCTGCTGCACAGGAGAGCAAACACCCCAGGCTCACTCTGCAGCATCTCAGATTGTCTCTTCCTGGGTGGCAGGATCTACACTTGCCAAGTTCTCCCACACTTCCCTAGCCCAACATCAGGAACCAAGCAGAGCCCCCAAGAGGGATATATCCCTGACAGGAACCAAGCTTCCTCATTCCCAAGCCAAGGGGTGCTTCAATCAGCATCCTTTGGGCACAGATAGTGCCTGTATATCTGACACTGTTTGGGCTGAGTAAAGCACTGCCTGTAGCTCATCACATCAGTGCTGCCCACAGACTAATGAGACTTCAGGTGGTCCTGGCAGGGTGGAATGACGTGAACCGCTGTGTTAACAAACCAACAGCCACTCCTGCCCTGCCGTGGGCTGCAACAGCTCAGACCACACAGCTCATGGCGCTCCCCTTTCCTTCCTCAAGCAGCAGAACTGTGTCACCACGGGGGCAGGGTCTGCTACTCTCAGGACACAGGATGCTCAGGCACCGCTCCATGCAGAATTCCTCACTGGAGTGCTGTGGCCACCCTGGCTGCAGGGGCAGTGCTGCTCTGTCCTTTGCCCTGAGTTCTCCCCCCAGGTGCATGACTTGCATGCAATCTGCAGCTTCAATGACCAGTCACTAGATGTTAAAATACTTTTGCATTCTCTCAGCTTCCCTGGAGGACATGGTGGGAGTTGTCATCACCCCACTGTTAACCCACTTTCCCAGTTATTGGAATGCTGAGCATCAAACACTCCCATGGAGCCCAACCTCACTGTTGTGCTGCTGTGCTGAGCCGTAAGCATCTCTCCAAATGCACGTCCCTTAGAGAAGAGAGAACAGTGACTAAATTGGTTTCTGAATTTGCATCAGCGCTTTAAAACGTCTAAGCATTATGACCCCAAAACCTCAATTTTCTCCATGCTCTGATGGAAAAGTCAGGGATGGAGGGATGGGCATTATGACTGTTCTGTCCACAGGGGCCCCTTAGGTGAGTTATTTCCCACCAGGCTCATTTCCTGTGCTGTCAGTCCACTCCACACCTTCAGCTAAAAATGGACTTATGAAAAATCTCCTGGGCAGTAACAGAAATGAGTGTGGATCCAGGGATGCCACAGAGAGCTAACAATTTCTTCTCTCATTTGAAAGCTAACCCCCTCAAATGCTCCTGAACTCATCCTGAATGCAGGGATGTAAAAAGAAACTGTCACGAGGCTGTAGCCTTCACTAGGCATCAGTAAACACATTGCATAAAATAGGAAGGTTTAGCTGCTCAAAAGTGCCCTCTGAAAATTTAATGATCTAATCCAGGGTTCTTCAATAATTGCCCAGTTCCTATCAGAACAAGCGAGCGAGCACCTTCCCAAAGCTGAGCTCCACAGACACAGTAAGTCACATGAGAATATGGCTGGTTTCCTACAGGAAAAACACAAGACCAGATATATTTCACACAGTGTTATTCACACATTTTCATTTTGATTTTTACAGTATATACACGTGAGCATTACATTATTCAATACGAGCCACCTGGAGTCAAACCTAATCAAACTGGTCCGTAAACAATCTATATCAAAAAGCAATACTTGAGCAAAAAGTCTAGTGGTTCTACCCAAACCCTAAAATAGTTGAAAGGAAATCCAGTGATTTTCATGTTCCTGGATAGAATTTGTGCACAAATGATCTCAGGAGAGCAAGTGGAAGATTATACTCAAGATATTGAAAGCACCAAGGATGACAGTTACAGGACTGTTTAAATTCAACCATGGCATGAGTGCTGCAGGGACAAAGTACAGAGATATTTTCAGTTTCTGCCTGGACATCCCCAAAAGCCTGCTGTACTGTCTTAGGTGTTGAAGGAATGCCGGCTCTGTGGATTATAACACACGGCACAGGTTCACAGGGTAAAGACAGTCACTGAGAATTGATGTGTCCAAGGGAGTGGCTCAAAGCCATCCTTTGGGTGCCTACAGGAAAGCTCTGGCTCCAATGACTGGGCTGGTACCTCTGGGGAGGAATTTTGTGAACTGCCATGCAAAAACTACTTGGCAATTAGAATTGTGCTTACTCAAAATAACGAGGCCTCCTACTTCACTTCATGCAGGCACTGGAAGTAGGCCGGAAGAGACTTTGCCATTTGCCTATTAAGGAGTTCTCACTACCATTAGAAACGCAGCGCCTCAGATGTCTGCTAGATAGCAGTTATATAACCCTGGTACCAACAGTAACATGACAGAATTCCTCATACAAGTTTGTACCACTACTATTTTCTTTCTCATGATCACACCCCTACCAAAACAGCCTTTTATTTGATCAATGCTCAAGACGTTGTTTCCAAACTACCACGTTGATCAAAACTTTAGGTTAAGCCATCCAAATGAACATTTTACACAAAATACTTACTTCAACAACATACAAAGCACTTTCTTTATCTTTCAGAAACTGAATATACAAAGTAAGCTTTTTCCAAAATATTTCCATAGGCAAAGGATTAAAAAGGATTTTAATTATACACATATGGTCACAATTCTGCCTTAAAAAGATCATTGGGAAATGTACATAAGGCCGCTTGTATATGTACATCATCTTTATGTTACTGTTACAATGTCATATGTCCAGAGAAAAAAATCGACAGTATCATACATATTTGCTTTACGCTGCGAGAAGGCTATTCAAAAATACAGTACTCTTCTGTACAAAAAATTCATGCCACATTTATTAAGATGGAAGAAGCATTGGTTTCTGTAATAACCAAATATTTCAGTCCACTTCTTACTATGCTTATTTATCCTGATTTAAAATTTGAACAGATTGATTTCCCAAAGTGTCCATATGAACAGATTCAACAGCTATGTTATAAACAAAACATAATGTTTCTCACAATAGATAAAAAGAAAGCCGGTTCATATTTTTGAAACCATATAAAGATAGAATTTTAAAAAAATCACTCTTGATTTGCTGAAATAAATTTACATTATACAACACTATATGCTGGGGGAAAGAAGGGAATGAGGATATGAATATACACTAAAATGCAAATTTTTGTCCCAAAAAGGAGTAAAACAAATTACATTTACAGCATGAAGGTTTACAAATGTACATCTGTACAACCAAGGTAAGCATCACTACTAAATTAGCAAGGCTTTGTAATAAACATCGAAACGAGAGATTTGTTTTCAAACTGTAAACTTACACCTATTAACTACACGTATACAATGCATATATTTATAGGAAGCAAAAAGCTATCTGAATATTTAATCAATCATGCTTAAATGTTGAGCTATCAAGTTTACTTTTCAGTGGCCCCTTCTCTTTATCATTACCTATTTTTTGCATCTACAGTGAGAAAGCAAAATAAATGCTCAACACTTTCAAATCCTTACAATTCTATATGCAAAATAAAAAAATACATATCTCTACTCTTCCTGCATTGTAAAACTGACTGTAAAGTTAATACAGGTTCACTCCTTTTCCAACAGAGTACTTTGCTGAATGGAAGTACCACCATCATTTTAATCCCTCTACCTTGTACAACAATTAAATATATAAGTATATACAGCACTTTATTTTTAATACATCGCTAGAGAAAACCTTAGGGCATGATTTAAAAAAACCTGTATCCACAGCAAGTGCCAAAACCTAGTCTTTTAAAGTTTCCGTCGTTTTGTTCTTCCCTACTTTAATTTGCTGTGTCCTTTTTTGTTATTTGGATAGGATGTTGTGAACCACCAAAATACAACTTAACTTTTCAACATGTTAAATGATGTTTATGCAGCTGATCAATTTTAATCTGGTATAAAAGACTTCACACAAAAGGGAAAAATAAGGATTAATTCTATATACAACTCTATAAACCTGTTGTGCTATGATGCTGGGTAGACCTACCAGATTGCCAGCCAGTGTATTAAAAGAATACTGTACTTTTTCCCTTTAAAAACTATTTCAGTGACTTTACAAGGTAAAAATTTACAAAATATGTGACAGCTATTTTGATACAATTACATCATATACAGGCATTCTGTGCTTTGCCAGCCATCCAATCTGATAGGTCTCCGGATCAGGGCTGGAGATTTTTTTTAACAATTCACTCCCCAAAAATATACACAAGAATAAAAATTTTACAAATGGATGAACAAAGTCAATAAATAGATTTAAAAAAATCAGAACATTTAGAGTTAAGTTGTAGGTTTTGATAATTCACAATTTAATTTTTCTTCTGTTTCTCTTTGTCTTTTACAGCATCCCATTTGGTGGTCCACCAATTGGCCCCAGATCAGCACTGTTCTTCAGGTAATATTTCTCCAGCTTGGCCAGAATGTGTTTGCCATAGGTGTATTTACGCAGAGTCGTGATGTGGGGTCGAATCTGTAATAAGAAACATGTTTGGCTTTTTTAACATCCAGACTTTTAAGTAGAGGTGACTACACTATGAAAAAATGATGCAAAAAGATGTCAGAAGCCTGTATTTCAAAGTGCTGGAAGTTTCTGGAAAGATGTAAAACTGGTGATTTTGACTCATCAAATAACTGATGTTCCTACTGCAGGAAAACGGAGGCAGTACTTTGTGGGAGAGCCCTGTTGGTGACTGGGGGAAGCAGAGCTCCTGCAGGAATATTCTGGGCCCTGTGTTAATAGCCTCTGGCCATTATGGCAACAGCACACTTCTCCATGTCTGGATATTCTTAAGTAGAAATGTGCCTGTATGCTAGGAAGTGTGGCAATCTCTTTTTGGGGGAACTGTAGAGTGGATTTATAGCCACAACCAGGAAATAAAAAGAGAAAACAGTATTTCTCCTGTTATATTAATAGAGATGACAGATACTACATTTTCCTGTTACAAGTATTTTCACATAAAAGCTGGCATGAAGACAGAAGATGAAATCCAGCTACTGAAACTTTCCTTTTTTAGCTCAGTGCTCAGAGACCTGAATGTTTTCTCCTTTACCAAGCTCCACTGAATGTCAAGGAGCTCGGTAAATGCCATCAGGCTCTAGATGACAGAAGCGTTGAGTTTTACACCTGCAGGGGAAGGTGCTGTGGCAGAACAGCTCCCAGCTGTGTCTCTGAATCCCTGCAAACATGCACACCCATACCTTGTGCATGATGATCTTCCTCTGGGCGGGCTCGGCCATGTCGATCATCTTCTGCACGACGTAGTTGGCGTACTGGTCCTTCATCATGGTGTATAAGGCACTGTGCGGGCCGTCGTTCTGGCAGCACACCTCGTCGATCAGCAGGGCTCGCTCCGCGCGCGACGCGTGCGTCACGCACTTCTCCACCACGTTGCTGAAAAAGAGGGCAAGTCCATGGTGGGACTGTGTGGCTGCATTTCTCCTCACAGAGAAAAGCAAGGCACAGCTTCCCAAGGAGAAGTTCTGGGAATTGCAGCAAGGAACCTCAGAGAAAGAAAAAAACAATTCTTATCTCATTTACTGCTCCTGTTTTGGAACATGTGGAATGTTGTGGAAGATTGTTTACCTGACGGGAATTGGTGATTGGATCAGTTTTGATTCACTGACCTATTGAATCCACATGTGTGTGTTAGGACTATCGGCTGACAGTCACAGATTCTGGGCAGTTGAGTTGAATGCTTGTGCAGATTCAGCTTAGATGTAGTGTAATGTAGTATGGAATAGTATAGTATAATAAAGTAATTACTTAGCCTTCTGATATCAATGGAGTCAGATGCATAATTTCCTCCCATTGTCGGGGTTGCCTCGATTTCCAATAGGACTGGAGGTGTAACATTTTTTCAGGTACCTACTATCAATTTCTCTGGAAGTTTATCAGTTCTTCAGGGTTCTTAATGCCAGTGAAGAGCATACTGCAAATGCATCAATTCCTCATTTCCAAATCTCCAGTCTAATGACTGAGGAAGTCAGTCACCACATCACTATTACTTCATCCATGTGACAGGGTTATTTTCTGATTATCTGGTAGGAGAGACTTTTCCACTGAACCTACATAGGTGTACTGGACTTCAGGCTGCAGATGTGTTCTAGCACATCTATTTTGGTTGTGGGCCCTTTGAAGACCCAACAGAGAATGCCAGGTATGAAGACTTCTGCTTTGTGAATAAAGGCACTTTCCAAGAGCATGCCTACATCAGAGATTCCATCAAATATTCTTCTGTAGAGCAAGCCTCTGACCTTCCAGTTTATTTCAGAAGCAGGAAAGGCCATCAAAGCTTGTAACACAGCAAAATGATCCCAGTCCTAAATCTGTGCTTTAGAAATTAAGCAAGTTAGAGCGTTTTGAAGAGTTCTATTCAGGCCAAAAAAAAAAAAATTCCAAATAAACTAGTTCACTAGCGGTTTTAAAAACAAATGCCCCCATAAAGTCAAAGTGCATTTCTACGTCATTTTGATGATAAGGTTACTCTCACTAAATCACCTAGAATGAATTCTCAGGTGTATTTTTCCTTCACAAAAGGCACATAATCCATATTTCAGCAAAAAGCACAAAAGGAGGAGTTGTAGGTTCCAATTTCAGAAGAGCTGAGTTCTCCTACAGCAGTCTTTCAGACTTTCTAATACAGAAAATCCTTGTCAGACTGAACTACCAGTTTTTAAAGCTAGCCTTGTTATACTTGCAAATTGCTAGGCAGGATTGAGAGTCAGCAGGTCCCAGCTCATCGTCATCAGCAAATCACTCAAGTTCCAGCAGAGCTTTTCACCTGGCTCTGGGCATCCTTACATGAAAACTTGGAACATGTTCCCTGCACTTGCACAAAGCGAACAAAAGCCATCCCATAAACCCACAGAACCCCCTTTGTTTTGCTACAGAATATTTGTCTCTTCCCTTCCCCAAACCTAGTATAAAAATATCACTACCATTCATCTCTATAAGAATATGGAATTTCAGGAGGTAAGATAATAAAAAAAAATTGTATCCCTTTAGTAACACAAGAAATAAATCCAGTATTACAACTTCACAAGGTTAATGAATCTTTAGTATATGAAAGTTATGCAATACCTGGCAAATTTGTGCTGACTCAGAGCTAGAACTTTTCCTCTTATTTCTGAAACGATTTTGCTTTTGTCTTCAGGACGACCATGCTCCAGTACATGTTGAATAACGTAATTTCCATATTGATCCTGAAAATAAGAGGACTTACATTTTCTCTTGTGTTCATACCAAATAACGAATACTGACATAAAGTATGAAATTACTCTTTGCATGGATATAAGGAAAACACAGTAACGTCAAAATTACAGAAGCAAAGTGATGTAAGAAATATTTCATCAACAATTACTAAATGGACCACAAATTTCACACGAAAAATGTAATTAATTTGTAAAACCAGTGTTTTGCTAGAGTATCTTTTATCCTCTTAAAGAAAGAAGTCCTCAAATTTAAGAACATACTTTCTTAACAGCTGTAATATTCCCCTGAAGACCAAGCTACAGTCAAAGGGTAAGAAAAATGCTTTTTATATCTTCTTTGCCTCCCAACTTCCACATTCGTTTTCATTAAAACTACAGAAGGAAAGAAAAAAAACCAAAACAATGTCTACAAAACTAAAAAGAGTCAAATGCATTTAAACGAGGACACAGGAGTAAATGATGATAACAAAAAGCTCTGAGGTGCATTGACAATGAGCCTACACGCACTGACCTGCACCAGCTGCTCTGTGTGTTGATGCAGCTCTTCTAAGATTGGCAGAGTCTGCTCAGCAGTGCAGTGCTCCAGAATACGCTGGATTACTCTACAACCATATGGATGAGTTGAAAGCACAAATACCTTGAAAACAGGATTGCAAACTGAATTAAACCAACTGAAGCTCACATCTATTGCAATATTGCTGCATTCAAAATGGAACTGAACACACCAACTACTACTAAAAAAAAAAGTTTTGTCTGGTCAGACCAGAATTCCATTTCCAGGGAAAGTCAGGAAAAGATGAAAAAGCAGGTTTTTGTGTGTCAAGGACTCCAGAAAACATACAAGAACCCAAGTGCTCATTACAATGTTTCTAGCCTACATAGCTGCAGAGGAAAACCTGGAAGTATGACCCTTAGGTAACTGTTGTTTGAATTTAAAGCTTTCCTTTTTACTTTCTTATCAAATTTCAAGACTTTGACACTTATAAAAAGGAATTCAGTAACAGTAGCTGATTTTCGCCAATTTCATGTTCCAGTACACACAATAAGCTCCCAGTTACAGATACAAAGTTTGTAAGTAACTACTCAAAACATACAGCCAAATCTTGCTTATTCCTTCTGCTTGCTTCTCCTGAAGCTACATTTGTGATTTGGGGGTTAATTACAAAAACTTCATTGTTGGTCAGAACTGAACACAGAATCTTGTATGATTAGGCATCAACTCAAAATGCAGGAGAAAATTACAAGGAATGTCACAAGTGTAACATTTTTCATTTGCCATTTCACATTAGCTACTATTTTCTACATTTAATTACTTGGTGCTTAGGATGGATGTTCAGTACATAAACTCATACTTTAGTCAAGGGGCTCTATTTACAGTTTAAAAAATGCATCTCATGTACCTCCTACACCCTCATAACACACTTTTGGTGCAAAAAGACCAAACCCTAGAAACCTTGGTATGCAATTCGGTACTATGTACAACAATAATTCAGGTATTGCTGTTGTGTAAAATGAGAAAGATATTGTAGATTTTATTAGGAAATACATTTGGCCATCCATTAAAGTAAAATTTAGTTATATAGCCAAGTTAGTAAGATTTTTACTATTCCATTTACAATTCTTCTCAAGACTATAAAAGTACACGCTTGTCTCAGAGGATTAAAATGCTGTTTAGCTGCAGCACATTCACTAGCCTGCAGCACAATATCAATTTCACGGTAATAATGCTTTTTGGGAAACAAAACAAAAACCTCCATCTGAAGTAAACAAATACTACACCTCCTTCACACTAGCCCATATGTAGGGAACAGATTAGTGAATTTCATCACTGCAGTTCCTTAAGGACTGACATTCATTGGGAAACACTGAAAGACACACGTGCAACAGGACAGGAAAATGTAATTTTTAATGAAAAATGTATACTAGAAAGCATGTATGTTGTTATTATTGTATAAAAAATGGCCCTGCCAAGAGCTGTGAAGGAAATGTGAAATGGTGCTATCACAACACACAAACACAAAGCCTGGGCATGCAAAGTCCCTTTTATGTATTTTTATTACATAAATATTTATTATTATTTATAATGCATACAAACATGTCTTTCTAGAGCCTTATATCCAAGAAATTAATTTTTTTTACAGTATGTTAACTACCTCTCCAACAGCTTTTCCATGCCATCATTCCCTTTTTCATTCTACTTAAAATAAGCTGAGTGCAAAGCGGCAAATGCTATCTTGTACATGCAAATGGTGGACAAAAACCTGCAAATCTTCTGTGAAATCTAAGCAATCTGCAAAGAGGAAATGAACAATTGGCACTACCTGTCCTTTGAATGCATCAATGATGAACTGGAGTGACTGGGGCTGAACACACTCAATGCATTTTTGTACGACGTGGTTTCCATTTTGATCCTTCACACATTTCAGAACATGGCCATCCAGCTCTTTCACCATTTCATTCTGGAAAAACAAAGATTATCCTTGTCTTTATGATGGTATTTCCCCCACCCCGCCTTCTTTAAATGGGAAAAAAGTTAATTTCATCCTGACTCCAACCTTCATATTCACTGGTGTTAACTGTGTACTCAGTACTTTCATTTAAACAACTATTTTTGCCCCCCAGCATATTTCATGATGAAGGGAATAATCATCAATTTAATCAAGTAAAAAGAGGGATACAATAAAAATAAATAAAATGAAAAAAGCATTGCTCTAACTTACAATTACCTGCTGGTCAGGTGAGATTGACTCGAGAGCTTTCTGGATGACACGACAGCCATACATCTGCAGGGCCAAGGGCAGGACGTGACCACGGATGCGTGTTGCTAGGGCTAACTTCTGATCCAGGCTTCCAAACTGAAAGCAAATAAATATCCTGTTAACAAATGAAGACATGCTGCAGCATGCTGGAATTTACATGTCAGAGTAAATACTGTCAGGATGTACATGACTGTAACATTTGAATAATTTTTCACTTTGTATTTTAGTGGGGATATTTACCAGAAGCTTTTCTTTTCTAAATGCAACATTTTGTAATATTCCACATCCAGTTCACATACCTGCTATCAAATGCATGACCTTGAAAGACAACAGAAGAAATAATACAGTTTATATTTGCCTGTCTGTAGGAATATTTAAGTGCAATAAACCACTTTTTCAAATAAATTATACTGGCAAACTGATCACAGGTCACTATTATGCATGAATCCAAACCAATTTTCTATCTCAAAACTTGTGTAATGTATCTCACATCTTGTAAGAGAGGACACAGAAGTGACCAGCTGGACAATCAGCTGATGTCACAGCAATATTCTTGCAGCATTGCTGAGAATGGTCAAACTCCACACCTGTAGTCAGCTCTGTAGAAAGCCTGGCCAACAACTTCACCTGCCTACCTATACAGTAAAATCAGGTCCCCTATCACATGTAAGGTCACATGCACTTTTGTTGAGAAGTGTTCTGCAGAATTAAGATGAAAACACTCAGCTAACAATGATTAACTGTGTATTCATCCACCTTAACATATGGAAAAAATAGCAAATGATGACCCTTAAGCAAAATCAAGATCTTGTATATCATATGTCAGTGACACTTTACAGAAGATATTTTGACTGGCTATTAAAAAAGAAGTAAAAAAATGAGGACATTATTTTATAGATTAAAAATTACATTCTTGTTTACAGCAAGTATCTTATTTCTTACTGGACATTTTCCAGCATCACCTTCATGCCTCAAGTCTTTGATATGGCCCTTGATTTAAAGTATATTATACTAGATACCTTTCCCACATATAACTTTTCCCAGGACACAGGTATTACTTTTTTCTTCTCTCTGCAAGCCAAATCTTGTAATTCTTTGATGAAGCCTTTTTTTTTTTACCACATCATTTTTAAGAGAAGACAAATCTGTTTTAAATACTAGTTGTAGTAATATTGGTTATATATCTTATGATGGATACCTCTTACTCAAAATTCTTCTGCCTTTGTACATTTTATGGGAGTTTCCTCATACACAGCACGGGATGAAGTTCACACAGCTGGTTGAGCTCAAGTGCATCTTCCAAACCATTCTGTACCATGATGCAGTAACCAATAAAAAGCATTTTTCAAATATTTATGTTCCCTTTCATCTGCTGAAAGTCTCTCTAAATCTAAGTTGTCCTCAGAGGTTTGTGAAGCCTCAATGTGCACAGTGTTCATGCATTACCAGTATCAGGAGAAACTGTGTCCATTATGGCAAAAACCACTGGGTAGAGAACAGAAAACACCCATGCAGGATGACACACTTGAGTTCTGTGGAAGCCATGCAGAATTCTGCTATGGTGTTAAGGAAAGACCAGTTAAACTGAATCAGATTTACAGCATCTCATTTGCACGTCCATCCATACACTTAGTGCTATGCTTACCTCAAAGAACTTCTGTATTACATAGTTTCCAAATACATCAGTCATCAACTGATAGGCTGCTTGCAGGATCTCATTAAATACCATCTGGCGCTCAGCTGGAGTAGCTCGCTCCAGCTTTTGCTGTATAAACCTAAGTGCAAAAAAAGGTACATTATGCTTTGCATCAACAACAGGAAAACCTCTCAAACACTGTTTCAATGAGACACCTCAACACTCTAAAGCAAGCAGTCAACATTTATAAAATTTATTAAAATGAAAGTAGTGCCTCTGCATATAAAAGGATACATTTTAGTAAAATTAAGACTTGAAAACTTTAATTTGAAAAGCATTAAAGATGAAAAGAATAACAGCAACTAAGTACCTGATGATGTACTGACAAAAAAATAGTTGTACATTCCAGATGCCACATATTTTGTTTTCTTAATCAAGGCCTCTTTGATACCTTAATACTTGAGTTTACAAGTCTAGTTATGAGGCTATTTCTACACTGAAAATTTCTACAGGCAGCTAAATTAATACTACTTTTACAATGAAATTTCTTAGAGAAGGTCAGCCTAAGAGTGTGTGCTCCAATTAAGATGCTTTGAGTTAAGATGACAAGCACCTCATTCAAAAGTTTCATATTAATAAAACAATATCAAAGCAGTCAAATATTATTAACTATTCTTATAATAATTACCTAGAACCGTGCTGGTCTTGGGAAAATTCAACAATATGCCCAACAAGGTCCCTTAGCTGAAGGTTAGGGAAACGATTGTTCCTGAAATCTTCCAGCAGCCGGCTGCGTCCGGAAGGCATAATGTCAGACCTGCTGTAGCGGAGGCGCGAGGGAGGGAAGAGCTGGCTGCTGGAGCTAAAGAGGCTGGAGGTGCTGGCCGCACTGCGATACTTGGCTTCGGCTCCGGGGGCTGCAGAAATATAGCGACCACTACCATTTGTCAGTCCTCCTACAAGGAAGCAGCTCTGTCAGTCACAGCCATGAGAGGGAAGTAAGCAACAGCAAAACAGCAAGTGAACTAAAAACTACTGATACACCCTGGAGCCAAAGAAAACAACAGTGCTGTCTTGTTATTTGTATTTACCTCATTGTGGTCAGAGGAGTTAGATAGCTTTATCTTGCAATAAATAAAACCATTATCCTCCTCATTTTTTTGTGAAGGGCACCAGGAAAAGAAATGTCATTAGAAGAATATATCAAGGTAGGTAAAGTGAGCACCCACTCAGCCTTACAGAAACTTTAGAACTGGGTGGGCCTTAGGCTTAGTGGGCAGATTTCCACTTCGCGAGTCATACTGGCTTACACCCTTGTTAGTAGTCTTGAAGTTAGCCAATTGTGTCAAAATGGACCATGAAATCTGAACTACCCTTCAGTCCCTACTGAGATACCTTTCCAGCTTACAGCACGTTAAGGGCATTTTTGGGGAGGCACATGTGGTGCCTCTTGCCAGCTGTACCTGTCCTGCAGGTTTTTTGATGACTTCAGCATCCTAAGCTTTCAATGTGGTACCTCTCCTCAGCAGTAAATATGTCACATTTCCAACCAGGTAACTAAGATGCTCTACTTAATTATCCAACAACCACAGATATATCAAAGTGAAACTCCTTTTAGAAACATCAAGTCCTTACCTCACTGCACAAACACTCTCACTTCATCCTTCCTCGCTTTCTAAGAACTGAATTGCCTTCCTGTGTCTATGTCCTGCTCCTGTTTGCCAGTGATTCCACCTACAGCTCCTGTCACTCTACAGTCCTGTGCATGTCCCCTCACACCCTGCTCTCTGATCAGTGTGGGTCACCCTGAACTCCTCCAGCATGCCTCTTCCCTCCACTCTACAAAAGGCAGCAATTATCATAAAACGCATCCAAAGCATTTTTCCCAACTGCTGTATGATTTTTTAGGGAAATACTCTTACTATACTACAAGCAGAAATACTCAAAGACAATTCCCACATAGAAACCTCAATTCTACTACTAAAACCAAACTGAGGAAAGAAAAAACCAAACACTCACTGAAAGTATTGACTATGAATTGGAAAAGGAAAGCATTGTGTCTCCCTGTCTAGGAAGTAACATTGTAATCAAAGCCCTTTCAAAGTCAACAGAATGAATATCTACATTTGAATTTAAAACAAATTGCAGTACGTGCTGTTTCAATGGTGCTCTAGTATAAACTTAATTTTTAAAAAAAGCAAAAAAAAAGGAAAAGGAAAAAAAAGAAAAAATAAAGAAAAAACCCAGCTGACTGTGCCCTAGCCAATCCTTCATTTGGTTCCAAGTATTTATAAGGCCAGGCAATAGCAGTGTTACAGTGGACTGGCAAAGTATTGATGGTGAAGTTATCTTTCTCAAAAGGTCAAATTCTAGTACCAGAATCTGAAACGTTAGTGCTCTGCAAGACACATCAAGCATAACATTTATTGCACTATATAGTACTATGCCCTAAAATAGAAATAATTAGTACTTATTTTTATAATTAAGTCTTCAAAATTCTGTGACAAACATCAATAAATACTTTATGTCCCATAGTACCTTTTAAAAATCACTAGGTTTTCTTTTAAATTAAGGCCTCTTAATTCTCTACAGCCAGAAAAATAAAATTTTGTAACTATTGTTTTTAGTTTCCATTGACAAACACTATGGTACTAACAACAACAACAAAAAAAAAAAAAAAAAAAAAAGAAAGAAAAGAAAAGAAACGCCCAACATTCTGCAGGTGAAGCAGTGTGCAGAGTGATGGTCTGCCATAATTCTTCCTCTAGGAATGGACTTCTACAGAAAAAAAAAAAAAGTTATGCAGCTGAAATGATGGTATTTCTCATCTGGACTATGTAGACATTGCACAGCAGTGCAATCCTGGCTCCCCTGTAGGTGCTGTGCAGTAACACTATTTAATAGCACGAGAGGGCACCAGAGCCCATCTGCTGAAAGGAACTTACAGGCTGCTTTCCTGTTGCAGGATCACTATTACTTCACTGATCACATGCTCAATTGTGTGCCAGAAACTAATAGGGCAGTTTTGATCATATGCTCAGTCAACATACATAGTCACAGAAATGAACATATGAATCAGGAATTGTTTCAGCTTGTTTTGTTTTTTTTTTAATGAGCCTTCATTTCTTTAAATTAAATGAAACAATTTATCCAGCAAGTAAAATAGAAATTTGGTAACTTTTAACAAATGTGCTATTTATGTGTAATATGCATTTCCTGCTGAGAATTATTAAAGCCTTTTTCAGTCTAATTTGGGAACCATCACTTTTTAAGACTTGTAAGATAACTATGCTGCAGCTGGGAGGCTCCTGTCTAGCCTGTGAGACTATTTCAGACAATCATGTTAAGCAGGACAATAATACAGGAAGGCTGTACTAAGAAAGCACATCCATTGTGCCCAGAAAAACCTGTGGTACTCAGAAAGCAGAACCTTCTAAAACACCGGATACTATTATAAAAAAGAGTAATTTAATTAGTAATTAGCTTTTATTTTCACATAACCTTTAATTACAGCAATGTTAGGGCTCAGTGGCAACTCTGCAGATTTGAAAAACAGCAAAACTCCCAAAATAAAGGCATATTGTCTCAGATACTTATTACATGCAGATATAATTGTGAGTACAATGGCCTATTTTCTTCACCAAACTAGGAAAGTAATAGCCTGTATCTTGTCAGTTATATGGGGAACATACCCTACTGAATAAAGCAGTGTGCCGTTCATTCTTCAGATAATCAATTAGCTACCACTTCTGATCTCATAAAACAAAGACCTCCAAAGCACTGAGTAATACTAAGATGGTTTTACAGTTTAATTTAACTTAAACCCCCCATGGCTAATCCATAGGGAGGAAAAGGCAGAGAGATATAAAGGGGATATAGAACATCTAAATCAGAGCCTAGTTTCAAGGACACAAAGCATGTTAAATTATTGACTCCTTAACACATTTAGTGTTAAGGAGAACATGAAAAAACATTAAAAACTAGATCCAGGCACATTTATTTTGACAGCATTAGTCTGTTAGTATTTATCAAAGTATTTTTTCAATTATTTCTAATAAAGACAGAAAATACATCTACTGCAGAGTAACTTATTTACATGGGTCAGCAGTTTTTTCTAGCAACACACATACACGTATGTAAATGCTTTAAACTTAATTTCTATTAAGTATCTGCTCATCTGCAAAAAAGCAGCTTCAGCTCATCCTAAGCTTAAAGTTTCATCTTCATATGGAAAACAGAATTACACAGATCTATGTATATTTCAGGAATCAATGCATGTGTTTATAATGAGTGGTTCCCTGCAGCCCTACAGAGGAGGGGCACAGCTGAGGCAATGCAAAGCTCCCCACACTGCTTTGCCAAGGGGCCTTTACTCTTACCCAGAATGACCATCTCTGCAGGTGAAACAGCAATCCCAACTGCTAACAAGACTGGCTCCCAACACACAGGAAACAATTACCTCCAAAAGCCCAGATTTTAGAAATCCTACTCTACACCAGAACTCTATTCTCAAATTGCTGCAATGTACCATCAAACAGGGTAAGGACAACAAATCTAAAAGGATTTTTTATGACAATGGAAAACCACTTCCTCTTGCAGTTCCTTGTACTTGGGAGTGAAAGGGTAGTTCAAATTCATGACCTTACTGCTCCAGCTGATTACAGTAAAGAAGCAGTTACAGACAACTGACAAATCCCTTCAAATATAGGAAAACTGACACTAGCACAAAGTTATTAGCACATTCCTATTTCAGGATGTTGGATAAAAGTTGGTGAGAAGAGAAAAACAGCAAAATATCACAAAATTTCTTGTAAAAGGGAAATTGTTCTTTTAAGCTACAAATTGCAGCAGTGTCTGACAAAGGGGTTATAAAACCATGCACCCTTTCCCAGTATAGTGCTCTAGATTCTGGTGGCTGAAACAGGAGCAACTGAGTTTGATGCCCATTTTAAAACAAGAGTTAAACTTAGCTGAACCTGTTGATACAAGCAGGCAGGACAAGTTTGGAAGGTGGAGGGAGAGCTGCATTTGACAGGCATTATCAGAATACCAATGGAAACTGCATGCAGACATGAACTTACAATGTTGTTCTACTCTGAAAAGTGACTACATGGTAACCATACCCCTTATTAAAGTAGACTCCCTGTTTGATTTCAGGTATAACTTCTCACTTGGTGAGAAACCTCTGATTTTTTTATTTTTTGTATGTGAGAACAAAACATGCTTCCAAGAGTGGTTGATGAACACACCAGAATAAATATAACAAGACAGACAATTGACTTCAGAAATAACCTTAAACTTGTACATGGTACACTTTGCATGCAACTGTGCAAAAATATGGCACAGGGCAGAAAGGCTAAAAAAGATTACTGTATTTTTCTGAGAGCAAATATCCAAAAGTCCTCCATTTCCAAATTTCAGGCTGATTTTGTAATATAGCAAAAAGTTTTTATCAGTAATCAAGGTCCACTTCATTTGGATGATGAAGAGGACATATGGAAGCCAACAAGGTTGTGTCAATTTTCAGAGTACAACTGTATATTCTGGCAGTTACACACTGATCTAGTACATGATTTTAACAAGGTATTAGGCTTAGTTGACACTGCCAAACAGTTCAAAATGGGTCAAAGTCAGTATTTAACAATTTCTGCTGACAGAGGCAATCCTCTGTACTGATCACAGCCTATTTTCTCAGAACTGAAAAAAGTCTTTTAACATTTATCAAATGTGAAACAAACAAAACTTTGAATGTTTTAAATTTTAGATAATGCCTTCCAAAATTTGGTTTAAGTATAGTTTTCAGCAATATGAAAACTATGGTGAGAGTACTTTGAAAAGAAAGAAAGAAAAAGATTTCCATGATAACCCCATTGTCAGATGTTCAGAACTTTCTCAAAAGCCTCCATTTGGGCTGAAACTTTCCATGCTTGGTCTCAGCCCAAAGGTGCACTTTGTAGACCTGAAAAAGGAAAAAAGGTAAGTAAAAAAAAATAAAATGTGCTGAAACATCCCCTTGCCCAGTTTTATTTTGGGTATTCAGCACTTAACCTTGAAGGGGATACTGTACTGCAAATGTAATATATTTTAATTATTTACCTTTGTTATACAAATTACTCGTACTTTTTTTCACTAAAGGTGTATTATGGTAGGCATTTAAAAATTTTGTTTCCTGTTTTATTTGCACTAAGAGGTATAGGGGATTGCCTATTGCAAGCATGGAACTGTGCATTGAACAGTTACTGGAGCAACTGACAACTCAATCTTGAATTAAATCCAGTTCCACTGTATGATTTTAGCATCTAAATTAAATGACTGCAAATATTCGCAGCAGAAAAGGAAAAACTGTACCAGGTAACCTCGGGTTAGAGGCATTATCTTCTAAATATACTGTATACGGTGGTGGGGTTTCTTTAGATCCTTTATTTTTTTAAACTTTTTTTTAAAGAAAGGTTGAGCTCCCATGTTTTCTTACTAGCCAAAAAAAAAAATTCAAGAAATTATTTTCAGCATTCCTTAAAAAAATACATCTGATAACAGAGAGCCACCACTAACAATGCCTTTGCTACTTCTTTGACAAATGTTTTTTTTTTTTTTGTCTCCTTCCATCAGTCTGGTGATAAATTACTGTCTTCCTGGCAAAGTAATTGGGCCATGAGGTTGACTGATTCAAAAATCACCTTTCAATACATTTTACATTGAGAGAGAGCACTGCTCACTTTTCTACTTTATCATGGCAAGGGGCATTAATGAAAGTCACTTCACTGTTGAACACATCATCTACAATGTCCTTAAAGCAGCAACACAGTGGAGGAGAAACAAAAATAATGCACCTTTGCTTGTCATACTGTGGAAACATAATAGAAAAAGGACCAATAATTCTTACTGGGCTTCTACAAGGGAAGAAAAATCAGTTGTTGGCCCGATACTGCCAAAAGCTGAGTGCCCTCCACTGTCAAATCACTGAGCATCTGAACATGCTCTTCACCACCAGGAATGGCCCCTCTTCATTACAAAACTGTTTAACAGCAAAGGTAATGTGACATCTCTTATGCAACATATATTTTACACATAGAAATACATACACACATACAAACAAAAAGTGTTTTTTTGGTTTTTGTTTTTGTTTTTTTTTACCTAAATGCAAACTGGATGAGGATCCATGTGATGAAAGTGATGGCGGTGGCGTAAGTGAATGTCCTGGCGTTTGGCTTGGCAGAGGCATGCCTATTGGACTTGGAGAGGAGGAAAATCCCAGACTATTGTAAAATTGCTGCCCTATGGGTGCTAGGCTGCTACTAGATCTTTTGTACAAGTCAGAGCTAGTAGATAGAGAATCTCTCCTTGTGGCACTACTACTTGCAGAACTGCCAACTGAAGAAGAAATAAAAAGACCCTAATTACACAGTGTCAACTGAATAAAACCTATCCCCAACTACAGCTGGGCAACAACAGATGCGATCACAATAATTACAGCAATCGTTATGACAAAGACAATCACTGTGATAACCACACATGCTTTTAAGTAAATCTAAGTGGGTATAAACATACCACTGGCAAATAATTTCACCAATGTCCATGTCTTTCAACATTTCACACTAGACTTCTCACAGTAATATTGCAGTACTCTGTTTTAAATGCCTGACTTCAGGCTTTGGGACAAATATGGAATTTATAAGATCAGATTACACTGTCACTTTATTGGATAAATGATTCTAAAAATATTGCCACTAAATTATTTGTTAATTTTTTTCCACCATAAATTATTAGTCAGACAGTGATGCTCATTTCAGGAAAAAGTCTAGAGGAAATTTGTTGTTGTTTAAGGGTTCACAAAATAATTTATATTGATGTTCAGCTGTTTCTGAACTTCCCTGTTTGTGAACCCCTCACCTGTAGGAAAAAAATGACTACTTTAAATTCCCTATGAGAATTATGGCTCTCAAAGAAGTGTTTTGAAAAGATATTATAAAGAGGGAATAGGCCAAGAAAGAAGATGAGAAGCACAGCAGAGATAGGAAAATTAAGTGAGAAATTAAAAACGTGATTTTACTGCTATCACTGTTTCTGAAAGTCAAATTAGACTAGAGGCTTTGGATAACAGTGTATTAGTGAAGGACTGGTTATCCTGCACAGCAGCGTTCAGCCGGGTGATGAACAGTCTAGGACAAATTAGGAGAACAATAAAAAGCTTTTAGAAATGTTAAATTCTAGTATCTGCTGCATACTAGTGAAGTATTAGACCAGAGTCCCTGTTTTAAACATTGAACATTATTATAATCATGAATCAAACTAAGATTATGGCTATTTTAACAACAAATATCTTTCTTAGCTGAATTTGGAAAATTGATTACTACTATTGACTATTTCAACTTAAAAAGGAAAGGTCACAATTTTTACTTCCATCACCTTTGTCCTTTTCAAGTACTTTCCTACTGAAGCTGGTGGCATAGAACAATATAAAGGCTGCCTGAAACTTTCCATTTTTAAGACACTAATTTGTTTTCTCATAACATTAACAACTTGGCTAATATTTTTCATGGCAGGAACTTGCCTGGATAAAATTTTTAACAGAACTTTTGTCTAAACACTGCCATTTCAGAAATACTGGCAAAGAAAGGTGCTTTATCTTTATCAAAATAATCTAGCTACCTCTTTGAGAAGTTGATGCTTTCATGCACTCAGACCAAATATGCCAGCAACAGGAGACCTTTATTTTCACACTCTTAGACTAGACTAAAAATCTTTGCAAAATCATAGTTCACCCAAGTTCAGCATGGATCTGCTACAGACTCATGGCTGAAAACTTAAACTCCTGACCATACACAGCACGTCTGAGATGGTTGATTAAGGTTGTGCCTGCAATTGAACTAAAGTATGTCATGTCAAAAACAGACTGAAACTGCTGTCCAAGATTCCACCTTGTGTTGGAAAGGCCCATGAGGCAATGAGGAAAGGAAGTTTTCTATTTCAAGTGGCAGGGAGACAAAAGCCAAACACAAGAAGTAGACTAGGGAGAGGGGAAAGAGAAAAAAGGAAAACAGAAGGAAGCGAGAAAGGTAAGACAAAGGAGCCAACAAAGAGACTGCAAGAAAAAGTGGCAAGCACTTTCAGTGGGACTGAGGATGAGAAGAAAGCAGATCTGAAGAAAAGTTAGGCTGCAGAAGGTGTATGTGACTGTGGGGCAAAAAGACTGAATAGTAAGCTGATGATGGGAACATCACACAGTACAAGTAGAAACAGAAACATACTTAGGAGGGAAGCAGGAGATAAATGTTGCCTGGAAACTGGGAAGGAAGAGATACTAGAGGAGAAACCAGAAGGAAAAGATACTGGACTAACTAGGCAAGGAGACTGAGAATAAGAAACCAGAAGAGCAAATTAAGGCAACAGTTGAAAGAAGTCTCAAGCTCTGAGACCAGCTCTACAGGCTCTGGCTCAGTGAACCATATCAATGTTAATACAATGCTACATGAGGGACTGCCATTTTTCCATCTTTCAGTGTTTCTTATTCAGCTAAATTACTGCAGCTTAACAAGTTACCACAAAGCAGCTGAGCTGCATTTTCACACACAAAACAAGCAAAGCTCACAAAACACAGAAGTTGCATTGGCTTACTCCTCTTCCCCCCTCCCTATCTAATGCAATTCCTTTACAGTTGTTACAAGCCAGAAGGCGGCATCTGGAAAGCTGCCACAGTTGATCTAATTCTTGGCTACCTGTTAAGCTGCAGTGACTTATCATCATGTACCTAAACCTTTAAAATGGAGTATGAATAACTTGATTATAAAAGAACAGAGACTGTGAGTACATACAGTCATTTATATGGTATGTTTGCTGCTTTCAGCCGTTACTTTGTTCAGTCATTCAAGCTAGAACATGCTCACCTTCACATTTTTTGCAGCTATTTTTGCCCCCTGCAAAAACTGAAAACATAGGGCAAAATGTGTTCTGCCATCTATCAGTCTTCATGGCTATATTTTAACTGAAATTCAACATTTTCAACACGCTGATGGGAGTTATAAAGAAGCTAAAACCATGGCACATAAAAAATTAAACTTTTAATTTGCCTCAATATGCATGAATACCAATTGTTGAAGTGCTCATTTGTGAAACTCAGTTCATATATACACACAGGCCAGAATTCTAAAAAAATAAATAAATAATCAGGAAGCATTTTTTAAGTGGCTATTAGGGCAAGTACAATTTATACTTGGCAGAAGGGCACTTTCAATATACTTTTATTCTAATAATACGATGAAAAATATTTCAGGTTTAGATAGCACCTTTCATCAGCACTTCTCAAACTGCAAAAGCATAGGGTTCTTGCTTCCCTGTGCAAACTACCATGCTAATTAAATCACCCTGGATACTGCTCCAAGATTTCAGCATGTGCTCTCTGTGCTGAGGGCTTTGGATAAAGCTCTGTAATTGACCTTTGCTACAAGAAAAAGGCTTAATCTCCTGTGCCAGAAAAAGCTATGCTGATTTTCTTAAGTAGATACACAACTGAAATTTGTGTTCTATGGAAGTTCTTCAGATAACGCAGGATAAGAACTTTTATGACTTATATCTATTCTATCTAGAGACCTTAAATAGTTGCATGGTATTAAATATATATATTTATTATGACTATCTACCACTGTAATGAAACTGTCCCTAGAGTGAAACACAGCTGCTAAGGATTCACTGAAACCTTACAAATAGCTCTGGACAAGTTATATTATGTAATATTGGATAGCACAATTTTGTAAATAAAATTTACTTGCTGTAAATTAAGGAAAAATTAAGAAAACCTACACTACTGAAAAGCCTCAATTTATTTTTTTTTTTAATTGAACATGGCATGTTTCCGGTCTCCTCTTTAAAATCAGATACTGGACATGATCAGTGTAAAAACCTGATTTTGGACTTCCTAACATTAGTTGTGTTAAAGTAAATAATTTTTCTGGTTATTTTATGAAAATTAACACTGACAAAAAAACTGTGTTGGTATGCAACATATTTGATGTCACTAGTCACACTGTTACCAAACAACTACCATGACTTAACACTGAAGGGTGTGCTTTTCCTTCTGTTTTTTCTCCCCCATATATTAGGCCATTCTGTCATTTTATAAAAGTTGCTTTCTTTAGCACTAGTTTTCCTTAATTTTGCAAAGAATTGTTAGAATGCATAAAATTCCCCCAATTTCTACCCATTTGCAAAATATGCAAGATCAAACATGCTCCCTTGATTTCATTAAAATATTATTAGCAATAAGAAGCAATTCAGTGCTGTAAACTTTGAGATTAATAGCAAAAGGCAATTTCTTAAAAAATGTTTATCTCGCTTTACTAAAACTGAATTTGAAATATAACAAACCTACCTTGCATGTTTAAAAACTGTGAATATGAAATTTCTGCTTTAGAGCAGAAATGTGACAGAATGATTTTTTTTTAAATATAAACAGGTTGGTAATATTTAGGAGTATCTGCTGAAATAATTAAAGGCCCCAAACATGCACAGAACTATTTAGCTTAACTGTAACCAAGATTAAACCTGCTAGAGCTAACAAGGACTATTCTTTGGTATTAGGTATTTTTGTTTTATAAATCCTTTAAAAAAGTTATGGAAACAAGCACTTTGATATTAGATCAAATTTAGAAAGTCATAGGCTGTAAGAAAATTAGGAATTTTTCTGATATAATTATTAAAACAAAAGAATGTATATCTTCACTATCATCAATTGTTACTTTAACCATAGAATGAAGACCTTCTTGAAAACAAAAGCAGCTTACAGAAAACAGTAACAAACTTCTGGGGCACAGTTCAGTGATCAGTATGGAAAAGTATTTTGGAGATTCCTGTGACTACAAGATATTGTTCAAAAATGCATCTTCTATACAGAACCCAAGTAAATTTTTAAAACTTCTTTTATTTCTCCCTCTAATTTGCTTTAAACTTACGTAATCTATTTTTGCATTCTTTTTAGAAATGTATGTATATATATGATGCCTGATACAGATACATTTTTTTGCTTAGCACAAAAGTCTCACAGAATGTCCTCACTATATTAACAACCTACCTGATGAGCCAAATCCACCAAGTGCAGAGCCGATAGCTGCTCCTAAAGAGCTGCTACTTCCAAAGCCAAGAGATGTGCCTCCTGGTTGGCCAGGACCATGTGAAAAAAGGGAACTGCTCTGGGAGTTATTGGTCAAAGAGTTACTGCCATAAAATGAATTGGATTGTAGGCTACTATTTGTTTGCTGTTGCTGTTGCTGTGGCTGGGCACCAAGTGGCCGAAATAGACCGTTCGTGGCTCCCGCGAGATTGTTTGCTGTTCCTCCAGCTGAAGCAGCTGCAGCTGTAAAACACACGTTTTCAATCACAATTACTCTCTTGAACATTGCTGACTGAAAATGGATTATTCAGAACTAAATTGTATTTTCTTGAAGCCCTCTTAAAACAAGCAGAAATTCACATATTAAAGGACTAAGAGACTTAATAGTATTATACAATCTTAATTACTCAAAGAAAAAGGGTGAAGACAACACATGTTTTAGGCTAATCAAGGCTGCAGAACTGTTAATGTAATTGAGGGAATTTCCAGTGTAAACATGTAAGATTACTGTTTACTGAACTTTTTATATCCAAAATTGCAGTAGCAGAATTGCAGCTAAGAGTCATTCAAAGACATCTTCAGCTACTGTCAGAAGCAAGTTCTGCACAGAGAAAGAAGCAGATAGATTAACTTAAAATCTAATTTTCTGAACAGATTAAGTTAATTAATCCAGGATTAATATTCTAGATTTTAATTTAACAAATGCAATAAATGGTTCAGTAAAGTAATACTAGATCTTACAACTGGTAAAAAAGAGGGAAACTAGAGAGTTTTGATAAAACTAATTCTCCTCTTTTGCTTTCCATTCTATACATAGCTTTCTCCTTGCCACATTTTTCAGGAGAAAAGAAGTTTCATGAGAAAAGCATAGCAAGGTTCCAGGGCAGTCCATCTTCTGCCAGGCCGAAGCAATGAAATGATGCTACCTAGAGGACACCATTTAGGGGATTGATGAGAAGTGCATGTTATAATGCATGGGGAGAGGAAGGAGAAAATGTTCCTATCTGACAAGTAACATTTGCAGAAACATGCCTGTGTATGTATGGGAAGAGGACTGTAAATTCCAATTAAAAATGGAAAATCCCATCTGTGAGAAAGAACAGAAGACAGAATAAAAAAGCAAGCACGCACAGTATATCGCTCACAACTAGAAAACTTCACAGATGCACAGGAAAACACAATGTCAAATATTAATCAACATTACTGTTAAGATTCAATAGAGAAGTGAAAGAAACTTCTGTGCAGGATTAAATATTTACCTGCTTGTGCTGCTGCAGAACTGATGAGCACAGGAGTTGAGGCCACCAATCTGACCGGTGCGCCAAGGCCAGTTCTCGCTCCAGGGCCTACGACTAAGGCACCAGTCTGATCGTAATAGGCAGTGGGAGCCAGCACCTGGTAACCTGCACCACACAGGAGACAAGGATCAGTGCTACACACAGGCTCACACAGCCAGCATGTCCTCTCTCCTTGAAATATTCTAACCACAAACTACAAACCAGCATTCCTGCCACAGTCTCTGACTATCAACTGGACATCAAAGCAAATGCAATAAAGATCATAAAATACTGGGATAAAATAAGGTTTAGAAATGCTTCAAGCTATATTTTACAACTAAAATAACTGCTAAAATTGGTAGTCTAAAGTTGAACTTACTGTCAAGGTTAAAGTTTCTAACACCATAGTGAGAAGGTACAGGTACAACACAACTGGCAGATTTGAACCATTATCAAATCAATTTCTTTCAGTAGTTTAAAATACTTTTCTCTTGTACTCCTCTGCACATGGAGAAGCTCTTGAGACGAGTACAATTAAAAGGCTAAGCTAAATGCAAGTCTGGCAATTCCACACATTACCTAACCACACTTCAAGTCCATCTGCAAAAAACACATTAGGAAAGGAATGCTGTGTGTGCAGGAGTACCTTGGACCAGCCAGTTTCACAGGAATAAAAAAGACTGTAATGCAAGCATAACACTTCATTCAGTTGACAGTTAAGAACTGGAATTGATGAAGAAAGGGAGGAGGAGTTGAAAAAGAAGAAAAGCAAGCAGTTCAAAGGAATACAGGATACAATATATGAATGAGGAAAAGCAGAAGATCCAAAAGAAAGCCAAGCAAAAAAAAACCAACCCTTTATTTAGAACTAGAGCACGAGAATTAATTTTAAAGCTCTTGACACTTTATCGTGAGGTAGATGAATTGGAATAAAAATCTCTCAAAAATGGAAGACAAGCTACGACAATCTAAGAAAGGGTGCTGATATTTAAAATACAACAATTTCTAGTTGTTAGGTTGAGTATTCTTATGAAGCAATGAAATAAAACCCAATGGAATTTCAATATTCCTCCCATGTTCAAATATATATTAACAGTATTAAGAAAAAAGACAAGATTGCAAAAGTCACACATCTATTTTTGTTCTATGTAAGAACAAAGATTTTGCATTCTATTTTAAGTCAGCTATTCCCATCAGTTGCCTTGTATGTTCAGAACTAGGTCTAGCAGATTTCTCTCTGAAATACATATGGACCTGAACATAACTGGACCTCTGATTTAAGGTGAGTACCATAGTCACCAGCCTTCCAAGTCATATTTTCTCATCCTCAATTTCTAAAACATCTCTGATCTCCTCTGCCTAGATACAATCCAAAAAAAGAGGTGGAAACATCATCTGCCTTCTGGCCTGGTGGGTGCAGTGCTCTGCAGGGAAGATGGATACACAGGTCCAAATTCTCACACACTAAGATAAGATAATATGAAGATATGAAGGAGACTCAGGCAGCACTGAACAGGACAGGAGCAATGAAAATCCAGATTTTTAGGTTCAATTCACAGTTCTGGAAGTGAATGCATTATACTGGTTATGAAAAATCATAATTGCTCTAATTCTAAACCTGTTTGTTCTCACTGCTCACTACTCGCTTTGCATTCCAGGCACATCTACCTTCTCTTTCCCACCAACAGCACAAGAAGACAGCTGCCTTCCACATAATTTGTCTGAAAATTTGGCCAGTTAAAACCAACCAAAACACATTCTTACACTTGAACTAGATGGAAATACTTTGCTAGAGGTGCCACTGCCTCTTCCACCTACAAAAACGTGCTCTGCTCTACCCCTTCCACTACTAAGAAAAGTTGCTACATTCCCAAGGTAGGGAAAGGTGACAAACTATTGTCTGTTTCACTGTAGTTCTGCAGATAACACAAAATATGGGATTAGTGACACAGTACAAAAGCTCATTATAATAACACATGTTCCTGCACACATTAGCCATGTTAATTACTAATACCTACATAGTTTCTGCTTCTACTTGTAGCAGGTTGAACTGATATAACATGTTGGTTCTGCTGTTTGTTTCTGCTGTATCTTATAAAACCACTTTTTCAGAACGCAGAATTCGCTAATGCTTAGCAGTATTTACTCTGCCCACCTACCCTCTTCAAATGCACAAACCTAAGGATAATGCTGTAACTGTTGAAGTATAACTGCATAAAACACCCACTGATTTTATGTTTACACCCTTCCACTCATCTGAAGCTAACATACAGCTTTTTATATGACTTCAAGCTCACAATGTAAACAAGCCTATTTTCCAATGCAAAATATCTGGAGGGAGGCAGGGGAGATAACTTCCACTTTGCATCAATTAAATTTACTGAAATTAATACTAATGCATTATTATCTAATTAATGTTGGATTTTCTAAAATAATTTATTCATATGACTGCTAAATTTAAAACCTGAAGCAATTTGCCCTTGCTCTTTACATTACAAGATGACCAAGCCCTCTTGATACTTCCCTGACATTATATGAACTTGTGATCCACCCACAGACAGTACATTTAAAATAAGTCATGATAAGCTAGGTCAGTAGCATCCAGATACTGCCACAGAAGGGTCAAGATATGAATGAGAACTGATGGGTTCATTTCTGTTTCCAATTTCTGAAATACATTCTGAACCAAAGTAGGCCTCAGCTTTCTACTGAAATCTACCACAACAAAGCAATATAGGACTGGCTATTTGTGAAATTGCTAAAACCTTGCTAAGTGAATCTGCAGCCTCAAAGGTATAAATTTTTTTGCTTTGATATCAAAAATAAGATTTCAGAGAGACCATCCAAGATAAAATTAAATAACTGAGGAAGAGCTCTCACAACAAACTTAGAGCTTCTCCTTTCCTTTCCACAATTCCACAAATTGTGCCTCATCCCAGAAATCTGAGCACAAATCTAGAAACTTCCCCTGCCTTCTCTCTTATCAGAGATAAGGTGATGACTTGGCAGATCTCTTCTCTAATTCCCTCTCTTCCTGTTTCAGATTTTATTACCTTCCATCACATAATCATCTGTCCCTGTGGCTGTGCAATTTCCCCTCAAAATTAACAATTATCAATCTTACTTCAGTGCCTTCATATTCAAGTTCTCTGTGGTGTTCCCATGCAGTAAGAAAACTAAAACATACTGTTTCCTAATCAGTTCCTAATCGCACCTTTTATTTTAGAGTTCAATTGCTCTATCTATACTGTCTCTGTATCAGCAGGGAATGTGAAAGTAAACAATCTAGTTTAAAACTCTGGTGTTTTGCTGAAATGATTTCTGAATGTCTCCAGAAACCAGACTCTGAAAAACTTTTTGATTCTTATCACACAAACCTTGAATATACCTACAGAATGAGAGGAAATGAAATCTGTTCTCTTGGCTCATGCAGCTCATCCTTAGTACTGCCCTTATCCATCCAGCAGTGCAACTTCCCTCAGTGATGACATCCAAATATATGCCAGTTTGCCACTTGTCTCTACACAGTTTAACAGCTGTGACACTCCTTACTGCCAACTCAATTATCTGCTCCTTTTAAAAATTCCATTCTCTACCCTCCCCAATTCTCTTTGTCCAAAACCTGAACCCCTATAACCTTTTGCTTGTACTGAGGAAGACATGCTCAGCCTTATCTCTGCACATCCTCACAAAAATCAAATTCAGAACTTACTATCCAGGTAGTAACCCATTTATACTTTCTGTAACCACTGTAACTTTGCCTACACTGTATATCTGACACAATGAAATCTGACTTCTATTTCATACTTCTCACTGCAATGTCACACTCCAAATTCCTCTAGGTAATAAAACCAAAAAGTGCTATGCCAATGGACAGAAACTGTTGATTTTAATGCTTTTTACTTGGGTGTTTTTTCCCAGACTACTCACTTTACATGTCCACCTGCAAGCCAGATGCACCACGACAGCTTTACTGTGTGAGCTCCATAAAACCAAGTTGTATCTGACCTAGCCAGTGCAGTCAGTGGAGCCTCTGGTGGGATTTGGCTGACCTGCTGTTACAGACATCTATTTCTGGGTAAGCTGAGCAGCTCTGCAGTCTCTTTACAGCAACTGCACAAGGAAGATCTCCACTGACTCCTTAAGACAGCTGAAGTCTCAAGCAGACTCCCGACTTTGGATGATTAAGTCAAGTCCAGAAGGTGCCTGTGATGAGAACTGGTTCTACTCATAAGCAGAATGTATACTAATTGCCCTATGAATTTGGGAATACCCTCTGATACTTTCTGCACACATATATTAAGGCAGAAACACTCTGTTTTTTCAGAATCTTTGTTATTGAATGACTTGCTCAATATTAGGACAGGAAGAATTTAAAATGGTATTGTGTAACTTCAATGCAAAGTACACTTCACATTAAGTGGTTTTAAAAAAGAACCTCAAGTATCACCTTTTATCAGCCTTCCAGTACCCAGAGGGGCCTACAGGAAGGCTGGAGACTTTTTCCAAGAGCATGAAGTGATAGAACAGGAGGGAATGGCTTCCAAATGAAAGAGTGCAGTTTTGCATGGGATATTAGAAACAAATTCTTTACTGTGAGGGTGGTGAGGCAGTGGAACAGTTGCCCATAGAGGCTGCTGCCACCTCATCCCTGGAAGTGTTCAAAAACAAGGGTGGATGGGGCTCTGAGAAACCCGGTCTAGTGGAAAGTTCCCTGTCCATGGCAAGGGGTTAGAATGAGATGATCTATAAGGGCCCTTCCAATCCAAACCATTCTATCCTTCCATGATTTCTGAAAGGAGACCTAACAGTACCATTATGTGAAAAAGTAACCTGGATTTCAGGCCCCTTCTCTCTGCACACAGAATGAGATAGGTACCTTAAGTGATGCAGGAATACATCTTCCTTAACAGCTAACAAAAAACACCTGAAACATCAAATTTCAAAATAAAGCCTTCAAATAGTTGGGATAACATGAATTTCATCCAACACAAAGGCTGTGACAAGGAGAAAGCAGCTAAAATAATTTCAAGACAGCAGCACGGACAAGCTGATCAATATATTCTGATTTGCTGGTTCACAGTGAAGCAAACTACAAATATCCTTTCTGTAAAGAGTATTTAAAAGCTTGAAACTCAATTTGGACCTTCATATTCTTGTAAAACATCTTTGTCCATTGAAAAATGAATTCCACACAAAATCTTGTTTATTACAGGTGTTGCTCAGTGGTTGCTATCTGGGATTCATTGAATCACATTTTGGTATCTAGGTATTATTTAGTCATCCAGATTCAATTTTATAGTAAGGTAATAGAAAAAGGTATCTCTAGAGCCAAACTCACTTTATCCTAAATCAGGAAACTAAAATAGAGGCAGACAAACCAAGAGTAAAAGTTCCTATTTCTCTTTGCTTATAAATGGAGCCTGAGCATCTCTCTCAAGAAGAGCTGAAGTAACAAGATTCCCACATATTTCATTTCCTCATTTTATATTCTTCTTAAGCTAAAAAGAGGAATCACCAGCACTCCTGAGTCACTACAAATCCATCTGATGATGACTGCAAAAATGTCTTTATATTTTCAGCTCTATTCCCTGTAATAGTGTGGTTGGTAAAGCTTAAGTCAGTTGCACACAATTCCTATTATACAACAGTCTGAAATATATTCAGAAGAATGAAGTTCTTCTCTGGCCATCCAGGCTTGAAGCATCAGATGGGATAAAGCAGGAGCCTACAACAGAAACTGAATAAAAAGGCTCCCGCCCTCATGGAAAACCTTTTAGGACTTGTGGAAGTGGAAAAAAAGTCTTCCAGTACCTTCTTCAAAGGACAGGCTCTTGCACTACTGAGGTTATGTATCTGACCACTCAGTATTACTTTCAATCATCCATCTGGGTGGGGTTTACGGGTTTTAAGAACTACTCTTAAGACAGCTACTACTCCAGATCCAAAGAACTAACAAGTAACCATAAAAAATGTACACCACACCCCCTCTCAAAAACAAAAATTTTATAGCTAAGCCTTTGAGGCTTGTGCAAAGATGGTTATAACATCTCTTACATGCCTTAGTGTTTGTACCCTTATTCACTGGTTCGGTGAGGTGCAGAAGTACCACCTGGCAGGTGGCAGGTACCAGGACTGTACTTTGATGATTCCTCATTTTTAGGAGAAAGATGCTAAAAGCTGAAGATAACTACTGCATGAGAAGAAATAGAAACTGCAGTTATAAAAGAAAACAGACAGGAAAAACACCATAGCCAGTCTGCTCTGCAGCTAGAATCAAAAACGTGCTAATGGGAGGCCAAGTGCACGATGCAGCCCCAGAGCACGTAGCGAACGATTCTGGCTCCAGGCTGCAGGACATCTCACAGTGGTGTCGACAAACGAGAGAACTTGCACAGGTCAAAGGAATGGATCAACATGATTTAACTCAACTATGCAAAAACCTTAACCTTCATAGTGAGGAATGGCCAAGTATACTGAAACTGCTCTTGCTCAGGTAACTGTACCAAACACTTAGATACTGAACTTCAACCTAACCACTCCACAACACATGAACCACTTCTCAGGAAGTCAGAAGCCATGAACACTAGAAGAATCTGAGGCTCCAACATTTGGAATGTTTCCAAGCATTTTGTGATCTTCAGATATGATCAAGCAGTAATTTTTAAAAAATGTCTTAATTTTGGATTCTGAATTTTAGATGATATTATGCCCCCCAAAAAAGTTATTCTAGCAAAACGTAATACTTCCTGTTGCAGAGGAACCAGAGAACAAATGACTTTTAAGACAGCATGTAGTTGCTTCACTATATATGAAATTACCTTGCAAAAATCTTTATTTCTTGTGCATACATTTACAACAGCAAACACAGAGAAAATGTTCCAAATAACAAATACTAGAGGAGCTTCTTGTGCTCTAAAACGACTGTGCCAGTATTTTAAACCAACTGAATAACACAAAACTATAAAACTCAATTCTAAGCAGCTCATTGTAAATGGAACAGCACTTTGTCAATCTGTTACCTAAAACCACCAATATTCTTACTTTCTGTGAGTCTCTTAATCCACTGATAACATACATACCTGGCATGCCTGTAGCAAGACCCTGACCAAAAGCCAAAGCTGGATTTGCTGCTGCAGCTGCTGCAAGTGACTCTGCCTGCTGCCCTTGCTGCCCCTGGTTGGGAGTGAGCGGGCGCTGAGTTGCTCCAGCTCGCAGGACCTGGAAAAGGCCAACACAACACCCCTTCCTTAAAAGGTAAGGAAGCCAATCTATTATGTGCTAACAAAGGTCTAGAACAGTTGCTTTGAGCATCTGATGCCTCTCAGCCCTGATTTTCACTTTGGGAATCCTGCACCTCATTGGTTTCCAGAATATACACATACAAAGAATAAAAGGTATACACCATTTTGTTGACCAGTGAGACCATAAAATATCTGCCCTGCTTTGGACATCAGGACTCAGGTATGTTCCATCAATGGTAATGAGTATACAGGAAGGCAGAAAATCTGTAAGAGTGATACATTTTACAACCTACATTATTTATTAACTGAACACCTGACCTTCCTTCCTTGATAAACACATTTGTTGACATTACTTCCAGGCAATTGAATGATTTAAATCTGAGTATTTCAGCACTTGTAGTAACTTGTCTAAATAATTAACACTCCATTGCCAACAGTGCTGTAAATAATGCACCCACTAAGTTTTAAACATTCACATAACACTCCATCACCATGCAACACAGGCATATTTTATTATGTTCTGACAGCAAATCTCCGGGAATCTGATTGAAAAGCAATCTAAATTCTTGCAACTACTCTATTCCTCTTGGTTAAAATCAGCTTTTTCAGGTTCGAAATAAGCGAAAAATACAACTCACAATATATTCCCACAAAGAACTGTATATGTTATTTGCATAAATCAGTATTAACTTTATAGAGAAAACAAAAAGAAACTGCAGAGACAATATATATTCAGTTACCAATGCAGGTCACTGATAAAAAACAATCAGTAGAAAGAAATATCCACTTGAACATAAAACAGTGATGAAACCCCTGGAATTAACGGTATCTCAGACTCCTTAAGTTACATTTCTAAGAATGGCATTGAAATTAACCATACTGCTGGTAAAAAATTTGAAAGACTTGCATTCATTCAAGTGTAAAGTTATTGTAAAATTTGGGGTTTTCCTTTGTCAAAATTGCCATTCATTTATACTGAAAACTCATACAATAGTTTAAAAATGTATCCAGAGGAACAATAGAAAATTAGCATTTTTCAAGAAATACTTAAAGAAACTGAATTTTCAACAGATTGTTGTGACAATTGCTTAGTCTTGCTTCACCAAGACAAAAACACCATATGGCACATGGTGATGCTGCAATACAATTAATGTCACAGAAAAATAAGCTGGGCAATCCTTCCTTCCTGTGAAGCAACAAAACTACTGGTAACAGCTTTATTTCCCTACTTTTTAAAGGGACAGAAAAATGTGTAACATTCAGTCTTCCAGCTAATTCATGAAAACACAGATCTGTTTTTCCCCAAGCTTAAAAGGAATAATATCCTCCTAAAATTACCCGAATGTATCTTTTCATCCCTTTATGTCAGTTTTCTAAATTAAACTTTACATTAATTTACTACACAGGAAGCATCACCTACACACATAATAGAAACTGGAAGAAAGGAATCATTTTAAATGCTTGTTGTTTCAAGAACCGAGACTGCAAAATAACTTTAACATGGTGTGAGACAGTGACAATGAATAAGAAAATTGAGAGTTTTTAACATTCATTTATTATACAATAAAATGCAACATCTGAATGATGTACAATTTTCCAGCAGCTGACCCTTACACACTGGGATGTTAAGGTAAGACAGCTCTGCTTTTCATGCTGAACGTACCGGCTGCTGTCCCTGCTGTGCCTGGGAAGCTGCTTGCTGATTTGCTGTGGTATTTGCTGCTGCAGCTTGCTGCTGGAATAAATTGGCTGGATACACCCCCCATGGAACACCATAATACTGAGGTGGAACCACAGCAGGACCTAAAACCAGAAAGCATGATTATTCCATCTAGTGCAACTGCTTAAAATACTGTTTGTAGCATCCCTCATTGATCCATCTTCTCAGTTACAGAAGAGAAATCAGTATTAAAAAGAAAAAAATCCCACAGTAGCTAAAATGACACATGAATACAAATGAGTGAATTTTAAAAATTCACAACAAGCCATATCTCTATGAAAAAAAGAATTCCCTTGTGAGACTCAGATGACAAAGAAAAACTTTAAAGCATTCAGAGTCTGTGTACCGAAGAACACTCAAAAACAGTTTTTATGTTGGAAGAAAAGATCATTTCAGAACATCATAGTATGAACAAAATTTATCCTCCTGATAGTGATGTACTGAGACTTTGATAATCTATGATTCCACCCTTCTGTATGATGCCCTTGCTTATAAACACTATTGCCTGTGCCTCCCCTGCATATACATGATGCTCCTCAAAGTGGGCACACTTAACTCTTCCAGTCTATTGCTGAGGAACCTGTAGAGGAATAATCTCTCTGTATCGTAGGACTGTACATATAAACCATTATGTATACATGTCTTTTAGTTTTCTCTACTGCCTTCCCGTGAAACACCATGTGGAAACAAAGGAGTGTGTTTTTTTTTTAATGGTATGCACACGTCTGAGCACTAGCTAGGACTGGAATACTCAGTCATGGTGTTGCACAGTGGTATCTAGTAACTTAAGAGATCTTCCTATGCTTCTCTGTTGTCTGGGCCTTTTAGCATGCTGGAGACCATCTTTATTCTCATGCCTACTGAGAATGAGAAAAGCTAGAATTAGAAAATTAATGCACTGAGTAAAAATATACAAGGAAAGGCTAGCTGTCACATCTTTTGAAAACAATACATACTGTCAAAGTCAGATTCACCTTATTAAGGATAAACACTTTTAGAACAGAAAAAAAGCCCTAAATTTTGTATATGGAAGTCCAGCGGCAAGAGAAACTTGGAATCCATATATAACAAACTGAAAATCTTTCTATTGTAGTAAGAATTTTCAAAATGGCAGTATTCATTTTTTTACAAGTCTCTCCTTCCCAGAACTACATTTGCAGAGAATAAACAGGACAGATTTCAATTTTTTTTCTCTTTTTGTTCGGTTGCATTATCAAGACAGACACTTGCAGTGTTCAGTTACCTGCCAGGGTAGCTGCTGCAGCTAATCCAGCTGCGGTGTACGGGTCAGTCCCTGGAGGAGCAGCGCTGATAATGTAGGGGTTTGGCACAAAAGCAGCTGGGGCCAAGCCTGCGGAGAACACGCCTGCTGCAGTAACAAACAGAGCTTCATTACAGCCAACATTCTTAGCAAGCACCATCATATTCACACCACCCAAATCACACAGCCTATCTGTTAAAATCAGAACTGCTTGTACTTTGGAAGCTCTTAAGACCAGGTACATAAGTACATAAATCAACACTTCTATGTCTTCTCATCAGTCCTTTCTTACTAATCCCAAAGCCTAACAGCTTTGTTTTGTAAGACTCCAAGGAGCTTTATCTCATATGCGTCTATCCATCCTTACACAGAAGGGATTATTCAAAGTGGAATTTATCTTGCCCAACTTTAACTATCTGAAAGTTAAACTAATCTTGCAAGTCATCTAGTGTGTGAAGTGAATCAGCCAGATGAAATAAACCACCTGCTAGAGACAAAAATCTCTTCACTGACGATTAGGAAAAAATGTAACCAGATAGTTTAAGTCAGATACCTAGCTTTTAAACAGCCAGACATGAGATGCTAATCTTACTTCCCAAGAATCCTAATTTGATACAGGAATTGCAATGGAATTCCAACTGCAGAATTGACAGCTGCAGAGACAATTCCAGAAACTCAGCAAACAAAGCATCACTACCCAGAGTTTCCCCAGTCGGTCGGATTCACGCACTTTATCCAACACTGAGTCAGCAACTGTTGCAGCAAGCAAGGCACATCAAACTATGTCACTCTTTCCAAATATTTCTTGATAAATTTCTATTAATATGCACATGAGAAGAGGCTGCATTTTAAAGAGAAAAATTTCAGCTGACTACTCAGTCAGCACTTCATACAAAGTAGAGGCTTCTCCAAAGTTTAGAAGCCAAGGACAGGACCTGTAGACTCACACAAACATCTCAATGTGCCATGCTTCCAGCTGTATTTGTGAAGAGCTGTCACTTTTCAATCCCAACTATAGGCTGCTGATCCCAGTCTAAGCAGACCTCACAACCCACCTAAACAACAAGCTGGTGGGAAAACTTATTTGCAGGAGAGCATACACACAAGCCACTGGAGATAGTTCCTACTTCTGCCTGCCCATCTGATCCTGAGAATCCTTTTTTTCTCAGAGGAGAGCCCAGTGGAGAAGGTAGAAATCTTTAAACCCCAACTACCTCCCTTCCTTAAACAAGGAATTGCTTCCATGTGTGTTCCAACCTCCCTCCCCTAAACACCAACAGCTTCTCCACAGTGGAACATAAAATTGCTGTCACTGAAATGAAGGCTCCTTGATGAGTTGCAGCACTTGAAGAACTTGGTGTATTTAACTAACTCACTGAACTAAAGGCACTGAAAAAATGCCTGTTAAAGAATTAGCTCATTAGGGTACCTGCAAGAAGAAAGAGCTGCTTAAATGGTGCCATTAACAAGAAAAAATTAAAACTTAATCAACACAACAGTATGATTTCAAAATTCTACTGTGCCATGGTTTTTAACTGGATTACTAAAAATATTAAACTGCAATAGAATCTTAGAATTGCTTACTGGATTTTAGTATATAAAGCTAGTGTTTCTATTACTGCTTACAGCAGTAAGCATTTTTAACTTCTACTCCCACCAACATTGAACTGTTATGCTACAGAAGCAAAAATACAAGTTTTATTTCTTTGTATACAACTGTCCAAAGGGGGAGATTTACAACAGAAAACATCCACTAAGGACAGTACAGTCATAAGCAGTCATTCTGAGCAGTTTTCATGAGAACCATTGCAACGGGCCAAGTGATCAGTATCTATCTGAATGAGAAGACAGGGTAAATTGAAAGGAGTCTATCAAAACAACACATCCACTTTTGCCAGGGACACTTGCTGCATTGTGCAGAAACCTCACCTATGTGTGGCTGCTGAGCTGCAGCCAGTGCATATTGCTGCTGCTGGGCTGCTGTCAACTGCTGAACAGTCAGAGCATTAGTCCTCTGGAAAAGCTATTGGGAAGAAAAAAAAGAAAAAAAGGATGCATTTCAGTTTTCCAAAGTCAGGGCTATAATATACTTGGATTTGCTTACGGAAAAAAAAAATATGTCAAACCAAGCTTCCGTAATAGCAAGTTACTAAACTAGAAAATTATGCAATAATATTCTTCTACACTAATTATGCAGTTATTTGCCCTTGACTAAGTCACAGACAAAATAATATTCAATGCACTGCATGTTGAAATGACGGATTATCAAGAGGACAATCAACAACTTAGAGGATCAATTTTCCACAGTCCATTACTAACCTGCTGCTGAGAATTGTAGTCAAAAAGTCCTACAGTAGCTCCTGAAGAGTCCATTTGTACCTGATTGCCAGGATAGTCAAACTGTAGAGAATCCAGACCAACTTGTTCCATGGCATCTAGATTCTGATTTTCTGGATTTGAAAATTCTTCTACCAGAGGCTTGTGGGCTGTAGGATTGGGAAGTGGACCTAATCCTTCTGTGGTGCTGGGATTGGGGCCCAGGCGTTCAGCTACTTCTGTTGGGGAGGCTTGTCGACTTCCAGGGGTACGACTGTTCAGAAGGAATTTAAGACAGACTCTTCAGTCTTAAATAAAGCTGTCCATGGACAGAGAACAGTACTTCTACTTTCAAAGCAGCTCTGAACTCAAGAGACTTTACAAAGGGAAGTGACAGACTAATTTTATCATTTTCAACCAGCATGCACTGATGGCTCAAGATAAAGGATGCATTTAACTCTAAAGCATAATTTTATTTGGTTTTTCAGCAAGTTTAAGATTGACTACAGAGCTCTTCAAATAATTTGTGAGAAAAACAAACTGATTTGTGAGGCTGTTTTGAGTCAAATGGAGTGAACTGTGGTCACCTGCGAATTTTGGGATGTCTCTTTATTGTATTTTGGTAGTGATGTGAAAGGTACTGCAGAGAAATTTAAAAAAAAGAAATGGCTAAGGGCATTTCATGCCAAAGAACAGAAAGACACAGCAAAATTTCAACTGGAAAAGACAAACATACAATACAGTAACCATTTTTCACATCTGAAAAGCAAGCAATATATTTTTACCTTGAGTAAAATGAAGTAATAATCACTTCATTTAGCATATGACTAAAACATTTCATTTTCTACACAACTGATTTAATAGCGTATACTACAGTGATGACAGGTGGGGGAAAAGGGTTCCTAATATAACCCTGAATAGAATATACAGCATCAAAGATACAGTATTATATATAAAAGCTGAATTCCTTTCTCATCTGACTGGCAGTCTACAGGGGACTTTTTGTACACCTATAAACATCTATAGGCAAACTGATGAGGTGAGATGTCAACAGAGTAACATCCTAAAGAGATTCCCAACACTATCTGGTTAGATTTAGGACACACCTTGAGTGGTATCCCACCTTCTGTGGGAGGCCATATTGTTTAGACTATCAATTTTTACAGGCAAAAATCCAAGTTAACTTCTAAGAAAGAGTTGTGTGAGAAAATCTATGATCCACTAACATTATTGTGTTGGCAGAACTTTATGATTATATATTGTTTCTCAGGAACTGCAGAACTTGAAGTTTAGCTGGCTTTACTTGTGAAAACTGGGCTCAAAAACCAAATGCCATCTTGCAGGAAGAACCTATGTTTATTCCAGCAGTACAGTGCCAGACCAGTCTGCTGTACTGCTAATTCTAGGTCAGAGACACAGCCTCAGTACTACCTGTTCTGCTTCCTCTTCAGGGCTCCAGAGCCAAAGTATCTGTTCCTCACTGAAGCCCATGTGTAATGCAAAGAAATCTACTAGCACTTATGTAATGGCTGATAACAACACTTAAGTCTGTACAGCTAGAAATCAGCCTTTTAGGGAGTTTATTGCAGCAACATGGTATGATTTATTACTCTGGACAAAATATGTCAAAGAAAGGAAGAGGTTTTTGCCAAGAGGTTTTTTTAGTGTAAAAAGCAACCCCATGAGGATTGCATATAACATGCTGGCTTACCATCTAAGTATCCTAGCAAGCAACCATGTCTTGCTGAAAACTTGAGTTTAAAGCCATTTAATATTCCCTATTTTTCCCAAGTGAAATACAGCATAAACAAAGTGAAGAACAAAAGGAAGAAAGGCAGTTATTTCAGTACATACTTAGTTTAAAAATGCTACAAGTACAATAAAAATACAATGAGGAGGACAGGATGAAGTTTCTTTGTTAATACTTATGGTTAGCTAATACAGGTTGCTCCTTACATTGGTGCTGTTCTGTTGCTATAGTTAAAGTTGTGTCAATACTTCAATTATAAACCTCAGTTTGGAGGGCTCTATACCACCACTTTATATGGCCCATTTCATTTAGAAGGCCTTATTTTTTTATTTTTCTAAGAGGTTTACTGGCTTTGGATGCTTTTTTGCATTTGTGTATTTTTCAATAACTTCTCTCTTTAAATAATACAGAAGGTACTTCACAAACACCTATTTCAAAATTGAAATAGATACTGGTAAAGAAAAGCAGGACAGAAGTTATTCTGCATTTGCTATGGGTAACTTGGTAATTTGTTTATTGTGTATATTGCAGCACACAACTGAAAGGAGCCAATGTGAGCTCTCTGGTATGCTTGGAATTGTATTATTTTCAATGATATGGCTTGAAAAACAGACCTCAAGAATCCCTCTTTAGCCTCAGGTAAACACATTTTTAAAGGGTAGGAAATACTTACGTATGGGATTCAAGCATGCATTTTATTATACTTGCTCAGTAATGAACTAATGAAACCACAACTATCTGGTCATGTTTATCACATTAATATAAATTTATGAGCAGCACTCTAGTTCTCTATCTTTTTAATTCTTCTGTATGACACTTACAAATGCATCATAGTCATTCAAGCAAGAAGGATCAGCCCTTAAAAAATACTCAATTTAAAATGCAGTTTAGTGTTAGAAAAAAAAACCAGACTGGCTGTGCTGTCATATATGAGTTGACTGTTCAAAAGCTTGAGCTTAGTCCAATCTATTTTTCCCTAAAAAAACAACCAAACCGCAACACCATTCCATGGGTGACATTTAATTATATAAATAGGAAAATACATTGCTCCACCTTAGTCAAAGATATGGCTTCTATAAAGACTTATGGGGAAATGATTAGTTGTGTTAGGCTGTGGTATCCACTAGCAAAATCAGAAGGAAAGTTAAAATTCTGTATGACTTACTCTCTACAACACTCAGATGTAAAAGAGCATTAAAAAGAAGCAGAGAGAGAAAGAAATTTAGTTTGACATTAAAAGGGTTAAAGTTTTCATCCCTCTTTAATGCACCACATTCAGAAGGTACCCATTTACTTTTAATAGTTACTATGTTAAGATGAATTTGTCTCATGAGAAGTGACACACACATTAATGACATCCTAAGAAACATGTGGCACGGTGGGAAAGGGAGGACTTGAGAGGAGAAGAATCAGTCTGCAGCTGGGTAATGTTTAAAGCTGACACACAAACCAGAACTGTAATAATGCCCTTAAGAGACATGCTTGTCTTCTTGAGAAACAGTTAAAAGCTTACTTAAAATCTTTGCAATCGGCATCCATTCCATTTGGCAAACCTCTGCCATTTATTTTAGTAACATCCTCATCATCTCCTTGTTTAAGATCTCTGTTTTTGTCCTCCTCAAATGGAGAAGCCTTGCCTTTCTGATCTCCTTTCTCAGGTCCATCTGTTTCAGCATCTCTAGTGCCCTGAGGAAAAAGAATCTGTTTGATTCTGAATATTGAACAGAACACAATAGGAGCACCACAAGGTGACCTAATTCTACACTACAGTGCACGTAAACAACACAAACAGTTTGTTGTCAATGAAATTGCATTTGGTGGGTCACTTGATCATCAAGTTTCAACCACATGCAATTAATAACTGCCAAAATGTGAAAAGGAATGCCAAGATTTATAATGGAAGAGCTAACTCAACCTTAACTATAGCGGTGCTGTTAAAGCAGTAACACTTTGAATTAGAGAAAAGTTTATATTATACAATTAAAACATCCAGTTACAAAACAAACCCACATGAAAACATAGAAGATCTAGAATAAAGCTCATCACACATTATAAATTAAGCAATTTGCAGTCTTTCCCCTACCTTTAAATAAGGTTTTTAGGAAAGCACTTTAAGACAGCTATTTAGTTAAAATTCCCAAACCACTTCCCTCTTCTGCCCCCTCCAACCAAGGAAGACAGACAGATAGCAACTACTTCCTTCTAAAGAGTTAAAAATTAAAAACAGACAAAGAGAACTGAAAATATAACCATGTAACAAAGACCATAGCAGGTAACCAGGCAAGCTTAACACACTGTATTACTTACAAAAGCTCCTTTCCTAAACCGGGAATCCAATTTATCAGCTGGAGAGGAACTTAACACATATTCTACCATGCTCACTCCAAGGCCACCACTTTCTGATCGTGGAGACAATACAGCATTTACTTCACTGTTTCCATGAAAACCCTGTCCAGGCTTTCTCTGTACCATAATAGGCTGGGACATAGAATGGTCTGTTAAAAACAAACAAATAAATAAAACTATAGTATTTTTTAAAACACAGCTTGTAATGTTTCTGCATTTCATCATAACAGAAGTATTAAAACAAAACATTAAAAAAAATTCCAAATCAAACTTTCAAAAAGTGCTATTGAAATACAATCACCACACAGTTTACATTTTCACAACTAAAATGAAAGGAAAATAAAATTTAAGATTCAGTTACAAAATTTGTTTTGAATACCATTCAGTTATCATGACTGATTTTCAGTACATATACAACAATCACTTACGAGGAGTTCCCCACGCAGTCTCTCTCCACTCGTCACCAAGGAATATCCCTTTTTGTCCATCTTTTGCTGAATCATCAGGTTCCCAAAACTTTTTGGCAGGTAAAAGCTGTTACAAAAGAAGATGATGGTTTTACTGAAATATGCTTACAGATGGGCAAAAATAGCAGGAGGATATTAAGAGGATATGCAAGTAATTAGTTTTACATCACGGAATCATAGAATGGTTTGGGTTGGAAGGGATCTTAAAGATCATCTAATTCCAACTTCCCTGCCATGGGCAGGACTGCCACTTACTGGAGCAGGTTACTCAGGGCCTCATCTGACCTGGTCTTCAACACTTCCATGGATAGGGCAGCCAGAGCTTCTCTGTGCAGCCTGTTCCAGTGCCTCACCACCCACACAGTAAAGAATTCCTTCCTTGTATCTAATCAAAAAATCTCTCTTCTTTTAATTTAAAACCACTTTCCCTCATTCTACCCCTATCTGCCCTTGTAAAAATTTGCTCTGCCTCCTTTTTCGTAAAAAAGGAATTGCTAAAATAACTCCAACAGTATTGAAATTCTGAAGTTATGAGGAAGAAATACAGAATATAGAAGCAGCTGTGAAAAAAGCAAATCAAATTAATCCCTGTGTTAAGTCAAGATAGTCTTCTCAGAAGCTTTAACTAACAGTGCCTTCCTGCCAAAGACTCAGAAGTTTGGCTGTTAACCAATACTGTGATAACCAGAAAGAACTGCAGTTCATTGTGAAGTTCTCTTCCCTTGGAAATGCATCATGTTCCAAATTTTAGAAAGTGACTAATGCATATGGTAGCAAGTCAGCTCCTTTAGACCACAGGGCTGTTAAAAATCTGTGACATTCATATGTGAAGTTCCACATACCAACACTGTTATTTAGATGTATGGTTTTTTTCATTCCTACTTGTAAAACAAAGTGTCATGTTCAATCAGTATCACTTCTTGTACTGTCTTCAACAGCAGAAACACTTAGTGTGACATGACAGAAGCACCACACAAACAAGAATTCCTCAAATACTAGCATCCTTTTTGCTCTGATTTCACTAGTTTATTCCTGTACCTTTTCCCATCAGTAACAGTACAACTGCCAAACCCTACATGTCATTTTCCCTATATGTAACTAAAAAACTGTATTCTTAGACAGAATAGGTACTTTACAAGGTACATAAACTGAAAGGAAAGTGAAAACAACTTGCAATATGCAGGGAAGAAGAAAGCTGCACATTCCATCAGATTCTGCATAATGTAATGCTGTATTTAGAATTTTAAATTTTTTGAAATTAAAAAAAACCAAACGTAATCAGATGAAGCTGTCTGCAATAAATGCATACATTCTGGAAATTTGCTTCTTCTGTAACTTAAGTGACTTAAAAACTCTACTGAACTTCACAGCTGGTTAGTATGAGCCTTGATGAATCTAGTACCAGGAGTCAGTATATAATATAGATATTTCTTAGTATGACACTGAAAGCACTTGTGAAAACAGCCTCAAGAGGAGGTGGATAAGACTGCCACTTGCAGCCCCCAGCACTAACAGTGCAACAGAGGTGACAAGAGCTCCTCTGGACAAATTGAGGATTGCTGGTTTTCTGTGCTGCCCAGAGCTCTTACCAGAAATGAAGGTGTCTGACTGGTTAACCTCAAATCCCTGGGTTCCTTCCAGAAATTCATTAACAGAGAAGGATTCACGCTGGAAGATGATCAAGAGCCAAAGCTCAATAAAACCACAGGAGAATGTTATGCTTGCAAGAAGTGCTGTACTGTTGTGATCTGCCCTGACAGAGATGCCCACTCCCAAATGCATTGGAGAATCACCACCAGGTGTTAACCAAACATAATTGGTGAGCAGCAGGATATAAGTTTACCTCAAATTTAAGGGCTGAAGTTAGCCATCTGAAGGCAGAGAAATAGATTAATGGAATCTTACAGCTGCTCTTCAGCTAAAAGCAGATTACAGAATCCAGATCAGCCTATGGAATATACACATCTTTTTTTGCTTTCTATTTGTAACAGGCTTGCAATACTGCTTAGTTTTCATTTTGTAGGAGAGTGGTAGAACAGGAAGCAAGCATTTAATGTTATCTACAAAATCTTGCTTTTGGGAATCATGTTCTATTTTAAATGCTGCCTAAGCCAATTTCAAATATGTGTCCAGCTGAGAGCTTTGAAACATCTAAGTGCAGGTGTCACCACCTCACACAACCCTGTCAGAATAAAACAGATCTAGTAATATCTCAAGTGCCATAAAATGAGAATTACCTGAACTATGCTCACCCAGAAATTAGTAAATTCTACTATCAGACAGGTATGTTCAGACAACTCAGTGTTAAGAAATAAGCAAATTTAGAGCAGAACACACTGCAATACTGGTTTTGATATAAAAACTCATTGATGCGATTTGTATGAGAGGGAAAACTGTCCCCTGGGAGAAAGAAGCAATAACACTCACTGCAAAAGTACAAGTTCTTGGTGGGGGGGATTTTGCTGCTGTTGTTGTTTGTGTGGGCTTTTTAAGGTTTGATTTGGTTTTTTGGAGGTTTGCCTTTTTTTTTAAACTACCTAGGCTCAAATTTCAAACAGACAAATTCAACTGCTTTCAGTCGTACTTTGGTAGACAAAGAATATAAAGTATCCTTAACACAAAACATAATGCATGATCCATACTGAGAGGCTAAATTTAAACTATGAAGATTAAACTGATTTACTGAAATGATTTTCACAAACTTTCTACACAACAAAGTCCCTAAAATATTTAAATAAACGCAGTTTTACAAAGTTAACAATACTGTGACTCCCTGAGAGCCACTGATTTACATTTATTATTTATTTTGACAGATGGGTATGACATGCACTATGCTCCTTTTAAATGAAGGTATTAGCTCTTGAATTGTCAAATAAACAACCCTATCAGTTGTCAATTCTTTTAATTGTGGAATTCAAATAAAATAAGTACTTTTCAGAAAAATGAAACAGACAGGAAAAACAATGTGCTTGATTAGTTGTACCAAAAAAGACTTCATCTAGAAGTCATCTCAAATCAATACAGATAGTTAAAATCATTGTGCTTTACCCTGCTATCATGTGTTTTCCTCAACATTTCCTGCATTTAGTGTAATAAAACACAAACTTTACAAAGATACATCCAATTATATATAAGTAAAAATAATGGAGTAGGCTGTAGTATTTCTTACTACTACTACTCTCCCAAAAGTACACTAAATGTGTCCTTTTCAGTACCAGCACTGATCCCTGTTAGGTGTTTGCCAGACAAAGACTGACAAAGCCCTTTACTACACACAAATAATAACAAGCAGTTATGCTAACGCTGTCTCTTAACCAGCTCTCTGATATGAAACTGCACAGTCTCCATTACTGACTCTCGAATGATTTTTAAATTTTTTTTTAATATTATCTTTAAGATCTTTATCTATTCCTACAGAGCTCAACGAACATCTCAGCTGAATTTCTCTAAAAGAAGTTTTGACACTGGAAATGAATACTTTGTTCCTAAAATGAACTCTGTGTGCTTCAACCCTGTAAGTTAAACCAACAGACATTACCAAAAGAAGATTTAGTTTTCTGTGCTGTTTGGCACTAAGTTTTGTGTGGCTTAGTGGGTCACACTAAAGTCCTGCAGACCATTCTGGCTTGCCCTGATATAGCAAACAGATGCCTAGAGAGAAACAGCACCACGTGTTCTTATTTCTTCAGAATACTAAATTGACCTTACAGGTCACCATAGATTTTGGGAGCTGGAGCCAGAAGCATCATCTGTGAATAATAAATGTAACAATTTACCCAAGCTAAAATTGTGAAACACATTTAGAGAAAGATGTCTGCAACAGATTTCACAGCTAGGCATTGATATCCAGTTTGGAAGAAAAGTATCAGTAAGGATTAGAATTATGAAAAAAAAATTAATTTCAGTTCAGAGAAAAATCCTGGCAGACAAAGAAAACAAGGAACATAATTTTCCAATAGCTAGAAACAGTTCACTTGACTTGACCTCTCTTTGACACCTTTCAAAGCATATGGAGGACAGCATGTAGGAGCCTTCACCAATTCCAGCTTACTTTATAAGGACGTTTCCTTTAATATTCTAGAAGGCTATAATCAAAAGGAAGATTAAAACAGCCATGGAATGTATCCCAGAGCTACTTTACTGTTGTGCAATACATCAAGAAAATTACTGAGTAAGTCAACCGAGTTATATGAACCTGTATTACCTCAAGATACCTGGAAGACACCATTGAAACAAAAGACAAAATAACCTGGTGAGTGCAGGGTCACAATTTAGTATCAATTTCTGATGCTGCAGTACTGTACCAAAACTCTGACTCTGTGTGTTGTTTTTTTTAAACATCTTTATAGATTCACTGAATGCCATGAAAACAAACCAACAGAATCATAATCATGCAGAAACACCTCCCTCCATCTGAGATAACCTAAAATAAAGACTGGTATGAAGAGGAATATATATTGTAATTTAATTCCCAGGCATTTGTGCCACCCCTCACTTTCACTTTTTACATCTTTCAATCTTTTTACAGTACTTTGTGGGTGTCAAAAGACCAAGTACCACCATGAATTTTACCCATCCACTCTATCACATTGCTGGTACTATCACAGATACTTCACTAACACTTTTACTTTTCAAAAGGAGTTTTAAGAACTAGGAGGGGAGCAGTGTGGCTACTCAGGTTTCTAAAGAACAGGGCTCCATCTCTTATTTTTTTCAAATGGGAGATGGTGCAAAAACAACCCTGGATGAAGCAAAAATTGCTGAAAACCAAGTGATTGCTTGAATGCTTCATTAAAATAAAAAAAATCAAGCAGAAATGGCCATGTGTCAGCTCAGAAACACTTAACAACTAGAGTACAACACTTATTTTTCATCAGTAGTTGTGGCTTCCATAAAGACTCCTACCATCATTTTAAGAAAGTGAGGCTGCAATATTGTCACTGGTTCAACCATCAATTGAATTAGGTAAATACCCAGGAAGACTAAAGGATCCACATCAGAAATCTTAGTTCAACATGAATTTCTTTCCTAGGTTCTTTACTAGGCAAATAATTCTAATACTTGTCAATTACCTCCTAAACAGTTCAAGGAACTGCTTTTGAAGGAGCAAAGTCATCCTGCATGTTCTTAAATTCCTTCCCCCAACCTTAAAGTACATTGACTTAAAAAAACCCAAACAAATCAAATCAGTCAAAAGAAATATTCCTTCTTCCCTCCAGCTAAATTACGTAACAGCACTCTTCAGCCTAGTTAAAATCTTTAAGGAGTAATTACCAGTGAAAAAATAGTAAATTACCACACATTTCTGCTGGGTATGCCAGTTCATTTTTCTGGAGCCAAATCTTTTTTCCAAATCCCAGTTTCCCTGGCTTCTCAGGAGTAGCAAGTTCCACTAGCTTAGATACAGTGAGCCTGAAAACATGCCTCCTTTCATAGAATTGTACACTCTTACAAAAACTAACCCTTTCAGTTCCCTAGAACTATCACTCATCTAACAAGAATTGACATAGAACAGCAGAACCAGTCAATAACAATCCCAACATTCTTTTAATGTAATTAGTTTCCCTTCACCTAAGACAGAAACAATTAACTTGTTCTTAAGACAAGCTCTTTGCTTCATGTTGTATTATTTAGACTTCTTAAACTGTACCAACAATTCCAAACCACCAACTGGATTTTCAGCCCTCAGTAATTACCTCTCCCATTCCCCGAGATTCTAGGGCAAGAGCTTGAAACTCATGATTCATCTCATCCACAGATCGAACCTGCAGAGGAAAAACCAAAAGAAAAATCCATTAGTCAAAAATCTTTACAGAAGTTAAGATTTTTCAGTATTCCTGAAGATTTCTGCATACTGAAAGCACACAAAAAATGTGATTCCCCATTCAGTCTGAACATGAGTCTGGATTTCATTACCAGATACAGTTAGTGACCAATTTAATGTACCCTGCTAATATAATAACATGCAAGAAATTCCAAGAGACTTAAACAATTTAATCTCCACATATCTGCACAGATACTGCTCACTATAGGAACGGTAGCCAATAGCACCTTTGCAATGAATGTGAAAGAAAGAGGGGAAATTAAAGATTTGGCCATATAAAATCCTTCAGAAAGGAGAGGAACTGTTGCACACTGTTACTGAGTACACCTGGCAGCAAACAAAGAACAGCTCACAAGGCAGGTCACAAAACCCACTAGCAATGCATCGCTTTTAAAATCTAGTAATTGAGTGCATTATCACAATTCCTCATGTTTTCTTCCAGGAAATCACATTTTTCCTTCACCACAGGTTGGTGTTTGCTTTTTTTTTTTTTTTAATTGTTGTAAATATCAAAGGATTTTTACTAAAGTAAGAGTTGCTGCTGCAACAAACTACCTCCTTTTTCAATGGCACATACACAATGCACTGGGCTCATTCTTTTCTGAGAAAATGGTTTCCATAAGGAATTTTCAAAGCCAGGATAAGTTTAGAAAAATAAATAAAATAAGGAAATTCAGAGTTGTTTCTTTCCCTTCTCTTCACCCCCAATAGTGACATCCAGCAGGCAAAGTTATTCAAGTTCAAAGTAAAATGAATTTCCCTCCCTGCACCACTCTCTTGAGGAATTACTTTCACCAGAAAATCCATCTGTTTACACCAGCAATAAACCAAACTGATGTTGTTCCACACAGCTGATAACACATACCTAACACTTTTCAATAGATGCTCAAATACTAGGCAAACAAACAATCTGGTGCCTTCAACATTCTGGCACAAGCAACTCATTCTTAGGATTGGAAAAGTGGCCAACAGATACTCCATTCTCAAAAGTTTACTCCCAAACTATTGTTATTGCCTCAATCATTCTAAGCCATTAACTGCTGAGACTGTCTCTCTGGTTTTCACAAAGAAATTTCTTAGCTCAAAGATTCCCTCAAGAAGAACAATATTTTAGTTAAGATGGAGTCTGAAATCACTTTTCAACAATTTCATTGAGATACTGAAGAGCAAATTTAGTTTCAGACTGAATTATGGGGTAGGCACATCAGCAACTGGCTTTATTCCAGTAATGCTGACACTTAATTAGGTTGATTTTAGTTTTTTGGAAACTGAAAGCAGATTTTAACAGAGCCTTAAAAAAGCTAAAATTTTTCTTCAAATTAGTGTTTTAAAAAACAGATTCATATTTTATGCAAAACTTTTATTAGCTCCAAGGGATAATCAAATATTTGTGCATGCACACAGAAAATATAACAGTAGAAAAGCAATTACTTAAAAAGAAAAATTAGAAACTCAAACCTTGAAGACTTCTGAATTTGAATATTATCGTTTCTGAAAACATAACTTCTAGATTGCTGAGAGAGCTGATTATCTTACCTAGCTGGGCCACTTTTCGTGCTGAGGTCATGCACTTTAGTTTCAATTACAAACCAATATTAATTTAGGTACTTCTGTCTCAAGATGTAGTTTTGATCTAATGATCTCTAAACAAATATGCAGGTAAAGCTTCCCAAGTTATATTTACCATAAACACTACCCAAATCACTGTTAGATAACAAACAACCAAGCTTGAAAGAGACATCATTTTTTTGGTTGTGGTGGTTTTTGGGTGGATTGTTTGGGGTTTGTTGTTCGAGTTTTTTTGTTGGTTTTAACTTTCAGTGGTGGTGGTTTTATTTGTTTGTATTTTTCTGGTGTTACAAGACCTAATAAGAAATGCTTATTTTTCCCAATTCAGTGAAGTCCACAGCCATGACCACCCCTCCTTCCCCGTCTCTGAGAAAAGACAATCCAAGAATCAGGGTAAGAGCACAGCTAACTCCTTTTGTCCTCTAAGCTGTCCCAAGACCATCATAAGAAACTGAAGTTTTATGAAACTGTAAATACATTTTAGCACAATGAGCATTAATTTTGCTCACCGGCCTCCTTCTTAAAAAATGAAATTTAAGTTAGCGTTATCTATTGCTAACCAGCAGCAAGAAAAAAATACAGTCCTTTTTCCCACCAGAAACAACAGCCCACAAGATCCTGCCCCGTAAAACAATTTTCTGTTTCACAGATCGTTTACAAACTGGAGAAAGCACAGGCAGCACCAGTATCTCCAGGCCTTTCTTCAACACTAACCCAGCCCTATCATTACAGCAACAGAAGAAAACACCCAGAATGACATCCAGCTGGATCTCCTATGTATAAAATAGACATACCTATACAAATAAGATATGTCCTTTTCCCAAAAGAGAAACTTTGGTTGGGATTACCTGTATTACCAAGGAGTTTTATCTTCTCTAACTCAATACCAGCATTAACTTAACTCATAGGTTCCAGAAATAAACATTTTAATACTTTTTAAAACACAAATTCACAACATTAACCCACCCCCTTTTTCTATTTTTATTCATACCCTGTTATACAGAATAATTCATAAGTCCAAAAGAGGCCTGGGGAACATACTGCTCAACATTTACAAGGTTTTTTTTCTGGTTCTGTTTGATTACATCAATGCCTCATCCCTGGAACTGCTCAAGGCCAGGCTGGACAGGGATCTCAGCAACCTGGTCTAAGAGAAGGTGTCCCTGTCCATGGCAGAGGGTTGGACAATGGCTTCAAACTTCCAGAACACAGCAGATCATTCCACAGGGCCCCCAAATTACGCACAAACAGATATTACACACTGAGTTGTCTTTAGGTAAAAGGGTAAAAAAAAGTAAAAAATATTTAACACAAAATTTCTGTTTAAAAACAAAATTATGTCTTAGTAGACTCTTTCTTTCTGAAGTTTACACTTCCTCTCTCTCCTTGAAATTTAAAATATATTTTTATAAATCTAGAGACCAACACAAAACCTGTTCCTTTACTCTGTTGAGACTCTGCAGAGGACAGTCCTGCCACCCTTCACCCAACAGTTTTTAGCACTTCCCCTAAATGAACTTGGCAACCATCGAGGTAACAGGTTCAGAAGGTTTTTTCACTCCTTTTCCATGCATGAGAATTTCACCAGATCACCCAGAGAAGAGACCACTACACTAAAACACCACAGGGAAGAGGACTCTAGATTTGACAAGAGCAACAAGGAGAAGCTGATGTGGAGTGAGGTGGGACAGGAGCATCTGCCCAGTGCTGCCGACCTGGTAACTCAACCAGAAACATGAAACTCTGCCCTCCATAACTCAGGGCAGACTTAAGGAGGCAGACTCTTGACAGGAAATCATCTAGGACTACCACAAGAAACACTGCTTACAGTAATCTCCATTTCTGAAATCCAGACATCCAGATCTTGGGACAGCTACTCTCTCAAATAACCCTGAATCTTGCCAGAAATAAGCTTGTAACCATTTTCTTGCGAAAGCAAAGAACAGCCCCTTCTTTGAAAAAAAGCCTGTGGAAAATAGTAACAAAAAATACAGTATCAAAGAGAAAAATATGAGTTTATTTTATAGATCAAAAGTGGTTAAACCAGATGACTAGAAAGTAGGAAACCCACTTTTTCTGCATTAAGAAATGCCAAATGCCATCCTTCCCCTCTCAGGTGAATACTCTTACCACTGTGACAAAGAAGAAATATTTTGCAGCTGAAGTTGTGTCCTAGGCCAGAAATTCAACACAGAACACTTGGTATTACAGCACTGGGACTGGAAAGAAAGGGAAGCTGTTTACACTGCAAATGCTTCTGCTTTTTTCTTAGTTTTACTGAATGTCTTCAATGCAAAATACCTTTCCAGCAGCTTTCTACAGGGGTAGTTCTTCTGTAGCATTTATCTTATGCAATATATATGCTTATGGCAGAGACTTAACATTATGATTAACTTGAACTACTTTGAATACCCAATATATAGCAATTCTGCCCATCCTCCATGAAGTTGAACACTGTATTGTAAAGCCAAGTCAGACACGTGACATTTAAAAAGCTCCCAAAAAGACAGCTCAACAAAATACTTTTAGATAGGTGGCCAACTTGAAATTATGAAATAAAAATAGTATTTTTGATACAAATATTAGACAGAAATCCAGAACAGATTCATAACAAAGGACAAGAAAGAATAACTATATTAGCAGCCTAAACTGCACATTGCCAAACCTGTTATGAGATTTCTACTCTATAATGTTTTTGCCACAATTACATAAAACATCCTTACTGTGATTAAGAGGCCAAGCCACAGTGCACCCAGACAACAAAAGCTGTTGAGTAGCTGAACAGGAAACTACGAGAAGCACAAGTGAACTGTTCTGTCCCCTAAGCACCAACGATTTTCTGTAACATTAGAAGAAAACAAGACATTTGTTTGATTAAAGCTGCTTTTCAGTAGATGCATCTTCTCATAACTCTTGGAAGCATCAGAGAACCAGAGGTTCACTTACTACCAAGCTGGTTAATGAAAGTTGCTGCTCCCACGTAATTTAAAGTCAACAGGTGCTGTGTTTTGATAAGAGGCAAGGTTTGCTGAGGGCCACACGGAAGAGTAACACAACTGAAAATTTCACAAAATACTCCAAAACGCCCAGCTTCCTTGAGCAGTCCAAACACAGAAGGTATATGGCACTCAGGCAACCAATTCTAACATATATTTATATGGCTACAATCTCAACAGTGCATCTTCCTCCAGTGAGCACTTAACCATTTTCACTGTGTTAAAACAGAGTGCTCTAAAACCAACCAAAACTTTTGCAAGGAAGTGAATAATTCTTCAACTGCAGTATTTTTGGCTTCTTAAGTCATTCTCAGACTGAGCAGTACTACACTTCTGCACTCTATGACTCCTAGTACATCCAAATATTCTAACAAGATCAAACTTCTCAGTTTAGTGGGCTTGGCTCAGCAATCACTCTGGATCTTAAGGCTCTTGTGCTTTTTTCCTTGTGCTAGCAGCACTGAGAACGCTGTCAATGACAGAAAAGAGCAGATTTTGAGGTGGAGTTTCTGCAGCACATTGAAGGGGCAGTGGAATACCCTCAGCCAAAGCAGAGCCCAGCCTGCTGAAAAAGCCAACTCACATTCTTTGTCTGTTTGTTTCCAACAGGAATATCAATAACCTCAAAGCCTGCACAGAAGAGAAATGAATTCTGTAGGTTTTTATCAACAGCATGTATAAAATGCATATATGTGTTATATATATCAAAGTATGCTGGATAGTATCTCACAAGTCACCATCAAGTTTGAAAAATACTGATTTATTTAGTAAATAGTCTTCACTTAGCACAGTCTTCTGCCAACAGATGATACCGAGAAATTATTATTATATCATCACTATCCACAAAGAAAAGCAGAGGAAAATTATGGACATCTTGCCCCCTGTTTCAGAACTACACAATGGTTCATTCAAAGCCAGCTAAGGATTCTAAGAAATTGCACTTGCTCCCCCTAAAAATGAACTCTTCCATCACATAAGAAACTTGCCTCTCCTTTGCACAGGCTTTCATGACTCTCTTTCCCACCCAACCAGTTCAAGCTCTGCCCTAAGACTGGCAGAACTGTTTGTACAAGTTTTTCTAAACTACTGTCAAATGTCCTCAAGCTCAGGATTTTAATCTGTACAGCCAAATACTGGCAGAGCCACCAGGCTCACATAAATTAATATGTTTGTACTCAAACCAGATTTCATAACCATTGGTAACAGTTACACTGTTTGCACCATTTGAAAAGCTGAAGTGATATATTCCTACATTAACAGGGCATATAGTTTAGACTAAATAACCTTGGCAGGTTTCTCAGTTTTTTAACTGTGTACTTAGCTATCCATTCAAAAGAGTTTCTAAGAAATGTACAGCACAGCAGGGAGGATAATGGAAGTCAGCAAAATAAAAATCCAGAAATGTGATAAAATGTAACATAATTTTACAAAATGGAAGAAAAAGCCCATAAAAGCTTGTTCAGTGACAGCTTCTGTAAACAGGAAATTATTTTTAAAAATTTAATTAGAACAAGTGATTAAAATAATATTTCCCATACACCTTTTAGATTATTTAAATGAGCTACAAGTAATTCTTTAAAAAAGTAGCTGACTGGTCCCTTACTGCTCAGAAATCAAACTGAAGAACTATTTTTCTTACAAGAAATTTTTTTCATACAGGTTTAATTATCAATATGAAATAGTTTAGGTACAAATTCCATGTAGTTTGGTGAGACTCTTCACCCTCCTTTGCTGCACACAATTCTACAACTCTCACTCCAATGATCCTTCATAAGTATACCAGAAACAAAAAAGGAAGACACTAAATATATTCAGAAATTTGAAAACAAAGCTGTGAAATGAAATATGAGTTGCAGTTTCTGTCTAAACATGCTTAATTTAATTGGTGCTGATTACTTATATGCATATGACTAAACTCTTTTTTTCCTATTTTAAATATCTACACTTCTTGTTAAGCTGGTTAGTCAGCATCCCCTTTCTGGTAGTAGTAGCAAGTGCTACAAGTGGTTTAACAGAAGTTTAGAGGAATTTAAGAGCCAAATTTCTAACCATGATTATCCTGTTCTACACAGAAAGGCTCTGTCAGTGAGTAATAACAATCCAGCTACTTCTATACAGAAGCGTGACATTAATTTGATCTGCTGCTGTTCTGAGACATCAGCTTTCATTACTTCATCATTTGCTCTCATTCAAAAACTTTATTTAGTAAATTAAAAAACTTAAAAAAAACCCTTGAATGCTTTCTAGGCTATATACTATTAAAAACAGGCTTAAAACTTTGCCTTTTCTGAAGATGAAAACTCTGTATAAACTCTAAAGATATCTACACACAAGCAGGAACTAGGGACAATTTATCTTGCTTATTTTGTAATGATTAATGAAACATAGCTTTCATTCTGATAGAGTCAACAAGCTTGTCTTAAATGTGTTAACAAGAACTGGAACTCTGGAATCCACAGGCCTCAAACCAAGTAAAGTTTCCAAAAATTAATTTTCTACATTTTAATCAATAGTCCTTTTGCTGATGTGCTTTCTTTAGAAATCTCAACTATCTTCACTTTTCTGTTTATTACCAAAGAATCTGAAACAGAACATCTCCCATACACAAATGTCTGAAAAGTTAAAAAAAAACCCCAGACTTTAAATTTCTGTTTCACAAATTATGGGGTTTTAACATTATCTTAATGTGATCCTAAGGAATCCCATGCAATAGAACTCATTTATACACAGTATCATTTATATGAAGAAAATTATTTCATTTTTATGCACATACACATGGACACCACACCTATTAAAAGTGGGGCTGAGGAAAGCCCAGAAGTGACTCTAACACAATTTGCAGGAAACAGTTTTATTTTGTGTTATTGTAGAGCTGGTATCACAAACATTCCTCCCACCTCCGGCAACTGCCAAGTGACAATCCTCTTCTTCAGAGCATTTACTTTCATTTTGTTTCCTCCAGAATATGGAAGATTCATTTGCCACACAGAATATTAATTTCTCAAGGATTTCATTCTCAGTAACACTACACGGAAAAACTGAAATTCTCCCAGTAATTCTGCTCAGAAGTTTCCAGCATTATGAATTCTGCTCCCTCACGATCCAGTACCATTTGAACTAAATACTGGCCTTTCAGTTTTGCTTTCTTTTTCCCCCTCCTGAGCAGGCAAGAAGAAACTAGGCGATACCAACACACTCTGATCTTCTCAAAGTGGGTGCTACAACCGGAGATGAAACTACTTGGTTCTTATGCAATTAACTGAACAGCTGATAGTACAAAAAAAAAACCCAAACTAACAAAAACCCTGGAATTTTCAGACTACTCATTCCACTACAAATAACCAGCTTTTGCAAAGAAAGGCGCTGACATGACACACAACTTCTCTGTATCCCCAGCATAAAACAACAGTGAAAAACTCCAAGGTTTCAAGTGTGTGTCAGTCTGCTTCAAAATCCACCTTGAACTTTTTTGTGCTTTTAAAGTCTGCATAACTTCAAGAAGAGCCAGGGAATAGTAAAACTAACTTCTTTTAGTGTATTTTTTTAGTTCCTCCCTTGCTACAGGGAAGTATATGTGTCTTCTACTTATCTGCCCACAGCAGGTGAATGGACATTAAAAGAAATTGCTGTTATCAATGACTTCAGCTGTCTTCTAAGGATGTTCTCTTTGGACAACATGCATTTAAACTACCTGTAGATTTCTACAATTGCCTAAAAGCTGGAAAACCCAGCCAACTCTAAAAAACCACAACTAGAGACTACTTTTACCTCAGTAAGCATCACTTCTAATTCACAAGGAGTTGCAGCCTAGCTTTGGACATTAATATCTCATTAAGTGCGGGCTAGCACAGTCCTCCAAAGAAAGTACAAGACAGTCTAAAATAACATCAAAGACTTTATACCTTTAATGACAGTAAACAAAAGTAAAAAAATAAATCAGGCTTCAAAGACTGCTATTGATACATCTGTGCTTGAATGGATTTAAATCCAAACACTTCAACTTTTTCATTTGAGAAGCCAAAAATTTAAGAGCAGTTACAGGTAAATGCCGCTATCGGTACATGAACAGACACAATATGTAGGGCAGGCAAAAGCAGAAATTGTGAATAGAAACAACCCACATTTGAATTATCATCTAAAAAAATATCAGATGGTGATTTTATGAGCAAAATCTCTGATTAGATGTCTAAATTCCAGATTATTCATCTTCACACAAAATAAAGCATTCTCTGAAATCATCTACCCAACTACAAGCTTCCCTTCACTATTTATCCACTTTGCTTTTCTCTTCATCTTTGCACAGAAGAGAAAAAAGCTTTCACATAACTCTTCACAAAGGCACACAAGGGCCTTCTTCACCCTGACTTTAATGTCATGGTACCAAGTCAAAGTAGTTCAGAAAGCTAAATGCAGCTCCTCTGTGCGATACAGCAGTGCTGTCTTTTCAAAACCACCAATTTAAAATCACATTTTGAAAAAGGCAAACAGCGTTCTAAGCCCACAGATAAGAACTTAGATTAAGCAAAAGAACTAACACTAACCCACATTTCTATTTTCTTGACACCATGAATAATGTAAGGAAATGGATAAGAACTTATCAAGAAATTTGCTGCAAATGCAAAAGGCTTAAAAGCCTCTATGCACCTATATGCCCAGGTTTTCTGGCTCCCACCACCTGGATGTCATGCAAAACTTTCCTAGAATGCCTAAAACAAGTTTTAACTTTAGGACAAAATTCCACCACTACACAATAACAATTTTTAGAACAAGGCCTCACTCACAATCTCACCTAGAACCTGGAGCACATGGGAATGAAGGCAAAAGAACTCCAGCTGGCTCCACACAGCACCAGCTCAGGTCTCTGCTTCCCCTGCCGTGCTCCAAGGCCGCTCCCAGCCCACACCTCCTCTGGAAGCAGCACTACAGTTCAGGTTTGTGATGCTGCCAGTAACTCCTCACAGACTTGAATGGACTCTGTGCAGAGCCACTGCTGCACAACCCACACCAAAGTTTATCTATATGTAAATAAGATAATGCACAGTTGACCACATGTCATTTGTTTGCTGTAATATCAAACCAGGCTCTCCCTCTGCTAATTAATGAATAAGCACTAAAGTATGAAGGACTCTGCTTCAAAGAACTGTAAGACATATTACTAAGCCTGATACAACAAGAAACCAAATTGGAAAAGTGAGATAAAGCAGTCATTCACATGAAGACATTCAACAACTCTTGCCAAGTATTTGGAGACATCAAGCAAGGCAGGTGGAACTCTAAAGGAGGATGTTGGACAGCACAAGGACACTGGTGAAGTTATTGAATAAAGACACAACCAACACAAAGTCCATGTGCAGGAGGCAGCAGCTCACCACCTGACACCACATGAGAATCTGCAGCGGGGGGAAACTGGTCAAGTTACTCACGGCTGAAACCATCACCTGCAGTTTGAAATGCTGCTGAAAAGGTCAGAAACTGTGCAGACACACAGAACCAGCAAACGTGACTGGAAGGAGTGATTAAGAAAAAGTCTCTAAAGAACAGAAGTCACACAGAACAAACTTGCTTGCACAGTCAGGTGACTGCAATAACTCTCCTTTTCCTTGCCCTGATGACAGCTCACATTAAGCTGCCTATTCCATGCACTACATGCTGGAAAATACTAAAAATGCAACCCAAGTATCTGCAAAATTCAGCACTGTAATTTTCCTCTCTCTATCTAGGGAAGTGCTTTAAAGCATATCACCAAAAATTTCTCAGTGCTTTTCTTTCAGTCCAAGTACATGAAACCACGTGCAATACATCACAAAATACTCCTTTTTCAGCTACTTCAAATCAAAGAGAGGGGAAAGACAGGCATATTTCCTCTTTCCAGCCATGTCTGCTACCCAAACTGACAGTCACAAGCAGACAGGCAATAAGGTGACAGCTCACTAATCAAGTTGCAAGACATTTAATATTTTAACAGAAAAAAAACCCTCCAACCTTACAATTCACTCAAAAACCTCACAATATTTGCCCCATCTCATACAACACTACTATGACAGAAAAATCTCTCCAAGAATTTATTGAACAAGGTTTTTTAACAGGGAACAGATTTTCCAAAACAGGAATCAAATTCCCTCCCCCTCAGCTCTCCTCTAGGCACAATGGAAAATCCTGCCAGTCTAAGATTTCTTCTCCTAGTTTGTGAGGCTTGGAAAGTTTTAGTTATTTGCAAGTTTGAGAAGCTGCTTAAATCATACATTCAACAACCATAATCTGAGTTTCTAGTTTGGTGGAGCTAAATGCTACTGGAACTAATTGATGACAATGGCAAACTCAAAATTAAACCAGAGCAAACCCAAGCACGCAAAGATAATACTTAAAAAAAGTTGTTAGAGAACTTCTTGCTTGCAGAAACAGAAATAAATGATCTTCCAAACAGCTTCAGAGGGATGTTATGTTTACAGGGAGAACCACCCCATCAATCAGCTAAGATAAAACTTGAGCTATTACAATGAAAAACTAACAAAGTATTTGTGTGTTGTATAGGTGATTAACACTTGAAAAAGTCTGAAAAATCTGTTGATGAAAATTTGTTTGAAATCACTTTAAAATTGTTATATTTCACAACTACACTTTTAAGCTAAAATAAAAGTTGCAAAAAAGATTGGAAATAAAAAAAATGGACTGCAAGCATATTTAGATTTCTAGGGACAGTTTTAAGTAAAATTTATAAAAGGAAGAATTAATGATTGAGGAAATGCAATTCCCACTGTTAGGTCAGGAAACAGATTATGTTGTTTTCAATCTGAATGAAGAGATTATGTTCACTGTTTCAAGGAATGGCTACGTGGCTGTGAGGTCTCATATGGGAAAATGCTTTCCCAATTTCTATTGCACAAACATATTAGTCTACCTTACTTGAACAACAAACAAAATAATCTTATTTAAAAAATCAAGGCATAATTTTTGGTAGGAATTGTCTGTTTCATCCTGTTAAGTATCTGCACATTTTGCTGGTTTAACAGCATCTACACATTTCCTCATGGCTATATTAGTTCTAATAGACCCCCATGGAAGTCAGGATGGATACTTACAAATACTGAAACATACAGCTTCTCCTCCAGACCACAGAATTACCAAAAAGCTCTTGAACTCAGTAAGACTCTTTCCATTGTTCTCTCCTCTTCCCCTCCAAGGAAGAGTTTTTCTTTGTTACAGCAGCCACTCACAAAACTTTGAGATGTTTGTCAATTCTAACACAAATGAGTTGCAGCAACTGCAGCTCAATTGAAACTTTGGGTAAAGACACAATTTATGTTCTTTTGTTTATAGCACCACTACCCTTTGGACTTTTGGAAAAGGCTGCACCAGCCAAAACTTTTCTCTGTCAGTCTTGCCTATGATCTCTTGCTTCTTCAAAAGCAAGATACAAAACCACCCAGGTTATGTTAAAATTCACAACCTAAAGTATTCAGATTAAACTAATGAAGTGTTAAACTACCTTTGCCATGAGGGAGGGAAGTAGATGGAGCTGAATAGGAAAAGACAGGACAAGCAGCCTGGGCAGTATCACACTGCTGTAGCTGCTTGCTTCAGCATGTGGAAGAACATCTGCAAGTAGTCTGACATTCTAGAAAATATATCCTGACTTTACAAAAAACTTCTTCTCTGTAAATCCAAATATTACATACTGATTGATGATCACTAAACCTTTCTATCCTCGACAATTCTTCATTCCTGAAATGAGGTGAATTTATGACAAACAGATCACTAACCTATTTGCAGCCCCATGGGGACGTGAACAAAAGGATGATGCCACAGCACACAGCAGTCTTCCTCAAATGCTCTGCTACCAGAGACTGAAATGCTTTTTTGATGTTGAGGGAAAGAAAAAAATGTCAAAGCCTCAAGTGAAATAGCTTTCATACTTAGTTTGTTATCCTTTATAACTCTTTTCACTATTCAATATTTTAAAGAAAGATTAATGGCAGTCAGGGATGATTATCTCTAGGTTAAGGAGTTTATACTTAACCTTGTCAGTGACTGGATGGTCACTGCTGTTTTCATATGGAGAATGCCAATGGTGGTGTCCAAACTCAAATTACCAATGCTGGCTTTAACATCTTGTACTGAGGAGTTCTGCATGCACGACTACTCTACTGAGTGTCCAAAGGTTTTTGGCTATTACCTCTCATGCAAAGCATGCTCCTCCAGCCTCTGCTCACTTCTATGCTGCAAATTATTGTTTAGAGACTTACCCTCTGCCTGCAAAATAGTTCAAGTCTCTGAAGTGTTGGCCATTAGTAACTGTTGTCTACCACTTCAATTTTTATTGTGCAGCTGAAGCAGATATAGATGAACACATCAGACTGAGAATAATAACAACTGGCATGTTTCTGTGCCTCTTATGCTGAAATGTTCTGTAAGACAATGATGTTAGTTCTGAGCCAGCGGCTGGTTAATTTGGACACCGATGTGTCAAGTGGACACTTGGCAAAAGAATTTTCCATTTCAACCAAGTGTTGAATCCACTTGTGGTGTGTTTGAGTTTCCTCCTCTTCTTTTAAATGTTTGTGCCACCTGGAGTTCTTTCATTAGTCTTGGTAATTTCCAAATTCAGGTACACTAAGTCTCAATACTCCCATGGATCTCCAGGATAACCCACTTGATCTTTCTCTGAGCAATCAAAGGCCTACAATGCTACTGTGAATTAACTTAGAATATTTCAGCTGGAAGGAATAATCTAATCCAACTACTTGATCACTTCAGAGCTGACCAAAAGTTAAAGCATCTTATTAATGGCATTAACTGCCTTCCAACTATTGACACTTCAGGGATAATTCCCACAGTTCATCCCTCAATAACTCCTTATCAGGGACACTGACAAGTAACTCCTCGGTCTTAACCACAGTAAAAATTAAATATCCTAGTAGACAAGTAATTATCTTTAGTAAAGACATTGTCAGCCTTATGTTCAGTTTTTCTGAAGTTATTTCAGATGGCTTTCAGAAGACCAACATAATGTTTCAGTAGTCTTCCCAGGAATTCATTTCTTGCAGTTAATGAAGTATATTTATCAACTTCCTATTTTTCGACAGAGATCTTTAGCATTTTAACTCATTTGAAGATTCTTCACAATCCATTAGTGACTCCAACCAAGTTGGCCTGTTTGTCTAACTGCTTGCAACAACTCTTTCAACTCACTTCTAAGTATCACCCAGCGTCACTCAGAAAGTATCAGGTATCTTCTAGTATCAAAGTGGATATAAGGTTTTTCCACATTCTCTATTAACTTGAAATTCCCAATTAAGGCCTCAGGCTCATGGGACTTACTTCACAGAAGACTGTGGAATCCTCTGAATCCTTCCCCCTCAGGAAAATCCCCAGAGGATTGCCTTGGAAAGACTTACCATAGAGTTTTCCCAACCTGGGCGGACAGAAAGGACTCCCCCATGGACTCCTGCTTAACACTGATCCATCCCAGTTCCTTTCCCCAAACTTCCCCTGGTTTCTCTTTTCCCTGTTTCCTCACTGGTTGTCGTAGCCCTGGTGGCCAGCCCAGTCTCCCCTGTAAGCCACTGCCCTGTGCCCCCCCTACATAACCCTGCTGTCTTTGTCCCTGCTCCCTCTGGCGCTGCAGATGCAATAAACCTGGCTGGAGTTCATCACACCAGGATCCTTCCTGTCCCTCTGCTGAGCTCCCTGGGCCTGTGTGTGTGCAAGGACTTGAAATGGCTGCTCCTGTGGCCTCACTCTGAGCAGCTTCTCAAGGAGACACTTCAAAGAAGGCTGCAGCACTTCTACCACCCTGCAACACATCCCTGAAAAACTGCATGGAGCACAATGCTGGGGAGAAGTTCTTGGGGTTTTGGTGGGGAGCTGGGGTTGGTCAGCCTGGAGGAGAGAAGGCTCTGAGGAGACCTTAGTGCACCTTCCAGTATCCAGAGGGGTTATAGGAAAGCTGGACCAAGGCACTGGAGGGATAGGGCAACGGTAGGCGGCTTTAAACTGGCAGAGGGCAGGTTTACAGCAGGTATTTGGAAGGAATTTTTTACCATGAGGATGGTGAGGCACTGCTGGCATCAGTGCCCAGGGAAGCTGTGGATACCCCATCCTTGGAAGTGTTCAAGGCCAGGCTGGATGGGCATTTGAGCAACCTGATCTAGGGGAATGTGTTCCTGCCCATGGCAGGGTGGGGGAGTTGGAACTGGATGATCTTTAACATCCCTTCCAACCCAAACCAGCCAGTGATTCTTTGAACATCAGACATTACAAGATATTTATCTACTATATTTGCTTCTATTAGTTTTCTTTCCATTTTTTCTTTAAATGCACAAAAAATTCTATTTTTAGTATTTTAACCTACACAGTCTGTGTAGTAGACAGAGAACACAATCCTAGCTAAACTCCTTCCACTGTTTGCATAAATACAGATTCTAGAAAACCCATTTCTTTGGTACATCTAACTCTATAGTTTTCAAAAACAAAACCCCCTAAAACAACAACAAAAACAACAAACAAACACCCCCCCCCCAAAAAAAACCCCAAATCCAGAAAAACCAGAAACACCTCGAACAAAACAGTAACCTTCATCTTAACTAAATCCCAAAGAACACTGGTACACACAATTCAAAAAATTGAAATGGAGAAGTCCCCTGATCTGTCCTTGATTTCTGCTGGTTTATATTGCTACTGAAGAAGGAGAGCAAATGAGTCAAAAAATGGCACAACAGTAAGATGATGATGACAGTAAGGTGAAAACTACTATTCCCACATGGATAATGCACAGCAAAGAGCAGCTTCCCCTTCACCAAATCTTCATAACACACAGAACCAGTGAAGCACTTCAAAAATTAAGAGTAGCTCCTCTGCACCCCCCATTCAAGTTACCAGAAAACACACATGAGGTTCATGGCAGTCACCTGCAAGAGGCATCCAGAAGTATTTGGATGGACCTAACTGAACTAAACAAAGCTTCTGATAAAGGCATGGCTCTGATCACCAGGGATGGAAAGCAGATGGCAGAAGGGAGATGCAACTGTTATTCAGCACTTACTTATCTGGGAATAATTTTACCTACACAACCTATCAGCCTATCAGTGCATCCAAATGGACAAATAAAATATTGTCAAATTTTAGATTTACAAAACTGCTTTACAGTTCTGCACAAGTAATAAAAGAACGTGATACAGCATGAAGCAGGATGTCAGGTAAAAGGTTTTCTATTTTGCTATGTAGGTCAATATAAGAGGAAGAAAGTAGTAAAAGGGAAAGCCAGAAACAAAATGCCAAAAGAAATCAAAGAATGAGAAAGAACAGGTGAAGAAGATGATGAAGACACAACAGGCATTCCTGCTTGTGAGGTCAGCAAATTTTGCTTATTTACATTTGCTCCAGTACTTACTACATTTTTTTATGTACAGTCCCTAAGTACTTGGGAAGGTGTAAGAAGTTCCTTGTGGACCTAAACTGCACCACGCTACCAGAACCCTGGGGGAGGAAGCAATTCCTACCTTTAAATCCAAACAAAAGTTTTTGAAAGAAACTTGGGAAGCTGTGTCAAACATTTGAGGGCAAAAGACTTAAGACTGGATTTTGTTTTTCTTCTTGGATACTATATGCAAAAGGAAGTTACATTTTAAACTACACTTAATTCTATTTCTACTTCACCTGAATAAAACATTCTTATCTCTAAGTGTAACAACTAAGACTCAGTACTAAATGCATATTACTTCTCATAAAGCCCACCAGGCGAAAATGCCTTTTCAAACTGAACCAATTGGTTTGCATAAATTCAAAACTAATTATTTTATCATGTTCTGATTAAAAAAAAACAGGCACTCAGAGAAATATGATATGCTTATGCAAGTTAAAAAATGGTTCCAACTGAACATTTCAAAATTATTTTATGCAGTTAAATGCATAACTGCTTTAACAAAATGAATGGTAAGTTTCAGGTTGTATTATTACAGCATTGAAAAATCAGCTTAATTCACACATCTTGTTCTTAAAGATGTGGATTTGACACAAAACACAGCAACTGTTTCAATGAAAAACAAATCTACGACCTCCTGGATGACTTATATGAATCCCATCTCCTGTGGGCCAGCAGGGTTTGCCAGGCACAGCTGCCCTCCAGCCTGCTGCTGGAAGAAATTCCAGCTGTGGCATGGGGAACCTTCACTGAGGGGTACCTGGGCACTGGAAGCAGCTGACACCAGAGTCAGAGGGACGGTGTGAGGAGTGCTTGCACCTGAACTGGGCCCTGCTGTTACTGCAGCTGCTGCTTCAGGTGGGGCAACCCCTGCTGCAGCCCCACTGGCTTCCACACCAATGCGTCATTCCCCTCATCTCCAGCCAGGACACTTCATCCATGCCTAGCAGGACACAAAAAATGCTCATTCCACATAGAAAGCTAAAAAGAAAAACTTTTAATAACAAAAAAGGCTCTCCTACATATCTTTAAATATATAGCTCTAATAAATTAGGACTGGAAAAAACCAAAAGAAGTCCAAGCAATACAAGAACAATACTTATTGGGAAATATGTTTACTGATTTAAACTTTAAATCTTAAATGCCACTGCCAAACTACGACTCTACAAGAAAAAAAAAAGCACCACAGAGGTTTTTACAAAATAGTATATTAAAATGGTAGAGCTCCATACATTATAAATGCTTGCCCACGTATTTCCTTGCTAAAAAAATCAAAATACAATTTTCAATCACAAAGGCAGCAGTTTCTTTTACATTATTACTCATGATGTGTAAAACCACTAATTCTGTTATACTGCTATGTCTGATTCTATAATTAGGAGACTATGTATCAAAGTAGCACAGAAAACTAACTTTTCTATGGGAACTACATCTCACTCTTACACCACAGTCTCAATTGTTCTTTCAAATGTGTTAAGCCACACAACATTCTAACATAGTAATTGACATTAAAGGTCTCTAACCCACACAACAGTACATGTGGGGGTCTTCACAAAACAAAGATTTCAGACTCAGATTAAAATTAAATTCAACAGCTCTCTTGTGAAACATTTAAGACTTGGCTTGAAACAATTATAAATGATGGCAGCAAAACACTCCGGCATCGACAAAACCTTGTCAGGAAAAACCACCTGTCCCTGCCTGAACACCCACACTTAATGATCTCCACACATTCCTAATCTACCAGAACTGATGTATTATCAGCCTCTTGGTATCTGAATGGACATAAATAAAGCACAAAATACCACCTACAACCTCAGATAAGTACTTAAGGGAGAAAAAAAATTCAACTCTTAGAAATGTTTTATTTTTCATGCTAGAGGAAAATGGCAAATCCAATTAAAATCTAACATATGTGGATAGATATTTAATCAGACTACAACACTTAGATCCCAAATACAGACAAAATAAACCAGTCCTTTAATCCCTCTACACAGTTCTACCTTTTTCATGGAATCTTACAGACTACCAAATGTCACATCTTTAAGGAAAAATATAATACATAGACAGTTATATGGTAGTATTTTTTTTAATCTTGAGCAATCTTGGTTTTGTGAGTAATGCAAGATCTAAACCTACTTTGTCTTATCAGTACTGTTACAGTAGGTATTTGCTTATTGTCAAAATACTGTAGTGACAGAAGTTCTGCAATTTCTTCAGACTATTAACTCATCATTGTGCCATGCCAGAACTTAAATTTAAACAATATATATCATAGAGGAGACAAGCAGAAGACACTGGAAATATAGGACTCAAGCTAGACTTCTTATTTTTAGATCAACTACACAAAGTCATTTCCAGCAAGTCTAGCTTTGTATTTAATCAATACACACATGTGAAGAGTTACAGAATTAATGCAGCTTTTAAAAGCTCACTTCCTTTTTGAAGAGATTTATGATCTAATTTTACATGAAACTTCCTATCAGCCATGCAAAATGACTATATGACTAGCTCAATCCATCACCCAAAATTCTTCCTAAAAAAACATGGATGAAATCTAAGAGCAAAGTTATGAACACATAGATTTGACATGACTCCACTTCCACTAGGATTTACATACTGAAAGCATTATATGGAAAGACAGATAACCAGATCTACTACCTGTAACTGAGACTTTTGCCAACACCTCAGTGAAGCAAGAGGCAACCTATCCTGGAGTTGCATGAAAAATTAACTTAAAAATAATCACAATTACAAAATGTAAACCAGACTATTTAGTCCAAGGTACAAAAAAAAAAAAAAAAAAAAAGCCTGCCTAGAAAGGCTGCAGATGTGTTTTTAGCATAGCCTGCAGAGGACAGCAGATCATATCACCACTCAAGTTTAGTGCAAAGAGATGCATACACAGAGAACTGGCAAAAAAATCTAGTGTGGCTCATTACTGAGATGCTTTTGCTATGGAGTTGGGCATTTTCTTCTTAACTCCTAAGATGGTTGTCATAACCTCCTCAGATGTATTTCTTCTACATACCTACAACTGCTCTTAAATAACCATGTTTAGAAAAAGTATTTGTTAAGCAATAATGAAATATAATCTTTAGAGAAAAGTAGTCTTTATTTGTAAACTAAACATTTCACATATGAGCTCTTGCCTACTATTCTAAAAGCCACAGCAGGTACTCTGAGTGAGATCCAAACTAAATCTTGCTGTAAAGTTTCAGCATGCAAGCCATTGTATAAACTGTATATAACTTGTTTGAAATGACACTGAAACAGCTGGAACGGAATTCTTTACATGTTTTGATGCTATTTAAAATGCTTTTCCACTATATGTCTGTAAAGTGCCTCCAACTTCATTATTAGCAACACTACACAATTGGTTTATTTGTTACAGGAGCTTTTAAAGAAAAGATTTCTTTCCTCAGTGCCAAGACAAAGGCCTGGGCACTGGCTTATGTGCAATAAGCAAGACAACAGTTATGGGTGGGGAAATCCCAATTCAATGAGGCAAACATTCTCACCCAAATTACTCGAAGAGGAAGAAGACAGGTAACTCTCTTACATGCCTCCACTTTTGACACACACAATGAGAAGCACTTACACTTCATGTCTACTGTCTTACACTGTTTCCTCTGTAGAGTTTCTATCAAACTTTGTAAAAAGAAAATTCAATGTATTAATCCTCATCTTACAGGAGATTCTCAACAAATAAACATTCAAGAGAATTTAGGTTTCTTCTTAGTGCAACAGACAGCTGATTTTCATATAATTCCACATTAAAAAAAAAAAGCAGGAAGACATACAAGCAGGAATTCAAACCTTCTACTGGCTTACTTGCCTCTGTGTATAAAAACTTGGTCTAATAATTTGGGGATTTTGGAAACCCCTGTACAAAGCAAAAGACGAAATTATCAAGGAGAATGCTTCCACACATGCTGATTATTCAGAGTACACTCAAATATCACTAAATGAAGGAGAGGGGGCAATATCTAAAAGGGCAAGAGATAGAAAGTGCTGTTTAAAAATCAGATCTAGTTTACATTTTCAGCAAGCTGATGTTCTGTTAACACACTTGCCCTAAACATGCACAACATCTGGCCCACCGAGAGCATTGCAGAGGAACACCCAAGGAAAACAGCTACATAAAGACTTCAGTGTACTCCACAATCCACTGTAAGATTTAATACAAACTGTCATAACAAGAGGCATCTTCTCAAAAAAAGGGAGGCGAGCCCAGCTCTTTCAGCCAACTGCTTGCACCATTAGCTCAATCACGATAGCAGATACAATTACAATTGCCTCAGCGCTGTGCCAACATCCCTAACACAGAAGATTTTTTACTACAGAGTGACACTCCGTGAAAAAAATAAAAACAAACCATTGTTATTAATGCAGAAAAAAGAGTATTCAAATAACATGGACTTTCCTATGCACAATATCCACATAATAAACTGCAGAATGTGCATTATCAAGCAGTTTCTCACATGCATTTGCCTACTAACCATTCTTCTGCGCCAAATTCCAAATTTTCAACTCTGAACACTTCAGAAAACTGTCAGGTGATTTGGTGTCAATTCCACCCATATAACCCAAACTACACCGCCACTAAATTAGCATTTCCCCTTTAATGTGAGTTTCCTTCTCCCACTTCCCTAGCATATTTATACTCGTGTTGACACTGAGTTGTTGAGCAAATTAGGCAACATTTCCCTCAGCTTCTCAACAAAACTGCGACTGTTGTTAACATCTGGTTCTAAATCTAGACGTCACTAAATATAACACAAAACTATGCTTTATGTGTAAAAACGGTAACATGGCATAGCTGTTATATTTCAAATGCATTCATATCCCACATACCTGAAGAGCTACACCACCAGCTCACTGAAACTACGAAGGCCTGATCTCTCGATGGAGATGCAACAAAGAGAAAGTAAAATAAACCTCAAAGTATTTTGTTAACAGGCAGCATATACAGGGAATATTAGGCGAATTAAGAGTTTTACTGATTCACATTGCTCAGAAAAAAGCATCCAATTGCTCAGAAAAAAGCATCCGGAAATCAGGTGATAAGAACCTCTTTATCACATCTCAAACACACTGCACATTTTGGTATTAAGCCATCTTGCTACAAACTGTAAACGAGAAGAATATAAACCGTCCCAAAATATTTTCTCTCAAAGAAATAAGGGTCTGACCTCAGGAAATACACGAAAGAAAACAATGCCAAAACAAAACCCAAAAATCTTTGCACAATAACTGCCACGGAAATTAACCCCAAACTGTTCGCTGTACGCACGATCCACTCAGGACAGGAGGCATTTTCCTCAACTTTTTGTTTTTGTGGTCTGCACGGGCAGGTTTGAAGCAGAATCAAACCCTAGCGCTTCATTGTGTGCCACCAGCTACCAAAGGCATTCGGCCTTCTCGCTGCTCTCTCAGGAAGCGGTTATTACCTTTAAGAGCACTAAAAAAATAACACAAGTTTTTCGTACGTTCGAACAAAGCCCGTGTGATCCCAGCCACGCAATGGCCCGTGGGGTCCGAGCGCCGCCCCCGTCTCCGCTCCCCCCGAGCCGGAGCCCATTGTAGCCCCGGTGCTGCGTCCGCCCCCGTCTGCCCCGGGCCCCCGAGGCTCCCCCGGGCACCACCGCGGCCCCGCACACCCCGCCGGGCCGGGGTCGGCCCCCCCCGAGCGCACAATGCCGCCCCTCCCTCGCCCGCTCCCCCGGCGCCACCGCCCCTCACGGCGCTCGCTGTCCCCACCTCGGCGCCGCTCCCGGGCGGACACAAAGGCGGCGAGGCCGCCGCGCAGGCCCCGCGCCGCCCGGTGACCTGCCACAACATGGCCCCCTCCCTCCTCCTCCTCCTCCTCCTCCTCCTCCTCCCCCTCCCCTCCCTCTCCCCTCCCTCGGCGCGCAGCCGAGCCCGCAGACAAAAGGGGGCTGGAGGAAGGGGGGCCCGCCCGCCCGCCTGCGGCCTTCCCAGCGCGGCGCCGGCCCCCCGGGGGTACTCACGGGCTGGCTGGCGGCGATGGAGCCGGAGCGGCCGCTGGGACACGCCTGCCCGCCCGCCGGCCCCTTCCTCCTCCTCCTGCCGCTCCCGCTGGGCGCCGCTCCTTCCTGCCTCCCCTCCCGCCCGCCCGGGGCTCACAACAACATGGCGCGGAGGGACAGGGACAGCGAGAGCGCGGCTGAACCTCCCCGGCCGCTCCCCCCGGCCGCCGCCGCCGCTCGGCCCCGCCGCCCCTGCCCGCCCCGGCCCAGCCGCGCCTGCGCGCCCCGGCCCGGCCCGCGGGGAGGCGGAGGGAGGAGGCGGCGGCCCCCGGCCCCTTCCGCCGCGCATGCGCCGCCCGCCGCCCCTCAGCGCGGGCGCCGCGGCAGGGGAATGTCCCCGTCCCTGCCCTTCCCGCCGGCACACAGCGTCAGTGTCCGGCTCTGCGTGGGTGTGCTCACTCTCACTTACTGTGCCCACCTCTGGGATCCTCAGTGCAAGAAAGACAAGGAACTAATGGAGAGGGTCCAGCGGAGGCCACAAAGATGATGTGGGGTCGGGAGCATCTCCCATATGACAAGACACTGTGGGAACTGGGCCTGTTCAGTCAAGAAAAAACAGAGGGGAATCTCATTAATGCATATAAATATGTCAAAGGCAGGTGCTCAGAATCATAGAATTTACTGAGTTTGAAGGCACTCATCAGGATCAAGAAGTCCAACTCCTGGCCCTGCACAGGATGACATTCCAAGAGTCACATCATGTGCCTCAAAATGTTGTCCAAGTGCTTCTTGAACTCTCTTAGGCTTGGTGCTGTGACCACTCTCCCGGGGAGCCTGTTCCAGTGTCCAGCCAACCTCTGGGTGAAAAACCTTTTCCTGATATGTAACCTAAACATCCCCTGACAGCTTCGAGCCACTCCCTTGGATCGTGTCCCTGGTCACCAGAGAGGAGACATTGCTGCTTGCCCCTCCACTTTCCCTCATGAGGATGTTGAAGACTGAAATGAAGTCTCCCCTCAGTCTCCTCCAGCCTGAAGTGCCTGGCTGGTGCCAGACTCTAAGGGGTGCCCAGTGACAGGAGCAGTGGCAATGAACTAAAACACAAGAAGTTCACCTCAACAGGAGGAAGAACTTTACATTGAGAGTGGCAGAGCACTGGAAAAGGCTCCCCAGGGAGGCCATGAAATCTTAATCTCTGGAGACATTCTGTGACCCTGCCTTGGCAGGGCCTGCACTAGATGATCTCCAGAGGTCCCTTACAACTCTAAGAGTTCTGTGATCCTGTGATTTTAGGCCTTTCAGGAAATGTGGCGGTGGGAGGTGGTGCCCACCTGAGGGCCTGGGAGACAAAGGGGAGGTGAGCCCTGTTTGAGGGGTCCCCAGTGGCCCCTGGTGACTCCTGAGGTCCCCACACCACCCACGGGATGTGTGTTTGCATGTGTGTGTTACACCAAACAAAAATGCATCTCAGCAGTTACTAATTTATTAACTGCTGTGCTAATAGTTGTTGTGTGGTGATTTTGGGCAAAGACCCAATTATTCCCTTCTCATGAGAGAGTTAAAGATGGCATCACTGTACAGCATGGAGGTGCTGTTGGTAAATACAGGTCTGGTGCTAGTAGGCATTGCCAGCACTGCGTGTTCATAACCTCAATCATGATGAGCATAAATTCTGCATATTCAGCAGCCCCTAGAAATTAGAGGGATCTCTGCATGTCAGTGACATTTTAAAACCTGCATTTCACAAGAAAATCCCCTATTTTGCCTTTTTAGCCATTCTTCAAGAGCCTGGTTACAGAATGCTCCATTGCAGCAGTGACAGATACCATCCCCTGATCAAACCTTAAGACCAAACGTGGCCCTGGGTGCCGTGGGCACTGCACCGCCGCTGCTGCTGACCCACCCCTGGCTGTGCGGGCAGGGCGGAGCCAGGCCCCGCTGTCGCAGGGACTCCAGGCCCCGAGCGGGGCTGCAGGAATAGCACCTGAACTGGTGCTACTGCTGGCACAGCAGTTGTGTGGATGAGATGTCTGTGACTACCAACTGTGTTCTTAAAAATAGAGATGTCTCAAAGGAGAAAATCCTCACTGTTTTCAGTATTTATAGACATGGTTAAGAACATAAAAGTTCCCAGCTCCTGATAAAGATAGAAACATTTCTGCAAGAAATGAAAATGATTTCTTGAGTCTAATACTAGTCAGCTAAATACTCGGATGTCTGCAGCCTGCTGCCACTCACGTGGCTAATCTCTGTGATCCCCAGCGTCCCATCCCACTGCCACCTGGGGCTGTCTCCAGGGAGGCTGCAGGGCTGGAAAGCCAATTCCTGTGCTTACTGAGGAGAGAAGGCCTTTAAGTCACAGCCTCCAAGCCAGCCCTTCCCTTCATGCAGACCAGCTGGGACTGAAGGAAACCCTGTTATGCTCTTGGCATCTTGAACACTTACAGCAGCTGGTCTGCATTATACCAGCTCTCCAGCTCTTACCCTTCTGGGGACCCTGTTTGTCCTCAATAATTATAATCAGTGTTTATATAATGCATCAAATCTTCACAAAGAACTCAACGTGCATTTGAAAAGCATAAGCTTGAATGATTTCCACATCAGTGGGCTTCTCAGTGTGCTTTTTCTCAGAAAAACCCAACCTGATCATGAAACAGAAAAATGTTCAAGTGCAATCAGTTTGGGATTTGATCTGATAAATACAATTATTTGATTATTTTCTAAAGTATCTTTTTTAAAAAAGAGAATTAAACAATTCCACCATGACACATCTCACAATTTGATAGTGGCACTAAAGTTTTTGACTCATGCTAAAATAGTTCAATAAATGCCTTTCTCTCTTACCTTTGTTCTGAGTGGAAACTTTAAAAATACTTAATGCTTTAGATAGTTTTACTTGATATCAGTCCATTACAAAATGTTTTTCGTAGCTATTCCTCTTGCTAAGGATGTATTCACAGTTGTCTGGGCTCTGCTTACACTCCAGACATTTCAGATAAACTCCTCCAACACAGTAATGCTTTGGTTTCTGTGAATAAGTATCCTCAATGAAAAATACTAAAAAAGATACACCGTCTACAGTGTAAGACAGTAGCCAAGGATATAGAAAGCCTGGATGCCATTGCCTTCCTCCAGAGTCTTCCTCTGACATCCTGGGTAAGGCACTTAACTGAGGAGCACTCACAGAAACTGAAAGCTGCAGCTCGAACCATCCCTGCTCAGCTAGTGCCTATTCATAAAGAGGTCTACATTCTCTAACTTCAGGACCTAAAACTCTGGACATAAACAGAATTTATCCTGCTGTGCCACGACATTTATGTCCCCCAGCAGTTTTGACAAACAGCGCTGTTGGATCTATCAGAGTAGCAAATATTTAACCTGTATTAATTAAAACGAAGGTATTCTGCCATGAAAATGAAACAACTAGATGTGGCAGACCCTCTCAAACCATCTCCACAAAAAATGCAGCTTGCACTCTTTTAAAACGGAGTGTGTGACATCCTTCACTCCCAGGATGGGGGGAGCACCCAGATTTGATTTCTTTGCTCAAGATTTACAGGCATTACTTCCTTGGAAAAAGTCCCCAGATCAGCAGCCTACTTTGGCTGCCCTCTGCTGCAGCTGGTCTGTTCTGCAGGGAAGAAGTCCAGATCTTCATCTCAGATCTTCTGCTTGCTGGCCTTGCAGTCAGAGAAGCATCGAGTTTGGGTTGGAAGGGATTTAATGACCCTCTAGTCCAAACCCCAAATCTAACTATCCGCTGTCTAATCCCCAGTCTGGCTGTCATCCTACATCTTAAGAGGAGCAGTCATGGATGTGTGAACCTCTGAGTCTGTGAAACATCAGCTGCAGTTAACTACCTACACCTTCACTGAGGGACAGCCCTGCAGCTCGGGGGCCATTGGAGCTGTGCGTCCAAGTTCCAGAGCAGGGCCTTGGAATGGTGCTTTATATCCTTAGCATGTCCCTTGTGAGCTACATCTTGATAAAGTAGGATGATCTGGATGTATGTTTCATGCATTTGCAGGAGCAGATCCCATCCTGAAGTTAACTTTCCTACATCACTACTGCATACCAAATCTAGGCACCCAATGAATTGGGTTCTGCATTCTATTTTGTCAAGAGACTTAATTGATAAAATCAATGAGTCTGAAATGCTGCAGTCACTAGATATGCTGCTAGATGCATTGCTATAGGAATTAATTTGTATTTCATGTTTTAGTCTGGCAGTGACCATAATACACAGGCAGATTTACTGCAGTAAGAGCTCTGTCCCAGTGAGCCCAGGCTCCCCCTTGGCTAATCTGTAGCCAGAGCCTCAGAGAAACAGGCTTAGGAGCTGCAGACTCTTTTCACAGTGAGACTTTCCTGTCTGCATGGTTTTGCCCCACCATTGCTTCAGAAGCACAGCCTTTCCCTGCCACAGCCATTGATGTGCTAAGTCAGGGCTGAGCTTCTGTTCTATTGCTACTGACCACTAACCTGCCCAGCCTCTGCTCAGCCTCAAGTTCTGCAGCTTCTCCTTGTACTGATACTGTTGTCTGAGTTCCCTCTATCTTCACAGCCTGTCTCAGCCCTCTCTTCTGATATGGAAACATTTGACCCACATTATGCAATTGCATCCATTGTCTAGTTTTAATGTTTAAAACAACATGTTTTAAGCTTTTAATCCCATATGTGGGAAGAACACTTCTGAGTTACTTATCCTTCAAATTTCCCATTTAGCACAAAAACCGGTACAAAAAGGCCTTCCCCTAGTATTATTCCCATAAACTCATATGACAACAGCCAGCCTCTGAGTATGCTGAAAAGGCCAGTCTGCTCTATTCCTCAAAATTGTGATATTATTTCCATTTGTTTCCCCCTACCTGTATGTGCACCTGTAAATTTCTTCAAGGAATGCCACATGATCTGTTTTTTATGGTCTAGACAGCAACTGACATAACATACTGAGCTAGTGCACTTTAGTTTAGCACCTACAGAAAATTCACAATTGTATTATAGTAAATTTTGTCACAAATCCCATTTTTGAATGACTCATTACTATACTACTGTTCTAAAATGCTGGCTTGCCATTCTGTCGCACACATGGCCATTGCTCCTGTAGACATTATTAGCAAGACAATAATTCTGCAAGAACAAGAACAAGATATTTAAAAGAGATGCATTAGAGGAGGTGTCAGTGAGTGGCGTGCACAGCCCTGCAGCACATGAACTTGTCCCAAGAACGAAATGTCTCTCCTGAAAATGCTTTGCTAAGTAAGTCTATGCTATAATGGTGGAGGAGACTTGTTTCTCTTGAAGGATGGCTTTGGTCTCCAAGTCATTCATCCCCTCATAATTGGCTGAGGTCTGAACAAACTTCATAAACATACCTCAGATTCACAGCCACCAGAGACTGCTACTGTAACACAACCAGAGTCATTAATGGCATCCCCTCATGTACATGAATGAATGTCAATAGGTGTGGAGAGAAAAGCCAGAAATAATGCCAGCTGTTTTTTATTCACATTCACTTCATTCACAACAGAGTGGCATCAATGCTTATCTTTAAAAAAAGAGCCTGCATCTCTCAATAAAAGTATATTTTTCTTTCCAGTGGAGAATTAAATTACAGGAACTCTCCATGATCGAAGCAGTCTGTGGCTCTTAGAGCTGAAGATTGAATATGATAGTACAAAGAATGAAACCTCAGAGTTGGGCATCAAATTAATTGTCACTCATTTCATATATTAAGTAGTAATGAGTAAACATTGTAATTTCTAAAAGGAGGAGAAAAGTTCAAAGAAATATCCGAAGCAATGGAAGCAAGCACAAGAACTCTGAGTAATAGGGAAGTTTTTGTTTGTTGCTCACTTAGGATGACATAATTCAGCCATATCAGAGCAAGGAAGAGTGGGAAGAATGCATTTTTTTTCTCTCTCCTAGGGAAATACATTTTAAGAACCCTAAGAGCATATCCACAAATTTGGATTTTTTTGCATCAAGTTTCACTAACTTGCATGAGCTAGAGCTTCTCTGTATCTTCAAAAATGCGAAGCTGTAGTGCAAAGGATAAACTAGAAGAAAGATCTGCAACAGTACTTTGACTTACATAATTTCATGTCTTAGGTTCATTTACACCCTTCTACCTCTTGCCATATCAAATACTGATCCTCCCAATTGCCAAAGGTTCTTCTGACAGATCTCTGAACCAGCAGCCTTGACACCAAGTGGACTTTGCTTAGGGTAACATTTGGATATCTGCAGTCATCTCTGCTCTTCTGGTGTAATCACTAGGCTATAATTTTTTCTTCTATCTTAACTGCACCTGAAGCTCACAAGAATTTCCTGTTCTTATACAGTGTCAAGGGGGCCCAACCACAAGCAACCAGATGACTGGACACGTCATTTAAATACCAAACTGGAGCACAGATATATCAGCTCAGAGCTAGTTCAGACCTCTGTTCTGACTCATCATTATAGCATGAAGACATACCCACTGGTTCCCATTTCCACAGAGAGAACCCAAACCTCCTTCTGTGCCAAATATGCCTTCAGAGCAGCAAGGCACAGCACAGTGAGTGTAGAATGCCAGACACAGACTGAGGAAGGGAAATTCCATCTTGCTTCCTGAGCATAAACAAATGGTTGAGCACTGTAATACTGAAAAGTAGGTGCCAATGTTATGCACATATTACATAAATAATAACAGTGTTTTCATACCTCTGTGGGCTTACCTTTAATTATATCTGCAGGTTTTACAGACTTCTAAAGTACTTCTCTTGTTTCTGATGCACCCTTCTTCCTAGGCAGTTAGTCAAATACAGAACAAAATATGAAATTCATTGAGCTGAAACAACGTGGTCTTAAATATTACAAAATTCAAGTTCTTTTTGTGAGTCAGCTCTCCCTCTTGTAGCATAGGACCCTTGTCTTCAGCTAATCTATTATCAGGGCCCAACAGCTGTTTGTGCATCTGCACCCCCCAGTGCTGGGGTGGGGACCCAAGGGTGAGCCAGCATCTGGAGCAGAAAATGGAAAAGGCAGGGTGAGAGGGAAGAGAAATGCTTTGTTTTCCTGTGGGAGCTGCTGGGGGAGGACTCCACCACCCAGCCAGCTGTACCTTTGCTGTCTCTGTGACACCTGGAACAAAGAGCTTTGCAAGTGGGAAGCAGAGATTAGCGCTTCATCAAATGGGAATAATCAATTCCCATTTCCCCGGCACAGGAAAGGCACAGGAAAAGTAGGCACGAGACCACACCCTGCAGCTTGCTTTGCCTACTGGCTTGAGCTGGCTCCAGACAGAAATCCAGTTTGTCTGGAAAACTTCTTCCCTTGTAATACATCCTGTTAGTGGATTGCAAATCAGGAAGTTTTTATGTGTAAATAAGAGGTGCCTTTCCACTCATTTTGGCTAAGGACTAAGAATTAGAGGACATCATCTGTAGATGCATCCAATTTTCATTCAAGGGAACAGTGCTACTTAAGAGTGATTCCTGTACATCCATGTTACATCATGCTGACTGCATCACTGACAAGCGTGATTAAGGAGCTATAATCTCTAGACCAGGAAGAGTCCTCCAAATCTTTTAGCACAGTTCTTTCCTTCATAAGATCTCAAGTGAAAATTTACCAAGTGGAATGAAAACCTGGTTCCCATCTCCCACGCATACTTCCCCTGGAAGGCCAAGAAAAGATGCTTAATCCATTTCATTCTCCCTTTTATTTATATATATTTTTAGCTTTAACCAAAGCATACAGATGGGAGGAATTCGTCTCAACACATCACTATCTTCCCAAGATCATTAGTTCGTCTGTTGGTAAAAATGCACAAGATGAAGCATTAGTTGGAAAATACATGTTTGTTGCAACCTCACAAAGCAGCAGCCAGAGATGTTAAAGAGTGCCATAACTTACTTGACTTTTCCAGGCAAACATTGGTTTTCCCTTTATATTTGACAGTCTAAGTGATGTTTTAGTTAAACAGCATTAAAATTACCCCCTTGTCCTAGCTCTTTGAGAAGCTAGGCAGTTACTGGACACTGGCTGAGCCCCCGTGACCCTGACTAAGCTTATCCCAGGAGATAACTTCACAGGGCTGAAAGCATGGATGGCCCAGAGCCCATCATACAGCTTATAGCCACTCCACAAAGAAATTGTTTTGGGCATGTAGGGGCAAACCCTGGCCTCATGCTGGCCCTGACTGCGAGCTGAAGCACATCCCACCCCTGCGTGGGGGGAGAGCAGTGCAAGGGTGATCTGCCTCACACGTGTTGACAGCAGCAGTGCCAGGCAGGGATAAGCCACCCAGCCCCACCCTGCACTCCCGACTCTGGCCCAGGGAAAGCAAACAGGTGGAGGCAACTCACAAAACTTTCACCAGTGCTGCAAGCAACCTTACCCTATTTTCCTTCCTGGCTGTTGTTCTCCATGTGCTTTCCCTAGTCTCCTACTAGTAGGGCAGGTCCTCTGCTGTGCCACACCACCAAAGCTGGTGCTTCCCTCACTTTTGTGATTAAGAAGAAGAAAACAGGCAGGTGGGCAAACAGCCCTTCAGTCCTCGGGGTTATTGGGAAGACGTGGCAGCATTGGGGCAGGCTGGGGAAGGGAGCTGCCTTCTGTGTGCCCTAAATGTCACTTCTGATCCCAAAAATAAGGATCAGTTTTCATGAAGATTTTAAGGAACTCAGTTTAGTACCTGCAGTTACTATGTCCCCTTTTCACCTGAGGAAAACTGGAATTATTTGGGTCAATGTTATTATGATGTTTCTAACAAAAATTGTACAGAGAAAACAATTTTATTATAAAATGCTACCTTACAGAATGAATATAGATTAACAGGTTAAGCTCTAAGCATGTGTTGAAAAAGTTTATCTTAAAAATAATAAAACTATCTTGTGTTAGTGAAGGTATTATTGTGCATCTACTCAGAAATGTAGGAATGCATTTCAGTGATTAAAATAGAATTTTGGCATGTTTAAGTTCTATTTTTAAACGTGTTTCCTAAAAAGTTTTCATGAAAATGTTTATTTGTATTCTGGTAATGATAGCATTCATTTGATAAAGACTTTGTATAGGACAAGAAAATCTGATCTTGAATTAAGCTTAAAAAATAAATTAAACTTAATTCCAACATTTAAAAGGCATTCTTAAGAGTACAAACTAATGCAAATAAATTATTAAGGCTAAATTGCTAGGAAAAGAAAACAGGACAGATTGTGTGTGTGTATACAACAACACACACACACACACACACACATATTGTGTGTGTGTATATACATATATATATAGCTATAAACCCAGGAAATACAGAATGAAGAAATTAGTATATTTTTCTTCAGTTGCTGAAAGAAAAAGTACCAATAGCCCTTGATAGATTATCTCGACCTGTGCAAGCAGCTGTGGGATCAGTACTTTTCCCAAGTTGTAAATATTTCTTTTCAGTTGTGGTTCTCATTTCATCAGTGTTTCATCTTACTCCATCAGTATCTTCTAGAGCAGCTATTGTCATAGAATCATTAAGGCTGGACCTCCAAGACCATCAAGTCCAACCTTTGACCAAACACCACCATGCCACCTAAATCCTAGCACTAAGTGCCACAACCAGTTGTTTCTTAGTCACCACCAGGGATGGTGACTCCACCACTTCCCTCTGCAGCCCATTCCAATGCTTAACCACATGTTCAAAAAGGTGAAAAAATTATTCATGATAACCACTGTTGACTTTCTTTGATGCAGCTGTGGCCATTTCCTCTCATCCTCAACACTCTTTATTATCTTTCACAGTGGTGGCTAGATTGAGTTCTAGCTGAGCTTTCACCTTCCTGATTTTCTCTCTACATGACCCAATAACATTCTTGTATTCTTCCTGAGTTGCCTGTCCCTTCTTCCAAAGGTCATAAACTCTCTCTTTTTTTTTTTTTTTTTTTTTTTTTTTTTTTTTTTTACCTGAGTTTCAGCAAAACCTCCCTATTCAGTCAGGCTGGTTTCTTTCCCACTGACTCATCTTTTGGCACATAGGGACAGCTTGCTCCTGAGCCTTTGAGATTTCCTTCTACCTGAATCCCATTGTTTTTAAGGAGTTCAGTATGACACTAGCAGCTTCCTCTTGAACATATAATATTCAGTGCCTAATTGGAAACATGAGATACGAAATACATTTTAAGAAAGAATATCTATAAAACAAAAGCAAGCCTTTCAAAGTTTAATAGCTGCAGAGCCAGAATATGCTGAGCCCTTGCTTGGCAGGAGCAGGGAGGCTCAAGCTCAGCTGCAGGCTGTTTGCAGACCCAGACAGGGAGCACTAACTCAGCTCATGGTAAATTATTGGCTCTAAGATTCACTCTTAAACCCCCAACTTCAGATCTGCTATTGTATTATGACAGGGAAAGGCAGTTACTCTAAATACAAACAAGCTCAGTTTTAGTGATGATTCCTGTTGTGAACCCTAGGGCTATCCTGCATCCTCAGAAATGTCATTTCTACCCCACCACCATACGCCCAGTAGCCCAAGCTGTGTTTTTGTTTTGCTAGCTGCAGCTCACATTGGCATTTTTAAAATCCCAGCCAGAGCTCTGCTGCACAAGGAGCCCTGTTTTTATGCCAGAGGCACTGTTGCCTTGGGGGCAACCACACCCTGCTGGCCCCTGGGCACATCATGAAAGAAACTGGTGGGTCCAGGCCAACTCCTCTGGGATGGAGGCCCAAAGCTGCACTCTTTCAAGGCTCAGGTGTGAGAAGAGCCAGGATGCACTGGGGATGTAGAGCATTAGAGTCAAACCCATGGGGCACCTGTTCCCCAGGCAGATACCTCTCAATGAATCCTCTTTCCTTTGTCTGTTTTCACACAGGATATCTGGGCTATGTTGTCTGTCTGCCCCAATTTTTCTTCTGGGCTTGAGATGCATTTCTGAACTCCACTTTCCTGGCCTTTATTTCCTCTCTGTTTTCAGTCAGGCATCTCTACTTGTATGGCAAGCACAGGCATCAAGATCTGCCTGCAACTGCAGTTCAAATCTTGCATTTTGGAGGTGAGAGTATTCAACCTGAATTTGTGGGTTTCCATGTTCTTAAGTAGAGAAGGCCATCAAACCCACTTTTATGTCCTGAATGAATTCTCTAACCATTAGTACCTCTCATCCAACTTGATGTTTGTTGTTTGGTGTTTCTTTTTTAATTAAAAAAGAAACAATCTTGATCTCTGCACAAATTTATTAGTATTGGTGTCTACCTCCAAAGAAAGTTACGGGCGATGGTTTTGGCCACTCCACTCTCCGATTACAGGTTATTTTTAATCCCTTCTAGAGATTTGTAACTCTTTTCCAAGCGTGGGACAGGGAAACTAAGCCCATAACTGTGTTCCAAATAATACTCCTGGGACCTAAAATTAAATATTGCAAAATATTTGCCCACATGTTTTGCCTAGTTTTTACCACTGACATTGACCTTTACTTTAAATTAGTCCTCATAGTTACTCTTGAGACAAAAAAAAAAAAAAACATAAAGACATTAAGGAGACTGTTCATTCCCAGCTCGAATATCGTCTATTTGTGCTGTCTTAATGTTGAAGAAGTAATATGTACAGTGGGCTTTCTTTTCAGGCAGGAATGCGAAATACCAAACCCAAATGCGGACTGAGCCATGTTGCATTATTGCTCGGGACCAGTAGATGGCAACCACCCCTTGCAGTGTCAAAGGTAAGTGAGAATTGTTCAGGTAGGCGATGTATTAGGCGACAGCTTGAGCAGCAAAGCTCTGCTACTCCACACGAGGAGAAGGCAGAACTTGTGTTTTTTACTCCTTCTTATACCTCTCCCTTTGGGAAGGGAGCAGTGAGTTGTCCTTTTCCACACTCAGTTTTGACAAATTATAATTGTGACAATTCATTTGAGTAAACCATCTGACGCTGCTCCTTGCTGCTAATATCAGTCAAAAAAGAACAAGACAATGGGGAAAAAAAAGTCCAAAGCATTGGACTGCATTTATTAGACTACCTTAGCTTCCACAGGAATAGCCTCAAGTTCTTATCATTATTAATTAGATTCCTTATTACTTTAGGTGGAAGCAGTTAGAACTCAGTAACAATGTATCTGGGATTGGAAATAGACTTCCCTCTAGGAATTGACTGAGGCTATTGACATACCAGTTAATTAATTCTCATTATATGAGGGGCCTTACAGAATTTTTTTTACATGATCAAGTTGGAAGACATTCTAATTTTTTTTCCCTACAACATTAGACTAAAAGTTATTAATTTCCAGGAGCAAGAACAGTAAAGGTTTGGAAAAATCCCCTCCAAGAACCTTGCATTTACACTTCAGAACAGAAGTTCCTTCATTAAAACAGAAGAAGAGTTAGAGAAATACAAGGATAACTTTACTTGAAGGACACTTAACTAGCGGTAGTCATATGAAATTTTCCTTTAGCGTTGTTTTAACCATATTTTGTGCCTTTGTTTTCAATAAGGAGTGGTATACATAATACATGTGTTGATGCACACAGGAGTGTCAGTAGTGCAGGAAAAAACCCTAGACCTTTGAACCCCCAGAGGATTCCTGCATTGCCTTACAGTGTCATTTGCAATTTAAAGAAGAATACACTACAAATAGCTAAACCAGACAAGAAGAGCACCGTCACTTAGCAAAAACAAACCAAAATACACTGCATTACTGGGATGCCTCCCTCCAAGTTCTCAACCACTTTGCAAACCATTAACTTGAAATGTGTTAATTTGCACCCTTGCAGTACAAGGTGTATGTTTTTCTCAGAACTCACACCTTTGCTGGGAAAGCTTAAAAAACCTACTTGACAGATAAAGTATAAGCTTTCACTTTTGTTGCAGCTACCCCTTGATCAGCTGTGAATTTCTATAAGGGACTTTGAAATTAGGAGAAAACCAGCTGGTATCCATTTCCTAGTGAATACTAGAGAGGTGATGTAGGAATAGCTCCTGAAATCCTTTACGAAACCCAGCAAACTTTTTTCATTGTTTCCTTAATCTAATAATCACACTTGTACTCTAAATCCCTATACTTTTTAATGAGATTTAAGAGCTTTTTTTCTTCTTTAGAGAACTTAAAGTCATTGAACCTGATTGTAAAATTTGAGCACCTTTATTTGCCTTAGCATGAAAAACTGTATGAGTTGTATCTGTTGCTTTTGTTGTGGACCCATGAGTTTTGTTAAGGGTCCAGGAGTTACCCTGGACTCTTTTTGCAGAGAATTGCAAAGCTAGTTAGAAATTTATTTTTTTTTTTGCAAAAAGGCAAAGAAAGAGAAGTCTAAATGATTTAGAAGAAATTTTTAGAGAAACAATATAAATACCGCTCTGTTTATAGTCATGCTTTTTTTAGCTCAAATATTTGAGAACAGATAGTTTTAAAGATTCAAGATCTGTGGTTGCTGTGAAGGGCAGAGAAAGGTGTCACTGCTGGTACTTGTGGCAACAGAAGTTTGCAAGAGACCTCCAAGGACAGTAACTGTCCAGTAAAGTTTAGTTCATGTTCAAGGAATCCATGTGGAAGTTCCCTTCCACTCTACTTCGTACACATCTCAGATCACAAAATACACCCTCATGCACTGTAATAGTCATATTTATGGCAGAACCTGCCTCACGGTCTGGAATTTTATGTGTTAGGTATCTAAGTAAGGATCAGAGGTATCTTCAAAAACTTGTACCATGTTTCTGTCACATGTGCATTGAAATGTGTGTACAATGAGCTGTGACAAAGTGCTCTGAAGATTGTGGTCTGGTAGGAGTGTGCACACCTTATGTACAATGGTAAAAAGACCCTGGAAAATGTAATTGTAGCCTCTTCACTTTTCTCCACCTCCACTTCCTAAAGTTGGAAACAGCTCGTATTGCCCCCTACTGCAGTGCAGAAGAAGTGTCTCTGGACTGTTTTTAGCAAAACCTTTCTGTTTCTTTGATCTTTGAAATGTTCCTTGTTGAGCAAAGCCTTAGCATGATGGCCAGCAGACTTGTTTGATCATGAAGAATGAAGAATGTGAAGAATGAAAATACGATTGAGCACTGAGGCAAGTGCTTGTACATTGACTTTTCAGCAAAGAATAAAGTACAGATTTGCATGGGGACTTTGCTTACCTGATCCTTATTTCACATGCTGTTTGAGGCATGATTTGAAGGAGAGATAACCAGGATCACAGTCCAGTAATGTGCTGAGTGATTTTGAGGTCGTGCTGGATACTATCCATTACTATTGCTTGCAATGAGATTCAGGGATAATCGAACTTGGTATAATAAATTACCAAGATAAGATAGGTAATGAAAGAATGTGAAGTGCAGAAGATAGGTTTGTGCTTCTCAACAGTGTTCAGTGTGACTTCTGTAATTATTAACTAAACCTTAAAGCCTGAGGTAGTCCTTATTCAAATGCCTTAATCCTTTTTCAGATTCTCTCCTTACAACATCTCCTGTCTCCTAACATTTCCACAATGAGAGAAAGGAAGGCAACAGATCCACTCCATTCATCCACAGATCTGACTGAAGGGAAGGAGAAGTTAAGACTGAAACAAGAGGTCGGCCTGATTAGCGGCGTGTCATTAATTGCAGGTACCATGATAGGCTCAGGGATCTTTATGTCCCCTGAGTGGGTACTGCACCACATGGGGAACCCTGCCAGCAGCCTGCTGATCTGGGCAGCATGCGGTCTCCTGGCCATGTTTGGAGCCTTGTCGTACGCTGAGCTTGGAACAATAATTAAAGAGTCTGGAGGAGAATATATTTACATTTTGAGGATTTTTGGTTCCTTTCCTGCTTTCCTTTTCGCCTACACTTCTGTCATCCTGGTGAGACCAGCTGGTTTGGCAGCTGTCTGTCTGAGCTTTGCTGAGTACGCCATTGCGCCGTTCTACCCAGGGTGCTCATCTCCGCAGGCTGCCGTCAAATGTACAGCTGCTGCCTGCATCCTGATTTTAACTATCATCAACTGCCTCAACGTGAGGCTGGCAACATCTGTTATGAACGTTTTTACAGCTGCCAAACTCTTGGCTTTGTTGGTAATCGTGGTGGGTGGGTTGGTGCTGCTTGCCAAGGGACAAACTCAGAGTTTTCAGAATGGTTTTCAAGGCACCACTGCAGGTATTGGGGCAGTTGGAGTGGCGTTTTACCAGGGGCTCTGGTCCTATGATGGATGGAACAACCTAAATTATGTAACTGAGGAACTGAAGAAGCCTGAGGTGAGTGAATGAGTGAGCAAGCTGGGTTTTACTTACTTAATCCTGCTGTTAATATGTTTGATTCTATCTGTGATTGTGTTAAGAGTGGTAATCAAGGGATTTACAGTGAGGATGCCCCATCCCCAGAAGTGTTCAAAGCCAGCTTGTGTGGGGCTTTGAGCAACCTGGTGTAGTGGAAGGAACCCCTGTTCATTACATGGAGATTTAAACTAGATAATCTTTAAGGTCCCTTCCAATCCAAACGATCTTGTGGTCCTAAAAAAGTCCTAAAATAACCCATTGACTGGAAAGAAATTATTAGGCAGCACTTGGATGCTTTGGAGATGAAGTTTTTTATTAGTGTTTAGAGGATCTCACTGTAGACACCTAGATTTATTCAGAAGAGCACTCACTGCTATAATCTATAAAGGATTCTTAACAACATGTATTTTCTTAAAGACTTGATCCATAATCTATGCTTTAGAAAACTACTTTATCTCTCTCTGTTCCATCGAGGGGCAACTTCAGAGCAAGCCAAACCTCACTGGAAAGGGAATCTAACTCTGTGAACAATCCCCATCTTTAAACATCTATATTTTAGCATTGTGCAGTCCATGCTATAGGCACTGAAGTAGCTCATCTGCATCTCACATCACCTTCTCTGTGCCATATTACCCATTTTCACAGATCAAACACTGCAGCAGTGAACAACTCTTATTTTGCAAGAGTTGCGTGAGTGCCGAGTTTTAGAGTGTGCTTTGTACTAGTGCAGCCCACAAGATCCTACAGATGAAATGCAAATACACAGTTAAATATTAACCTATATGGCAGCAAAGATCCCAGGGCCACTCTCTCCCACAGGATTGTGAGCGCTGATATTCAGGCCCTTCCAGCGTGGAGACACCACCATTAGGAATTGCTGTATCTTGTCCTGTGTTGAGAATGGGGAATGCAAAAACTCATATTTCAGGTTCTTAGATGTCTACAGTTGCCATTTCCCAGTATTTTCAGTTGCATAAGACACCGTTGATTTTATTGAGTCTTAAAATGATCCTGTGGTGTTCCAAGACACAATCCTGCCACTAAGAAAAAATAAATATTTCCTTCCTAGTGCAAATCCCCTTTGAGATTTTGAGATCAAACCCCTGTTTTGATTTAAACCGTAGAGTAGTTAAATGTGATACAACATACAGTGGAACTTTGTCCAGGGCAGTGAGGTGTTTATGGGGAGATGCAGCACACCAGGAGACATAACATACTAATAACAAATAAATCAATATTAAAATAATCAAGAAATATGCAAAAGGCATCTTAGGCAGCTACAAATCCAAATCTTTTTAATAAGATTTGGTGGGTTCTTTTTGTTTGAATTTTTTTGTTTGGTTGGTTGTGGGTTTTTTCAGACTAACTTTGGAACTGTACAAGACTGCTGTGAAAGCTGCCATGTGAATCTGGATCTATGTCTTGTTCTGAGGAAAGGTTTAGGAAGTGGAGGAATTTCAATGAGAGATGTGGGTGGTGGCAAAACCAAATCAAACAAAAAAAGCACAGTGCTGCACCTAACACTGCTGTCATCCCTTTTCCAGGTGACCCTTCCCAGAGCTCTGATGATTGCCATTCCTTTGGTTACATGCCTGTATTTGCTGGTAAACGTGAGCTACCTGGCAGCCATGACTCCCACTGAGCTGCTGTCTTCAGGAGCTGTGGCCGTCACCTGGGGGTGAGCTCTGCGTGGGGCAGCATGGGCAACGCAGTTCTGAGAAACACTGGTTCTCTCCTGAGTTTCAGGAGATCTAAATGTTATTCCCAGAGGGAATGGCAGCACTGCATTGGTCAGGCCATGTTACAGAAAAGAAAAGGGTGACTAAGGTGCACAGAGGGCTGAAGCACATTGCTGTCTGAGAGAGCTGGGGCTGTTCAACCTGGAGAGAAAAAGCTCCAGGGAGACCTTACAGCATTTTCCAGTGCCTAAAGGGGTTACAAGAGAGCTGGAAAGGAAGTTTTTACCAGGGCATGTAAAAGTAGGACAAGCAGGAATGGCTTCAAATTGAAAAAGAGTAGGTTTAGATTAGACGTAAGGAAGGAATTATTTACTGTGAGGGTGGTGAGGCACTGGCACAGGTTGCCTAGAGAAGCTGTGGATGCTCCATCCCTGGAAACATTCAAGGTCAGGTTGGAGGGTCTTTGAGCAACCTGGTTTAGTGGAAGGTGTCCCTGCCCATGGCAGGGGCTTAGAAGAGAATGATCTTCAAGGTCCATTCCAAATTGTTCTATAATTCTAGGGCCAAAGCTGACCAGCTCCATCTGGCCATGGTCTCCAAGGTGCATCTAGGCTGCCAAGATGGCATATTCCTTACTCCCCATTCCCTTTGTTTACACTGGGAACCTGTAACTCCCCCAGCTCATGTTTTACCTCATGGAAAGTGTCCATAAGGGAGAGGTGAAGGTCACACCAGGATCATCTCCCCACAGGCACTGGGAATGCAGTGAGGGTACATATCCAGACTTGGAACTGAGAAATTTTGCACATTTTAGATATTTCCAGGGAAATTGAGAGGGCAAAGTGCTGTCCTGCTAATGCAGAGGCAGTGGGTTGGGAGTGAGACAGGAGTCAACCAGCTGAATCCTGTCTACTTGGCGCCTGGAATTTAGGGCAGACCAGAGTCTTTTGTCTCAGTTTCTCCTTCTGTAGCGAAATGGAAAATGGCACTGATCTCAACACCTTTGAGAGCTGTTATACACAGGTTAGGTAGCCTTTGGTAACTGCAACTTCAATTGGCTTGTGTTTTTCCAGAGCTGCACAGAAACAATTTCTACCTTTCCTCAACCTGAAGTATTTGGTGACATTAAACTGTTTCTGTACAAGACAAAGAACTTAGGAAGAGAAGGAAGGGACCATCATGAGAAGTCATCATCTCCATCAATGATCTTCCAGCATTAGTCTAAATATTTCCAAAGACACAGAATCCCTGATAGCACTAAATGAGTTGTCAGGCAGAAATGATGACAAGGTGTATCCGCAGATTGTGTGCTGCTCTTCCTAAAAAGCAGCAGCTTTGCTTCTGTGTGCATTTCACAAGATCTCCCATTTGAAGATCTGACTGAGCTCTTGCTGGATGTGTTCTCTAATAGCCTTTCACATCATTATGAGTGGGAGCTTTTAAAGATCTAGTTTTGTTTGAGCATGTCACAAAGCCTCACTAAGCTGCAGTGTCACGAACTTCCTCTGCACTTCCTTTCCCATCATTCCTAATTAACTAGTTATTTGTGAGCTTCCTCCTTTGTAAGGCATCTCCTTTTCCTGTCTGATTAACCTTTTCACCCAAGAGTGCAATTCAGGAAGAAATATTGAACTAGTGACAGGAAATCTGGGCACTCAAAGGCTGGGGAACAGGTAGGGAGCCAGTCTGAGGAGGAGGTGAAGTTTGTGCCTCACAAGCAAGACATGCAGCTATTCAGGCCATTAGGAAAGAATGGGAGGAGCATAAAGATGCCAGAGGAGGACTTGTCACATTTAAATGCATTTATTCCCTATGTAAGAGGAAAACTGCAAGAAGGAAACATTGTTCAGTGGTGAGAGGTGTGGCCACAAAAGGAGCTCAGGAAACTCTTCCCAGCGTTTCTTTGATCACAGCGATTTAACAGCAACCACAGGTTTCAGTTTGCTTGTAAATAAAGTGATCTAAAAAAAAATTGAGTTTTGGCTTTTTGCCAATTAGATAAACAGTGTTTGTGTATGTGATAATTACCCCAAACACCAGCATTTATTACTCAATTAATACTCTTAATGCTGCTTCATTCCAGAAGACAATCTTCACTTTTAGGTGAGAAAATTATCATTCCTTCCAAATATTTACCTTGAACTCTGTAACTCTGCTACTTCTTCTGTTAAGTACAAAGTGAAACAGTAATGTTTGAATATGTTATAGAACCAAACATCTGGAATTCAAACCAATTTTTTTGGCTTAAGTCAGATTCACAGAAGAGCAGTAATTGGTGCATGTGGGATTAACGGGTTAAAATCCTATGCATATTCAGGAAGAGGTTGTAATGCAGAATATTTCTTCCAATGTGATGGGAACAGTTTTTCTGTGATTTCCGAGCTAATATTATTGGTTGTGATAGCAGTATCTTCAGGTGTTTTGCCACAGCTTCAGTACACAAAAAAGGTGGTTTTGCCTGTTGTGACCTCTTTGTACACCATTGCAGTGCAGACAGAATATATTTATAGCAGGAAGAAAAGCTGTCAGACAAGACAAACTTCCAAGTCACTAAATATTATGGGAATTGCAAGAAGACTTTAAATCATTAGAAAGACTTCAGAAAAAGATACTGTACAATACAGAAATAATGGAGTGATATAACCTGTCTGGTTCTACAGTGAGTATTCAATACATTTATGAACTGCATCTTGTGCTGTGAACTCTTTCCCACCTCAGGGACAAAGTCCTGGGCAGCTGGGCATGGCTCATCTCCCTGTCGGTGGCCCTGTCTACGTTTGGTTCCTCGAATGGGACGTTCTTCAGCGGAGGCCGTGTGTGCTACATTGCTGCCAGGGAGGGCCACATGGTGAGCACAAAGAAAGGGCTCTGGCTTGCTTTGAGCCACTTCACCTTCCTGTGACACTAAAGCAGAGAGGAAAACACTGTGTATGTTCAACTGGAAGAGTGATAGCTCTTCAAGGGGTTTGTTCCTTGCTCATTAATCCCCATCTCTTTCAAATGTAAGGTGTATTGTCACTGTCATATTTTCTGAAAAATCCCTTTGCCCAGGATTCTTCTCCTCGGAAGCTGAGAAGCCTCAGAGAAAAATGAAAATAATAATTATCTGATTGCTTCTCCTGTGTTTTGCTGCTTTGGAATGTGGTCTGGAGATTGTTTATCCAACAATGTTTGATTGGTTTCATGTGAATTGTTTTTACTTAATGACCAATCACCATCTGGCTGTATTGGGACTCTGGAAGAGATCATGAGTTTTTCTACAGTATTTTGTTAAGCCTTCTGTAAGGATCCTTTCTCTATTCTTTAGTATAGATATAATATAATATAATATAATATAATATAATATAATATAATATAATATAATAGCCGCCTAAGAACAGAGAGTCAGATTCTCAATTGCTCCTTCGTCCTGGGGACCCCGAAAATACCACAGTGTATGTTGTCTCTGGGCTTTCTTTTTCAGTCAGGTGCTTTCACAAAGATAACATATTCACATCTAGTCTGAATTTTAAGAACAGCTTTGAAATGAACCACTCAAAACTGGCTGCATTGGAGCACCAGGCAGAGGCTGTGGGGTGAGCTAGTCAATATACCTGCCAGGAAAGGAGCACCTGGCCATGCTTGTGTGTTACAAGGCTCCTTTGCTTGCACTGGGAGGGTAGCCCAGCACCAGCCAACTGCCTTTGCAGCTGTTACACTGACTATACAGGTTGGTCTCAGGGGTGATCCAGCCTTCATATGGGTAGTCCAGATTAGATGCAGCATAGGATATCTCTGCTCTTCAAGCTTCATAGCAATTACAAGGTGATACCAAGCCTTACATCTCTCCTAGCTTGGGTTTATCATTGGTTTTGTTAGGTGGGCCAAATCTGGTAACCCAGTGGAGGTCAGGCTGCTGCAGTTCCCCCCTCCCTGGTCCAACCAATAAGTCCAGCATGTATTCCCAGCAGCCACACACACACAAACACAGGTATCAAATGTATTTATATACACTCATACATACATACATGTATATCTGTATATGCATTCAGAGCCAGCAGGGAACGTAGAGCTCCATATACAGACATAGCTGGGGCTCACACAAACACCAGCACTAACAACACCAAGGGCCTTTCATTCCCTCTCTGGCTGATCAGGGGTCTGTTAGTGAGAAATACATATAAAACATATGTACAGCTTGGGTCCCTCCAGCAGCTGGGCTCAGATACTCAGCCCCTGGATCCCAGTCTCCCCAGTTGCTGTCTAGGCTAACAAGTCCCCCAAGGTTGCTGCCACATCCCAGCTGCTGATACAGACCCCCCTCACCTCACAGGTACCCCTCCACACACACTTAACCACACTGCTCCACAAGGAGGAGAAAAAAGGCTGAGCTACATTTGTCCTCTGTTTTGAGCAGGCCTCTTGTGTTCCTTCTAAATCTCTTTGCTTTTTTTGGTCCTTCCCACCCACAGCATCTGGCATTTCTGTCCTCAAGTGTGAAGGCACTGAAATGAGTTGCACACAGAGGTTGTGGATGCCCAATCCCAGGAAGTTTGAGGCCAGGCTTGGTGGGGCTATGAGCAGCCTGATCTAGTGAAAGGTGTCCCTGCCTACAGCAGGATGTTGGAATTAAATGATCTTTAAGATCCCTTCCAGCCCAAATCATTCTATGAATCCGTGATTCCACACCAGCTCCAGCTCCGCTCCTGGTTCATAGCAGGGAATCTTTTATGCATATGATTGACCAGGTTGGTGGAAATGACTGGAATGGTGGTTGCTGGTTTTGGTGGTTCCTGATTTTGGTGGTTACTGGTTCCTCAACCTCTCTCTCTGAGGATAATGCCTGCTCTATCATGGCGAGCTCTGTGCTGAGAAGTGCACGGATGGTCTGAATCTGACCATACCAGACTATGAGCTGAATGCTTACGCCATTTCTCAAACACTCACCTCTAGCAAAGGTCCTTCATGATATTTTGGTTGGGAATTAAAAATAAAATTAAATAAAATTTTAAAAGCAGCCTTTCTCATTAAACTTTGCCAATGAAACAAACAATAAAGAGGCTACTAATCCTGAAACAAATCCTGGTGTAATTTGTGTTCACATAAATGTTTCAGGACTAGTCCTTGTCTCATTTTGCAGTCATCCCAAGAGAAGTCAAGCCCCAGAGAGACATGACAGAGGGCAGAAGAGTGGGCCCATGGCAAAAGGTCCTGATGGTGGTCAGGAAAGCTCTAATTTGACTCATTCTGTCACATCAGTAGTTTGAAAACCTCATTTCGCCTGCTCAAACTGATCATGTTTGATATGAAACCAGTGAGACACAATAAAAATACCCTTGAAGGAGTTTCCTGTATTTACACTCCTTGGAGTTGGTCTGGTTGTATATAGTGCTTATTTGCTGATTCTGAATGGCTCTGGCTGCAGGCAAAGCTCCCACCAGCAGCTGACGGGGATGAGTAAGGAGCTCTGAGTCCATGAAATGATGATGCTTTGCTCTGTTTTTCAGCCAGACATTCTGTCCATGGCTCATGTGCGACGCCTCACACCCTCCCCTGCTCTACTGTTCACATCTGCCATGTCTTTAGTAATGATAATATCAGGGAGCTTCACCAGCATTGTCAACTTCTTCAGGTATGTGTGTATAGGGTTTCTGTTTGTGCTCCTGTGCTCCTGGGTTTTACATTGTTTATAAGTATTTTCTTGCATTATCCCTTTGAGCCTGGGCTATTGCTTTCTAACCAATACTGGGGAGAGGAGGAGGGAAGAAGGAAAAGAAAGAGATTGGGAACCAGCACTTTGCAATGCATGAATGCTCCTGTCACTAGAGACTTAACTGAATGTGATTCATCCCCATTGAATCAGTAATGTTCAGATAATTCTAAAGTTCTCATTGTTTGTGCTAGAAAGAAAATTAATGGAGGAACTACTAAATTTATATCAATATTCACTTTTTTAATTGGAGATATGAACATCTGGGATCTGCAAGGCAGGATTGACATTCCTGGGTGATCTCACCCCAAGTTTAATGCTATCTAATTTTTTTTTCTTTTCTTCGAGTTTTATGGCATGGCTTTTCTATGGAATGACTATTTCTGGGCTCCTGTATTTAAAAATCAAGAAACCAGAACTGCCAAGATCTTACAAGGTAAAGTAATAACATAAAACCCTCAAATATTTTCCTATATCATTCAAATGACTATGAGAACATTTAGAGAAAAGAGCGAGCGCTGGTTGCTTACAGATTCAATGTGGTTGTCCTTCCTTTTTTAATTTCAAGTTTTGTGTCAGCTAAGTCAACAAGGGGTGAGACAGTGTGAACATACAGGCCGAAGTCAAGGTTGAATTCTCTGCCTTGATAAGCTAATAATGGTCTGCCTCCTCACTATGAAAATATATCTACCATATCCTCTTTCTTTCTAAAATATTTAAATGGTAAATGAAGGATGATTCTGATCAACATTGTAATTACCTGTTTATGCTCACAGACTCTGGGCAAACTCCTTGGAGGGTAGCCCAGGTTAAAGAATCTTGCAGAGGGAAAATAACTTAGGTGGAGTCATGTGTTCCCCTGATATCTTGAGTGAGCTGATCTTCAGTGCTTCCTCAGTGACTGAGGATTATTAATGAATGCACAAGCCACCGTCCTTTGAGGAAGGGTGGCTTCAAATTGAAGTTTAAATGCTTTCTGACCAGGCTTACAGAAACTGCCTCTGAGATTGCCTGTCCACCTGCCTTCAATACACAGATAAAACTTTTTGTGCAAGGGTGCTAAGGTACAGTTGATTTGAATGCTCTGTGTTTTGTCTACATCTTGGCTTTGAGATGCAAGGTAGTAGGGAGACCAAGAACAGGCCTGGCACAAACCCAGTAGTTTGCATCTTCAGGTCTAGGAGGGCAGGAAAGAGGGGTTAATGTGTGATACGGTGGTGTGTAGCTCCTGCAGGGATGTTCAGCCTTGGGATGGGGGTAGGCTGGGAACAGGATGTCTGGATTACTTGGTATTTCTAGGTAATTTCTATACCTTAAGTTGCAAAAAGGTTTCATCTACAAAGCCTTCTGCAGAAGTTCCAGGGTTATCCAGACACACAGAAGCCCAGAATTACATGAGTCTTTATGCTGCTGTTTTGCTTTCACAGGTCCCAATTGTCATCCCCATAATTGTGCTGATGGCAGCTGTGTACCTGGTGTTAGCTCCCATCATTGATCAACCCCAAATAGAGATCCTCTACATCGTCCTGTTCATTTTCAGTGGCATCATTTTTTATTTCCCACTGGTTCACTTCAAGTACCACCCTCGCTTCCTACAGAGAGTCACTCTGCACCTCCAGTTGTTGCTGGAAGTTGCTCCAACTACCAGGGATGCAAACTGAGATAACATCCTTCCTTCACGTGGCTGCCTGCACCTCATGGTTTACCCCTTGGTTTTCAAGGCTCAGAAAATATTCTTCTGTAAAGAGCAATGAGTGGAATGCGAGTGACACTAAATGTCCAGGTGAGATGGACTGCAGCTGTGACTCCTTATGTTTCCCTAAAATTCTGGGGACATGTTTTTCTCCTTTTCAGCATTGCCTTGGCATTACATTTGTATTTTTCATCCCAAAAAGGGCTGTTTCTCAGGATCTTGTCTCTTATTTCAAGATAAAATGCAGCAGAAGAGAGACAATGAAATAATATTCCTATAGCAGGCTGAGTCCCATAGCCATTTCTGGCAATGCCTTTAATTATTTACACCTAGTTCTGCCCACTGTGACTGCAGAGCTTCTCAAATCAATAAAGCAAGGGCTCACCATGGCCACAAGAAATAAACCCTTTTCCACTCAGGTATTCACTCTGGGAAGATTATGCTTCTTCCAGTTCCAGGCGCACAGTGACAACAGTTCTTTCTCTGTCTCAGAAACCATCCCACATCTCCCACAGAAAACCCTCTGACGTGAGACAAGAAGTGCTTTAAAGCTCTGTCAGTTTACTCATTGAGAATGCACTTGTCATCTGGGATCCATCCATTCGTTATGAGGATGCAGGCAACATCACTCAAGTGCCAACATTCACCTATGTCCTTCCTGTGATCCCCCTGAAGGAAAAACCTTATTTTGTGACAAAGTGAGGGGGAAAAAAAACCCACCAAAAAACCCTAGAGCATATGTACCAGCAAAATACTCTGACTAGGAATTAAAGAAACCACATACTGAGCTATGTAGGAGAAGTGTGGCCAGCAGAGCAAGGAAACACTCTGTCTCTTTGGACTCAACCCCTGAAATCATGCATCTAGTGTTGGGCCCTGTTGCTCAAGGTGGAGTTGTGAAGACCACCTGGGCCCTTCTTTATAATGGCAGCTCAGAGCAGGGGTCACAAGCTGTGGCTTGAGATGTTCAGGCTGGACTTAGGGAAATGTGCCCCATGAGGGCAGTGCAGTGTTGGAGCAGTGTGCAGAGAGGTGGGGAGATCTCAGTTCCCTTGAATTTTCTACCACAGCCATTTCCACCAATTTCTGTGATTCTGAAGGCACAGCACAAAAGTCACAGGCTGTGCTCTCACCCACACTTAACACACTGAAGTCACTCTTGTTTCCCATTATCCTGAAGCACAGCTGGTTTTTTTCCTGCTCTCAGGGAGGGAGAGGTATTATAAGCTGTTTTCTTCACATTTTCCCAGATGGTTCCAGGATGATACCTGTCATAGACTAAAAAGGTCTAGGAGTTAATCCCTAAAATGCCTTGTTAAAGTACTGAAAGTTAACTTTCTGTCAGCATTCTTCTATAGAACCTGCTACAATCCTGCTACCTTTTTCCTAAGCTGCTATGATCCTAGAACACAGGTTACTTGATCCTCCAGGCCTCTTCCAGCCCATCTCAGAGTTGCGTATCTGATTACAATCTCATTCTGCAATGTCACCCCTCCTGCTCCTCTGAGTGGTGATACCAGCAGCTACAGGGATGCACTCACAGTCTGTTTTTCCGAGTGTTAGGTATGATAATGGATAGGCCAGATGCCACTCATCCAAATCCTTAGCTTAAACAGTGTTTGGGAGGATTTCCTTCCACTGATTTTTACTGGAGTTGCCAAGAAAGGTTAGTGAGGGGACAATTTTTCCTCCTGAATCCCTTGACAATATAAAATTCTTGGGATGTGTCTCTTAAAGGAGGGGATGTTCTCAGAAGGACTGATGAGGTTAGGAGCTCTAGGTTGCCTTCCTCCCACTGTCTCAGGCTCTTCATCTGATGTCAGGGAAACTTCTTAAAGGAGCTGCATCTCAGCTACTTACCTAAAAATTAGAATAATACAATTTCTCTGATCATAATTTTTTTTGAAACAATCATTTTCTTACCTATTTATGAAGCCTATCACATGAGGCTGTGCTCTAATAAAGAACATGAAAAGACTTAGCACTTTGAATAGATAGCCTTCATGTGTTATTGGTTTGTATATGGATATAGGGGAGCCGGAAAGCTGCAATTATCATACTCTGCACCTATCTCATTTTCTATAGATATTATTGTAACAAGATGTTCTTTTTTATTTATGTTGCCTAGGATTTGCAGGTGTTTATATTGCCAAAACAAGATGCTGAAAGCTCAGAGAATTGAAAGATAATTACAATAAAATGGGCATTACAATGAAGTGAGTTAATGTGTGTTTCTGTTTCTCACCTAAGAAAAACAATTCCACAGAAATTTTACTGCATGATCATAAACAATCAGCATCAGGCTTATCTCTCCTTGGTCAGAAGGTTTAACAATGTGCGTGGGTGTTTATATGTGCATACACTCATTTTTCAAAATGATTGCTTATCTATTCAACCCCAGGATATGTAAATTGGAACCCCTTTTTCCTTCATGAGACATTTACAATGGAAGTGCCAGGAAGAGGCAACACATCCTTACCATTTATTCCTGCAGCACAGTGACAATGTGACAGTGGACTGAGCTCTGTACCTGCACCTTGTACAGGTTATTCTACAAGATCTTATTGGTCCCGTCTTTTTCCAAAGCTCCAGATCCCTGTGACCTATGCTTAGACCCTTTCTTCATGGGCTCAGAGGAAAAATGGACTAACAGCATTGACCTGAAGATAATCATAAGATCTCTGCTTCACCTCTAGACCCTGAGTATAATTGAGTCCCATCCTTCAGCTGGCAACCTGCAACAACCTGTTGGGAGCTTTACTTTGGTGCACAAAGCTGAATGTATTCTGGGCTTTTTCCTGACTTCTTCAGAAGCATCAGAGATGGACTACACCTAGGGACAGTAAAGGACAGTCCAGTGTGTGAGAGAGCACAGAAAATCCTCCTTTGGTGATCTTCTAGTTAGGCATACTCATATGCCCAAGTTCAAATGATTGCCATATGTCGTGATTGAGGACAAATTTCTGATTGAGTGGGACAGCAGAATTCAAGATAACTTTAATTTTCCTCTGTTCAAGAAACACAGTTCACCCACTTAGACTGAGTGGGTTTATCTGAACAGTTCTCAGCCAGAGGATTTGGTGTTTAGTCTCTCTTGTGCTTTACAGGGACATGGGAAATAAAAAGACCTCACTGAACTCCCTCAGCAGGGTTAACTTGCTCTCCAGGTCATCACACTTAGGGGATGAAATAAATACAGTCAGCTTTGGGAATCACAGACAACTCCAGTGTGGGTTGGAACTGACCTCTGGAGGTCTCGTGTCCAACTTCCTTCTCAAAGCAGGACTATTATCGTGTAAGGCTGTTTACCTGTGCCTCTGTCTCTTCATGTTTTGGAAAACACTGAGGATGGAGAGCCCACCATCTCTGAACTTCAGGAAAATTTCTTTATCCAGAGAGTGGTGCAATCTGAGCATCTCAATCCACAGCTTGTGGCTGTTGCCCTTCCCTGTATCACCTTCTACTGCCAAAGGTGGTTGTGGTTGGTTCTATCCTTTTTGTAACTCTTTTGTGGAGCTATAGGCTGCTGTTATGTTGCCTTTTTTTGCCAGGCTCAAAAAGCCAAACTCAAGAAGCCTTTTCATGTAGGCAAAGTGCTCTGGACTTCTGTCTTGGGAGCTCTTTGCTGAAGTCCCTCCAGTTCCTCTGCTTTCCTTTTGAACTTGGAAAGGGTCAGAAAATTGAATGCAACATTCCAAGTGTGCCTTCACAGGTGTCAAGTCTATAGAGACACTGACATCCCTTAGTCTGCTTAGGTACCTTTCTTAATGCAGGCCACTATATGTAACCCTTTCAGTCAGTCATTTCTGAGAGCTCCAGCTGACTGAGTTGAAGGCAATGGAAAACCCTTACTTTGTACAGTTGATGCTCTTATGAGAAACTTTGTCTAGGCTGTGATAAATCCAGCATCAGGATGACTCAGTCTAGCAGTGCAGGGGGATCTACATCTTGCACTTTACCATTTATTGATGAGTTAGTTGGATACTGTCAGGGTCATTATGTATGTGACTCATTCCTCACGAAGGAGTGCTTTTGCTAAAAAAGGATGCACACCCACAGTCATACAATAAATGGGTGGTCTTATGTTTGTGAACTAGCAGTGAGATTAATGGCTAGTGAAATAGCCCATCTGTTTCTAGAATCAAGCTACCATGTCATGTTTGTCCTCAGAGACAGTGAACCCTATGGCTTGAGTGTGTGGCAGATAAATGATCATCTTTTCCTTCTAAAGCTTGGTCATCAGTTGTTACTGTTTAATTTAATGGACTATGCCCTGCTTTCCATGCAGTGACATGAAAGGCAGCAGGGGAGCTGAGGACAGGGAAAATGAGAAGTAGCTTGAAAGAGAATTACTATAAGTAATAAGTCTTGGCTTATCTGTCTGAATTACCTATGTAAAATCCAGACATGGACAATACCCAAACAGCAAAGACATGTGCCCTTAATTTTTGAAATTACTAAACTTTTTTTTTTTGCTTAGCAGTAATTGATTTCCTTTCTGTTTGTACATTCTGGGCCTGGTCTTCAGTTCACAGTCTATTTTGCCCACAGCATAACTGTGTCATGAACAAAGTAGAGCAACGGGCCAGCTTTTTTTTCATTGCTCAGTCTGTGGTTGCCAAACATCAGCAACAGATCATGATTCCTTTGAAGAGACGGCACACAGATTTCCAGTAGAAGGTACAGATCCTGGCACAAGGAGAACCACCAGTTCCTGAATTAGGAATCCAGAGCTGTCCCCAGGATCTCTCAGGGTATTGGATCTGCTGTCCTCTTCCCCTTGCTATGGCCTTACTCCAGGGCTCTGAGTGCTCAGTTTTCTACTCACACCCCACCCTGTTTAAAATTGGGTTGAGACTTCAGCCTGTCTGAGCTGTTGTGGATTTTAGTTCATTCACATTTGTAAATAAAAGGAAGTAATCGCATCTCACTGAAGAGGAAGCAGGAGGATCAAATCATGCCAATAATCTTCTTTCTTCCTAGGCCAAGTAGTCCCTCTTACCTATACTTTTACAATCTATATTAAGCATGCAGCAGCTGCAGAAAATACAGAGGGTGTCATTCTGGCTGAAGGGCCACTCTGTAAGTTGTACCAGCTGAGCCACTCCGCTGGTATCCCTGGATGGCTCCCAGTCTCCTGGACTGTGGGCACTCTGCAGGCAGGAGCCATGCCTCATGCCCAGCAAGAAAGGACAGAGGAGTATGGATGTATTTGAGCACACTCAGGTGATGCTGCAAACCACCCCAAGTACCAGGGCCCTTGGGAACCCCAAAACCTGCAGAGTATCCTTTGGAGCAAGACAAAAAGCTTGGACCAGATCCTGCTGCAGGTTCCTACCGGGAGTCTTAGGTACCAGACACATGGGTAAAGAAGCATATGGTGACTTTTCATTCCCTTGGAGCTGCCTGGACTCCAGGCCATTGTGGAAGCAGAAATGGTCCTTAAAAATCCATTGCAGTCTTCATCAGCTTCCCAAAGGGTACTCTCACCCCATGTCCGCTTGGATCAAGCTTTCCTGCTCCTCCTGCCCTGAGGACTGTGCTGGCAACCTGCCCAGCAAACCCCAAACCCCTGCCTGTTTTTCTACTCTCATTTAGTTTACTTTCTGATAAAAGTAGCATTCCTCAGATTTACAAATGCAAAATAACCCTCAGACAGCACCAAATTACTTTACTCAGAAGTCCTGAATATGGGCAAAGGACAGGGATGGGGGGATTTGGAACAGACATTGGCGCATATGGGAATGGTGGGGAAGCCATTGCAATCATTTTTGGCTGAAACCTCAGTTTAAGGTTGGCTTCTTTAAAGTCACAGAATCATTTAGGTAGGAAAAGAACCTCTGTGATCATTACCATCAGTCCAACCATTAACACAGCCAAGCCGCCACTAAACCACATCCCTAAGCATAGCTACACTTCTTAAAAACCCCTCCAGGGATGGTGATTCCACCACATCAGTGGGCAACCTGTTCCAATGCTTGATTGTTATCATTATAGTGCAAGAGTTCTATTGTCATTATATTGCAACAGTTCCATATTGCTGGAGCTTTATTCCTCCTTGATGTTTCTTGTAGGCAGCTCCTCCAGGCACTGACTCTTCCTTATCCTCACAGCAGCCAACTGACTCCAGTTCCCACCAATCCACTCTTTTATAACACTCTTCTGATTGGCTACAGCTGTGGCCTGTTAACATCACACCTGCTTCTAATCCTTAATAATTGGCTCAGTTGCAACTCTTTAGGGGGTAGGATTACTTTCTATACTACCTTCATTTACTTATGTTCTATCTCCCTACACTTGATAACCCTTTCAGTGAAGAAATATGTCCTAATATCTGATCTAAACCTTCTCTGGAACAACTTGAGGCCATTTCCTTTCATCCTGTGCTTGTTACTTGAAAGAAGAGACTCACATCTCTTTAGGACTCTTCTCAGGTACTTGTAGAGAGCAGTAAGGTCTCCCTTAAGCTGAGGCAAGTTCCTGTGTCTGCTGTGCCCAAGGCAGGTGAGAGGGTCCTGTGAGCTGAGGGGCAGGGAGGTGACATGGCAGGGGACCGCGGGGGTGGCAGGTGGCAGTGGCAGTCAGGTGATGAAGAGCTCAGCAGCATCAGCCTCTCCCCCCCTGCAGCTGGGCAGGACAAAGAGCTGAGGAATGGGCTCGGTGGTGCCCAGGGAGGGGTTTCACTGTGCTGCAATGGACAGCTGCATGCAGCCCCTGCCCACCCAGAGCCAGCTTCTCCACTGGCAACAGAAAAGCTCCTTTTGGGGCAGGAGAGTGAGATCAAACAGCTCTGACAGATGCCAGCTCTGGAGCAAGGGAGAGGGCAGTCCTGGGGCTAGAAGTGAAATGATAAAAGGGAACAAGTCCTGCCCTCTGCAGTAGTGGCCTCCTGGTTCCTGTGTCCATCTGTCCCTGTGTCTCTACCCCAGACGTCCACAATGCAGCACCCAGCAGAGCCACCTGCTGAACAGCACTGGGGACACTCCTCTTGGGCTGCGGCAACTGCCCTGGAACAGGGATTGTCCCCAGGGCCATGGCTTTTTTCTTGAAGCAGTAGTGATTAGAAAAGAAGGCAGCTTTCAGGCTGAAATCAGGATGAGTCCTTGTGAAGTCAGGCAAATACATGAAAACTGAATTATTCATCACTGTATTCAAAACATATCCATCACCCTGCCATTTTGGAAATCCGGATGAAATGCTTTTGTGCTGCAGTTGGATATCCCTAGAGGTACTTTTATAGTGCATTTTAAGAACCTGGCTCTTTGTCTTGTCTTAAGAGCAAAGCTGGTTGGGAAGCAGGAGCCGCCTCCTGGAGCAGGCAGGACCTTGCCCTGCTGAGCTCAGGGCCTGCTGGAAACCCACAGAGTCAAACTCAAGGCTCAAGTTGTGTAACTGAGCACAAAGTGAATATGGCTTTTCCATTATTCAAGGTGAGTGCAAACAGATAAACACAGAGGATAATGGAGAAGGGTTAATTACATATATTTTTTCTGCAGATGGAGTAAGGGTGGAAGAATGTTATCATTTCTTTAAGATGTGTTGGTCCCTAACACAAAGATGCTGTAACTGTGAGTTAGGACCTGCATTTTGCTGTACATATACAGAAGTCTCCTCTAAAATTAAACCATTTGCCAGAGACCATCTCAGCATAACTCTGCTATACAATGCCTGAACTGTGCAGAAGAAGAACATTTGTGTTTTAAATAAATGCAGTTTACACCCTGGAACACCTTTGCAAAGTGTGACCCATGGAAATGCTTTGTGGGATAGTGCTCTCTCCAGGAGAGTTTTCTCAGAAGAGGTGGGACTGGCAAACAAACTCAGTTTTCCTTTTCCAGTATTCCCTCAGGCAGGACAGCAGGGGAGCACATTACTCCTGGGGCAGAAGAAAAACAGAGCTATCAGTCCACCAGCTGGGCTTGTCCACAAGGATGTATCTCCTTGCCCTGCATCCCCTGCAGGGAATACCTGGATTCATGCTCATGGTGTGTCAGCAGCCACAGAGGTGTTTTCAATGGTTTTAAGCAGAAATGAAGATATCTAGCCCATATCATAAATCTTTCAAAGGAAATGATACATGTAAAGCACTATACCTGCTCCAGTTTGTAAGAGGTTATAGAAAATGAAGTTCAGAAGGGCAAAAACTTTAGCTGATGGCTCAGACAACATCCCAGTCAGATGTAGTCAGTCACAAATGCCATCAGTAATAGCTAATTAATTCCTAAAAGCACTTTGAATACTAGCAGGTCGCTTCAACAATTGTCTCTTTGTTACTACAGAGAGAAGCAATTTCTCCAGGGTTATTTTAGGTTCCATTATCTGGATTTTCTCAAGCCAGTGTCCTGTGACCCATGTTGCCCCTGAGATAATGACCATCATTTCCAAGGGAGGATCCACACTGTCCATAACACTACCTTAGCATATTATGGGGATGGCTTTGGCTTAGACTGGCTAGGGGTGTAAGGGAGGACCAGGCACAGCCATCAGTAAAGCAAGAAAATAAACCTGATATAAAAAATGCATTATTAAGCACAAAGCCTTAAAATCACCCCCACTGTTGCAGAAGTGCCATATTGGCGGCAGATGTGGCCAAACTGCCCCTCACTTTCTGCTGAGGTTCTCTCAAATTCCAGTGCAAGACACACAGGTCTCTCTGAACTCCTTCCCCCAAGTGAATTTCAGCCCTGGTCACATCCCAGGCTTTAGTCTATGAAAACACTGCCAGATCCAGCTCTTGTGTCTCACAGGCTGGGTGGGTCATGGGGAGCTTTCAAACAATCTGATGCATCTCCAGAGACAATGGACAACAAATGGGATCCAGATGGGTCCTCCAGCACAGGGCCTTGCTTTTGGAAGGAGCTTCCCCGCATCTTTCCCCAGATTTTGCTGTCAGGGTTTCTTTCATATCATGTACAGCAGCTTCCCTTCAGCTGCCAGTCATCAGCCCTGGATTCCTAGGGTGAAGGCATGGTCAAAATTTTGCCTGCTCCTTTCCATTGCCACAGTCTGCTGCCTGTCATCCCCTACACACAGGGACTGGAGCACCCTGAGCTGTCCTGAACACCCCACACCACTTCAGAATGCCAACCACATCCGGGGATGCATCTAAAGCTGAGTGGGGAGCAGGGCCAGGGAGGGGATTCTGCCCCTCTGCTCTGCTCTGGTGAGCCCTCACCCACACTCCTGCATCCAGCTCTGGGGGCTCCAGCACAGGAAGGAAATCAACCTATTGGAGTGAGGCCAGAAGAGGCCACAAAAATAATCAGAGGGCTCAAACAACTCTCCAGGCTGAGAGTGTTGGGGTTGTTCAGCCTGGAGAAGAGAAGGTTCCAGGGAGACCTTATAACAACCTCCACTACCTAAAGGGTACTGCAAGATGAGGACAAACACTTTAGTAGGGGCTTGTTGCAATGGGATAAGAGGCAGTGGTTTTAAACTGAAGGAGGATCAGTTCAGCTATAAAGAAGAAAGCTTTTAAATAAGTTGTTGAGAAACAGTGGCACGGGTTTCCCAGAGAGACGGTGGGTGCCCTACCCCTGGAAACATCCCAGGTCAAGCTGAGCAGCCACAGTTGCTCTGAGCACCCTGATCTAGTTGAAGGTGTCCCTGCTCATGGCAGGAGGGTTGGACTAGATGGCTTTTAAAGGTTCCTTCCAGGCCAAACTGCTCTGATTCTGATTTTGATTCTTCCTTGGGAGTCCCCAGCACACAGCCTGCATTCCATGAAGAAAACAGGGCACTGAGTCCTGCTGGACTGACATGACACGAAGCTTAAAGCTCACAGTGAGCAGACAGTGGAGCCAAGAATGGAGCCTGGGCTCCTTAAAGCCTCCCTGCACCAGAAATGATGATGAAACATTTATTGATTGCAATGAAGCATTGCTGCACTAAGAGAGCTGAGGCAGGAATCCATATGGCTCAGTGTTTCAAATCCTTTGCCTCAATATTTTTCCAGCTACAAAAATGTATGGTTTTTTTCCTCTCAGGCAGACATTTGGCAGCAGAGTTAAGTGAACTCTAAGGGTTGTTATAACTTAGCCCCATCTTTGGGAGCCCAGTGATGCATGAGAAAGAGCTCTGTCTTTACAAACTCCTAAAAAGCACATATGACTACTGCATACTGCTTTTCCATTGAGACTTACAGACAACTTCCAGCAGAATCACGGGTTAGGCTGTGGGCAGCCTAACATCAGTGCTGTGTCATCTTGTCTGTTTATTTGGTGAATTCTGATTTTCATAATTAATGCAGTAGAGAAATTCAACAGAGAATTCACTTGGGGGAAGGAAATATGTCTGGGACTCCAAGGTTGAGGAATTTCAAACAAACTCTCTTTCAATAAAAGCAACCCATTAAAAGCATCTTGATTACCTATTTGAATATTTCAATTTAAAATGCTAGTTTAAAAAAGTAAATAAAATATGCTTCAGCTCTGCAAATTAAATTTGTCCCCAGTTAAAGTCTATTGAGAGATACCCCCAGGGCGAATTTTCCCTACTTCTCATTTCTGCCCTGGGGTGTTTTCATAGCAGTCTGAGTCATCCAAAGCTCCCAAGCTGAATTAATTTCTGAATCTCATAGTTGATATCCCACAGCCAAAGCAGGTCTGTGATTCAGAAAAGCACTGATTAATACAGAGAGGGAGGAAGTCGGGCACTGCCCCTGCCCATGTCCCCTGCCCGTATCCCTGCCCGTATCCCCAGCCTGGCTCTCTGCAGGCCCCACGTGCTGATTCCCCACCGGAGGAATGCAGAGGCTGGGCAGACAGGATGAGAAGCCACAGCAGCAGTGTGAGGGTCCTGCCCCATCCCTTCCCCATGCCAGCAGCTGCACTCTGAGCACCTCTCCAGAGGCAGCAGCCAGGACTGGTGCTGCAGCCATGCCCTGTGAGCCTGGCCAGAGCTCTTTGCTCGTGCTATAGATTGTCTGTCATCTGCTGCATCCTTTCCTGGAGTTCGGTCCAGCCTCTCCTGCCTGCCCTGGCCCTGCACAGAAGGTTTTCCCACAGATTGTTGCTCCTGTCTGTTGGAGCAGCACTGAGCTGGGTTAGGAGGAGGAGGAGACCCTTCCTCACAGGGCAGGTGGGGCACTCACACCGAGCCTCATATGGTGACAAGTGACAGTCCATAGCCAGCGAGCTCTGCCATGGGATTTCTCCATCCTCTGCATGTGATGTGGCACTGGGGAGCTGCACACACCAGAAGTGCTGGAATTTTCAGCATTTTTGACTCCTCTGTTTTTCCTCTGAACATTCAGCTGGCTTTGGGCACCAGGCAGAGGCACTGCCCCCAGACATGGAACAGAAATACAGAGGAGACATGACAGAGCCCTCCATGAACTCTGCACTCCCAGTCCCTGGATCCTCCTGTACCTTCAGCTGGGCTTGTTTCAAATGCAGTGAGAGGTGCAAACCCAGCTGTGCCAGGGCTCTGAGAGGCTCCTCAGGCAGGGTGGTTCTCCTGCTGCAGTTTGGTAGATGGGCAGATGGTGCCATCAGGATGATTAACAGCGCTGAAGCCAGTTTGCCAAGAGCCTATTGATTTTCCAGAAGGGTGACAAATCTTCTCCTTATGTACCAACACTGAGACTGAAGTAATCTGCTTACAGCAGAAGGGAAGTCAGCTTTCAGAGTGATTTAGGGAGGGCTGGGTTGCATCCAGACACACACCAATATGATCTTTCCTAAGTGCTGTTACACATTGCCTTAATAATTAATTAGAAATAAATAACATTTATGTTTAACACCAATTTGTAGCTGAGATGAGGCAGCAGACTAAGTGCCAAGACCAGATCCTGCACTGGGTGGGTGGCTTCCCAATGAGTCAAAGTGAGTAAAGATTGTCCCAGGGCTCTCTCTTTCCCCAGGGGTCTTGGTGGATGACCACATAGGGAAGCCCTGTAGTAATGGCAATGTATCATTGTCTTTTCTTGACAGTCAGAGAATCTGGGGAGGTCTCTGATTAACAGAGTTTATCAGGTGTAATGATTTGCCATGGTCTTAAAGCAGCTGGGTTGTGGCCAGACAAGCGAGGGACATCACAAAACACTGTCACCATCAGGGGCACCTCCCTCTGCTCTGGGATGGTCCAACCCCTCATGTTTGTCACTGCATGAACACAAAACAAAAAGGCAGTGCTGAGTTTGCAGTCTCATCTCTTGATCCATATGGCAGTCATCACAGAAGTGTGTCCAAAAAGGCTGGTAGGGGTTACCATGAGGCTTTTCCATATCTCTCTAATTATAATGAAAATCCAGCTGTCTGGGTTGCATTGGAAGAAAATACAAGCTTATTTTTGTGATGTGGGATTCCACTCATCCCCAGTCCCTCATCCCTTCCTCTGTGGTCCCTGCATGAGGTTGAAGTGTTGATTTAGTGAGGGGCACCATGGTGATGCTCTGAACACCGTGGCAGAGACAGACCAAGTCCTGTGGGTCTTGATTTCCAGCTGCTGGGAAAGAAGCCAGTGTGCTCTTAGACTGGGATGAAGAGAAGAAAAAGTCTGAGCTGCCTCCCTCATATTTTCAGGGCATCATAATCTGTTGGCAATTTCCTACTGATGCAGTGTGTGCCAGGTTTACAGCAGGTCACTGGAAATGTACCCAGGCCCATTCATTGTTTTTAAAAGCAAAGCAATGCTTAAGTGCAACATTAATTTAAATTTACCTTCCTACAGAAAACTGGTGGACAGGGAGCCTTCCAAAAGATGTATTTTTATTATCTCTCTCCTCTACCTCTGGCCATTGATAAATATTTATTTAGGCTTTAACCTGCCAAAGGCTTTAAGCACAGCTACATTTCATTTCCCTCCAGGGTAAGTGCTTTCAGGCAGCTGTCCATGATGGACAGAGCCTGTGTGCACACCCAAAAGTCTCTTCCCATGGTGGCTGGGGAGTGTGACACAGGAACATATGGATCAGAGGCAGTGGGAGGTCTTGGGTTTCTGTGGTTGAGATGACCCCCAAGGTATTAGAAACTCTTTTTACCCAGCGCTACGACTGAAGAAGAAGTCGAGATTCGTCGGTTCTGCTTTTCAAGGTTGGTTATTTTCTCTTATCTATTACATTGTTCCTCTGACCTGCTGGGATCTGTCCAGCAGGTCGGGTTGTGGCACCACGACTGCCCTTGGGGTGGTGTTAACTTTTTCTATTACAAACTATGTGTACTTTATTTACAATAATTTCCAATATCTATCACCTATGTTAGACAGTCTGTCTCTACTCTAAACCAATTAAAAAGTGTCACCATCACAGCAGAAGATAGAGGAAAAGAAGAAAGAGAAGAAGGACAGGACATGCCCAGATTTCTCCATCTTGCTTCTTGAACCCTCATTCTAAAACCCCAAAATTCTACTTTTTCACCCTGTGACAAATAAACTAGCATTCTACTCAAACTCTTGTGGCTTATAAATCTTCACACAAAGTTGGTAATTGTTTCCATGGGCTAAATCGAAGGCACAGGTGCTTTTGACACTGTACCAAGGTCTCTGAGGCCCCTGCCAGGATCTTGAATCACCCAGGGCAGTCAGAGGTTTCTGGGCCCCAACAGGCCAGAAACCTCAGTAGGGGACATGAGCCCCAGTGCAGCCCCTCTCAGGGCTGTCCTGGGGTCTCAGCCTGGGGCGCTCATGAGCTAAAGGGAAAGGCTGTGTGGACTGAGAGGGGCAAGGGATACAGGACACAGTATGGGACACAGAGGAGGAGCATCTTGGAATTGCATAAGACTTACTATGGGATCTTTAGAGGAGGAACAATTCAGGGGGAAAGGGAGGGATCTTGGTGGTTTGGAAAGGAATAAGGGTGGAAAAACACAATGATAAGGGGATAAAAGGGGCCAGAGGCATGTCAAGGGTTGGTTGGTTGCTTTGTCTGGCTGGCCATGCCCTGCACCTGGTCACAAGGGCTTGTCTTCTCCTTGAGCTCCACTTCAGAGGCTTTTCATGGGTGAGAGACTCTGCTCTGTGTGCACATGTGTGTTGGGAGTCTAGGGGGATCACTGGTGAATGTCAATCTGGAATAACAGGTGAGTCAGATAAAAGGCTTTAGCAGACAAGGTACCAAAGCAACCATAAGCCTGGTCAGGATGTTGGAGGCACCAGAGATCTCTGTATTGGCTACTGGAAGGACCAGGGGGTCCTGGCCAGCTCCTGGGGGTATTATGGAGCCTGGAATCAGCTGAGAGACCTGATTGTGTGTGTCTGTGCAAGAGCCAAGTGGAGATGAGAGCATTCAGGGACCAGCTACTGTGCAGACTTGAGTGTTTCAGGATAGTGGCTGGAGGGATCCACACTGTATAAATATAAATATAAATATAAATATAAATATAAATATAAATATAAATATAAATATAAATATAAATATAAATATAAATATAAATATAAATATAAATTTTTTAAATTGATGGGCTTTCATCATGATCTGCCAGAGAGCAGAACAGGATGAGGCCTTGGAACTGGTTGTGTTTGTGTGTGTGTGAGTGTTTGTGTGGACCAGATCACGTGAGTACCCAGATATGAGTGTGTGTTTGTGCTCATGTGCCCACTGGGAACACACACTGAGCCCTGCTGACAGCCGGCCCTGGGGCCAGGGACCTGCAGCAGCCTTGCCTCTACTGGGCCACTGGATTTGTCAGCCTGTGATAGTGACCTGTTCACTTGGGCCTGCAGTCAGGTGGGAGCCAAGGAAAGTCTCTGCTAAGACTGTCCTACTGCCTGAGCAAAAGGGTTGAAAGAGAAAAAAAATGCTCCTTTTAATGTCTTCAAGCTTACAAACTCCCTCTCAGTCAAGGCTGGATGATGGGAGGCAGCTAAATCCCCCATTTCCAGCACCCAGGCATATACACCTTGCAACAGTGCTTGGCTCAGCCACACCTGAGCAGGCAAAGTTGCTCCCAATGCACCAAACTGCTCAGAAACCAGTCATGGGTGTGATTCATGAGCTGAATGTTTGTCTACCAATCTGCCCCCTCAACAGGCACAGCCTGAGGGATGTGCTGGGACAAGTCCTCTCCAAAAGCTGTGCCACCCTGACACAGGAGGTAGCTGTCATGAAACATGTCTTGGGCAACTGAGCAGATTGAAATGTGAACACATCAACAGTGCAGTGATGGACAAGCCCACTAGCAGAGATTAATCTTTCAAGGTCTTAGAGACACACAGAATTTAGTTTTGGCAAAAACTTTCAGTCTTTCCTCCTTTTCATATGCTATTCTGAGTTGCTGTGGAGGAATACCATGATCCAACCCTGTATCTCCATCAAAATATAATAACAAATTCCAGGTTCTTGTATAACTTTGACATTCTCCAAGTGATTGCAGAGGTACAAGATGATGAATTATTTAAAACAGATGCAGTACATTTCACAAAATGAATTTGATTGAGTGGCAAGACATTATGAAGAAAATTGAGACAAAAGCCTAAGAGAATCTATTTTCATAAAAGAGAACATGCTTCCTGTCTGAAGATAATTTTGAGTAAACAGATGAATCAGTAGGTAGACTGATAGATTGTCTACTAGGAAGACTATTTACATAAGAAACTGATGCAAAATGGAGATTGGTCTTGCTAAGCAAGACATATTACCCTCTCTCCACTGCATCTGCAAAACAGGCAATGAAAAGGAGAGAACACATGAGGCTTTTTTAGTTCCAAACTGCTCCTCCTTCCAAAGCCCTGCACTGGTGCTGTGCAGGGAGGTTTTTGCTAAAGCACTGCTGATGCATCACTTTGTAGATGTCTCTGAAGCCTACAGGCTCCTCCTACATCTCTGCACAAAACACATTCTAGATTGTCATGGCTTTTTGGCTTATCATGGGCTGTAGGGCTCTATGGGGGAAGTCATGTCCTTTATCAAACAGGATCTGGAGGAGGTGTTCGAAGACATAAGTGTCCAAGAACTTGTTTGTTCTTTTCCCAACAAAGTCAGCTTGTCTACAAACCCTGCCTTGATGACATTCTTAAGCAGGCTACTACAACACTATTTCATGGAATGAATAAAGTATCTACGCAATGAAAATTGAAAATTGCTCTCACATACTCTTTTCTTATTGTTATGTACTTTATTTATTTATTTAGTCTTATTTCGACTGAATACATCAATATCATTTATATGCATATTTGCTTCACTGAAATCTCAAATTGTACTGTATAACATCATATTCATCTAATATAGTATGAATTCCCCTGCTGTTTCAATTGGACAACTGTGGTGATGGGGAGCAAATACTGTTTTTCATCTTAGAAATGGCCCTGTTGAATGATAGATGAGCTTCATTTAATTTCCATCTTCTGTTGCATAGTACTTCTTTCCTTTGTTTTTTATTTTCCTAATAAATACTCATGTTTAATATTTAAATACACAAAAGTAAGAAAAAAAAGGTTAATAAAACAGTTTCCTCTCCCTCTCTTTCTTCTCCTTTCCCCTCCAACACTGGCAGCATGACTTACATTAGAGGAGAGCACTTTGGCTCAAGCTAAGCCTGGGTATTGACTGCTGGCAGTTTGCTTCTGTATGGATTCATCACTATTCATTTTTGTTCCAAGCTTAAGATACAGGCATGTATCATTTTCCAAATATCGGTCTCCTACAGACTTTCCAGCTCTTCAGTGGCTGATCTTTCCTTTCCATCCTTCAATGGCTGAGCTCATCCACAGGAAAAGCCTGAGTTCCTCCCATGAGTGAGCACAATGCCCATGCCAGCAGGGCTGTGGGTGGGAGCCCAGTGTCACCTGGCAGGTGTCCCTGCACTGGGGGCTGCACAGGGTCCTGGGATGTGGAAACCCAGGGCACCAGGAATATTTCTCTGTCTGCTCTGGGGTGCCCTGACCCCCAGGGGAACACTGACCTTGACTCTCATCCATGGAGAAAGTTTCCTGAACTTCAAGATAGACTGGAATCCACAAAAGTGTGAAATAGATTATATAGATTAGTGTAGGTGTATCACTTGGTGAGACATTTAGGTTTGGGGATTTTTAGTATGTTATGGATGGAAGTAAAATGGAGGGCATAGGGTGTTGTCCTGGGTTTCTTCTTCATGCTTCTTCTTCCTCCTTCTTCATGGGTTTGGGTGGCATTTTGTAATTGGGTAGAAAAGTCCACGTTGCAGCTCTTTGGGATCAGTTATTGGGTTAAAAGGGAAAATAATCTAGGTGTCTGTTCTTAATTGGATAGTTTAGTCTTAAAAGACCTTGTAACAAGAGATTGTTGGCCATTTTGTGCCTTCTAAAGAAAAGCTGCTGAACTCACAGTAGTGAGGCTGTTCTACTGATAAGAAATAATAAATATCTGAGTCCGAACATGAATTACTGTCTCAAGTGCCTTTAATCCACACATATAGAAACCAACAACTGGGACTCCCACAGGGGCCACATTCCTACATGGGAAAAGTGAGCTAGCCCCCTCCTGCCATGGGGTAGGGGGGGGGCTTCTTTCCAGCTACTTGGCAGGGCAGACATGCACATCCTATTTTGTACAGCCACACAGACATAGCCTGAGGTGGAATAGAGAAGCAATCCCAGATACAGAAGCCTTAGGATAATACACTGACTGCTGGATCACAGAACAATGCTAAAATACAGAACAGGAAACTATCCAGCCTGGATTTCTCTTGGGAGACAGATGCCCTAAAATATGGACTTCAGCTAAATCAATTTCTTAGCCACATAGTAAACATCTTTTGAAGAAGTGCTCTGAGACAGATACAGAGGAAGACTGTTGATTTTTTTCATAGAAGTGGCAAAAAAGAGAATTTATACAGGTTAAGAAAACATTATGAAAAACCTCCCCTGAGTTTCTCTTTTCCAATTGCAGAGGAATATACAGTGGAAACAGATTGCCAGTTTTATATTTCTTATTTTAAAAAAACCAATAAAAAGATTAATGTTAAGAAACAGAAACTAAGGTCAGTGTAACAACAGCTTAATTCAGAGATATGTACAGTGAATACTGGGAGTGAAGCCAGTTACCCTTATCTTGAACAAAACACCCTTCTGGAGGAAAGCACTTGTTTATTTAGACTGAAAACAGACACCAGCCAATGTGCTGCCCAGTGTCCTCCTAAGCACCAGGTAGTGTGAGCTCTGATTCACCCAAGTGGTCTGAACTTTCCAAGCAGGGGGAGCAGTAAGTGCTGAGAATCTTTGCAAAACTGCCTCTCTCCGGTTCAGTGCTCCGCATCAGAGGCACCTGAGACACCTGCGCTCTTTAACTTATCTGCAGACTAATCCTCCCCACCCACACATGCACATAGAGCATGGAAATAACAATTTAAACCTATCTACATAAATACAGCTCAATTGATGCTTCTACCTGAATGAGGAGAGCACTTATGCACAGCACACACACGCCCAAGTTGCATGCAGGGGGCAGGGGGGGAGAGTTTTAAAGTTTAGGTACAACATCAGGTTGCATCGAGGGGATTATTATAGACAGAGGGGAGAGGAAATTGCGGTTAAGAATGGCCCAGGAGACAAAAGGGAAAGGGTATGGAAAACAGGAAAAAGAAAACTCCAGGAAGTAGATGATTCACAGTTACTTTAGGCAGCAGTTTCTCAGTTTGAAGACTGAAATAACACCTACTTATCACCAAGAGATGGGCTGGTAATTCATGTTGAAAAGCACTCAGAGATTCTTGGAAGAAAGGTGTTTTTGGAAATGTCATCCTTGAAGCATTTGTTGTTATGGCACAGTGTGATTGTGGACTTCAAACTGCTACCAAAAAGTGACGTAGGAGGAAAGCAGCAATCCATCCAATACTGAATACTTGGCCAGCCCCAGCATTTCTACCCATGATATAATCAATAGACAAATAATGGTGGGAAGATGGGTAAGAAAAAAATCTTAATTGTGTATTTTGCCATGTCTCTCACGTGGAAAAGCTCATTTGCAAAGTGTACAGCTCTAGGTGCACAATCAGTTTAGAAATTTGTCTTTGTTCTCATTTTGTTTCCTCCTGGGAAACTTTAACCAGGCTGCCAGAGTGATGACACCAGCATCAAGGAAGGAGCAAAACAAAAAAGGGACAGATTTCCATGTTTTCCTAGTTCATGACAGTTACACTCAATTAGTGCTGTACCTTCACTTCAGGATCAGAAGGGGTTTACCTTAGAATATTTCTCTGTCCATTTCTGTGTTTCAGCACGTGACTTCAAACCCTGCATTCTCATTACTTGTCTGCTTCCAGTCTTGTGCCTTTAATCTCAGTTCATAACTCAGTTCTTTTGCTGCCAGGACTCAGTGGTTCTCAGAAGGGAGGACTGGGGAGTTGCACCCAAAATCTTTTCATTTTTGTCCGTCTCTGAGCCACTCTGAGATGTTCTGCTTAAGCTGACAGTATGTCTCAGTCTCTTTCCAGATTGTTAATGACTTGCAAAGTTGACAGCATGGTTGCTGGCATTCCCTCTTCTTTATGTCCTCTGCCTGCAAGTGCTGGGTAAAGACAAAAAAATTTAACATACATTCAGTTTAGAAGAACAAAGAGGTGTAGAGATTTAAGTCTAGTCTTTTCTTCTACTTTTAAGGTAGGAATTCAATCATGAACTGGACTATCCTACCCCAGATCCAGGCTGATTTACCCCAGTTTATTCACCTGTGCCTGAAAGAGAGGTGGAGATAGCACTGCCTCCATTGTACTCTATGCTATACATTGCATTCCTGATGCATATATGGAACCAAGCCTGGGCCAGCTCTACAGATGAATCCTAGAGAAAGTCAGACCTGCTCTGCCAGCCAGAAACCTGCTGCCATTAGCAAAGCAGACTATTGGATACTTGTGTGGTGACTCCCTTCCCTAAGGACACCCTTCAAGGAAGTGTATGGGAGGAAACTGTGTCAGCACAGCTGTTTGCCACTGAGTCCTACTACCAGGAACCTGGGATTAGATTCACTAAAACACATGTTCTTGTGCTTGTCCCAGTAGTGCTGGTTTAGGTTTCTGTCCTAGCCTCTGTGTAACTCGCTTTAAAAAACCCTCCATAGATAATGGTAGCTTGGTCATTTCCATTTCTCAGGGCTGGTTCCACATCTCAAACCTAGAATTGTTCTCTTCAGCCTCTATTGGAGGTGGAGAAAGAAATAAATCCAGCTTTCAAGTGCGATGCTTTGCAGATAAGGGATGTTTTCCTCTTATAACACATAAGCAGCCTCTACAGCACAAACACAACAGCAACAAAGATACCTGCTTACCTTTCCACATGATGAAATCCAACCACAAAATAATGTTCCCTTCTCACAAAAGTTGGCAGTGCCTGCAGTGTTTTTTTTCTCCTCCTTTCCTCACGTAATGCACTTGGTTAATGATCTCCAGGCCTCTATCATCACCTTCTTCTGTCTTGGCAGAACAGCCCAGGTAAGCATATGCCCCAACACTGGCAGCCTAAGCTTTTCCTTCTGTGGCGTTAATTGTCTCCTTGCCTGGAGTAGTTTCTTCTTAACACCTTAGTTCTATCTCGGCAGCCACTGGAATATAGGTACTGTGAGGCAGAACACTTTGATTTCTAGAACCCAAAAATCAAGGATGTTTTGCTGTAAGCCAGTCCTGTCCACGAAGGAGCACATTAAAGTAACATCTGTAGATGCCTACATCCTTGTGGAACACTGGGCAGAGGTCTCAGTAACCCACTTTGTCCTTCCCTGGCACATCCAAGAGAATGAGTCTCATCTCTTCCCCTTCTATCTCTGTGTCACTAGTGTCAGCATTGGCTCATAGCACTTGGGAAGGTGTCCATGGCACAGAGCAAAGAGGAAGCACATTCTACCACAGGGGTGATCTCCAGCTACAGCTAACTTTCTCCTAAAAGCAGCCACTCCTTGAAAATAAAGATGAAGTACAAAATTATGTATTCCCAGGATGTGTTGTTTTTTGGGGTTTTTTTAAAGCTTTTGTGAAGGGTAGAATGAGGAGAGGAGAGAAATTCCATTAGTCTGGCATTTCCCTTTTCTGCTTTTTCCTCCCCATACTCCTCTCTTACCTTTCTTCCCTATTTTTTCCATCTTTTAATTTCTCTGACATCAGACTCTTCTGACATTGTGACTACCCTGTTCTTGCCTAATATTATAAATAAAAAAAAAAGGTATAAGCCAAATCTGTATGTAACCAAGACTCCTGCAGTACCCTATACTTCTGTTTTATCATCTCAGATACTGTTTATGGTCAGTGCCTAGTCCATAACAGATTTAAATTTTTTTTAGATTGAATGACTTAATTTTGTGAGTGAGATGGAATGCAAAACAATGTAGTGAATAATTTTCCAGATTGGTTTTATTGACATTTTTCCTGCCATGATCTGTTAGTAGAATTCTATAATGGCAATAGCTCTTCTGTGTGCACCCATGCTGCTTTTGCTCACAGATCAGTGATCAGGTGGGAATTAAGAAAGTGTTCTCAGTCTTCATAAAGTCATGGTTAATTTATATGAAATAGAAGTTTGTTACTTACAGGATAGTAATTTCCACCATCAACTGCCTTCCCTCAGATCAGTTTTTTCCAATATTGTTGCTGCCTCAGCTTCCTCAAGTCATGGGTTCCCCTGCAGAGAGAACTGACCACCACACTTGAAAGAACACCACAGTAATGAAAGGAATAGGTTAATGTATCTTAATATAACAAATAAATCTACATGGAGAACCATATGACATCATTGTTTTTTAAAGAAATCTACTTTACTGCCAATGAAGTGGGAATTACACAAATCATTAACAAATCACAACATGTTTACTTCAGAAGTTTCCTTGTTCCTATTGCGAAAGACTCATCCTGTGTGAGCACCTCAGAGCTGAGTGTGCCAAACTCCCTGGTGGAATGTGGGAATGTGGGCTGACAGTGCTGGAGTGTGAAACAGGAGCACACCTGCCAGAGAGACCCTCCAAACATCACTTTTCAGATCTGCTGAGGCATCAGAAATACATGAATTGCAGAATCAAAGAACGGATGAGGTGAGGAGGGGTTATCTGCTCCACCCTGCCGTGCTCAGAGCAGATCAACTACAGCAGGTTGCTCAGGACTGTGTCCAGCTGGGTTTTGAATATGCCCAAGGATGGAGACTCCACAGTCTCTGTGGGCAGCCTTTTCCAGTGTCTGACCATCCTGAAAGAAGTGGAAAGAAGTGCATCCACTGGAGAGTCTAAGGACAAAGAACTTCCCACTGTTAAGGATATTATCTTGAACTCCAGATAGAGAGACTGAAGTCCCACTATCTTGTTGGCATTGGACAAGCAATTTTAACTGTCTCAGTTTTCCTGGTAGACAAAGACTGCAAGGTGTCTGCAGTCAGTAAAATCTGAGAACAAAGGGAACCAGAGGGTGACAAGTTTGGTCTCTCGGCGGAGAGAACTGTTTCCAAAGGCATTATTGGTGATGTAGATATGTAACATGATTAGTATCCATAATAGTTATGTGGTCAGCTCATTTATTTCATTCAGCTACAGAAGAGTTCTTCAACTGAGATGAGGGGTTGTAGGCCTAAAAATTCTAGCCTAAGGATGAGGCACTTGCTTTTATTTAATTTGAACTCAGCTGGAGACAAAAGGCCATTTTAATTTACTGCAGTGGTATAATTTTACTCTGCCAACACATATTTCCTGAGTCCTATTAAACTATGAATTTTATAGTCCCGCTATAAGAATTGGAAAAAAAATAAAACCAATAGCTTCCAACTGACCTCTCTTATTCCCTGGAAGAGCAATGCCAGTGGATCCCATACAGCACTTAGTCATGAAAGCATTTCATTTTTGGGATGGTGTGCTTTCATGTGCACTGTACTTAGCATAAACCTCTGCATGAAAACACACAGTTCATTTCACCTTCTCCTGCTGTGCCTTGGCATTCCAGTTTCCAGGTAGATCAGTCTGGATTGTCTGCTGAGGCCACTGATCCCACTGGGGCTCTGAGAGTTTAACTCTGCTTTTCTCCAGGAACGCTGGAAAGCAATGGACCTGCAGTGACACACAGCAAGGTCTGGTTCCTAAGTGTGCCACAAACTCTTTATCTTGGGGACACAGATACTCACCATTTCTGCCTGTTCTCTCACATCTACCCAGAGCTTTTCTTGTGCTTTTTCACTAGCTGAGCTTTTTCACTAGCCTGTGAACTGCTCATATGTCACTGCCTCCTGCCTTCCTCACTTTGCTGAGAAGCTTTGCCTGCATGAGGACTGCAGGATGCCTGATGCCTGCATTGCAAGCCAGCATGCAGGACTTTGTGTGCCATTAGAGGACACATGGCTCCCTCAGCAAGTTATGCCACAGCAGGCAATGTACTTACTTGCCTACTTATTCACAAAAGGGAGAAAGATTGCCTTCCCCACTGAGCTTTCGTGCTTTTGGTACAGATTTATGCTTGAACACAAATTATCTGAGTTACACACATGCCCTTTAGAAAATCTGCTTAGAAGAGGAGCAGGGGGGAATATAATCTGGAAACAATCTCCAGTAACTGATAAAAGCAAACAAGTGGAGTCTTCTTTCTCCTACTTCATGCTTTCTTCATCAATCATACAGATCTATGTGGTGCAGCAGAACTAATGCTGTACTTAGAGAGTGCACATTTTGGGATAACTAGAAGAGAAGATTCAGTCTGCTTAAAGAACTATAGTTCAGCATATCATGGAGATTCACGCAGAAAATTTAAAAGCTGCAACATAAGTTAAAATTCAGCCCTAAAATACATGAGCTGGATACATTCACTAATTACAGATGTGTAATAACCACAGTGACTTAGATGCTCCCCACAGAGGCTGTTGCTAGAGTGCACCCCAGAAGAGTGAAATGAGTGATCTCAGCCTGAGTTGGTCCCAGGGCCGAGTCTCATAATATAAAGCTTCTGGAAAAAATACATATAAAGCATTTGAAACCCTTGGTCAAGGAGTTACACAGCCTTTGCTGAAGTCTGTCCTGCAAGGTGAGAGATGAAACATCAGGCACTTTGCTTTCAGTGCAAATGTGGGGAAGACTAGAGATGTGAGACTTCACTTAAAAGTGAATCAGTTAGGGCTCAGGCCATAATTGGTTGCTTCAAATATATGTGTACTGCTCATTTACAAGAAAAAAAATCATGGTATGGATTTAACTTGGGCTAGCTGGACATTTGTGGAGTAATTGCTTTGCACAATTTGGAAGCTGGAACCAGCAGACAATTTGGATGAGGTCACCCTGCTTTGAAGCCTTTAAAGAGTTAAGCAGCATGAATGTGGGACACTTGAGGCACCGGTAAATGCCAGCGGCACTCTGGGCAACAACAGAGCTGCCGCGTGCTTTGAAATGAATAAGCTGCTTATTTACCTGCCTTCCGTGGCACAGCACAGATGAGTTGATCAAAGTAACTGGTCATTTGCATTATTCCTCTTTCTATTTAACAAAACGTTTTGCTCCTGAAAAGACAAAACCAAACACCCAGGTGTGATTCAAAAGTCAAATACAAGCGGAATCAGAAGTATATTTAAGCAGCACCTTTCACGCCGGATGAAGCAGTTTCAGCTTCTCCTGCTGCCGCCGCAGAGGAGGATTTTTGCAGTGGTGGATTTTTGCAACTGTGGGTTTTTGCAGCGGTGGATTTTTGCAGTGGTGGATTTTTGCAGCAGTGGGTTTTTCCAGCTGTGGATTTTTGCAGCTGCAGATTATTCCAGTCGTGGGTTTTTCCAGCTGTCAGTTTCTGCAGCTGTGGGTTATTCCAGCTGTGGGTTATTCCAGCCGTGGGTTATTCCGGCTGTGGGTTATTTCAGCTGCGGGCCGCACGGAGCAGGCGCAGAGCGGTGCAGGGCGCAGCGCGGCCGCCAGAGAGCGCTGTGGCCCCGCGGTGAGCGCTGTCGGCGCAGCCGGCGGGAGTGGCGGGTCCGTGGGGTGTCCGTGGAGCGGGGGGAATGCACGGCAAATTTCCTCTGTCCGCCTCCCTGAGCGGCATCAATCTGCTTGGGACTGGGGAGAAAGTAGGCACAAGCTCCCAGTGTACCACTGCTAGAGGACACGGCAGCATGGGGATGATTTCCACACAGTTTTGTGAGGAATTGAAGCCTGTGAGCTGAGACAGGATTTAAAGGGATGATGCACGCCAGAAATTTGGCCCGCTCAAAGGCCACAGGGGCAGATGAATATCCATGTCTATGTCTACGCTTTATTGCTGGATTCTTTAAAAAAATCAGTTTGAATTTATTGTGTTCACATAAAATATGCTGTACAAACCCCTGTAAGATCAAGGTACAAATTCATCCGTCTGCGTCTGGGGATGTGCTCTTTTGACTGGGAGTAACAGATATTACAAAAATCTAACAGAAAATGAATTTTATTTCAATGTCTAGGATTAAATTAACCTTTTGCCCTATTGACACACACCCTTCTGTAACAGTCTGCTGCAAGTAACTTGTCAGGCAATTTGATGTACTCAGTGATGCATTCACTCTCCAAGTGGGTATTTCAAAATACAATTTTTAATAACAACAGTATTGTACAAACCACTCATTTTTGTTCTATTCACTGATGCCAGTGCTGGCTAGGAAAACGAGACACTTTGAATCCAGCCCCGAAAGGGAGTAGCCGCAGGACATCGCCTGTGTGGGAAAGCTCGCAGGGGAGAAGTTTGGGACACCCGGCTGAGCAGCGACAGCTGCACCAGGGACCGAGCGCGTCGCTGCCCGCGGTGTCCGTGCGTCCCCGGCACTGCGGCCGGCCCGGCCCGCCCCAGGCAGCTCCTCCCGTGGAGGGACTCGCACCCTGCCCTCCCAGTACCCCGCTCTGCTGCGCTTTGCGCCCCTTTATTTTCCATTTCATTTTATCATTGCTGTGACTTCCGATTCCCTGTAAACCGAGACCCAAAGGCCAGTTCATTTCAAGCCTGAACTGGAGCCTGCTTCTCCCGGTTTACAATTCCTCCACTCCCTTTTGGCCAAGAGGTGAACATGATGATTCTTTTAAGGAAGGAAGTCGAGCGCTTTTCCAGTAGCACCCAGCGGACGCATTAATTGCATTTTATTCAGCCGCCTGCAATACTTTCTGCTCACTTTGCCCGGGCTTTAAAAGCAGCACCAGGGACGCAGCGGTGCCTCCCGTTCCTCTCGGGTGCCCGCCCAGCCTCTTCACACCGGCCATCCCGAGCGGGGAGACTGCGGCGGGGACCGGCCCTGCCCTGTGCTGGCGCCGAGCCGAGATCTCCCGGGGCCGGAGGGCTCACACCGGGGCCAGGGAGCTCCCGGCCGCCCCCGCCGCGACCCCGGGCCCGCCGCCCCGGCCCAGCCCGGCCGCTCCCCGCCAGCCTCGGCCCCGCCTCCCGCCCGCGGCCGCACGCCAATCGCAGCGCTCTCCGGCGGGGATGACCTCACTCCTTGCCTTCCCATTGGCCAGCTATATTAAGAAAGTCGCGAGCGCCTTTAAATAGCGGCGCCGGGCCGCAGCTTGCGGCAGTGGCTGTGCTGAGTCGGTGTTGTGCCGGTGTTTGCTGTGAGGGCGAGAACGGCGGAACCGCTTCCACCGCAGAGCTCCGGGGCCAGCGACGCTGCCTGCGGCTGTAGCGCTCCCGCGAGGCAGAGTGCGACGGTGCGGTGCCGGTGAGCAAAGAGAGCAGGGCGCGCCCGCCTGCCTGCGCGGGCCGACTCGCCACGGTGCCCTGTGAGAAGCGAGAGGGAGCGGGAGGCGGCGGCCGCGGGGAGGAGGGCGCTGCCATCGTCCTGCTGCACGGCAAGGCCAGCTTGGCGAGCCTGGCCATGGCTGCCATCCGCAAGAAACTGGTGGTGGTGGGGGACGGTGCCTGTGGCAAGACTTGCCTCCTTATCGTCTTCAGCAAGGACGAGTTCCCCGAGGTCTACGTGCCCACCGTCTTCGAGAACTACGTGGCGGACATCGAGGTGGACGGCAAGCAGGTGGAGCTGGCCCTGTGGGACACGGCCGGCCAGGAGGACTATGACCGCCTGCGTCCCCTTTCCTACCCGGACACCGATGTCATCCTCATGTGCTTCTCTGTGGACAGCCCGGACTCGCTGGAGAACATCCCGGAGAAGTGGGTGCCCGAAGTCAAGCACTTCTGCCCCAACGTCCCCATCATCCTGGTGGCCAACAAGAAGGACCTGCGGAACGACGAGCACGTTCGGAACGAGCTGGCCCGCATGAAGCAGGAGCCGGTGCGCACCGAGGACGGCCGGGCCATGGCCATTCGCATCCAGGCCTACGACTACCTGGAGTGCTCGGCCAAGACCAAGGAGGGTGTCCGGGAGGTCTTCGAGACTGCCACCCGGGCAGCCCTGCAGAAGCGCTACGGCACCCAGAACGGCTGCATCAACTGCTGCAAAGTGCTATAGGGCGTGTCTGGAGCGCGGCGCTGGGCACAGCGCCCGGGTCACCTGTTGGCAGGTGGAGAGGAGCTGGGTTCTACACGCACACGGCATCTGCCCGTCCCCTCCGCTAGGGACTGGCTGTGCATGGGGTGGGGGCTGAGGGAGGGAGCACGCTCCTTGAGCCTTGGCCAAAAAGGGTTGTGCTTGCTCAGCGGTGGGGACGGAGGGAGGGGGGGATTGCATGCCCTGAGTCTTGGGAAAACAGTGGGGAGAAGCTTTCTCCTACCACTGACCCCTGCGAGTTAGTCGTGGACTCAACAACAAAAAGCTGCTGAGACTGGACTGAGCGATCGTTGCACCCGGTTCTGCCCCTTTGCCAACACCTGCTTCTCCCTACTCCCGGGCAGCCTCCTCTCTTTTGCAAGAGGAGGGCGGTGGAGCGGAGATGCTCGAAGGGACTTCTGCCTCCTGCCTGCATGTGCCTCCACCCAGGCGAGCTGGGGAAAGGGGCTGCCTCTCCCAGGCTGCCTGCGGCATCCTTGCTTCTCCCTCACGTGTTTCAGCCTGAGCCTGACCTGCTGTGGAAATTAGTGCCCTGAAGACCGAGACTGGGAGGGGAAGGGAGGGTCATCCCAAGCGAAGCCTGTATATATGTTACCTTTTTTGTCTTGTGCAAACTGGGGTAGTGCAGGGGGTGCTTATTTGAAGTGAGGTGGGGAGGGGGTGCCCAGGTGGGACTTGTGTTGTGCAAAGGAACTTGCCCTGAGTGACTGATGCCCGCTGATAACAGGAGCCATGAACTGACTCCAGCTGCAGAAGCCACCAGGCCAGAAAGTAAAGCTGAACTGTCCTGCTTGCTGGATATCCACCTCCTGACAGATGAGGCAGGGTGAGCAAGGGGATGATATTGCCATATTATGATTTTGGTGCCTGCTCCTTACTTTTAATGTTGTCTCCTGCAAGTGTGTTGATTTGGATTTATTTAAAAATTTATTTTCAAAAGATGTTACTTTGCACAACTTGGTGGATTTTTTTTATGTTTAAATTAAACACTCAATGCACTCATCATCTGCATACAACACTGTAGCATTGGAAACATTCTTACTCAGTAACCTCATCTGGGTCTTGTTTAAAACTGATTTCAATACAAGACAAAAAATAAAACCACTGTATATTTTTGCCTTGGAAAAAAAATGGGTGAAAGCACTGTTACTTATGCAGTGAGTACATCAGACTTTAGTACTAAAGGGCAATTTAAAGAATCAAGGTTTATTTAAAACTTATTTTCACAAGGTGGCCAACCTGGGTGAAAATAATTTTCTGTTTCTCTGGTTCAGAGAACAAATGTATCCATTTATGTTTGTTTCCTTTTCTCCCTCTTCCCTCAACAGTGGTACTGAGACTGTTTTTAATAAACTGACATGGCAAAAACTGAGATGTATATGATGTTTACATAAAACTATAGTGTATGCAGTTTTTTATGTAAAGTATTAAAAGATTCTATGCTGACACTTGTGCGAGCAGTGTTGTGATTCATGGAGACAGTCCTCTGGTTGCAGCAGTACCCCTGGATAGAGCTGAACTAGACCAGAGCTTGCCCCTTGCCTACACATGCTTTTATTTGGCTTTTTCCCACTGGCTGAAATACCTGTCTGGCAGCTTTTAGAGGATGGTGGTTTTAGTTCCCTTTGGGGGAGCTGCTTCCTTAGTGTTTTTTTCTGTGTGTGGCATATGGAAATGTACTCAAAAGTCGAGGTGGTGACTAATCCAACCTTGTTGCTCTGAGCACGGGCAGCCTCTGTGGCTTGTGCTTGGGTTCCCAGTGAGCTGCTGGTGCAGCAGAACGGGCACAAAACTGAAAAGCAGCACCAGCTGTAAGGATTATTTATCAAGGAAGTATTTAGATAAAAGCAGTTTTTATTAGTGGTCTCCCCTTTGCTTGAAGTGCATGGCTTCACTTGCTGCAGCAGGGCACGGGGGGCGAACACTGCTCTCTGTTGAAGCAGAAGTCTCAGAGCTGTCTGGATGGATTTCCCAACTGCTGGCCTCGTTAATTCCCGTGGCAACCAGAGAACTCTGGGCCTCTCCGTGTCAGGGATCCCCAGCAGGGCATTGTGCCTGTCCCCTCCTCTTGCCTGGGCAGGTGCCCAAGGCCCTGTGCTGCTGCTGCCTGTGGCTTTGCCTCTTGGCAGGAGGAGTTGGTCTCATGCAAAATGTGATTGTTGCTGAACAATAAGATTTGTGCCCAAAGTACTGATGTCTCCTATTTTTTTTTTTTTCTCTGGAAAAATTTTCTCGGAGATATTCAAGGGAAATCTCAACAGGTTTCTGTTTTCATAGATCTTCTCCACTATTTTTGCAGAGATGTGAGAAGAGAGTTGAGCTTTTTCTGGTTTTGACCTATGAATATCTGCTAGGGTACATATAGTTCAGAAATGTTAACAAATGTTAACAAATACCCAAAGCAAGGGAAACATGGAGTGGCTTTTGCTCACTTACTCACAGAGGGCTGAAAGTGATGGGCTTTCCAGGCAGACTGACATAGAAATAACAGGTTCCTTGTTCAACACCTGGGAAGTCAATCAGCCATAATGTGAAAATATTGGAGTACATGCTCAGTCCATGCTGTGAGTTTATTACACTGTTTCCTATGATCCTTAACAAAAGACAGACTCATTTTCACATAGCCAGTTTAATCAGTATTTCTTGAAAGGTACTGAAGTCCTAGGTTTTGGATATCCTTCTCAACTCTCCTGATACTCAAATTTAAATTTCAGTTCTCTGGATAGTCAGTGTGTGAGTTTCTTATCTTCAGTTTGAGAACACTAAGAAACTTCTTTTGAAAGAGATCTCAGTTTTGGATGCTTAAAGGGCCATGACCAAAGGGGCCCTCATTCTTTCAGGGGCAGTCAAATCCCCAGCTCTGTGCAGAGTAACACTCTTACACCTGATGCCAGCCATTGATGGTAAGCCTACACTGGAAACCTTTTCATTAAAATTATTGCAATAGCTGAAAACCTTATCAATTCAGTTAGACTGCAGCAATAACTAATCTTCTCAAAACCCCAAAGGAGAAAGCATTAATATTTGTATTTTAAACACTGGAAAATGGGTTAGCATTGCATCCCTGTATAATTAACTATACCAATATTTTCCACCGAGGTGCTTACAAGGTAATTACATTCATTATTTCCAATTGGATCTTTGCCCAAGTCAGGGATATAGCCTCTGGCCCAAGGGGGAAAAGCTGCAAGAAAGCACATTTTGGTTTTAGCCGAGCATAACCTTTCTGTGCTACCCGTGATGCTGAGTAAGGCGTGAGGGTGAGATCACTGTGGGAGTCCACCCATTGGGGTCAGATGGTGGGATCAGAGCTCTAACTCCTTTATTTGTGTCACATTGCTGGGCTTGCTTTGGTGGAGGGGAAACATAAGGTGTGGCACGTCCCACCCTTCATGACTCAAACACCCAGACAAGGCCAGGGCGACACCCCACAGTGTGAGAGTGTCACACTGACCACCTCCCTCTGACACCCCACAGTGTGATTGTCACACTGACCACCTCTCTCTGACACCCCACAATATGATTGTCACACTGACCCCCTCCATCTGACACCCCACAGTGTGAGAGTGTCACACTGACCCCCTCCCTCTGACACCCCACAATGTGGGAGTGTCACACTGACCACCTCCATCTGACACCCAGACAGGGCCAGGCTGTCACCCCACAGCATGGGGATGTCACACTGACCAATTCCACCCCACAGCTGCATCCCCCCAAGTGTACCCAGAGGATCCTGCACCACTGGGGCCAGGCAGGCACCTGAGCTCAGGACAGGTGTCTGACAACCTACACCCTGTATTCAGACAGAAGATTGGTTTCATCTGGTTATCTTCATCTGGCCCTCTAATTCATATTCATCTGATCCCCATCTGTCTGCTGTAACCTTTTGACAGGAGAAGCAGAGATGCTGAGCAAGTGAGAGCATCAAAGGAAGGTCAAGCATTGACTCAGTCCCTGTGCACACTGCTGGGCACAGAGGCTTTTGCCAGCTGTGTCCACACACTACACAGATGACTAAGTTGAGGAAGGTTGTACCTTCCCTGATTCTGCTCAAAGATGAGTTCAGCTTCTGCTAAAGTTGTTTCTTCTCATGCAAGCCAGAACCCTGTGATGGTGCTGTCACTTCCTTAGCAGCAAACTCTGGAAATTCAGAGGCACCTTGCTGAAAGGCTTATTCATCATCTCCATCATTCTCCATTCAAGAGAGGAGACCACTTGTGCCCTCCCACAAGGTTCCAGGCTGAACCCTCTGGCAGTGTGAGGGTGTCTTGTCAGGGCAGACTGAAGATGAAGCCACCCAGGGAAGGTCAGAAACATCTTTTGCTCTTCACTTTTTACCCACAGCAGCTGTAAGTAGCCCTTGCATGATCAAATAGAGGATCTCTGTGTAGAAAGCATGCTCCATAGGGTATGTCAAACACAGAATAAGTCATCTTTGGGAGGAGAAAGAAGTAATTAAATCTCCTTGGTACTTCTAGCAGAATATTTGTTGAAGCACTTGTGATGCATTGGAGTTAGGCTCTTTATGCTTGCTAATTTTTTTAACCCTTACATAACTCCACACACTCCAGGGGGTTTGCATAAGTGCAATTGCAGACTTTAAAGCAATGGCCTCTCAATAGCTTTCTGGGTTTGCAACAATAAATTAGTTTAGCTCCATTTGCCTTGCATTATGTTGGATAGGTTACAAATCTTTTTTAGCAACTCAGTATGATGCCTTAAATTTTAGCTTTCATATTTTCCAGATTCTGTACTGCATTAGTATATAACTCTGAACTTCATATAAAGTGTTAGCAAGTTCTCCTCACAGTTTAGTCAGACAAAACAACCCTTTTCCAACCAAGAACCAAGGACACCATTGCAGCTTCAGGCCCAAAAAGTATCAACAACAGCAAGTTGAAGAGAACAATCTGGGAGAATGGGACTGCATAACCTGGAGCTGTAATTGGACAATTGACCCCAATGTGTAAATGGACCAAAACTTATAAAAGTGTGAAAACACATGACCCGGAATCCTTTTTGGGCAGAGCCACAGCCAGGCTCTTGTACTGCCCAAGGTGTATCCTTTGAAAGCCTTTTAATAAATACCTACTTTATTCCCTTAACACTGTCCAGCCTCTGTTCTAGGTAGGCTCTCAAGGCATCAAGTAAAGAATTGACACAAACCCCTGCAGTAAAAGACTTAAAAAAATTTACTCTAAGGGACTTCATGAGTGCTTTACTCAAATCAGTGTCACTAACAGTATTTCAGTCACAGATTTTATTCCTTGGTTGCAGAACTAGATGATGTTTAAGGTCCTTTCCAACACAAACCACCCTATGTTTCCATGATTTATGTTTTTAAGTGCATGATTTGAGCAGCCTGATGTAATGGGTGGACATTTTCTTCAATGCTACTCGAGGAAAGAATGAGTTGCACTTTCCTCTTCCTCCCTTGAATTTGTCCATATTTTTGTTGAGAGCAAGTTTTCTTCAGGCTGGATCCCAGTGGCAGTGGTAACTGGGTGGTAAGCCAGTGGTAAGCCACAGTCTGTGAAAAGTAGCAGACAGGTAAGTTCAGTTTTGTGGCCATGCACACTGTGCACAGGACAGACAGACCTCTCTCCAGTTCTGTCATAGGGGGGCCATGAAGTGAGAGGCTTTGAAAGTCACCTGGGAGAGGTGTATGTGCCAGCAGTGTATTATCCATCCATAACTCAGAAGTTTTTACCACTTGGTGTAGTAACAGCTGTGGGCATGTCTGCATTCCTTCCATGATCACCAAACTGGTGCTGAAAGGTGGAGTTGTTACAGGGGGGTCGGAGCCGGGGGCACTGGTGTGGTACCTCACACTGAGCTGGAGCTGCAGAGTAAGAGCATCAGACCGTGCCTACAGCACCAACTAACTCGGTGTGTACATTTCCCTCCTCACTTGCCAGTCTGTGTGGGCTTTGTCTGTGTTGCTAAATCTTGCTTTCCAGTAAAGGGGACCAGTGGGTGGGATTTTATGCTAAATGCTTAGTTCCGTTGTTTTTAGGTCATTCATCCGCTTCTGCATTCAAAGCTTGCTCTGGCAGGGCTGTAAATATGGATTTGGAAACAAAGGGGGTTTCCTGGTGGGAAATCACCCTCATTTGCATGCGAATGTCCCCTTCCCTCCCGGCTGCAGGGACAGGAGGGTGGTGGTGGCAGTGGGGAGCCCCCAGGGCATGGGGAAGTGGGAGGCACGATCTGCCAGGGCTCTCTGGAAGAGCCTTTCCTCTGCTCCTAAGCTTTTGTGCAGCGGGGCTTTTATACCACGAAGTTTGACCCTACAGCCCTTGCTCTGTGGGGCTCTTCCCCCTGGGTGCAGCAGCACAAGTCGGGAGTGCAGGATCTGGTCCCGCTTTGCTGGATTCTCTGGGGTCTGATGGCAGCAGCCTGACCCTTCCTGCTGACAGGAAACTTCCTCATCTGGTGAAAACAGTTTTAGACCAGGGTTTTTTCATAAGGTGTGTGCAAAGCTAGATGTAGTCACACTACTTGTGTAAATGTATAAAAAGATGAAAATCCAGGGTTTTGCTTTCAAGGTTCTTACAAGAGTATCTGGACACTTGTTGTACTTTTGACAAATGATCAGCTTGGAAAATTTTGAGGAGAATCACTGTCTGGTGTGCAAGTGTAAGAACACCAGAAAGACAAAGATATATATTTATCTTTTGGGGGGGGTTTAAACCAACCAACCATGAGTGTCTGAAAGAAACTCCCAAGTTTCTAAATACTGCTTTCTAAAGGTACTCACAATTAATTTCCATTTTCTCTGACAGTCCCCTTGGAGGGACAGTAAAATGCTGGCATCTGGAGGCACAAGGAAACCGGATGGGAGAGAGCTCATGTCAAGACACCGTGTACCAGCACACCTTCCCACGGTGAGAGGATGGGCAGGAGGATGCGTGTCTCTTTATGGACGTGTTCCCAAATAAGGTGTCCTTCAGCTGGGGAGCTCATTCCTTCTTGATGGTGACAGAACACTTTGCATTGGCAGTGATTGCTGCATTTCACTCAAAACACTCCCAGTGATTACTGAAATGAGAGGCTGGAAGAAGACACACAGACACACACAGACACACACCAGTAAAGTGGTGACAAGGAAAGCAAATTGCAGTAATTATCTTGCAGCCAGGAATTTAGCGAAGGTGTGCCTAATGCCTGAGCTCTTTGCTAACAGCCCTGGCTCCCAGACACCGGCGGCCTCTCCTCTTGGGTGGGCTCAGATCTAACAGAGTCGTGTGAAATGTGTGAAATTCAGAGCAAGTGTTCCCAGCCTATATTCATCCGGGAAGATTTCAGACTGGAAAGAAGGGCTTTGATTCCTGAGGGATTCTCTGTCTTTTCCAGCGGTACCTCTGGGTTTAATAAAAAGCCATTCCTCTGCACATTTTTCATCTAAAAATGCTCTTAATTCTTCATCAATCCAGGGAAGCAGCTAAGTAAGGATGGCAGGATGTTTCACTTGCACTCTTAGACTGACATTACTGGTGCAGTTGTAATATGTACTCCAAGACATTGGTTCCAGCCACTTTTTACTCTCCTTAGCCTTAGCATGTATTTGAAACCTAAACTTCTGTAATTTTACATCTCACAAACTAGGAAAAGGAATAAGCCAGACATAGTTCTTCCATCTGATCACAAGAAACTAATGACCACAGTCATTCAAAGGAGTCTGTGCTGGGCCCCTGAGCTGGGCACAGGTGCCTGGCAGATTTAGGGACCCCCATTTCACTGCACACCCTGCAGAAATGCCCATGGAAGGAAGGTTTCTTCCCTGGCTGACTGCTACCAACACCATGCTGAAGGTGTGCAAATGCTGTGGAGAGCCCAGGGCAGCTGCCCTCAGCTAGCTGAGGGTGGGTGTGTTTGGTGCCAGCCCCCTCCTGCCAGGGGACACCCTCTGTCTAAGGGCTGGTGCACAGTCACCTTGCAGGGAGATGGTCTCCCTAATACCATAGAGCACACAAATTGTAAATAACGCATTGATTCTGCTGGTGATGTTAATCTCCTGAGCCCCTGGTTAAATTTTGGGATTATTCTGGTTTGTCTCAGAAGGTCAGTTTATCAGCAGAGTCATTCCATGTCAGCATGATTTTTGTTGCACTGGTAAAACTCCTCATGTGATTAGGGGCAAGGTTTCCCTTTGGCAGGTTACTTTTCTCCCAACAGGACTGTGCTGTGGCAAACTCTGCTGGCAGGATGAGGACAAGAGGCTGGACACAGCAGCACACTCCACAGGCAGCAGCCGGTGGCAGGGATTGAACTGGAGACACAGCTCAAGCTGCCATGGCTGAAATTTCACTGCAAAAGTTTCTTGTTTCTCCTTTTGCTCCTTTGATCCGTGTAAAGATCAAGTTTCAGGGGAAAATCAGCCAGGACAAGCTGCAGAGGGCTAGAATTACAGCATGAGAAGCAGCAGGGCCAGACGAGATCGCTTTCAGGCTGCAGCCAGTCCTTACCCAACTACAGCCAGAGCTGGGACCAGGGAGGGCCACGTCAGCTGCTCCTATTGTTATAGATACAGATGTTTAAAATTAAAAACAATTGTTTATTAGGCATTCCCAAATGACTGTTCCATAAAGCAGTCACACACTGGTCTCAGAGCTTGCAGCTCTTCCACTAACAGGCTGTGTTAAGTCTGTGCATGAATGGTTTTAAAGAACCCAAGAAAAATATGCATTCTTACAAGTTAATTCTGCAAGCCAATCCTGTGGCTGTGTTTAAAAGTTGACAAAGGAAGAAAAGCAACCCCGAAGGTGCTCATATGCCAAAATTTGTTGCCTTTTTGGATGAAATGAACGGGGGAGGCCAGTGGGCCCTTCCAGCCCTGGTTAGTGACTCGCCTTTTGGCATCACTGCACTGAGCATCACTGCATGCTCTGCAGTGAGCTGGGGCCATACCCAGCCTTCAGGCACCAGCTTCTCAAACCTACTGCCCTCTCACTGAAGCAACTTCAAGTAAGGGTTGAGTGTAGACTGCTTCCCTGTCCAGAAACATTTGTTGGACTGTGTATTCCTTTGAGGCTTTCTGGGTGAAGGAACTGTGGCCAATAGGGTTATCAATGTGTCTCGGCAACACTGTGGATAGCACAGATAGGGGACATTTTTGTGGATAAAAGGTCTGCAAAACCATGTGCGCATAGTTATGTTCATGGGATTTCATCCATAATACTGGCAGGATTTCAATTTTCCAGAATTTGTGGCTTTGATGAATATCCTGCAGAATTTCCTGATGTCTCGCATGAAGCTCTTCAGCCTTTTTTAATAAAACAACTCCAATTAGACAATTCCTGTTGTGCCTGAAAATAATGCTATAAAAATCACTAATAGCAAGAAAAAAGCAAGAACAAAACTCAACAAAACTATCAACTAAAAAACTCCAAACCCGAAATCCAGGATTAGAAGTTCTCTCACAGTGTGACAGGCATCATGCCAGCACTCAGTCACACTGTCTGGGCAACCGTGGCACTCTGGGAACAATTCCCAGGAAGCTGAGTCCCTTGGCTGAAGGTTGTAGATCCTAGAAAGTAGCAGTCCAGCTTTTTCTAATGGTGCTTCATTTGCTGAGGGGTTTGTTAACCCCTTCTTTTCCCTGTGAGCCAAAGCCCTTTCACCCAGAGGTGGGGCTGTGTCCGAGGGGAGCAGAGCACTGAATGCAAAGCTCAGCCCACGGTGGGAGCCAGGATTGTTGTTTGTCTTTTTTCTTTGCTGTGTGTGTTATTTGTCACCAAGCAGGGGTTTGGTCAAACAGAAGCTGTCTGTGAATTCTAAAGAAATTAATGCCATTAGTCCAATTTACCTGGACTAATGTCAATGTTAGCCCAGCCCTAAGCAGGGGACCTCCTGAGGTCCTTCCAAAATTACACTGGTTGTGTACATCAAAACTTAGCTGTCACTCACAAAGTTGGGAGGAGGTCAAACTCACATTTCAAAGGTTATTTCCTGAGCAGACCTATGTTTAGTGGTCTCCCTTCTTTGAGGGACAGCTTGGATGTCTCAGTGACTGTCCTGCCCACCACGCTGCAGTTGCACAGGTACTCACCAAGCGTGCATGAGCAAAACTGACCTCTTTCCATCCTGCTAGACTCTGAGGGCATTATTTAAATTGAGGGATGATGAGTGAGTTTCATAGGTGTGACAAGAGAATCCTGTCCTCACCCACACGGGACAGGAGATGAGTGAGCCGAGGTGCTAGTGCAGAGGAGAGGACCTTCTCCAAGCTTGCTCTGTCCAGTGACAGGGCTTTTCCTGTGCTGTGGCTGTGCCCTGCACTGGGAGGGTCCTCACTGACCTGTAGGGTATGAGACTCCATGGCTTGTGGTCTTGCACCTATTTCTGTGCAGCTTTGTGCAGCTCAAAAACTGAGGTGTGCTCACAATGCTTCTGTCTCCCAGATAGCAGCCAAGCACCCAGGAGAGCTTCACTTGATTTCTGCTTTGCCACTTAATTCTGATTTCTGTGTGTGAAAGTGCAGTGCTGGCAGCACCCCAGTTGTCACTGGGATGGAGAGAGATCCGTGTGCTCCAGCTGTGGCTCCTGCTCCAGCCCTGCCCCTCCGGCAGGACAGGATCAGATGGGATATCAGCCCTGCAGCAGACACAGGGGTCAGGACTCTCCCCAGCCCACCCACCAAGCCACTGGGCACACCAGCCTGGAAGTTCCTCCCCAGCCACAGTGGACCCTGCTGTCCCTGGCCCTGCCCCTTTGCACGGGCATTTGCAGCTGCTCTGAGAGCCCTGCTCCTTGCTGCAGACCCCACCTGGACCCAGACAGGGGTACCTATGTGTTCTCTACACCCAGGGCATGCTAATTCCCTGTGATTGTCCCTTATTACCCAAATCTCTCTGGAAGTCCATCAGATTTTGGTTCTTTTTTTTTGCTCTCCTGACCTCTCCTTCTAGCATCACAGAGCGGCTCTGAGCATCACCTCCTTGCACTTGGAATCTGATCTCCAGGCTATTTGTTGCTAATAGATGTTCATTTATTAATATGCCAAGATTAATGGACCTTTTCCCTGGTATAGGAAAACCATATTGCTACATTACTGAATACAGATCTTTCCTGTCTGTACAAACTGTGAGGAGCTGTTGGATCAAATCAGTTCCTCAATGGGAAGCATTTAAGCCTCTGTGCTGAGAAGGTTGTGTTTGTTGCTAGGATTCACATCTTGCTTGTGCACTTCACAGTCATTCCTGTGTGCCCATGACTGTTGTTCCCCATTCCACCCTTCATACATGAGTCTGACATTTTTAGAAAGAAGGTAAATGTCCTCTGTCCTTGCCTAAATGTTCTTAAAAAAACTGGAGTCTGGTGAATGCTCCCACCTTTACAGATGGAAAATTTCTCCCTATGGAGAGGTTTCAGTCCCTGTTCTTCTCTTGGGCATCACTAGGAGAGATTAGTGGTTCCTCTGATGCAGCAACACGTGCCCAACATCTCCTCGTGCATCACGAGCAAGAACTACTAATTTTGAGTATTTCCTCCAGCCTTTCTTTTGGCTTCACGTGGAGCCCTCCTGCCTGTGCCTGATGAATCTTTTGTCATGGGGAGCAGTGCAGACACAAATAGAGCACACTCCGCTCCCCCACCACCCTCTGCTCAGACGTGGCTTTGGGGGACAGCTGAGGGGTCTGCAGACTGTCCCCCTGGCACACAGGGACACGTGCAGGGCAGGACACAGCCCTGGAAACACAGCTCCAGGGCTCCTGTGAGCAGCTCTGTGTCCATCTGAGGGTGCAGCACACCCTGAGCCCCCTGCAGCTTCTGCCCCTTGCCGAGTGCCTCTCGCCAGCCGCGGCACCAAACCTGCACTGGGGACGGTGACAGGGAGCTGAGTCACTGACGGTGCTCACTCATTTTTGTGGCCAAAACAATTCACTTTATTTTCCACAGCTGTCACTTATGGAAAGCAGCTTTGTTTTTTTCTGTTTTCAGTGAGGAAGGAAAAACAGGGGTGAGAGTCTGCAAGCAAGTATTACTGATTAGAACTGATGGAGCTGGGCTGCTCCTGCAGAACATTTATTCCTCCTACACCTTCAGTAACTCAGCTTCATGTTTCGAGATCAACAAATTACTCCTACAAAACTGCACTGTCAAGGCCGAGGTGTGTCCTCTCCCTGCTCAGGCTGTAGTCACTGGCCTAACAAAGGGATTCTTCCTAGGTGAGCTCATGGATTAAATGTGTGTAGGGCACTGCTTGTGCTTTTTGAAGCTTGCTCAACAGTTTAATCAGCTTTGGAGGCAGTTGTACAAGCTTTTTTTTTTATTTCTTGGCTTTGGCTAGATGTGGTTTTTTAGCAGAGGAAAATACTCTGCCCCTCCAAAGGCAGCAGTATTTCCCCCAGGCCGGGCAGATTATCAGCTAGAAGTGAGCAGCCAGAGTGGAGGAGATTGGGGAGTCCCCTCCTTTCATACCAAACACATAGCATGGCTGTCAAACTCCCAGACTGCTTGATAACTGGATAAGAAATGTCACCTTTATCTGACTCTCTGCACAGCTCTTATCTGGCCACAGATATTCCCTGCACTGTGCCTGCCCTTCACCCGTGTGGTTTCTGGACGGCTGAGGAGACTCTCAGCTCTCCTTGCTTATGTTTTCACCCTTGCAGATAAGAAGTAAATGAGGCCAAGGAGGTCCCAGGGACACCTGACTCTTCTCCCTCTCCTTTCGTTCCTTTATAGCTGACTCACAAAATAATTTCTTTTACTCTCTCAGTATTTCTTCTCCTTTTGAAAGCCAACTGCCTGCTATGTACAGGACCCAGAAAATGTAAGGCAAAGGAGATATCACCATGTTCATCAAGTGACCAGCTTGAAAGGTCTTGAACTTCTGACTGCCCATCCATCCATCTTACACTTACATGTATTTTTTGTCCAACCTGCTTTTCTTTCTTACAGGCTCTTTAAATCCTGCCCTTGGTGTCCTTTACCAACAGAGGCACCTCTCTCCATAGTAACCCCAGCTGGCAGCTAAATATTTAACAGTCTGAGAACATCTTTTTTTAGTCACAGAGCTTGTATTTCTTGGAATTACCCAAAGCTAGTGTTTCTACACAGTCCCTTTAAGCCGGCAGCTGATTTCAAAGTCTCTGGAGCTGTCACTGAGTCACAGGCTCTGACACTGCAGCACATACTGAGGTGTTGGTGGGAGGGTTTGCTGCTTCTGAAAGGGTTTGCTGGTGAAGACATTTTTTTCAGGAGAAATAAGTGGGGTGTGAAATGCCCCCTCAATCTCTTCACATCTCAAGGATGTAGGGCTAATGGTCCTTATAAAAGTTCCTCATTATTGGCTTGGTTGTGTCTAACAGCCTCAGCCACCCTGAACATCTGCTCTGATCTGCATCCCTCTTGGCAGGCCTGGCTCATGGATACTACTGGGATTAGCTTCATGTGAAAAGTGTTTGAAGCAGGGAGGTGATTTAGAAATCCCTGAAATAGCACTACCAGTGTGTCTCAGAGTGTGGAGGTGCCATGCAGCAGTTAGCTGGTCTCTCTCCCCAGTGGGACTGGCTACAATCTCATATGTGCCTGCATCAGTGTTTCTACAGTGTCTATATTGCTTAATTATTTTAATAAGCCCCTTTCAGGCAAGAACAGTGTGGTCTACTATTGCACTGCTGCATAGTGTTAAGAGGCTTCTGCTGTACTCCTGAGCTTGCTGCTGATTCCCTGGGCAAGACATATTATCCCTCCAGGTTCCTTCTCCCCTCAGGTGATTCTGAATGTTTCCATCAGTTAACAGGTTCTTAAGAAAACTGGTGTCTTATTTTCTGAAGGGCCAATGTAAGGCACAGCTAAAAACACTAAGGTAATGCACTTTTCACAACCAAATCCTCCTCCTGTATGAGCTGATTTATTAAAGTGCATAGAATCATTAAGCTTGGAAAGGGCCCTTCAGCTTATGGAGTCAAACCATTAACCCAACACTTCCAGGTCCAACACTAAACCATGTTCCCAACCTAATGTGAATGCAGGACATCTATTGTCATTATATTGCAAGAGTTCTATTGCCATTACATTGCAAAGGTTCCACATTGCCAGAGTTTCATACCTCCTTGATGTTTCTTGCAGGCAGCTCCTCCAGGCACTGACTCATCCTTGCCCTCACAGCAGCAACTAACTCCAGTTCCCTCAGCCAACCAACCCACTCTTTTATAACACTCTGCTGATTGACTGCAGCTGCGGCCTGTAAACATCAGGCCTGCTCCTAATCCTTAATAATTGGTTCAGCTGCAACTCTTTAGTGGGTAAGATTACTTTCTATGCTACCTTTAGTTACTTATGTTCTATCCCCCTACAGACATCCACGTGACTTTTGAACACTTCCAGGGATGATGACTCTACCACTTTTCTGGGTATTGTTCCAATGTTTGACCCCCTTTTCAGGGAAGAAAATTCTCCTAATGTACAATTTAAACTTCTCCTGATGCAACTTGGGACTATTTCCTCTTGTCCTGTCACTTGTTCCTTGGGAGAAGAAACAGAGCCCCACTTTGCTATAACCTCTTTCCTGGGAGTTCTAGAGAGTGAGGAAGTTCCCTCCGAGGCTCTTTTTCTCCAGGCTGAGCCCCCACCCAGGTCCCTCATCAGACTTGTTCTCCAGACCCTTCTGGACATGTTCCACACCTCAATGTGTTCCTTCACTGGACATGCTCCAACACCTCAATGTCTTTCTTGTCATGAGGGGCCCACAATTGAACCCAAGGCTCTCGGTGTGGCCCCACCAGTGCTGATTAAGTTTGAAGAGATTTTCCTAACTTTTGTCTTGCTGGTGTCTAAACCACCATGGCTACAGCAATGCTACTACTCCTGCCCATGTCTCCGTTCCTACTCTGCAGCCACAGCAGCACAAGGACATTAATAAAGGCACTGCAGAAGCCAGCCAGGCTTGTCGCTTCTGCACAAGGAGCTGCACCCTTCTGTGAGAAACATTAGGACTTAGGAAACTTGCATGGAGATATTTATAGCATGGCTCCTTCCTGGGATGGAGAGAAACTTATTTTTGAGTACCAGAGAGCAGAAATAGGCCGCTCTGAAGGTGAAAAGGTATGAACTTCTATTTGGGGAACACTGCATGACTGCAGTCACATGCAAAGGAAACTAGCAGTGGGTAGAGTCAGTTCAGGCTCTGCCTTGCCTTGCAGTACCTTTGAGACCCCCAAGGCCAGATTCTGCTCCTTTATTCAGTGCTGAAACCGGACCTGAATATAAGGAAGGCAGAATCTGGACATTTGTTTTGTATTTCTCCCCTTTTTCGCACTGTTAACCAGGTATGTGCCAGGCCCTAAATGTTCCTTGGAAGGGAATCTGAGAGGTAATAGGTGCTGATGTGAAGTGACAGAACTGCAACTTGTGATCAGAATGAGTATCCAGGATTGTGGTGGAGCTTATCCCTGCATTTTTGAGAGAGGATGGAATGATGTATTGAATACAAACTGCCTTTCCATTAGATATGCTATTATTGCCTTGGATCAAATTAGCCCTTTAAGCAAGGCCTGCTTGCCATTTTCAGAATTCTGGCTTTTAATCACCACCAGCTTGTAAATTCCTCCTTCATAGGCTAAGCCTGCTGGAAGGATTTCCATGGAGCTGACAGAAGTGCTTTGTAGAATCGGCCCCTCTTTTGTCCTGGGGAATTACAACCCTATAAGTCTTCATTTTACTTGACATTCCAATTTGCAGCTTGGATGCCACAAGAAATGCCTTGGGTTTTGGTTTAGTGATGAAACTGGTGATATTGCAAGTGTAACAGAAAAATGAAGATCTGTAAAGGCCCGGGTAAGCTTTCCTTTGTACATAGCCAGTCTGACAGGAAGAAAAACCTCTCTTCAGCTGAGATATGTAGATAGATGCTTAATGTCAAACACAGAAGCCATGGAGATGAGGTACTGAGTTGGTTTTTTTCATGACTGAGATTGGCTCAGCTGGTCAGAGCATGGTGCTGATAACACCAAGCTTGTGAGTTTGATCCCTCTATGGGCCATTCATTTCAGAGTTGGACATGTGATCTTTGTGGGTCCCTTCCAACTCAAAGTATTCTATGATTCCGTGACAACAGAGGGAAGAAGAAAAGTGTGGAAAGCCTTATCTACCCTCAGAAAGGGTCTGCTTTGCTGTCTGTTTTATATTCTGTGTATGGGGATGAGTGCCAGTTTACCAGCTGGAAGAGCTGAGGTTTTCTGGGGTGCAGTAGTAGATGCCAAATTCTTACACTCATACAATCATAGAATTATTTTGGTTGGAAAAAGTATCTAAGATCATCAAGTCCAACCATGAACCTAACACTGCCAAGAGTATTAGAGCACTTCTTGCTTTCTATCTAGAAGATCTTCCTCACATCCAAGTGAGTGCCAAGAAAATTGCTGTCACACAACCATGGTTTGGCTTCCTCCCTGGCCTAAGGGATTCATTCAATTTTCATATTCCCTTCAGTCCTCTGAAATTCCCATAGAGGGAATGACACCTAAACTATAAAGGCCATAAGTTTAATTGTGTGGGAAAATGAGCTTCTACAGGCAAAATTTTCCCAAGAAGCCAAAAAGTTGGACATCTGGAAGCTTTCCTCTCTGTCACTCAGAGTAAGGATGGTTTGTTGCCTTGAGTAAGGAGAAGCAGGATTTGATTTGATCCATAAACCCTCCATCCCTTCTGCAATAGCCCTGGTCAGCCATAAACCAGCTGGGTGGCAGGGACATCCTACTGTGTCTCTATTATTTTGTTCTCAGCCACTGACAAAGCAGAGACCATAAGGGATGATTTTCTACTCAAAGAGGGGGTGCCATGAGGTGGTTGTGCCATTATGGAGATTTATTTGTCACCTTTTGCCCATGTAACAGGGAGAAATTGATGCATGGAAATAACCATTTTTCTCTCTCCTGAATAACTCAGTTCGAATCTGCAGAAGGCTTTTGGGGGGTTCCCTGCTTTCAGCAGTGGGCCTTTGGATTGTGCACAGAGACAGAACAATTTTCTCTTGGAACTGGTTTTGCACTTTGTTTCAAGGCTGTCCAATGTGGGAACAACACCAAAGCAGTTGGCCCTTGTAAAAAATATTCCTTTTAGCAGAGCTACATTTCCCTGCAGGCAAAGGGAGCTTTAAGGCTATTCTTGCTGATAAGTTCTGAGTGGGATGAGGGAAAGTGTTGTAATGCTGTAGTTCCACCTAACTCTGCCATCTCCACTCACACCTACCAAGGCTTTAAGTGTCAGAGACATCTGCTACCCATCTGTGACCTTCATTTCTGCCGACCACCCTTATTTTCTGCAGTGCAGAAGACACAGCAGGAGTAACATTAGCAGTGACATGGCAAATAATCCAAGAGCAGGCTGTCAGTAAGACACATGCACTGGGGACCTTGTCCTGAAGGTGCACCTTGCATTTTCCATGCTGTTTCCCTTCAGTCTGAGGCTTCCCCCAAGTATGGCTTGAAGCAATAGATCATTAAAACTGGGATAACACTTTGGTTTTCTTTTCTTTCTGCTCCCACAGGCTGAAGGAGAAAGCTGTGTTCAAGGTGGAGTCCTGGGGCTGAAGCTGGTAGCCAAGAATTAACTCAATGCCTGTACCAGCTGTTGCTTTCTATGCTGCTCTTATCAAAGGCTGGTGCTGCCTTTGCTGTGCACCAAGAAGGAGAGAAGGTGCTTTTAAAAACTCCTCATACTCTTTAACATGGCTGCTGATTTATGTGCATATGCTCAGGGGCTAAATGACTTTCCTGCAGCATCTGAAGTTGGGTGAATGAATAACCACCTCTCACCTGGGCAGAGCAACACAGACTTTGTGCTGTGCTGAGGACAACAACAAAACCTGGTCAGGCTTCTCCAGCATTAAGCTGACATGAAGGCAGCCTTTCCCCCTGTGACAGCAATCCTAAAACATGTCATGTCCTTCATGCCTGCTTCTGAAAAGCCACAGAAATGATTTTCAGTGCTTTTGCTCCCTGCTAAGCTGTCAGACCTGGTGCAGTCTCAGTTCTGGCATTTCTAGGCTGGAGGTGGAACTGTACAGGTTTCCCAGCTCAATTCTCCATAAGCCTTCAAGGAGGAGCAAACATCTGGGACAGAGCTGAGTCTCAGCTAAAAATGAGAGGAAGGGTGCCCTCTGACAAGACAGTGCTGTCAGCCATGGCAAAGCTCACATCTTCCCTGAGGAGGGGGTACATTGTTGCTTTATTTTCAAGGCAACATCTAGGTTTATACATTCAGGGCTGAATCCTCACCTTTGGGTGGCCACAAAGCCCTCGAGTCCAATGCTAGCTGTCTGTACAGTGTAAGGGTTGAGCTTGCCTGCTGCTGTGGTGGGCCTGGCATGCAGACAGGCCTGTCTTTCCAGGGAAAGGCAGCAGTCCTGTGGTCACAATTACATCAGATTGTCCCCATCTCTAGGTTCCCTGCAGACTCTGCAGGAGGGCTGGCTGCCCTAGCACGCTGACCCTCCACTGTCTCAAGCAGCCTTTTCCGGCCAGATCTCTGCTCTGCTGTGCAATGTGCCACTTGGGCAGAGCAGCAGACACCTCAGTCACCCTGAGAGCTGTTGGATTTATGCTGCTGTTTGTGCTTGTGAGCCCTGTCTGTGAGCACAGCTAACATGTGAGGAGGAGCCAAGAGCTTGGCCTGAGGGTGGAGGGTGCTTGGTGCAGCACTGAGGGAGGGCACCGGCCCTCCCAGGCAGGTTACAGCCAGCTGCAGGTTGTCTGTGCTGCCTGGCTGGAGACTGGGCTGCTGCCACTGACCTGGTGCCACCCACACCCCAGCTGAGCTCTGAGAGGCTCCTGAGGGGATGTGCCTGTGAGAGGAACAGGTTGCCCAGAGAGGCTGTGGATACTCCATCCTTGGAACTGTTCAAGGCCAGGTTGGATGGAGCCCTGAGCAATTTGATCCACTAGAATATGTCCCTGCCCATGGTGGGGGGATTGGAATGAGATGCTCTTTAAAGTTCCTTCTAGTCCAAATGATTCTGTGATTCTGCAATTCTATAATTGTGTGATCCCATGATTCTATGACAAATAGTTGCATGTGCTCTCATGCCTGAGATCAGTTGCCTTTCTCTCACCACAGGCTCAAAAATACTACACAATCTTTTTGCAAACAGAAATTGCCAGTCTCAAACAAAACACACCCCTTAGTGACTTAGCACTTGCACAGAAAAGTTTGAGCTCACACAAAATAGACTTTCCTGCTTCTGCGGGTCAGATTGCTGTGTATGTATTAGATTAGTCCTCTGTTGCCATTTGGGAATGTTGTAAAAGAGATCTTCCCCGTGGAAGATGGGAATTGTTGACTTCTGACATGGCAGAAGCCAGCTGCTTGCCATTAGGAGCCCAGGGAAGCCCTGTACCATAGGAAAGCCTCTCAGGCAGAATTTAGGATTGCAAAATCTCTACCTGCCTTAACTAACAAGTTGCATAATGCTTCATTGGGCAAAGAATGCCTGAATTGTGACTTTGTGCAGAAAAAAAGCAAGTAGGTGGGTTGAAAAAGTGACACTTCCATAATTAGCTTCAGTCTCTGACATGGCAATTTGAACACATGTGCCCAATTTCACTGTGCTTTTTTCAGTCTCTCCTACTCAGTCATGTATAACATTAATACTGGGCAGGTCTATGTTGCACAGATGTTGTGGAAGTGCCTGTGAGGAAATGCCTGTGTGTCAGAGAGCTGCATGGCAGACATGTGCCATGGGTTGCTTGGAGCACCTTTGGTGCCAGGCTGATGTTGGGAAAGGAGCCCTGGAGCTCAGTCATACACACAATTCCTCCTCATCAGGGATCACCTTTGACTTTCTTCCTCCTGATCCACACAATTGTGCCCTTCTCCTCATTCTGGGTGTTCTTGACAGGAAATCCAGTCTGAAAAAAAGAAAAGCAAACCACAGGAAGCTTCTTTGCTCAGCCCTTCCGAGTGCTGCTATTTTTTAGCATATATCTATATACCAACATAGCAGCTTGACCTTCGATGCTTTTGAAGTTTAGAAGTGGTCAGATAACATTTGCTTTCAGTTTTGTTTGCTTTCCTGGCTAAGACTGCACGAAGAGCCGCCCTGTTCACACAGAAGAGGTTTCTCCTGTGGCATGTCTAGCCAGGAACACACACAGCAGAGCCAGGGGACTCAACAGGAAAACCCAGTTGTGTGAGGCTGCCAGCCTGCATTTGCAAAAGAGAAGGTTCAGAGGGTTCAGACGGATCTCCAGGTCTCTTATGCTTTTCCAAACCATAATTCTAAATATTCTGACAATTATCCATGACTAGACAAATACTCTTGCAGGCACAGTAAGCCAGTGAGGTTAGCCTGTTCTGTGAAGAATCATCAGTTTAATGGGTGTTTAGGACATTTGAATGCTCACCTTTCTTTGAAGCACTCTGAAACTCATACAGACACATCCCCTTTGTGTCAGGAATGAAAATTGTGATTATTTGCTGTTTTGGTTGACCAAATCTCCTGCTTTAAACATGAGCTCTCCTTTGATTGTTAGATTGCATTTAGACTTTATCACTAGCTCTTTCCAATCTTTAAAAAGTCTCTAAAATCAACTTACTTCTGCTTGTGGAGCTATCTGTCAGCTGCCAGCTCTCTGCCTCCTCTGTCCAGAGCACATTCCCAGCTGGCAGCTGCCACCAGAGATTCCCCACTATCCTGTCACCATGTCAGGGGTGTAAAGGTGATCACAGCACCACCACCACCTTCCCAGGTACTTCTGCCTTGGGGCTTCTCTGTGGCTGAGGTGGTGCCAGGAAATTAATGCAGAGCACAGCAGTGAGGAGACCTCTAGGACAGAGACAGAGGATGAAACCTCCTGTAAACCTCCTGAGCAAGCTCAGCAGTGGGAGAAGGAAGGAGGTCTCTGGAAAGCACAGCAGAAGGCACCAGCAGCTCCCACAGCCAGCAGCTGCTGCTCTGCCTGCTGTCCATCCCTGCGGCCTAACACATCCTTGTTTGCAGTCTCACCTGAGCTGGGAAGAGGGAATGTGGGCTGTGTTTGTGTGTGCCTTGCTGGGACAAAGGGAGAAAATTCTCCAGACCTTCTCTAAGATCTTTGGGACCCCCAGTCAGTGACAGGGAAAAATCTCTTGTGCTGGCTGCAGTCCTCCAGGGACTGCACCTGCAAACTGTGCAAACTGCTTTAGGAAAGGGCTGGAGCCAGGATGAGCTCCTCATTTCTGCTTTCCCAATGCTGTGAAGTGACTCACCCTCCCTGGGAGCTGTTCCTGAGGACAGGAGTGGGAGCGAGGTGTCAGAAACTGAACTAAAAACAAAAGTTAGGTTCAGGCCCAGGAAAATTTCCTGCTGCTGCTGTGGGTGGATAATGACACAGCCTCCACAGACACAAAGCAGAGCCTCTGAGAACTGAGGCAGAAGGGTGAACACAGACCAGGACTATTTAAAACTGAAAGTCTGTGCTTTGGGTTTTCATATGGGAAAGACCTAATTATGGGGACTTAAATCCTGTCAGAGCAGCTACTTCAGATGTCTGAGTGCAGGGTTGCTCACAGCATGGAGGAGCATTCCCAGGTTGTTTCAGACAAAATATTTCAGGACTTGATCCTTTATCCCTTTTCACACAGTCAAACCTCTCTCATGCCAACAGCTCATGGAGATCAAGGCTGCTCCACCAGAAATAGCTCCTCTGCAGAAGCTGATCACTGAGTTGGTTGAAAGGTTTTGGTCTGAGTCCTTTGCTGTTACATGGGATGGGCCACGCAGGACAAAGAGAGCTCTCACACAAAGGAGCAGCACAGCTGGATGTACCTCCAGCAAGGAGACGGAAATTATATCTGCTGCCTGTTAGGCTGGATTTGAGTCAAGCATTTTAATTCCCTTCAGCAACAGTAGGACTGTAGTAAGCCCTTACCCTACCAGATTTCAAGCTCTTGGGGGTTATTAGAAAAGAAATTCACTAAATACTGCTCTGTGTCATGCTTTGCCTGTGACTGGACAGGAGGATACTGCTGGAACTAGGTTTGTGCTGTAGAAAAGTACCAGTGTTGCTAAGAACAGTCATGACCTTGTTCCAAATGGTTGCCTGTGTTATACAACCAAGATTTGCCCACATGCTGCAGCAATCTCCTTGGTTTAAAGAACCTCCCCTTTTTTAAACTTGCCTATCCCACAAGAAAATGCTCTCCCTCCCCTAAAGTACAGGCAAGAAACCTTTCTGTGAGTCACCAGGACAGCTCCCACACGTGCTCCCTTTCCCCTGCTGTCAGATACAGGATCTAGGCAGGGCCACACGTGAGCTGTGCTTTTAGCAGAGCAGAAAATCACATTCCCATCCAGTGCAGGTCATGGCAGATTTTCACTCTGGACTCTCTCAGCTGTCCAGCACTATCTCCATCTGCTGAGGATGCTGTGCTCTGTGTGGGCTCAGATATGGATCTAGACAGGCATAGTCCCAGCAGGATAACTCCCTGGGAATGGCATTTAGCATAATTAACAGTGACATGGGATGAAGCATATCTAGTTTGTGTGAAATCTCCCATTTATGTCAAGGGCTCCTTCTTACAGGTATGCAATAACCTGCCCATATTTCTCTTGTTGCAAAACTGATTTTGTCTTTCTCTACTTTACTGGGCAATAGCTCAGAACTGAGCTTTTTACACAAAGGAAAGCTGCAAGTTTTAACCCCTCAAGCTTCCCCCTTGTTAGAGAAAACAATCCCCTGTTCTTCAGCCTTTGCCTGTAGGTCACAGTTTTGAGTCCTTTCATCATCCTGGCTGCTGTGCTTTAATCTCCCCAGTTTGTCTCTGTTCTCTCTAATTGAGCCACAGTGGTCTAGTTGAGGATTTTCCAGAGTGGGCCAGAACAGAGTAATTATCTCCTGTCTCACAGAGAGTCTCATATTCTTGGTGCATCTTTGTTTTTTTTGATCCATTGTAACTCCAGGCCCTTTTTTGCTGCACTGCTGCCAACCTACATGCTCCTTGTTTGTGTCTGTGTCTCTGATTCATTCTTCTCAAGTTTAGTATTTTTCATGTGTATGTAATCAATTAAATCTTGCAGAGTTGGGTTAATTTATGATTTTCTTTCAAGCTTTTTAATCTCTGAATTTATCTATTGGAGTATTCTTGTAGCTAGCAATTTTTTAAAGTATTCCATCTTGTTCATTGTCCAAACTGTTCATAGAAATGAACAGTAGCACTGGAGCAATACTAGATCTAAAGCAGAGTGCCACAGTACACATTTCAAATGTCTTCTCAGATTGGTATAGCAGCTGATTATAAGAGACCTTTGAGGACAGTTACATGACACACCCTGCCCCATAAATGAAACCCAAACAATTTTGTAGACGTGTGCTTTGTCAGTGAAGGCTTCCAGGTTTTCCTATTCAGCTGTCAGCATTAGTGGCACTCACAGAATTGACAGCACTGGCTGATGGAACAAAATTTGTCGTGTAGACATTTCTTCCTGTGAGTTTGAAATACCTCTCACTGTGTCTGTGGCACCCTCTGGACAAGCCTGGCTGGCACTTTTTGTCCTCAGCCAAGCCAGCTGTCAAATGCCAAAACTTAGCAGGTTCATGGAAGGACCAGGGAAAAGGATGAGATTTTTCCCCAAAACAGAGAATTATTTTTGTTTTAAATTACTCAAACCATCCTTTCCATATCCCTGGAAATGTTCAAGACCAGGTGGGATGGAGCTTTGAGCAACCTGGTCTGGTGGAAGGTGCTCCAGCAGGGGGGCTGCAACTGGGTGATCTTTAAGGTGCCTTCCAATCCAATCCAAACCAAACCAAGCCATTCAATGAACTCACAAGCCAATATGTTACCTTCCAAATGTTCAGAAAGGGTATTTGTGGCCTTTGCTTGCAAATGTTTGGAGACCATTCATGAATCAGACTAGCAGATGATGAAAAAAAATTACTGTATGTTGGCCCTGCTGTTGTGTTGATGGATGGAGGCTGGACAGCTGAGAAGAAAACCATCTCTAAATTTTGTGCATTGGCTCAGGGGAAACATATTGGTGATAAAGGCAAACTGAGCTTGAGCTTTGAGCAACTGAACATGCTCAGGGTGGAGAATTTCCTGTAGAGTGGGGTAGGGTGGGCAGAGCAGAGGACTGAGCCTGGAGTGTCGTTTATGGTTGTCCAGGGTCACTGTATTCCCCTAGGGACAGGTGGAGTGTCTGGAGCCTCTCAGGGGGTTTCTGGGACTGTTTCCCTCTGTGGGTGCCATGAACTGTTTGTCATGGCTTGATGGAGGAGCGCTTGTGCAAGAATCACTCTGGCTACCATTTTCTGGCACTGCCATTTAGTTAAAGTTTTTAAATGTACCTTTATAACTCAAGTGCTGGTTGCTGCTCAGTTGCTCCAAGCAGGACTTGAAGTTCTGCTGATTTGCAACTCAGTTCTTCTTGAAAAACAAATTTGCAAGAGTGGTTTAGATCCTGCAGCGCTCAACGTCACCAGTCCCTGTGGTCTGGAGAAATGCCTTTCTGTCCCAAAGGTTAGGGCTCATCCCTTTGCCTCCATGTAATAACTTTATATTTTTAGGTGGAGTGTTAACTGTAATCATCACCTCTAGTTGAATAAATTGGGTACTAAAAAGGACTCTGAAAGAAAAATAATAGACATGAAAATGAAATCCAAAATCCAGGAGCCCAGGCCATCTTGTGAAACCTGGGTCTTCCTCTTGTTTCAGAGCAAGGAGACCCTCAGGGACAGAACATGGCTGTGCATCCTTCTGGCTAGTTCCTTAGTCAAGTTCCTCTTTCATCCCCTATTCCAGCTGGGTCTGGTCCATGGCTCCTTCCCTGGCACATATCCCCAGTGAGATTCCTGAGGGGAAGCAGAAGGCAACAGGAGAGGTGTAAGCTGGTGTCCTGAAGGGAATGGAGAGCTGCAGAAGGACAGTGGTTTTGTTTTGTTCATGCCTTGTGTAATGGGGTGAGATGCTGAGCTGTGGTCAGACGTCTTCAATGTCATTGCACATAAGCCATAACTTTTTCCCGGATTTATGGAAAACACCTTGTGTATCATGGGATTACCTTTGTTTTTATTCATTTCTATCACGTGACAGCAGGCAGACTGACTGAAAAGTTTGTTCAAAGCTGAGCAAATAACTTCTCTGTAAATGTTTACTCAAATAGAGACAAGTTGCAATTTCTTACAGTAGAGTTATACTGCTGATTCTGCTATATGCTGGATTTTATACCAGGCTCATCTGCTCTGCTTTGAGCACCTTCTAGCAGTGAATTCAGTGGTACAACAAATTCTCACTGACTCTGAACACGGAGATGTTTATGATACTACCTGAAATGGCAGAAATCTCCTGCACAGCATTTCTAAATGAAACCCAAAGTATTCAATTTGAGTGGGGAAGGGTCTTGTGTATGCTTCCCACAATAAACAGCTTTTGGGCTGGTGTACTAAAGACACATAGACAATAAAAATAAACTAGGAAATTACAGGAAAAGAAATAGTAGTTTCCAGTGAAGAATAGGACACATTTGGAGCATCTGATTCAGTAAAGTCTGTTAAAAATTGCAAAAGTGAGGATTCTTACCCAGGGTGATAATTCATCTTTTCTGCTCAGGATCTTCAGGCTCTTTCAAATGCTGTTATGACTTTGAAATAGTTCTCTATCTCACTTTGATGGTAATAAGAAACACAGATTTATGGATAACTAGCCTGAAGTCAGTGGTGCCCTGCCCGGAAACTGAAACCTTTCTGCTTTTGAAAGGGATCTAAGACATCATATCTGAGGCTTTAAATCCAGTCAGGTTAGATGGATTCAAATAAGGAAGGGTTTGATGGAATACACTCTGGAGTACCTAAGGGCCAACAAGATGAATTTCTAAACTATTAAGCTTTATTTTATAGAGCTTCTGAAGTGCACACACAACCTTTGCAGTTTGGGAAAGGACAGATGTAGCATCCATCTTCAAAAGCAGTACAAAAGAGACTGTGAATTCACTTCAGATCCTGGCAAGCCCCTTGACAGCCCAGCAGCATGGGGCTCTGTCCTTGCTCTATCCCCAAGCCTCACCCACACCAGAACAAGTCCAAAACAGACACCCATCCCCAAGGGCTCCCATAGAGAAGTGTCTGGGACTGGAAACTCTTGGCTGTCCTTCCTTTCTGTTAGTGGCCCCTTCATAGCCCCCAGGATCATCCTGCTCTAGCTCCCCCATTTATTTCAAAGCTACTCAGATCTGGGGCAGAGAGTGGGTTATGAACAAATTCAAAGAACATTTTGAGTTAGAAGTGACACAACAAAGATCATCAAGTCCAACTCTTAAGTAAATGGCCTGTACGGGGATTGAAACCACAACCTTGGTGTTATTTACATCCTTCTCTGACCAGCTGAGCCAATCACAGGGTGAACTGACTGAAATCACAGAAAATCCAGGACTTTTTGTTCCTGGGCTGCAGCAGACCTTGTGTAGACATGGAAAGGATCGTGGACTGAGGTAAGGGCTGCATGCAGGACATTCTCAACTGATCAGGAATAATTTCCATTCTGGAACATTTTTTTCTTGGAAATAGTCATGGGATCCTAGAATGTCCTGACCTGGAAGTGTCTCACAAGGATCATTGAGTCCAGCTCCTGGCTCTGCACAGGGCAATCCTAAGAATCTCACCATGTTCCTGAGAGTGTTGTCTGTGAGTTTCTTGAGCTCTGTCAGGCTAGTGCTGTGAGCACTGCCCTGGGGAGCTGGTCCAGTGCCCAGCCACCCTCTGGGTGAAAAGTGCTTTTATAATATCCAACCTCCCCTGACACAGCCTCATGTCACTATGAGAGAAGAAGTCAGTGCTTGCCCCTCTGCTTCCCCTTGTAAGGGAGCTCTAGACAGCAATGAGGTCTCCCCTCAGTTTCCTCCAGGCTGAGCAAGCCAAGTTACCTCAGCTACTGCTCGTATGGCTTCCTCTCTAGACCCTTTACCACCGTAATGGCCTCCTTTGGACCTCCTTTCTGCTGCCCACAGTAGATCCTGGCACTGCTTCAGCATTTTTCAGAATTCAGGGTGTAAATAAAAGGTATTTCTGAATTTCTAATGAAGAATGGAATATTAGTCCATGGCTGGATGTCCAAACCACACAACACCATGTCTTATCCTATACAAATCTAAGAAGCATGAATTCTCTGAGAAAATGCAGGTCAGCTTGTCCCTTGCCAGTTACCTGCCAGGGTTTAAAAACAAACAAACAAACAAAACAAAACAGAGAAGCAGACTACAGCATTTATTTCAAGTGCAAAGTGCTGCATCTTGAACAATGTACTAAAATATCTCAACACAATGAGCCACATGAAATGACCTATTGCAACAAGCCCCAGCAAATGAGACAGTGAAAATGGCTGGAAAGGAACAGGGAGCAAACTTAAGGGACTGTTTTTCCAAAAAGTTATTAACAACTCTTACAGCCCAAAATAGTGCATGTATCAAATGCTCAGCTATATTCCTCTCCAAAGCTGCTGCCCTGGGAAAGAGTTTGGGCTCCATGGGAAAGACAGGGAAAATGTGGGGCTTTGTCTTCTCTGTCACTGGCAAATTAACCACTACTAGTTTTTTTTGAAAGCCATTTGCAGCTTCAAAGATTTGCATTTGTCATGTGCTGCTTTTGTTCTGTGAACCTTGATGCAGGAGCGATATTCAGAGAGCAGTCAGGGGCACCTGGCTGGCAGGCCCTGCCCAGCTCCACTCAAATTCTGCACAGAGCGAGTGAGGCTCCTGCAGAATAAGGTGCAGCACAAACCTGGGGCATCACAGCTGCACTGGAGTAACTCTGCACAGACACAGGCTTAGAGGCCACAGAATCATACAGTAATGGAATGGTTTGGGTTGAAAGAGACCTTTAAAGAATAAGTTGCTCAGAGCCCTGTCTGAGGTGCCAGTGGCACTTTCAGAACAGCTTTGTAGCTCCACCCTAGAGCTTATGAAGTTTGCATTTTTTTCCATCTTGTTTCTTATGATTTGGGGTAAGAAATGTGTTTGTCAATATTTTAAAGGGGGCTCTCCTCCCCTGTTCCCATTGCTCTCAGGGAGCTGAAGTAGCAACAAGTGAGTTGAAGGTTCACAAACAGGACTTGACTGCCCTGAAACCCATGGAGGCACCAGTGGGGTTTTGCATGATTGCAGACTGAATGATTTTTAGTTAAGCATGCAAAATAAACATTTTAAACCACCTTCTTATAACTATTCTAGATCTAGACAGCTGTTTTTAGAAACAAGAGACCTTTCAGCTTATTAGCCAACTCCCCTGCTATCACAGAAATCTCTTTTATAAGCTTTTGAAAGAATTCACCCTGAAAGTCTGTGTTCAAAGAAATGTTATGCTTTGCTTTTGGAAGAGATTCTGATCACTTTAGAGGCAAGAAGCCTTCTAATTTTCAGCCTAAGTATATTTGTGGACAGTGTGTACCTATTTGTTCTCCTGCCAAGACTGTGCTTTAGGTTAAATGGATCCTTTCCTCTCCTCTGTTTGCTTTCCTCTTCCTCCTTGCTGTATTTATAGAAAGCAATTAACACACCTTTTTAGGTGAGCCTTTTCCTAGGCTCAGAAAACCAAACTCTGGACCCCACTCAGGAAGCCATCCTTCCCTGAGAGAATTGCTCAGACATACTTGCTGCCAGGCCCTGTTTCCTGCATGATATGTGTATCTGTAACATTTAGGATAGAATTAATTTAGTCCCTGGTTCAAGTGCACCACGTTCCTTGACTTCTTTTCCCCTCAGAAAATCTCCTTTTCAGCCCTCTGTGTGTATCCCCATTTAGCCACCTTGCCTTGTCCACACAATGAACCATGGCATCCTGGTTAAAATGTGATAAAGTATTATTTTTACTTCCAAACTTTTCCTATATGATCTGTAGAAGTTGTTGCACATTCTTTCTTTCCCTTTTCCCCCCTTTTTGTTTATGTGGTCCCTTTTTTGCATTCCTGAGGTACTCCCTGCTTGTTCTTACTCTCCCTTGAAGCCAGTGCACTTCTCACAATTAACAAAATGCTCTTCTAATATTGTTGCAAATAGCTAAAACCCTGATCATCTGAAAGATGCCCTTGTTCATTCAATGGGGAGATTAAATCACCAGGAGAGTGTTGTGCTTTTGTTCCCCCACTCTGCAGTGCCTTTTAGTGAACCACAAGCATGTGAGGATGGTGCCAGGTCACGATGAAACGTTCGTCCCATCCGTCACCGCCCTGTCCTCATTTGGCATCGTGCTCCTCCTGTGCCAGCCCAAGGATATTTCTGGCCTGCCTTAGTTCCTCAGTCATGTCATTCTTCTAGAAGCAAGCTGTGTTTTCTGGTGCAGTGACATTTCTAGGGGGCAGGGGAGGATTTTGTGAGATAAGTCACATCTCTTGTAAGCAATCACAGCCAAATTTCCTGAGCTGTAGGAGAACCTCGTATTTACCACACAAGGCATGAAACCTCTCAGATCAGCGTGAAAGAGCTCTTACAGGACTTTTTTTATCTATGCCACAGGGTGGGTGAAAGCTGGAAGTCACCTTGTCCATCCAAGTTGGCATGGACATCCAACTCATGGACTTTGAGTCTTGTAGCAAATGGTTCATCCTCTTTTGTTTTTTCTCTCTCCTTTATCTGGAGATTAAATCCCAGAATCATAGAATGGTTTGGGTTGGATGGGACCATAAAGATCATCCCGTTCCAACTCACCTGCCATAAGCAGGGACACCTTCCACAAGATCAGGTTTCTCAAAGGCCCACCTAACCCATCCTTGAACACTTCCCGGGATGGGGCATTCACAACTTCTCTTGGGAACCTGTGCCAGGGCCTCACCACACTCACAAGAAAGAAACCTTCTCCTAATATCTAATCTAAACCTGCTGGTTTTAATTTTAAATCCATTCACCCTTGTCCTGTTTCTACATGCTCTTGCAAAAAGCTCCTCTCCATCTTTCTTGTAGGCTCCCTTTGGGTACTGGAAGGTTGTAATTAGGTCATCCCTAAGCCATCTCTTTTCCAGTCTGAATGAACCCAATTCTTACAGCCTTTCATTGTAGGAGAGGTGCTCCATGCCTCCAGTCATCTTGCTGGCCCTCCTCTGGACTTGCTCCACCAGATCAATGTCCTTCCAAATGCAGCATTGGTGTCTCTTTAGGAGGATCATTTCACTAAATTGCAATAAAGCAGCATCAAGTGAAGAAAAGCTGTTCTTGCCAACCCTCACTCTACTCTTCCGAGCTGATACCCCAGAAGAGGAGCAAGTGGTTGTTTTGTAAGATTTCTGGTGGGGTCCCAGAAGTACTTGCCAGGATGAGGGGAAGATGAAGCCATGGCTTCTGGACAGCAGGATCAATCTTCATGAGCAGCCTCTATGGTCTTTTCCCCGTGGAAAGGGCTGTCAGGTCTGAAAGAACATCCTCCCTCTCATATAATGGGGAAGGTGCCGGCACTGTGCTGGTGTTGTTCCCTGGGAACGGCATCAGCCTGAAGTGCCTGCCAGCTGTCTGAACCACATTTAATCTTTAGAATAGCTGTGCAAATCTAGTCAGCACGCCTTGCAGCAATCCAGTCCTGTCAACACTGCCCAGAAATGACTGACCTTTGCAGTCCCTGTGCAGCAGGAGTGAAGGCTCACAAGGGGCCATGCTGAAAACTGCTGACTAACAAGGAGCAAATCCAGCATGGTGGTGTCATTCTTCCTACAGCACTTCAGTCTCTTTATGTGACTTCAGCACTGGCAGCATTTGGGGGATGGCAAATCAGACTGAGGGGAGCAGAGCTGTGAAACATTTCATGGATCTTTTCAGGGAAGATCAGCATGGTCAGGGTAATACTGAAACATGCTTGGTTGGGCAGTGGCACTTCTCCTGTTAGTTGTGCAACACAAATCTGTCTTCCTATGCTTTCCACACAAAGTGACAGTTCTAGTCACCTCCTAATGACTGGCACAAGGTGTGATGCCATCCCACTTCTGGGTCTAACATGAACTAGAACATTGATTTCTTCAAGAGTAAGGTATTTCTGGGAGATATATGTTGTCAAGCACAAGCTTGTAGCTCTTGTGTAAATGCTTAAGTGTAAAAGTTTTGAATGTTCCAGAGGCAAAACCAAATGTTTAGATAGTCCCTTCCGGCATTAATTTTAGCATATAATCAGAAATTAATCTATTGAACATTATCTGTGAGCTCTGAGTTAATGATATAGGTGTGCAACAGCATGTAGCAAAGCAAGTCTTATGTTTGAAAAGTTCAGATTAATTTTCTGCATCTGATGATGAATTTGATGGAGTTTAAGTTTTTACCTTATCTGAGATCCTATCCCCTTTTTCTTCCTCCTTGTTTTAATTCTATACAGGAAGAGGAACTTCAGGCCAGCAGAAAAGAACCTTCAGGGAACAGATTGCTTGTAGGTGCCACAGCTTAGAATTTTTGGAAGGAAAACCTGAGTATTTAGAAATGGCATAGCAAAATGAAGGCAAGAGATAAACTTCCAGGGAGGCAGGAGTGAATGGTATTATGCAAATAGTAAAGCAGTTGTATGCAGTTCTCAGTTCTGGTTGCATTTTCACAGGATCATTGGAATGCTGGTTGTAAGGGACTTTTGAAAGACTCTAGTACATCCTCTAGCTGAAGTCAGAACTACTGCCAGCCAAACCATTGCTAGTCTGATTTACATTCTGTCTCTAAGGTGCAGGCTCTACTGTCCCTCTGTATGGCAGACATTTATTCTTCCAGGACTATATTATTCTCCTGTTTAAGAAGTTCCTTAGGGCCAAATCTTACCCCATCAAGGTGCAACTTGGGGTCATCTTGAACGTAAAATAATCTAGATTCTGTTTTTATTACATTTAATCATGGGGGATTTTGAGTTGAGTTATTCTTGCTTTCTTCAGCAGAGGACATCAGTATGCACCTTGTTCTTGCAATGTTATTGGAAATGTTGTAAACTTCCAATATTAAATGATGCTGGACTTGAAATTGTAGCTGTTCTACACCTGACAAGGGACAAAAATACCTGATCATGTTAGGTGCCACTCAGCATCCCAACAGATTGACTAGGGAGGACCCACAGACATAACAGGGAAGGAAAACATGATCAGACCTGTGGCTGGAAGCACCCACTAAGCCACTGGGTGGGATGAAGCTGTCCAACGTGTCAAACACTGGTGGATGTGCAGGCCAGTTCATGGAAATGCAGTCCTGGGTGCAGGGGACTTTTGTCTCCATGCACTGAGGTCTCCTTCTCTGCAGCTCTGCCCATGGAGGGTTTGAGAGTCCTGCCTTGGAGCACTGGATCCTCTGGACATGGTAAAAATTGATCTGTTGTGTAGATGTGGAGAAGAAAGAGAGGAAGGAGGTGACAAGAAACACCTACGGCCTTCTCTTTGTTAAAATTGTCATGAAAGATAAAGATACAAAGCTATTAGAAAGCATCCAGAGGAGGGCTGGAAGTTGGACTTGATCCTTGTGGATCCCTTGCAACTCAGGACATTCTATGATTGTGGGATTCTGCTGCATTGGTTGAGACCCTTGAAGACCCTCATGGCCTATTGCTGGCTCCACAACAGTGTCATGCTGGCCCAGGACACGACTCTTTAACACCTTACTAGGATGTCACAATTTGCCTTAGGCCACCAGTGTCCATTTGTAAGGGGTGAGGTTTGGAGTGGGGCTTCTTCACATTTCTATTTCCAATTTTATTTCTGAGTAATTTGAGGCTGGAAGCCAAGTTACTGAGTCTGGTAAGGTAGCACAGTGTGGGAGAAGAGCAAGGGAAAATGTGGGGGTGTATTTCTGAGAAACCAGTAGGTAGGTGGATACCTTAATTTTGAGATTTACATGCAGAGAAATAGAGGATTTTTTTTCCAAAGCTTCTATACCAGCACAGACTGAAAATTTTGGTCTTGAGAAGAGATGGGAGCAGCATCTCTTTACCAAAGGTAAAATGACTTGTGCTGCAGACTGTAATAACTGAAACCATGGATAAATCTCATCATCTGTGTGACACTATGACTCAGGGTCAGGCTTGAAGGAGGAACATTTTTTAAAATAAAAATTATTTTAATATTTTGGAAGAAATTTATTTCTTTTACCGTGGTATATTGTTCAAGGTGAAAATTAGAGACATTTTTTGGTCTATTTTGGTGGGAAGTGTGTGGGGGAAGGATGGGGTGACACGACTGAAAACCCCACTTCTAGTTCTCCCTGGGAGAACTTGGCATGAATTTTTCACTGGGCAAGAGTTAACCTGATTTATGCAGTTCTTAGGAAGATTAGACAGCTGGACAAATATTGGGGAAAGATAAAAATAAACACATGTGTGAAATTTTAAAAACATTTGCCCTGACTTACACTCATCTTCGTGCCTGTCGCCCACAAACAACTTGGCACAGAGTTTATTATCAGGAGGCCTTGCTGAAAGAGCAAGTCAGTTCTGTGCTGCAGAACAGCCAGGAGCTGTGCTTGCACTCAGGCTTGATAAAGCAATGGAGGCTGAGGGGAGATTTTCTCACTCTCTACCTGAAAGGAGGTTGGAGACAGGTGGGAGTCAGTTTCTTCTCCCAAGTAACAAGTGATAAGACAAGAGGAAGCAGCCTCAAATTGCACCAGATGAGGTTCAGATTGACTATTGGGAACAACTTCAGTGAAACAGGGATCAGGCTTTCAAAGAGGCTGCCCAGGGAAGGGGCTGAGTCATCATCCCTGGAGGTATTAAAAGACATGTAGATGTGGCACCTGGGGACGTGGTTTAATGCTGGGCTTGGTAGTGCTGGATTAATGATTAGACTTGATGACCTTAAAGAACTGTTCCAAGATTTATGATTCTATGGAGCCAGACACATTGTGTAGTGGGGGGAGAGACTGAGATGCTGCGCCTCAAGTAGAGAGTGTGTGTGTGTGGTCTGTAGCAGGCAATAACTTAGATAAGAAATGAATTAATGAAGACTATAACCTGATCTTTCTAAACAGAAAAAAAAAATAGAGCTGCTAATTATTCCCATCCAAATGGGAATGCAGATACATGGGCACACATCCCACTTTGCTGAGAAATTTCTGTGTGTTTGTGCATGTAACTGAAAGTCTGTACATCTTGAAAAAACCTGGAAATCATCAGGCAGGCTTCACTAAGGAAGAGCTGTAGCAGAAAGCCTGTTACCCAGATCTTCCCACCCTGGACACAGGGAATTTTCTCATCTCATCTCATTCAGCAGCATTGCTGGTCCAAGCCTGGCCTGGGGTGGTTTAAGAGACACATACAGAGCAAATGCACAGAGGAAATGCTGGGAATTGGCTGATTCTGTTCCAGTGCCTTGAGAACACATGGCAGGAACTCTGTTTAAAGCAAAAGCAAACTCCATTGAAGAGTTTCGTGGCCTCTGAACAAACTTCAGCAAAACACACTGCTCCACTCATCCTCCAAACAGGAATAAATGGTGTCTGCCTGTGGTCTCTGGCATCAGGTATGTCTGGCAGCACTCTGTGCCTGCTTCTTTGAGGACAGGCAGCTGATTTACCAAAGCTCCTTGATGAAAGACTCAAACACACTAATTCCTATAGAGAAGGAAGTTGCAGGCCAAACACACTCAATGCTGGGATTCTTTACTTACTTTAATTACAAACAGCACAAATTTCTGATGTCTTACAAATATTGACCAAGGAAAAAAAGAACACAAATACCTTATGTCCTCCTTCCCCTAAATCAGTTATTATGTCCCCTTTCCTAGCCTCACCTTCCCTGACTTTCAGCCCATGTTGCAGCTATCCTGTTCTGATTTCTCTGGTGGCATCATCATTTCTCCTGAGGCTGTGCTTGGAACTCTATCTTGCTGATGCTTTTTGCTTGTTCATTTTTCTCTGCCGCCATTTGTTTCTCTAGGATTTTCTCTGCTGCTCTTTGATTCTAGCTTGTCTTCAAAGGGTTTAATGTCCCCACTATGGAGAGGGTCACCTCTGTCTGCAGTCCCTCAGGGTGTCCCTGCACTGCTGCCTTCCCCATGGGCACAGCTCCTCCAGGGGGTGTGGGTGTGGGTCACCTATAGCTGCAGTCCCTCAGGGGTGCTCCTACAGCATGGGACCCTCAGGGATCTCCCCACACTGACATGGGTGTTCACAGCCTCAGCCCCTTAGGCTTTGGTTACCAAAACCCAAGTGAGGGATGATCTCAGTGCAGGGAATTTGGTCCTCTTGACTGCTTCAAAGCAGACTTTTATATTTTCCTGTAGAAAATCAATTTGCTATTACCAAAATAAAAGAAGAAAATGAAACTATCTTTGTGTTACCTAGACTATTAAAAATAAAGTCTCTAAATATATTTAAAACCAACTGACATGCAGAAACCACTAGGGTTGATGCTTGCTAGAACATCTGCCATTGAAATGTGAATCAGCTCCCCTCCTCCTCATGCCCCATTTTCCATTCAGACCCATTTCCATTCCCCAGGCATCCATCCCCAGCACCCAGCAGCCCCCAGTTTCATTTCTCACTGGGTTGAGTTGTGCTAGAGAAGAGCAAATTGCCTTTTGACAAATCTGTCTACCCATGGGGGTGCTCCTGGGCTGCTCAGACAGGCTCTGGGCTTGTTTTTGTTCTGCCCTGGGGATGCTGTGCTCCATCTGAGTGTGCCTTCTGTGTGTCCTTTGTTGTATTCCCTGTATTAAGGTATTTTTTCCTTTTCATATAACTTTGAGCAGTGATAAATGAAACTTCAAAAAACCACAAATCAGGTACTTGGGAGAACTCACAAGAGACTTTATTCACTTCAAGGAATGACATGAAAGATGTATTTGATAGAAATATCTGCATAATGTTTTACCAAAATGCTTATGCGTGGCACATGACTTTTATAGCTGCAATAAACTGCTTAAGAACCTCTAGAGTATGTTCAGCCAGTAGCTGGAGCTGGGGGCAGGTGAGGTAACATGCAGATTTTAAATTCAACACCTTATCAGCCCTTAGAGAAGATAGCAAGTGCTGACAGCAGGTGTTTGCTGAGAGCTATGAGGTCACCCCAGCCAGTGGAGCATTGGCTGATGTAATGCTGCTGCCATTCCTGCTGCAGTGGCCCTGGAGTGATACCTGACAGACCCTGCTCACAAATGGCAACTGGAGAAATGGGATGATCTGAGGAAACAAATGTGATATTTACAACACTTTTTTTAAAGAACTTTCCACGGGGACTTTGCACTGACATTTAGCACTTGTTATACACCTACCAGAGAGAAGATTGAGATTAACCAGAAACTGCCAGGGGTTTTGTTGTGATAAGATGTTTATTTGATCTTTGTGTTACTGTTAAACTTTCATATACCCCCTGCCTCCTGTGCAAATGTGATGCTTCCTACAACTTCCATGAAAAGACATAAAAGGAGGCAATGAACTAAGAAAAACTTGATGTACTGTGATCTCTCTATTGTGAGGCTGCTCAGACACTGCAACATGTCACCCAGAAAAGCTGTGGATGTCCTATGCCTGGAAGTGTGCAGCTTGGACAGGACTTTGAGAATCCTGGTCCAGTGGAAGGTGTCCCTGCCCATGGCAGGGGGCTGGGAATGAGGTGATCCTTAAGGTTCCTTCAATTCAGCAGTTATATGATTTGATGATATTTATTTTTTTGAAGTTATTGCTGCAAGCAGTACTTGGAGTGGGTGTGGTGACCTTGAAAATGGGGGGAGCTGAGGGGTCTGTCCAAGGGAAATCCAAGGGAGACACTATGGGCCATGGACAGCAGCAAGAAGCCCCTGAGGAGCCCTGGATGAGCTGTTCTGTGCTGGCTGGGGGCTGGGCTGCTCAGAACCAGCTTGCTGCTCTCTCTGGGGGTGTCTGTCCCATCTTGGAGTGGGCAGGAGGGCTTCACTCACAGCCTTGCCCTTTGCCTGCCCTGAGGAGCTCATTTAACATCTCTCACAGATTCTGCAGGCTTGTTTCAAAGGCACTGAGCGCTCAGAAGCTCCCATAGGATCAGACTATAAACTTGAATCCTCAGGCCACATTTATTATTAAATCTCCAACTTCCTGAGTAGAAAATGATCCTTTTGCACTGAACATCTGCTGCATCTTACTCATTCTGCCCAAAATATGAGACACTTATTTAAAACAATGAACTCTGGGCTATGTTGCTAGTCTTTGCTTCAAAATAGGTTTCTTTCTGTTATGATTTTGGTAATATCTTAGCAGTCAGATAAAAAGCATCATCAAAAGTGCTGATCATGTTTCTGGAGTATATGGTCCATGTATAGTTTAGGTAAGGAATGTCTGAGGTCTATGCATTCTTTGAAATACTCTTTGGAGATCTGGGTGTGTTATACCCTTCTATGAAACTGGTGGACATGTACTTCAGCAAGGACTATTACTTATAAATCCAGGGTTATTGTTAATAACTATGTCATGTGCATCCTGAGCATGAATTCACTTTTAGCTGTATTATGAATAAACATAAAAAGGATTTAACCTCATTAACCATTAACCTAATGCTGCCAGGTCCTAAACCTTGGACCTAAACCAAGTCCCTAAGCACCACATGCACACACTTGAACACTTCCAGGACAGCAATTTTACCACTTCCCTGGGCAGAGCATGTTCCAATGCTTGACTATCCTACCTGTGAAGAAATTTTTCCTAATTTTTCCTAAAATCCAATGTAAACCTCCCCATGGCTCTTTGTCTGTAATGCCTGTTTCTTGTCCCTGACAGAGCAGGGTTTGCATTGCTGGTGGGACACATCTCACAGTGTCTCTGAGCTCAGGCATCTCTCTCCAGGAACAAGGATCTTTGTCCTTCTAGATATGGTATAAGTTCCAGTGTGGTTAGGACTACACACAACACCAAAATTTAAACTAGCAGAGAAACAGGAAGTTAAAGAGGAGCTGTCTGCTGACTTCTGAACTTGAGGAACATTAGAATGCAGAGAGGCATAAACAAAGAGATGGAACCAACTGGAGAACACCAGTTTCTACTTCCGACACCTCCTAGCATGATGGACCAGACTCCTCTTTGGTTATGCTTCTTTCTCCATTATGAAAGCACTTTCTCCAGAGATCCCCTAGAATTTCTCCAGGCACCTGTATGAGCAATATTTCCATAGAAAACTCCATCATTGAAGGAATGCTTGGCAATGCTATACTAAGACCTAAGCAAGTGATTTGAAAACCCCCTTGCATTGGATTAAATGTTTAGACCATCCTCTGCTGGCACAGTAGTCTAAGCCCAACTGGAGTCTAGCAGCCGGATATCCACAATTTTCATGGACTAAGAATTGCAGAGGCTGATCAATCTCATTATTCAGAATGACTTTGGGGGAGTCCTGTTTTCTCTCTGTTTTTTCCTATCTGCTCTGACCACCATGAACAACCCCTTCTCTGTTTTGTATGCACGTGGTCAGTTGCTTGGAGATGATGTGAGATCGTCATGACTGGGAAGGCTTGTGGTGGACTTCTGAGGAAGCTGCTACAAAGTACATGAAAGGAGGCTAAAGGCAGCTTTTAAGATTAAGATCAATGATTTCTCAACATTTCAAAACACCCTTATTAAAAGAATATGTACTTTGCTTGTCCAGGCTGGTTTCTGGGAATGGGATGTGATGCTTTCTCCCTTATCTGCCTGGATTTTTTTGCAGAGACAGTGTCTGTCTTCAGTCAGAGGAAAGTGGCAGATTATTTAACATGCATCTAAAAAGTGCAACACTCATCTATGATTCAAACTGGAGAGCAAGCCCTAATATTCAGGGTTACAGAGAGGTCAGAAGGAGAGCAGTTACTCAAAAAGGGGAGGTTTAATGTAATTTTTAACCATTATGTTCACTGAAAGATGAGGACTCTGCTAGTCTACAGGACAAACGATTAAAGACCTCCTGAATTGTTCCTCTGTTATAAAGGAGTTGAACTTTACCTGACCTTTCCACTAGGAGCTAAAGTCAGTCAAATTTGATGACTTCAGGCTCCTTTTTGAAACTCTTATAGAGAAAAAACAGAATTAAGGATGATCTCAGTGCGGGTTGAATGCAGAATTTGATGCTCTCAACTGCTTCAAAGCAAATTTTATATTTTGCCTGAGAAAATCAAACTGATATTACTAAAATAGAAGAAGAAAGATACCTTCATGCTACTTAGCATTAAAAATAAAATCTCTGGCATATGTTTAAAGCAAGCTAACATTCAGAAACCACTAGGGTTGATATTTGCTAGAATATCTGCCATTGAAATGTGAATCAGTTCTTTCAAGTACCTCCAGTTTGGTGCATTGTTGTGAATTTATATCCTTTTGAATTGTACTCCCTTTACATGCAAAAGAGTGCATGTCACACACACATACACACACACACACACACACACACACAAACAAACACAGACACACACACAAATGTGTGACATCTTGCAGTAAAATCTGGGCATGCAGCAAAGGTTCTGAGGCAGGGTTAATCTGGCTGAAAGCACCGCTGGTGTGGATGTTTACATCAGAGCTAATCACCCTGGTCTCCCTTTGGAGTCAGTGGAGGGAGCCAGGCATTGCAGGAGTGTGATTCATCTCCTGCTGCAGCAGATGTCTGAAATGGGTCAGACACCTATTTCTGTCATTATCTTCAAAGGCTGCCTAGCTCAGAGACAGCTGAGGGGGGTGAGATGAGCATGAGTCAGCAGTGTCCCCTCACAGTGAGGGCAGCTGGCTGCATCCTGGGCTCTGCTAGAAAGCCCAGAGGGGGTGACTGACCCAGCTTTCAGCAGGTGGCTGGACTAGATGACCTCCCCAAGTCCTTTCCAGCCTGAATTACCCTGTGACCCTGTTGTCTATTCATCACTTGTGGGATTGCACTCAGAGTGCGATATCCTGGTTTGGGCTCTCTGTTACAGTCAGGTTTTTAGATGCCAATATTGGTTATCCCTCATATATTCAAACAGTCCTCCAAAGAAGCTGAACTCTGATTATCCCGATGATTTTGTTACAGTGCAGCCTCAGTTTCAGTGGCACAGCCAAGGAGGCTGTGATATATGGGATGGGTACAAGGGAAAAGGGAAGCAAGATGCGGCATTTTACCATTGATGCTGACATCTCATGGTGTTCAAACCTCTGTTCTGATCTCCCGGTCTGGAAACAGTGACTTGTTTACCCTTGATTCTTCAGTCTAAAATGAAGCTACTAAAAGGAAGCAGCTGGATGCAAAGTCCCAGCCAGCTTGACCGTGTCTGAGGTGGGAAGTTACAAAATCCCCACACTGCTGCATTCCCAGGGCTCTCCCCAGCTGCTACTGTTGGACAAGCAGATCCCTGTTTCCTGCCTGCTACCTAAAAGTGCTGACTTGCCATGGCAACCAGTCAGCACTCAAAGTGTGTTAAAGCTGCTGAAGAAATGTCCCCATTTATGTGTTGTCACACTTTCAGAAAAGGCAGAATGTAGTAATAAAGTGAACAGCCCCACTGCTTGCCCCAGCTGAACCTGACTGTGAGGTTCAGAGGCTTACAGCCAGGCTGATTGTGAAGATGAGGTCAGTTTAAACATAGTTCTGTACTGGAGGATAAGATAGCAGTTCAAGTTCCATTTTTATCACTAGTTTCTATTATCAGTCCCATGTCTTTAATGTTTTGCCTAAAGTCCAGATTTCTGTAGACAAGCAATGAGTTGGGAGCCATAGTTCAGTTGTTCTAAGGATAAAACCAAAATCTGCATTTCCAGATATTGCAGAGGATAATTTAAGGATGATCAAAGAGCCTTAATTCTCACTAATTTCCTTCAGTAGAGGACTTGCTCTCTCTTTCTCATCTTAATATTTTTGTTCCTTGTTTTGAAATCTTTATATACCATCTAAATGGCATGAGTAAACTCGTAAGCCTCAAAAACAAATGGCAAAATTCAAATAACCAAAAGGTATCTCAGAAAAGTAAAATTGTCAATGTTTCATTTATAGTATTATTTTCATGATTTTCATTATTTTAATCCTCAGTATTTAGAGTATCCTCTTAATGATTTTTATGATTTTCATCCTCATTAATGAGGATACACTACAGTATTTGAGAAGAACTGAGTCATGTGTGCTGGTTATTCAGAGTTAATCTCCAAACTCTGAAGCAGCAGAGCTCTGAGTAAATTGTGTGCCAGTGGCACTTTCATTAGTGAATTTCACATTACCAGGGTTTTGCAATCTTCATCTCATAAAGAGGACACAAAAAACAAAACAAGTCCTCAAGCGTCTGAAAAAAGATAAAACAAATGACCTTCTGCAGCAGTGTTATTTCCTTGTTCTCCCTGAATGCTGAGTTACCTATACTTAGGAGGACACAGCAATAAGGACATTACATGTACCTTAGCTTGGGACAAGCGAAGAACATGATGGGACCTGCAGCCATCTCTTTTATCCTGCAGGCACTCCCTGCACACAGACACAGTTTGCTTTAGAAGATGGCAAAGCAGAGAGCTACAACTTGCCTGGGGGGGGGGGGCTGTGTGAGCATGAGGACTGGGGCAGGGCAGAGAAGCAGAACCTGCAGCCAACCTCTGTATTGAGTAACAGAGGGGCTGTGAGGTCAGGGCAGGAGAACCTGAGTTGGGTGAGCTGCCATCCAAAACCACCTCACTGGGGCTGGGCAGGAGGAAGGTCACTTCTGCTGTTTCTGCTGTCACCAGAACATTTCCTGTCCATGTTAGTCACCACCATCACCCTCTCTCCTGCTGCTCAGTCCTACCCAGAGGCAGTGGCTCCTATGCTGTGCCTGGACACCCTCGGTTTTGGCCTGGAGTCTGCTACACTGAGCTGTGCTACTGTGAGTTAGAGCTTCCTCTTCTCATCAATTCTCCTGAGTGCAGTGGAGAACATGCACCAAATATCCTCCTTCTGTGAAAGGAGGAGATCATCAAGGGATTGTTCAAACAATGGCTTTGTCACTTGCTGCAAGCTGAGCTGTCTCTGGAAGTGTTCAAGGCCAGATTGGATGTGGCTTTGAGCCACCTGGTCTAGTGGGAGGCATCCTGCCCACAGCAAGGATTTGGAATTAGATGTTCTTTCAGGTCCCTTTCAACCCAAGCCATTCTGTGATTTTATGATTGATTCAAAGGCTGGAGCAGCCACTTCTTTGGTGGGTGGCATCTTCATAGCAGTAACAGTGAAACAGGCAATATAATAAAAATACCTGTTTGGAAAATTGCCCTTATTGTGGAGTAGAAGAAGGTTTTTAAGGAGGTAGATATAACAGAAGAGATTAAACACAGAGTTCCAGCTATTCACTCACTTTGTGCCATAATCTGTTCAAGATCTGTTGAAGAGCCAGCCTGTATTGCAGCTGCTGATGCCTGCTGAGTTTGGGAGTGCATACAATTTTCAGACTGTCACTGAGTGGTACAAATAGATGCAGAAAATTTTGCATACAGGTCCTGGTTATGTAAATTACAGAGATTTAATCAGTTGTTCAGACTCTGCTTCTAGGATGGAAGAGAAATAAACAACACACTTTCTGGAACAGTTGGAATAGTGGGTCAAATTTGATCAAATCTGATGATATTGCCGAGCTGGAATGGGATTTGAGTATCTTTTTTTTAGAGGCTCCAAGGTTTAATGAGTCACTGGAAGGCTCCAGTGAGAGGCAAGAGCTGTAGCACTTGAAATATAGGCATAAAAGAAGAGTAGGGAATAGTTTTTGGAACAAAAGAGTTTAATATTTTATTATAGCTTCTCCCACTCACTTGCTCTGTGGCTGGATGAAAAGGTCTGCAAGGCAGAAATCATTTGCCAGCACATTATTGACTCCAAGGCTCACTCAGATCTCTCAACGAGTCCACACCAAATCTTATCTTCAGAACCAGAGCAGATGTCAAGGATATAATCAACAGGACCTTATCACCTGCCTATCACAACCTCTAAACAGAGGCTAAGCTCTCCACTGTGCATGCCCAGGCAAAGGGCTGGCATCTAACCACATGGTTGTTTTCTAGGAGGAAGGGAATTACATATGCCATAATGTGCATGGCATAATTGGCTGCTGTTGCCAATGGTCTTGCAAGAGTCAACTCTGTGGTTAAAGTACAAAAAGTCTTGCTGTCTTTATGTCCTCATAATAATGCAAAAGGATATTAACTTGACTAACAAAGTGCTGAATATATTAAAACAATCCTCTCTCTGAAAAAGTAAAGTAAATGAGGAGTCGTGATGGGTCCTTGCAGTGAGAAAGAAACACATCAGAGCCTGTAGAAAGCTGCTGCAGCTCTCCTGTTGGACAGATGAAGATAAAGAAACCTTGCAAATGCTTCTGGTTTGGCAGGGCACTGGTTTGTCAGGCTGCCCCAGCCACTGCTCACATAAAGAGCTGATTTTTTCCCCTCTGCTACCAAAGACCAGGAAATTATCAGATGCATTTCACTCCAGTGCTAAAACTGGTACTGGATTCCAGAGACCTTCATGATAACAATCTGGTTTCTTACTTCTCAGCACAAACTTAGAAAATAAAAACCACAGTAGCAGCAGTGGCAGTGAAACACCACATCTCCAGAGCAGACTGTGTTCATATAAACTGATATGGAATGTGACTTACAGGAATCCTGATGAAAGGAAAGAAGGAGAGCATCCATCCGTCCATCCATCCATCCACCCATCCATCCATCCATCCATCCATCCATCCATCCATCCATCCATCCATCCATCCATCCACCCATCCATCAGGATTTGTCCTTCTTTTCTTCTTTCAGCCCCATTTCTCAAGCAGCATTTGAGGGAAGACCTAAGTCACTGCCTAAAGCTAAGGTCTGTCTGTAGCCTCCAGGCCTGAGTTCATGGGCATATTTCAGTGATTACTTTAGAAAACTGGATGCATTTTTCTGAGCTGGTTTTAGTCAGACACCAAGCAGCTCTTTCTTACTTTGGAGAGATGTTGTACATTGTCCAGCTCTCAGGAAAAGTTTTATTTGGCTTTGGTTGCCACATTAAAAAAAAAAAAAAAAAAGAAAAGAGTTCTTTCCCTCAGCCAACTGTGAACACTTAAATGGAATAGTTCTGGATTTTGCAACGGGAATGCTTGCTGGAGGAAAAGAACAGCCCCCTGGTTTCACTTAGCAAACTATGAGTTTTGCACAATATTGAGACCTCTGCTGAAAACACAGTTGATTAATGTCACTGTGCTCTGGAATGGTCTCTATGGATTTGCAGCTTACCCACGTACATAGGTATGGTGCTAACCAGTGCTTGGAGAGCACCAGGTGAAGGTGGATCACTAACTGAAGAAATACAGCTCCTAGGAAAACAATGGGGTTCCTGAGCATTACAAATTTTACTGCCACCTGACAGTCAACTGCCTGTCCCAGTGCCTAAATCCCTACGTAGGGGCCAGAGCTTTTAAGCCCAATGAGGATCCTGATCCCATAGGATTTTAAGTAATTGGTAGATGCACTCCTTCTTCTGGGTCAATGGTTCTTTTACTTCTCCCCTTGTCCCTTCAATGGTCAGCTTGAAGAAGGATTTGCCCTAAAGTTGTGCTCCCCCATTCCCTGTGAGTACACAGAGGTAGGACACAGAATGAGAAGACAGAAAACCCTCCCAATATGCTTCTCTTCTTGAGGAACACACACTGGTACAGAAATTATTCACAACTGGAGTAAAATCAATTGCTACGCAATGATTACACAGAATGCAGGGTGATGGAGAACTTTTCCTACTGCATCCACTCTCTGCCAGGTTTGGGCAAAGTGGAGATGGGCTTTAGGTCAGTGCCTAGAGTTTCTGATTGCTTAGTTCCAGGCCATCAAGGATATCTAAGCCACAGGGAACAGCAGTCTCAGATGTTTGGGTGTTTGGGCTGGTCCCCAGCTGAAGTGGGATGCATCCTTTGATCTGTGTGATACTCATTCCTGACACTGACAGTTATACCTTAAGAAATCAACTTTGGGAATATCTTGATATTAATCATTCAAAGACTTTCTTTTTCTTAAGAAAATTGCTTTTATGTGAGTATGAACTCTTCAGAATTATGCCCTTCTTTGCATTTATATGGCTATCAGATACATCTAGAGCTTGCAAAGCCAAGGATTTAGACTGATGATGGTGTGAAGAGTTGGGTAGAAAAACATAAAGCAGCTGGTATTTTTTAGAAGTGGAAACATTAATGCTTAGAAATCTTGGAAAACACCCAAGATCTCCATAAAGTCAGAAAGTATGAGAAAAAAATACAAAACCTTTCTGCTAAAATGAAAAAGAAGTAGACATTTCAGATGACAGATAATTCTGTAGGACTAACATTCACAAAAACATTTCCCTTATGGATTTGCACTAGGAGTCGTGATATGAAACTTTCATTTTTCAAGACAATTAGGCAGTATGAATCCAAGTGAATCAATGAAGCTGAAATCCTACTTTTTCTTGAAACAGAATGAAATTTCTTTGAGATCACGTGGGGCTAGGATTTCTGCCTGGGACTATAGTTTATGCTGTCAACAACCAACAAACAAACAGTAAGAAAATACGAGCAGTTAGGCTGTTATCTAAACTTTGCCTAGTTAAAAGAAAATAACTAATCTCATCCTTTTATGGTATTACTGGGAGTTTTTGTGTTGAAAACTAAAAATATATATACCCAGATGGAGCTGTTAGTTTAGAAGAAATGCAGTGAGGATTCTGCTTGGATACAGCCTTGGATTTGCCTTGACTGAATTATAGCCACTTACATTTCCTCTATAAGACTATTTGGTAGAACGAGTTAACTGTGGAATTGTTTGCTTTTAACCAATGATTATAAATCTTGCACATAAAGTCATTTTTTAAGATCATAATCATGAATCTCACACAGGAAATATGAACCTGAGGACAACTATTACACAGTCAGAGATCACAAATATGCCATTTGTTGTGGGCCCCAATTTGAGATTGTGTTTATTGAATACAAAAAACCCCCCACCTTTACAAGAACTACTAGAAAGAGCTATTTGAAAATCAAATATGTGAAATATTGTTATAACTACTGCTATTACTACTACTAAACCAAATTTTTAAAAGTCAAAAGAATTTTTCTTTCTGCCCCCAAATTCCCAGAAGTGCTTTACCAAATCTGAATCTTTTCACTATTATGCTTGTATGGAAAGTTGAACTATGATTTCCTGTATTCCAGAGCAAAGTCACACTGCTTGTTAGCTTCTGAAACCCAGTCATCTCTGATCTCTGCATGAACTGTTGATTTCCGTGATTTAGCATTTGCCTTAAATTGAACACTGATGTAATCAGCAAAATGCTGCAGCAGGGTTTATCTCTTTTTGCAGTGGCCATGCAATTTATCAGGCAGCTGTCAGGCACAAAGGGAATACACAGACCTACAGATAAACACAGCACCACAGAAAAGACAAGACCATATCCATGCCCATGCACACTCTTCCCTGCAGTGCAGTGTAGCTCTGCAGGTCACCACATCCCTGTTTGATAAAGCACATAGACTTTTATGTATTATGGATTTCAGTGGAAATTTACAGAGCAGCTAAATCCAGTTGTCGAATAAGGAATATTTAAGTGATTTGCAATCCTAGAAAGGGACAAGAAAGCTGGTGAAGGGTCTGGAGAACAAGTGAGGGAGCTCAGGGGTACATTATTACTCTCTTCATGCCCAGGGAAGCTGTTGAGTCATCATGCCTGGAAGTATTTAAATGATGTATAGATGTGGCACTTGGGGACATGGTTTAGTGGTGAACTTGCCACTGCTGAATTAACTGTTGGACTTGATGATCTTAGAGGACTTTTCCAATCAAAATGATTCTATGATTCTACAATTGATTCAATAGTATTGATTGCTTGGTTAGTTCTATTTCAGTGCTAATGGACAGATAGGAGATAGTACTTTTGTTTTAATGTTTTCTCTTTCAGATGTGATTGTACAATATGCATGCAAATGCACCTCTCCAACAACTTAAAGTTTCTTAAAATAATTGCACTCCTAAAAATAGAAAAGGAAACTCTCAATTCATTTCTAGACCACAAATACAGAATAAAACTACAGACTTAGAGTGGGTGGTTCCATCTTCCTGGAGTATTTGAAAGTCTGACAGAGAGTTTTGACTTGAAAACATTTAGATTAATAGTTATCAATTTCTCAAAACCCCACATTTATGGTAACTTGCACAGACTCCTAGAACCCTGATTCTATCTTAGAAGGGGGAAAAAGAGGGGATAAAACTTTGATCAGCAACACACAGACCATTGATAGCTCATCCTAGATTTGAAGCCATATTTCCTTCTGGGACAGTAAGTGGCCAACCCACCTCACCAGCCCGTAGTCCTTGTACTGTGCTGTTGTTCCTTGTTGTCCCCAGCAGTAGGGAAGTAGGAGTGACTTGCCCTTACTTAGGAGGTAATTTCTCAGCAGAAACTCTTGGTAGGCTGCTGACAGTAAGCAACATGGTTCTTTGGGTAACACAGAAGGCTGGGAGAGGTTTGCTCCTGCTGAGTGCAGGAGGAGGACCAAAGGACAAGCAGGCAAGGTGAGAGTGGAAATGACACACTTGCCCACTGCTAAGCTCTGCCTGCCTGGGAGTGGCTGGTGCAGATCCCCTTTTCATCCTGCAAAAAGCTGCAATTGAACCATAATAGAAGTTCTTCAATCTGAGTTACAAGTAGAGAAAATACTTTTTTAAATTCACTCTGTCAGCATCAGTGTTTGGCCTACATAAATGACTGCAGTACAGTGGGACAGGAGCCTCTGGAAGAGTCTGTGCAGAACACAAGTAATTACTTAGAGACAAGCTATCGCTGTGCATGTTATAACTCAGTGTCGTGCCACAATGGTATTTTAGGCAATTACAGCACAGGACTCTACATTTTTGCACACATATGTTTGCTCAACAAAACAAGCCTTTATTTGCACATGATGGGCAATTGCACGTCCAAGCATCTCATACAACTGCACTCACACTGGGTGCAGGCAGAAGAGGCACAGAGGCCCTTGCATAAAAACAAGGGATCCCAGAAACATGCTGAATGAATTTTTACTTGAACACGCTGTCCTATAATTGTACTCCCAGCAGCATGTGTGTGGGGTTCCTGAAAAAGCTCTTGGGAGGGAGGGTAAGAAGAACAAAACAATATCAAAGAAGAGCCATGTGGTGTTGACGGGCTTGGAAAAGCCATCTTGCTAATTGTTTGCAGGATGCATTCCAGGTTACTGCAAGCCAAGAGGCTGCAGGGTTTGTTGGGCTGAACTGCAAATTACAGTGCTCTCTCCTGTCCTTGTCTTACTTGACTGATGGGAGACTCACATCCCCTTGGGCACTCACAGGAATTAGGATCTGCTGTGTCCCACTGTAGGGCGTGCTGCTGGTGGGGCTTTGATCAGAGTTCAGCCTTTGTTGTTGAAAGGATATATTTAATCTCAGCAGATCCAAAACGGAGATGGGCCCTTCAATGCCATTGCCACAGGACTTGTCTCCCCTCCCTTTTCCCCAACAAAAGACGAACAAAAGCAAATAACCAGCCAAATTATATTTTGTTTCCATCAAGTAGACTGTTATGAGTTGCTTGTATATTCATTATTACCAAGACTGAAAGACATCATGCTGGGCTGATTTCAGAGCTGTTCCCTATTAGCAGTAGTTTTTAATGTGAGTATCAAAGTCGTCTTTCAATTACCGCCCATGACCTTAGAAAAATACTTAGCATCATACATCTGAAGTTCATGCCACTAAGCCTTGTAATTGAAGTAAGCCCAGCAAATATTCAGGAATGAATAGTGACAACCTACCTATCCTTCTGTGTAAATCACCCTGGTATATATGCTCTGTGCTAAGTGCTTTCTTCTGTCACCAGTGCTGTAGCACTTGGGCCGCAGCTGGCTCCTTGCTAGCATTATTTCAGATATTGCAGCATTTCAGACTCTTTCAACTCAGAGGAACCAGGTTCAAGGACTAGATTACAGTGAAGGAATAAAAGCAATAAAGGCAGTAGGTAGCCATATTCTGCAGTGCTGGATAGAGATTAGGTGCAATGGCAGGTACCAGTCAGCTGTGACTGACTGACTCCATTTGGTGAGTGCTGTCACAACTGGGATCCTGCAGGCTGTGGGGTGGAATTCTGGTGGGGCAAGCCTAAACACCAAAGTGATGGTACAGATCTGGGAGATCCCAGATATTTCAACAGGTGAGAGGCATGGCACTTCCGGGTACTGATGCTCATCATAAGATCTGAACACCCTTATCGTCGCCCTGAAACACCTTTCTTACCACACATCTTTTCAGCTCTCTTAGACACTGGTAACTACTTGTGAAATGATTCTTGCTGCCCCTTGAGTTGTTTCTGCCCTTTCTGCCTCCTGTCAAAGTTCATTTTTTCTCAAATGAAGCAGTGTACCAACACCAGTGTGGGAAGTGAAGGGAATTTATGCTTTCCTGGATGCCCCTGGCATACCATATACACATGGGATTTGTCAGCCCTGTTGCTGTTGTCTCTGATATTCCTGGGAACTTTTCTGGCCATGTCTTCAGGTTGACAGGGCAGATACCACAGTTAGGATATCATGGATTAATCATATTGAATAAATGCTTTAGCTGTTGAGCTGGCACATAGTGACAGACCCAAGAAATAACTCTTCATTCCTTCAGGTAGACAGACACTTTGATGGATGGGGACTACGAGGTAATTCACTAAGGTTAATGGACTGGTATGGCAGAGGCTGACAAAAGGAAGGCTTCATTCACCATTTAAACGGGGTCCTGGGGATACCTGGAACTGGTGCCAAGAGGTGGAATTAGCTGGGAGCTGGAATTAGCTTTCTGCAGAGTAACTGGAAGATGTCTGCTAGCTGAGAATGGTTGTGCATTACAGCAGCCATGTCTTCCCACCAAGCCTGGTAGCTCCCAGCAGGTGAAGGTGTGAGCAGTCAGCACTTTAACAGGTCACTGCCAGGCCACACTTTCCTCCAGTTTCCTGGGTGCTGCTGAATGCCTTTCTGAGATTCTGGGTAAAGTGAGTGTCCCTAGCAGGTAACACAGAACTACATGGGTAAAATCTGACAGCACAAGACAGCCTTGCTTGTTATTTGGGGTACAATAGGCAAAGGTTGTTCTAGATCCATGAGGAAAGCAAGTGTTACTCCAAACCAGAGGATTCTCAAGTGTTCAAATTTGAGGCTGCACCATAGAAAATTTTTAATTTGTCTGTCACCGTAACTAAAGCACCTGGAGGGAGTGTTCAGCTACCTGTTGATCCAACCCTTTCCTTGGAGACCCTGAGGGGAGCTCAGATAGCAATCAGCCTCAGTCAGCCCCACCAGATGGGTTTCTATTATGCAAAAGAGGTGTCACAGCCTGACCCTCACACACCATCATTAAAATTCCTCTGGAGCTCCAGCCCAGTCAGGGGCAGATTCCAAGTCCTGAGGGTGAGGTCATGTCTGCAATGAGCCCATGACAATAATTGCCATTATATGTCCCTATTTATTCCCTGGGGACACATTAATGTTGCTGCAGAATGAGACCGCTGGCAATAGAAAGTGCATCCATTTGTGACTTTATGGGTTTTTTACCTTTAAGTTGTTAATCTGTTGTTTCCCATTGCCCACTGGTAATCGGTCATGGATTGCTGAGTTCTAGTTAATCATAATATAATATTATTCGATTATATTAATTAATATTATACATTACACATTACACATTACACGTTATATGTTATATGTTATATGTTATATGTTATATGTTATATGTTATATGTTATATGTTATATGTTATATGTTATATGTTATATGTTATATGTTATATGTTATATGTTATATGTTATATGTTATATTAATATAATATAACAATTATTGTTTTAAATAAATATAAAGAAGAGCTGAAGAGCCTAAGTACTTGCATCCAGCTAGGGTGTGTTGATATAGTTTGCACTCCGCTTTTACAGTGCTGCTGTCCTTCCATATCTTGTTTCTAGGAGGCTTGTAAATTGTTATCTTCAATAGCACAAGGGGTTGAAAAGTACCTGGCCAGGATTTTGCAGAGGTCAGCTGTGTATCAGTGTTCTTGGGGTTGGAGGCAGAACAGGTTTTGGGCTCAGGCCTGGCTCTAGCATAAGCTCTTTGTTTTTCTATTTCTATTGTCTCCTAGGTGAATTTGCTTTTCTCCATCATTATTGTTTTTAAGAAGTGTTATTTACAAGAACAGTTATTCTACCGAAATAAACATCTGTGCTCCTGTTTAACTTGAGTAATGTGAGTTTGACAGTGGGTCACACCTAGGAGATGTGCAGACTTTTTAGCATTTTCTGTTGAAGTTTGAACTTTCCACATCACCCGTGCGTGGACAGCAGGAGTGTTCCACCCCCTTAGCTGGGTCTTCTTTATTTATTACCTTCTGTGTCCTTCAGGGAAGGAATGACATTTTAAAGATTACAGTTTCTGTAGGTTCAACACCCTTGTTGCTTTCCTGTGTGCTTCCTTTCTACTAGTAGATAACACTTTGCAGAGGGACCAGATAAGTTTTTCTATACCTGTGGCCATAGGCCTACTATCAGTGACAATTCTTCACTTTTTTCCACTAAAATTTACAAAGATCTATCAGCAGAATGCCTTTTAAATGCACTACTGAAGCACAGGGGGAATAAATCTGGGACAAGAGTGAATTAGTAAGAATTTATCACTAGGAGATAAGATCTAAACAGAAAATATAATTAAACCAGCATTATGTAGCCTAGATTTTTATCCAGACATTATTTTTGCCATTTTGTCTATGTTATTCGGTGTTTAAAAAAAAAGTTTCTTTCAGGACCTTTCTGTTGCCAGTAATCACACTGGACATTTTAAATAATTTGCCAAGTTTGATGCCCTTTATGCCAGAAAAAAGCAGAATTAGCTCCAGGTATTCTGTGCAGTGAGTCTGGTCAAAGGGAGAGCATCTCTCTCTCCAGATCCTAACTTGCTTTTCTATTGGTTTGGGGGTTGAGTGAGGCAGTGATTTAAAACAGTAGATGACTTAAAAATCTATATTCTTTCATGATATATGAACATCTGCTCCCCCCAGCAAGGAATTAGCAAGGAATGCTAATGAGGAATGTAGAGAAGGTTTTTGACATAGATCACAGCATTCACACTGATGTGCTCCACTCAGTTCTTGTCTTTGCATGGTTACTGAGTGTCCAGGTTTTTGTACTGGAAGATAAATTTATGGCTTTCTTGCTTTATTCATTCCCCTTTCACATAATACTCCTTGAGGTGGCTCTGAAGATAAATCCTGCTTAAGCTCCAGCCATAAATCAGAGTTGGGGTTGATGTGCACTCAGAAGATGTCAGCTGTCCATAGCTTGTGTTTGCAGCCTGTGCAGCGGTGAACTGCTTGCTACAAATTCAGAGAAAAGCCTCTGCTTCCCACTGCAAATTCTTTCCCTGGGCAGTTAGAGATCCATGGAAACACTGTGCATGATGCAGCAAGAGTTAAAGTTTTTAATCTAATTTTATGTGAGCCTCTGCTTTGTTGCCATCCTTTGTCTGACAATTACTGTGCAATGCACAGGCACAACTTCAGTGCCATTTGTGCCACTGTGCTCATCAGCATGGGCCATTCTGAGCTGATAAAACACAGCTTGTGCAAAACATTCAGCAACAGACCTGGCCTCAGCCTTGAGTCGTATATGTCATCTGCACTTCAAATTCCTGAGGATTTGCTGCATTTAGCTCAGGGCTTGTACTTACAGTACCTTTAGCAAAGAGGAAAGAAGAGGGTTTAGTTTGATGGGTCTCACAGCTCGGGTGTGTGCTGGGCAACAGCACCCACAGGTGTCACTGGGGTCAGGTCTGAGGGCAGCAGGGGAATGGGGCAAGGGGCATTTCAGACATCTAGGCAGGTGGGTGCAGCAGTGGCTGAGGAGCTCTGTAAGTGAGGTGTTGACCACACATCACTCAGACACTCTGAAATGCTTTATTAAAACAGTGAATGTTTCATGGCTCTTGTGAGCAAACCCACACACACAAGACAGGAGTCAGGGCACCATGAAGGGTTTGGATGCCTGTTCCTCACCATCACTACTGCCTGCTTCCACACTGCCAGAGGTTATTATCCTGTGCTGGACTGTCCCCTGCATGGATTATTGCACCAAATTTTCCCATGGGAAATTTTCACACAGCAAGAGACTCAAGGTGTTTGCACTTTTTGGAATGGGGATAAGGTTCCCTAAGAGTTCTCTGGAAATCACATCATGGAACACTCCTCAGGCTCTGCTCTTCCAAGCAGGTCTCCCCCTTCCACATCCTCCTGAAATCTGAGAGTCACATCTCAGCTCTGGAGGTCACTTTTCCCAGATCCAGCCAGAGCCATTCCTAGTTTATATTTATTTAAAACTGCTCTAACTAATCACTGCAGCTTTCTTTCCATTTGTCACTGAGTTTAAAAGTAGACATTTGGTGCATCTGGATTTGTTCCAAGACACATATTTCTGGCTTTTTAGATAGAAAAATTTTCTCCATTTGTATAATATTTTAGAGGAGTTGTATAATTATTTCTTATCTTGATCAATATATCATCAAAGTGGAAATCATAACCATCCTTCTGCTCATTCTAGTGAGATATTTTTTCCATCTAAGAATCCACAATAGCATATTTACTTTTTCAACTAAAATAAATATTGCCCAGCTCAAGATCCTCTTCTGAGACCAAGATTATCTAAAGATTTTCCAGTATAGCTCTCCAGAGAAAAAGGCCTCAGACTTTGCTGGTCAGAGGAATGGATGGTATAACTGAGCCAGTAGCTCACTAATCTCTGCGTGGTTTGCATGAAAAGCACAAATTTACCACTTGATTAATGTTCTGCTTTTGCAAATTGTGTTCCAACTGGCTTCAGCAATGGATGCTGGACAAATTTCTAATGGATCAAAAGAGCTTGGCTCCATGAAAAAACCAGCTGACCTGAAGCGCAGGAGTGGCAGGAGGAGAGAGTGGAAAGTTGACCAAAATATTTGAAAGATGTGAAACGGAAAAAGGAGACTTGGATCTGGTCATTCTGAAATTTTTACTGTTGTGGAAAAACTGTATCTCTCTTCTTGTCATCATTTGAACTGTGGTGGTAATCCAACTTCTCCATCAGCTGTTTCCCCAGTTAACAGGAGTATTATTTTGCAGATATTGGAGAAAGGCACCAAGAGTGTCTACGAAATTAGAGATAAATTTGAGAATTAGGCTGTTCAATCTGAATATTGATAATTTTAGGCACTTTGGAAATGACCACCCATGGTTACAAGAGAAAGAGGTATAGTACTGGCTGAAAAAAAATTATTTTCTTGAATTGAGTGAAGCTGGGAAGGACAGAAGCACAAGAGGCAGCAGAGTGAAACATTCTGCTTGGAAGGGGAAGTATAAAAATCTATAGAATATGAAGACATAAAAGGTAGGACTCCAACAGAAAATGTTCCCAAGCTGTTCTGGGTATATGTCAGCCTGACTGCCTGCTGGGACTGGGCTTACAGGGACTGGAGTCTGCTGTCTTTGGTGTTTGCTCCAAATCACAGACTCTGAGGCTCAGCTTCCACTACCTGCACAAGGCAGTTATCTGAGGGAGGGGGTTGGCTTCTCTTTGTACTGCTGTGCATGGGAACTCCTTGCTGCAACACACCCTTGAGATACACCTGGTCTAAACCTCTTGGCTTCAAATCTTTTGCAGATCCCTTTTCTTATGACATGTGAAGTATTGAAAATCCCTCCGTGTACCACCATGTCTTCACTGTTGCGCAAGGGGGAGCTTTGGTGCACTGTGGCAATTCTTTTCTGCAGGACAGGAGCTATGAAATAGTACAAGAAGTTAGGTGTGCAATGGAACAAGAAAGTAGATACAGCTCCCTTGGTCACCTTCACCAGAAAAAAAAAAAGAGAATATGAGCTGAGCATGCATCTGTGATGGATTATGTGAAGCCACATGCTGGTGAAGACCACAGGATCCAAAAAGCTCCACAGGATCCCCTGGGAACACTAGCAGCTCTAAGGGGACACCAGGACAGTGGGATGAGCTTGGGTTGGGCTGTCTTTGACTCAATCAGTGCGTTTTCCATTGTCACTGAAAGTATGCCCCAAGGTGCCAGTGGCTGTAGAGATCTTTGCTGGAGTGGCCTTTGTGCAGCAAGGCCTTTCTGAGGCTGAGGGGCTGTGATGGCAGAGCAAGGCTGACAGCATGGCCCTTGGGCTGTGACACTTCACTTGTGCTGGGTTTTGAAAAGATTCTGCCTTCCAGCAGCTCTTTGAACCCTGTGGTTAAAAGTGATGAATGGGTGGTCAGTGAAAAGCCCTAGAAATAAACCACTGATTCAATTATGAATGAAATTGGCCTAGCCAGCACTATTAAAATAAATATTTTGCCTTATATTGACTAGAGAAGGGAGTGATTTTACAGCTGTGTCCACAGCCAGGGTGATGCAAGAGAATTCAGTTGAAGTTGAGCAAAAGCTGTTGCTGAATGTGGAAACATGTTCTGGATGATGAAACACCCTTGGTCAGAAAAAAGCCCTTTACTTTTGGGTAATTTAATAAACTACTGGATAACACATTGCAGAGAAATCTGCCATAATTTTTCACATCTGAGTCAAATGCTTCCCTCCCTGGTGTAATTCTTACATCTTCTTCTTGTTGTTATTATTATTATTGTTATTATTACTATTATTATTACTATTATTAACATTGATATTAACATTAATATTATTATTGTCATGTTATTACACATTTCCTACAGCTTTCTGCACTGCCATTGAGTGTGCCATTTGGGCAATGGTAGTTTCACTCAGCATAGCACATGCTTGGTTTCCTGGGACAGCATTTGAACAGCCTGACTGATCTTCAGGTGAGCACCATGGTGTGAATAAGGTGTTTGTATCTCCTCAAATGGATACTCCAGGGTCTTAGCAGAGATGAGAATATGCAACTGCATAGATTCTGCTCACTCTGTGTTTTACAGGAGCTCAGAGAGCTGAAGAGGTTTCAAACACCAAATCAATGCTGTTGGGTACAGTGAAGATGTTTCCTGTCCCCAAAACGGAGCAGGTTTTGTGAAGCCCTGGAAGGGAAGTGTCTGTCCCACACCTGCAGGGAGACCCTGGAGGACACTCTCAGCTCAAAGCTGAGCACTCAGCCATGTAAATCACTGGAGCTCCAGGGGCACTGAATGTGCCTCTGGGGACACTGGATAAAGAGATGGTCACAGATGTGACCTGAGGGAGAAGCATGGTATCACACTGCACATCCATGCAGCAGTTCCTGGAGAGTTATGGGGCTGCTGCTGGTGAGCAAGGGTGTTCACTGCACTTCACAGACATTAGAGTTCATAGGAGTGGGTGGGAACTGGCATGGAACTACACCTGAATATTGTCTGTGTGGGTGGCTTTAGTGGCAGGTCTCAAACATGTCATGTTTCTGAGACCATTCACACCATCTCTGTTCTGGTCAGTGATATCCACTTTAGTAAAACTCTTCAGAACAGATGTGTAAAGTCAGACTTGATGAACAGGAAGGAATCACAGAATTTACCACCTTCACATTCAAAAAATTAATCTCAAAATCATGCAAGAACCCAAAATGAGGACAAAGAGAACTAAAATCCATACTGAACTCTCAGAGTCATATTTCCTCCTCTGCAGTCTTCTGTCTGCCCTGTATCATCAGTATGCATGGAAATCCAGGGAAGCAGTTTTTCTGTTTGTTTGTTTTTGCTTGTTTCTTTGAGCTCCATGCTGCTCTGAAGTTGAAGGAATGCTGCAAGACTCATGAAGCGCTTGGTAGCACTTGGTACCCTGAAGGGCAAAGGGTACAACCAATATTGTTGTCTATTTGAAGAAAAGGCAGAGTGCATTTGGATGGATGACAGATATTATGAAAGCAAGTGCTTGTTTCTGTGTGTGTGTACTTGTGTGTGTGCAGTCTGTCCTCCATCTAGTGACTGTGCTCAAGCCAAAAATGGGACTAAGAGCAAGGGTTAAAAAAAAATCCCATAGCATAAACCAAAAAAAAAAAGTCATTCTACTTTTTGCTCATTATACTCCAGCTACAAGATCTTCTCTGAAAACATTTAAGAAAACTCTGTGTCAAGGCATACATAAAATATTAGAATTCCAACCTAAATAGCAGAATAATTTTACAGCTGCTGTTTCTCCCCTCCATTTTCAGGAGTTTCTTTTCAAAGATGTCCTTTTCACCATGTGAAATGGATCTTTCTTATTCTCCTGCTGCCTGCAGAATGCCTGGGAGAAACAGAGCAGTTAATGGAATTAAAGAGTGTGGCTCACTTCATCCTCTAAAGAAATTAGTTTTTCCCCACTTGCATTTTGCTGTGCAGTGACTGGTGTGGCCCCACATGATCCTCCTTGCAGGAGCTCTGCTGCCTCAGATAAAATGGAGGGGACGCATAAGAGGAGATTCCTGGTTTTTTTTTTTCTTTTTTTAATGTATTTTGAATGTTGTCTACTCATCTAACCTTAGGCATCTCTAGAAAGTGTCTTGGCCAGGATTTTGTGAAAAAGGTGAAAGCCCAAGACCAACCTGTGTTTGAAGATTTCAGAATTAAACCCAACCAAAAACAGCATTCTCAGCAGTTCCCATTAATATGGAGTTGCTGGGGGTTGTCATCACTGGGCTAAATTCTGGTTCCTCCATTTCGTTTAGTGTCTACCCACCCCAGCATGTTAGCCACTAATGGAAACTACTTCTGAAAGCCCAAAAACCAAAGTCAAGCCTTAAAGAAATGCATTCCCAGATTAATCAGATGTGAGATGCAGGGGGTAAAGGTCAGAGCTGCAGCTGGCCAGGCAAGGGGTACCCAGAAAAGAGCACCTGTGCTCATGAACAGATCGTTTCAACCCCAGGTGGGGCAACTCTCATCCCTCTGCACACCCAGGGAATCTCCCTTTCTAGCCATCTTCTCCTGGTTTTCTGGGATATAATTTGCTTTTGCTTTAAACAGAACAGTTTTGGCCAACAGAGAGTTTGAAACCAGGCAATAGTGACTTTCAAGAGAAAATATGGTAAATAAGAAACTGGAAATTATTTCACAATAAGCACCTGGGGCCACAATGGAGTCAAGGGGTGATGTGTGTAGGCTGTATGTTGTAACTTTCTGTCTTGCTCTCTGTATGTTTGTAACTCATCCTAAAGATATTCCTGGAACACTCCACAGGAAACACTGACTTCTTTAGTGAGAGACATGAAAAATCATGTAATGTTAAATTTCACTCATTAATTGTCACCTCAAGAGCACTCATTTGCAAGTTTATCCCTGGCCAGCCTGTCACCAGCCCCACTCTAGAGCAGCTCCAGAAAAAGATGAGGGATATTTTAAGTCCTGATTTGGGTACCCCTTTTGAGGTGTCTGAGTTACAAAATGTGCAATGTTATGGGGGCTGAGCTCGCACAGCAAGGCTGGTCCCAGTAAGAGGGTTGTGTACAAATACAAAAGTGAAAAAAAAAGTAGAAAATATATTCTTTCACATTTTTTCCTAGTGCCTTTCTCTTCTCCCCAGAGTAACAAGCTAAGCTAAGAAACTTTCAAGTAGGAGTTTTCCATTCATATTTTACCTCTCTTGCACCCTCATTTTGCTTTTTTTTTCAGTAAAGAAAAGAATAATCAGAGAAGAACAAAGAGGGATAAAAAACAAATGCTGAAATGAAGCATTTTGTTCCCCAGTGCTGGGCTCATGCTGTGGAATTTGTTAGAGAATTAATTTCTTATGATGTGCAGGGGACTGGATGAGATTCCCTTCTTGGGTGGCTTCCCATGACACTGGAAATCCATGTAAAACTTAGGAAAGCTTTTAAATAAGGGAAGTTTCTGGAGCTGGAGAAACCTGAAAGCCCTCCTTTGGCCCAGTGAGCATAATATAGGTCAGTGAGCATGATACAGGTGTGAAAGGAGTAAGGAGGATTTTATTTGTGACCACTGGCAAGGGGTGTATGTGGTGCTGGGTGTAGGGAGAGAGCCATGGGGTCCTCGTTCTCAGACTACCTTGAACCCAACTTGGGCCACCTTTCCTTCCAATCCAGTGAGTTCCACCACAGCAATGGCATGGTTTTCTGTCCTTCTGTCTCTGAAGGACAGAAGCCATGTCTATTTTAGCCCAGTTTCTAGCCTGGAGGCTGGATCCTGTCCCTCAGAGGGCTGATTGTGAGGGTAGGGTGCAGGGTTAAGATGCTGGCAGAAGGACTCCCCCAGGTTTCTGAGGTTTCTGACGTCCCGTGGAGCAGGACCTGCTGCTGGCCCCTCAGGGACGTGTGACACAGCCAGCACCTGTCCCCTGGGCTGGCTTTTGGTGCAGCCCCACTGCCCAGGTGCCCTTCCAGCAGTGCCCTGTGGCAGACAGAGGTGGCTCCGGGCCTGGGCAGGGCGGCAGGGCCAGGGCTGTGCCCGGGGCCTGCGCTGGGGCTGCGGGAGCTGAGTCACTCCTGAGGCCTCACCACCTGCCTGGTGCTTGCCGGGCCCAGCCTGTTCAGGGGCCTAAAGCAGATGGGTTTGGCATCAGTCTCCCATGGAGATTAATTAGCTTCAAGTCCCTGACCTGGTGAACAGTTAATGATCTGTGCAAAACTGAAAATCTTCAGCTGAGAGAGCTGAAAAAGGCAGCAGCCTAATGAGCACTTGGTGCCTGTGAGAGCCCAGCAGCCCCATCCCCTCTGCAAACCACAGCAAGCACAGCTAATCTGATCCTAAATCCCTTTCATCCTAGGTGAGAGCCCTAACCATAGTCCTGTGGGCTGTCTGCCTGTCTCTCTGCTCTTTCATTTCAATGAAAGCAGTAAAATAACTCTCTTTTTCCTACATATGGAAATGGGAGTAATTTCTGAAATCCCAGGAATATTTGCAAAGCAGGAAAGGCATTTCCTGCCCAGCCACAGCCACAGGTCACAATACAGTCTCTATATAATTGTACATTATGCTCAAATGTGTTCACTTTTATGAATGTATTGATTTTTTTTTTTAACTTCTACAGAGTTATTTCAGTGTGAGAGCAGTCCCAGACCTGATGAATATACCTTTGTGTGCAGTTCTCTAACTACACCATTTCTAGGTTAAAACTCATGGACTTAAAAGCCAGATGAGATCTTGGATCTTGGAGGAAACTTTCATAAAAGTAGTCTATCTGTCTGGAATAAGAGCCCAGAGTTTGCAATGTAAAATAGTTGCTTATGAAAAATGCATTCTTCATAAGTGAAACAACATAATCCTCCTGGCAAAAAGCCAGAAGTTGGGTTTCTTTTCCAAAAGCTGTCAAAAAGCAGAAAACAGAAAAAATGCCTGTCATATTTTTAATTACATATTCTGTGTGACTTTGTGAGCAGATTAACTACAGATGAAGAGAAGAAAACTTCCAGCACAGTTCAAAGAAAGAAGTCAAAGTGGGACAAGAGGGAGAGCCACTTCCCAGGTTTTTCCTCATGCTTCAGGCAGCCGAGGACTCAGACTGTGTCTGGGAGCCTCATGTGTTCCCAGCTGCAGGCAGTGGAACCGTGCACAGCAGTGGAGGCATCGTGCTGTGGGGACACTCATGGAGGACTGTCACCTGGAACTGGCTTTATTGTCCTTACATTCATGGAGGGCTGTCACCCGGAATCGGCTTTATTGTCCTTACATTCTTGGAGGGTTGTCACCTGGAACTGGCTTTATTGTCCTTTTCCTTGTCATAGAACATTACTGGGAGTGAGCATCAAGAAGGTGGAGCCTGGTGGGAGGACCGGGCTTCCTCTGGATGGCCACAGGCTGCCAGAGCATCTTTCCCAGCAGGAAATCCTCAGCCTCTGTGCTGTGCTCCTTGGCACAGGGCTGCAGCACATGGTATTGCTGGGCCAGGCCCTTTTATAGCTCCTGTTTTCACCACAGACCATGGTTTTGGTGGTTGTTTCATCACCACTGCTTTTAGCAGAGGGTTGGCAGGGTATTGCTGGTTGTTTCTAATACACCCCTAGCATTTTACCCAAGAGGCAGAGGGATTTTAGAGATGCATAAAGTTACTCCTTGAACAGCAAGAGCTACTGTGTAGCTTTCATGGGATAGAGGAAGGGAAAATTTCTTTTTCACTCAGAATAGATTTTTATTCTGGCCAAAATTTGCTGTTCTTTTTCCTGTTTGTTGTCTTCCTTGTCAAAAAAACCCCAAACAAACAACAAAACCCCCCAAATCAACAATACCCAAAACAAAACCAAACAAAACTAAAAATAAAAATAACAAACAAACAAAAATCCCAACAAAACCAGAACTGGAAAAACTTTTCGTAGGGGCAAGTTTTGCAGTTTAGATGCTCTGCATTTTCCTTTTTCACCCTGAAGGAAAAAATACAACCCTGAAACCAGCTCTCTGATGTGCAGACACTTCTTCAGGCGAGGGAATGATGTGAGCTCCCATTTCCTGCATCCTGGGGTTGTATATTATGGGAAAAAGGCACTCAAGTGGGTGTGGGAATGGGGCTCTCCACCCCATGGGGCTGTGAACAGCGTCCAAGTGCAGCACCCTTGGGTGGGGTAAGGCTTGACACCACCTCAAGATTTCCTTGTGACTGGCTTATGTGGCTCCTTCCCCTCTGGGCTGGTTTGTGGCTCCTGTTTTCAGGAAACTCTGTTTAGGGAGCCGCAGTGCCTCACTCAGCCCTGTGCTGGAGACAGCGAGCGCCTGGGAACCACCTCGGTGCTGTGGAGCCCACGCCTTTGTGTCCTGTCCCAGGTGCCTCTGTCTCCTTGGAAAAGTGGATTTAGACTCCAGAAGTGCTTAATGCTACTTGGCTCTTCACCAGAACTACTGGCAATGTCAGTTCCCACTGCATATGACCAGGCACATGAGTTGTAGAAAATGGAGAGCTCAGAACAAAACCCCTTCATCCTCCTGCCATCCTCAGCCAAAGGGAAAATTCAGCCCATTTTGCCCTTGCTTGCAGGTACAGTGAAGGGTACATGAAGGATCTATTGCAGCTGCTTAGTTGTGAATAACTTTTGAAAAAAAGATGTTAATTTCCACCATCTTGTGTTTCCTGTGTGAGTTCTTCATCTGCAGTTTAATGTTCCCTCCTAGCCATTGCAATTGTATTGAATCCATTGGGTTATAATAGTGCTATTAATCCTGATTAGTATTTTCCTTTGTTTTATCAGTGAGCTGTACAGTACCTTAGGAAGTGAGAGTGGATAAATTAATAAAGATTGTAAATAAATAAGGGCATTGCAAAGTCAGGATGATGGGTCACCAGAGGCAGAGAAATGCTTGCACAGCTGGACAGTGGCCCTTGTGAGGAGCAGCACAGCAAACCAGCTTCTTATCAGGCACAGAGTGTGTAACAAAGATGTGTGACATTCAGGGGGTACTGTTATAAATGATCAAATCAATAGCCAAATTTATGAAAAATTTAACAACGATTTATTGGGTCAATTACAAAAAACAAGAATTTCGAGCAACCACCACAATCAGGACAGCATCAGTCCTGGGTATGGGCGTTGGGTGAAACCAGAGGTTCGACCAACAGAGTGACGGTGTCCCCTCAAAGGTTCACACTGAGTGTTTCCAGCGTCCAGCTTATATACAGATTATTTTGCCTGAGGCATAGATGACCACATCTTTCTATTCACTTCTTCGAATGTAAATCCATTTTCATACATATGTTGAAATAGACAAATACGGTCCCAGTCTGCAGACAGAAGTCTAGGTACACAGGGGAAGTTTACTTTCACATGTAATAAGTTGGTATCGGTCCCTGAGTACCCAGATGCAATCAGGACATGTCTGAATCTAGTGAAATTCTTGGGACACTGAAATTAATCATGGGCCAGGAAGGCCCCGATGTTATCTCCCAGGTGCAGGAGAAACTGAAATGATCATGATCGTTGATGGTACAGGAAGGTCCCATTCAGATGTTAAACAGGCCTGATGCTATCTTGAGATGCCAGGAATTAGTTACAATCCGAACAGAACTCTGTTCCTGGCTGAGGAGGTTAAAACATAATTTCTACAATATTTTATATCCACACATATCTGTTTATACAGCATGAATTAACTACATTACATATCACCAAGGTATTTTGAAGTACCAAGGTATTTTGAAAACAGTCAGAGAGGGAGGAAGCCCTTAGAGACAAGTATGGTGACGTGCAGGAGATCACTCTGTGGGGACAGGATCACTTGTCTTTCAGGGAACATCCTTTCTGTTGTGCACAACAGCAGTTGCATGGGTTTAGGATGGTCTGGTGTTTAGGACATAAGTGTGATCTAGGATGACTGTGTTATTAAAAAAAGCAAACAAAAAAAAATATTTTTCTATAAAGCAAAACTGGAGCAGTGTGCCAGAATCGGAGTGCGTGTTATTTTGCATCAGGCTGACAGGTTAGACCTGAACCATAATACCTCCAGACACCAGTCCTGCATTTCAGAAAGGCTGTTCTATAACAAGTGCCACATCTACTTATTTACTCTCTGCTCAGGAGCACTTTGGTCCTTGGCAATGACAACTGTATCAAAAGGGTAGTAAGAAATCCTAAGATTGATTATATTTAGTATTTCCTAAAATCAAAGTGATGCATTGATTCACTTCCTTTTGTTTTGAGATATAATTACAGGTGCTAAATTACGCTCAGGAAAGTGATTAAAAGAAATTTGCCCTCCAGAGAAAACCATAAGAAAGACTGAAAAGCTTGCTTGCTTGCTTTCTCCTGTAAAACAATGTTCTTTTAAATTAAAGAGGACAACATTAAATTGCAGTGCTGGAGATGAGAAGCAAAATTAAATAAAAAATATATTTTAAAGGGAAGCTGAAACTGATGATGAGAAAAGTTGGTGTGAAAAAAATACAGAAGAGGTTAGTGGAATCATACTTCAACCTGACTTGTTCAGAGCTTAGAGCCCTTTCCCCTGAGATTGTGTCACTATGGGGAGAGGGCCTGTGAGGTGAGGGAAAACCTTATGATAATGAATTAAATTTCAAAAGAAGGTTTGAAATACACGAGTGTCTGTTTGGATGTTAATTGCAAAGCAAGATTAGTGCTATCAAAGTATTAGCAACATAGAAAATTCCCATAATAATGCTGTTCAGACAATCCTGAGGTACTTGATTTTTTTTTTTTAGCTTTTGAGCCAATGCAACTGGCTTGGTCTTGTTTCTTTTGCAGTAAATATCACAATGGATTTTAATCATAGGTTAAATTTTAATAAAGGAAGAGAGAATTAGCAAAATGGCAGTCTCTTGCCTGACTTTTACATCCGCTGTGGTAGGAATTTAGTTTATCAACCCTCTAAATCAAGTGACTGTCTGATCAAATATGTAGTATGTGAAATCTGTGTGCCTCTGAAGAATGGGAATCATCTTGCTCATATTCAGGATTCAGGTTCCAACCATAAAGACTGAAACTCAGTTTTTTCAGAAGGCAAAAGCACTGGTTTCCAGCAGGGCTCTGTTGAAACCTAGTGCAATGCACAAGTGTGAGAGTTGTGTTTCTCTGAAGATCTCAGTTCCCAGATCTGCACAGATTTCTCATGTGCATTTGGATCTTCTGCTATGAACAGCTCCTTCTGAGCTTCAGATACCACACATTTTACTGGCACATTGTCTGAATCTGTGGAGGCACTCTGGAGAGTTTGAAAACACACTTTTGCTTATGGAGTAATAATTCTCTGTGGTAATATTGCTCCAAGTTGTCTGTTTCGGAATATCCCCTCACCAGTTTTTGCTCAAAAGGCACTCATTCCTGCCTCAGTGGAGATTCTGGAAATGCTGTGTATGGGAATGTTATTTACATCTCTGTGCAGGGAGTGCTTCGAGTATCAGCATTACAGAAAATGAAATCCCTGCAGAGTAAATTGAGTCACAAGATTTGGCAAGGTGGATGTGTAAAATGAAAGATTAGCATTTGAGAAGATGTATTCATTCCTACAGTATATGCCTGGAAGTCTAAGGAGTGGTATGTACTTGAAAATCAAGATTGAAAGAGTGGTTAATTTTTCCAGTAGTGAACATCACTGTATAATCATTATGAAACAAATTTACTGCATGCCTATTTTTCAGTTTTCACTGTTTCATTCAACCAGAAGATCACATTTCAACGTCAGTCTTATACAAGAGAACAATATGGGGATGTGAGAAAAAATACACCTGAAAATCAGATCTAACAAAAAACACTAAGTATATCTACTACCAAATCAATAGAACTGTAATGATGTATTTTTTCTTCCTTTGGCAATTCATATCTTGTAAGAAGATCTGCTGTTTCACATTTTATGGTGTGAAGTATAAAGATCACTCCTCATCTTCTAGCAAATCGCCAAGAAAATCAGTGGAATGAAGTTAATTATATGCATATGAACAAATTAGCACCATTCTTGTTGCTCAGAAAGAGCTTGTCTCCATGGAAAAATTTCCCAAAGAATATAGTGCTGAATAAGCTGTTTATATTCCTTAGCACACTTTGAACTCAGACTAACATTTGCGGACTGAAATCCACTTTTGTTTTGGAGCAGAGTTTGCTCATAAGAGGATATTCTGGGATGCTAATTGTGAAATTGCTTTTTCTGGCCTGGAGATAGGCCAAAGGTTTCTCTGTAACATTTTCATAATGTCAAAAGCTAAAGAGATAGTGAATGTTATTTATTTCTGTCAAGGTGTGTTTTCTGCAGCCAAAAAGGGCTCCTTTATGAAAGGAAAGTCATGCCTCAACATATTTGGTGTAATTATTGGAGTTTTTAAAGCATGCCTCTTTAGGAGAGATTTCAGGAACTCAGCTGATTTATTACATAAAGGAGAAGGTTAAGGAGTGGTTTCATCACAGTTTACTCAGAGAAAGTATCTAGTAATATATTTCTTTTTAACCAGCTAATGGACAAGGCATTAACAGGAACCAAGTAGCTGAAATTTGAAGCTAGGCATACTCAGACAGTAAGCCCAGCAAACCTTTTTAAGAGTTATTAAAACTATTACGCCCTGGAAGACTTCCCCAAGGCACGATAGATTTATTATCACTTACATTTAAGTATGGTATTAATAACACTGAAATAAGCTGTGGAACTGCTTGCCAAAGGATATGAAGGATGCTAAAGCTTTCCATGATCTCACATACATTTAGACAAATACATGGAATAGAAAGTAATTGAGAACAGTCAAACTCCCAAAAAGATTCCAGCTCTGACTGAGGAAATCCCTGAACTCCAGGGACTGTTGGCCATGAGGGCAAGAAATGCATGGCCTGGTTTTGCATCCTTCTAGCTGGACTCCATTCCCTTTCCTTCCCAAAACAGGGAAGCCTTGTCCGTAATCACCACCTGGGAATGTTCTCTGGCCTAACTGTCACCCCTGACAGTGCCTCAGCATTATTTGGAAGGGCTGGTCAGGGCCAAAACTCACTGCTAAAAGTCAAGTGGTGTAAGTGATTTTGGGCAGCACTGGAGCTGGGATCCCAGTTCTCAGCACCTCACTGGTACTGGCACAGCCAAGGACACCATGGCTGCTTCTGGTGGGGTTTGTGGAGGACAGCTGGGAAAAGCAACTGGGAAAAACCTGGAAACTTAAATTCACTGCAGAGAATCTGCAGTTCTGAACAACCAACTGGGTGAGATTCCAACCACAAGCTTGGTTCAGCCAGAGGCTGCCCATGGGAGCCCTGGGCAACATTTCCATGGCCTTTGTGCCACTGGCAGCCAGGAAAATGCTCCCACATATCCCTTCTCAAAACCCCCTGTCTATGGGAACTTAACATGCTATTGCTGTTGTTGATGTGATGATTTTGGAGGAGCTGCATTGGCTGGGTACATCAGGAAAAAAAGCTGCTTTCATGAGGACCCCACATAACCCAAAGCCACTCAGCACAGAAAGAACTGTGTAGTGGTAATATTGTGATTTTTCACATATAATGAAAAAATGGCCTAAACACCATGTAGACAATCACACAAGTAAGGACTTAGAAAACTTGGCCATCAGGTACCTTGTTTTTTATAAGCCTCATATACTTTAAAGGATTTAAGTTCTTTTGTGTTATGTGAGGTATGTGCTTCAGGGATGGATAAAGAGAAAAAATTGAAAAGAAAGCATGAAAGACAGTAAAGAACATCAAAATGCTCTTTTAAAAAGAGCATTATAAAATTTTGCTCTTTGATAAATTTTGGGCTAAGAAATCATAATGAAAGGACAAGGATGCATGATTACCTCACTGTTGGAGCAAGATCTAAAGAAGTTATCAGTCTCCTTTGAAATGACAATCATAATGCTCTCTATTGCAGTTTAGGGGTCTCCCCAGTCAGCATTTTCCAACAAATAAATGCAGGAAAAAAGGGGTCCTTAAATGTAATCCTTTAAACAGAGAGTCTTTTGTTTTATGGCTGTGCAAAAAGACTTCAAACAAGCCATTTCAAAAAGAAATCTTTTCTAATGCTTTGAAGAAATCATTGTTCTCAGATATTCTAGATTATCTGAATACCTCTTTGGATTAAATATTACTTAAGTGATATCCTTTATTATTTGAATTTATAGGATTTCCATTTTTGCACATTGTGTTACACATCATAGAAATTTACAACTATGAAAGAAATAAAAAAGTCAGTGAATAATTTTTTTATTATATTGCACACCAGCAGTCATGATGGCTAAAACCTCATCTAATTTCACTTTGAACTTCCCCAACTTTATTTTTAGGTCATGGATATTATATTGCCAATTTTGTTTCAACTTCACTGATACGACTGTTGGATCCAGTGTGTAATAATTAGTCCTGTGAACACATATCAGCATCATTTCTCATCTTGGCATTAGTGGGAGAACAAGGAGAAATGGTGTAGAAATAAGAATATCTGTTGGCATTGACACTGGCTGCTAGGAACCAGATTCTTTCAGAGGAATTAATTTAAAATACCATTTCCAGCAGTTCACGGAAAGATGTAAGTCCTTTTTCGATGTTTTCTGTATCACAAACTGATAAAATTCAGTACAATTAAAAGTCTCAATTAGAAGCCATCTACTTTCAGAAATAAAGACAGCAGTCTGCCCTTTACTCCAAATCTTTACCACTTTCATCACGACACATTACAAGGCTTACTGTAATCTTTTAAGAAGAGCCACCAACTGTTCAAGGTTCTCATGGGAACTACTGAAGACTAATAATGACTAATCTAATTTCTCTGACAGCTGACTTTGATCATTTTGAAATATATTGTCATCAAATATCCCCAACAGTCACATGTTTAGTTAAAAGGATGTTTTCCTGTAGATCTGTCATAGGTGACAGTCAAAAGACTGAGCGCAAGTAATTCTGCTTCACTGACAATATGCATTCAAACAACGTTTTCTTTCACAAAGAATAAGAAAGGTATTTATAAACTATGCAGCCAGTCATTTGCCCATGGCTTATGTGCATCAGCACCAGTGGATCTTGGTGTCAAACTGAAACTTAGCCATGATGTTCTGCTCACTTCACTAGCATAATCACTTTTTTTGTCCAAAGCCTTACCCAGAAAGTCTTGAGTTTTTTCTGTACTTGTCCAGAGTTTCCAGATGTTAAGTGACCAGTTTGGAGTTAAAAGGCAATAGATCTATCTGGGCTGCCACGTGTCCAGAAACCTTCTTGCTGGCCATGGTGTGTGCACAAGACTGGTGCTTTTGGAAAGCAGTTTACTTTACTGCGCCACTGCACCCTGTGGCAGTGGGTCTGAGCCACAGGGATGTGGCTGGATGGATTTACTGCACATCTGGGCATTGGATGTACCCTGCAGACACAGTAAACTGGTAATTCTGGGGAGCAGTGGACTTGCACAATGTGTCTGTAGCTGTTTGATGTGTGGAGTCATCATGAGGTGTGTTCAGGCCAGCTGGAAGGAGCAGGTTGGCGTTCCCACCATGGTAGCTGCAGACTTCCTGGACATGTGGACATTTATCTTATCTTGAGAAATCTCAGATGTGAATGTGGCAGCCTAGACCTAAGGGATGGCAGGGAGAATCACAAACTTATTTGTTGCTGTACAACATGATCCAAGTGATGTATGAATAGAATAGAAATAGAGGACCTGAATAAAAAAGGTACAAATACCTCGTAAGACTCTGGGATTCAGTTTTACAATTATAAAAATTCAGAAAATCCTTGATTGGGATCCTAATTCTGTGCTTCACCAGCCCCTAAAACTCATCACACATCAACAGAAGTCTCTTTCTGCCTACCTTCTCTCTTGGCATTCACTGAGAGCCAATATATGTGACTTCATTTCCTCCTGGCAGCATTTCATGGTCTTTATGTAAACTTCCTTATTTATGGCTGCATAAATAAATAAACTGGGGAGACAGGCTGGCAAATGGAGCACAACTTTTCCTCTGAGAACTTTACCTGCAGCCCTAAAATCATGCCAGCACCTGCCTATTTTGGTGAAGTTCTCTGTAATAACCAAAACGTGTTGTTCAGGATCTTCAGGTCCAAGTGGTAAAATCAATGTAGGTAGGTAGTCTGGGAAGACTCGGTGCTGTCTTTCAAGTCCTCATGGCTTTTACCTTTATGGTATGATTTGAAATGGAGTTCTGGATATCTTCTAGACACTGGAAAGCATAAAGGCACATTTCCCCCCCCTGTTTTCTGATAAATTATCCACTCTGTCCCTTCCAGACACAGACTGAGTTTATGCCATTATAGTTCATGTCTGCAAGTTCCAATATAATATTCAGTGATGATGGATATGTTCAAATTATATATATATCCAGACGATGATTTAAAAAAAAGCCATTTTTTCCCTGTCTTTCAGCAAGAAAAGTAGGCATGTAACAGAAGAGATATTATCTAGAAGCCAGCTTATATACAGCTGTATGAGAATCTCTTTGAGCAGAATCCATGAATGCAGGAAGGGAAGGTCAGGTTTTACCACGGAGAAGTCCTGTGAGTTATCCTGGCTTAGCTAAGGGAGAGAATTATGTCAGGGAAGACAAGAATTTGTGTTTATTCCTGCAAGAAAATAAATGGTTGTTCTATTCTGGAGGAGGAGATGGGTGTCTCAGCATTGCATTAAGAATGTGCTTTTGTGCTGTGCTTAGGTAAAATAATCAATTGTGTGGCAATAAGCATGGAACACACCTTCTATTTCCCACCATTTATTAGATGTGGTGACTGTTAAGGTGTAATCTGGAGAGATCCCACTCCTGGGGAGCTGCCCAGGGAGTCCTTGCAGGCTACCCAAGGAGCTGGTGAGTTGCTGTGGGTGCACAGATGGTTTGTTCATCATTCTCCATCTGTTTATCCATCCTTCTCCTGCCCTTTGGGAGAATAGAGTTGTCAGAGGCTTACAAGCCATGTCCAAAAGCCTTGGTTAAGATATGCTACAGAGATGTAAAAAACTCTTACTGTTGAATAATTCCTGAAACAACCAAGATTCTAAATTATTTGCTTGTCTGTACCAAAGATGGGAGGATCACTGCTTTTGAGTGGGAAGAGTATGCTTGGCACAGGTAGATCCCATGTCCAGCATGTGTTTTTACTCCTTCCCTCAAATTCCAGTAGTCACTAAAATCTGCCTTGGTGTCAAGTTTTAGGAAAAATTCTTATTTTTACATGTCCAGCAATGATTCACTTGAACTTTTTTATTTGCACTCCAAGTGGTGCACCTGCACAGATCTAGTGCAGGGAGATTTGGGACCATCTTGGTAATGGCAGAACACTGAGACCACAGGGCTTGGCCTCACCTAGTCCCTGAGTCCCACTGAGCCCAGGCAGGAGGGCTGCTGCTGCTAAACTATATTGAAAGAGAAACAGAGGGAGATGAATGGGGTGGTGAGACATGAGGGATGGAAAGGGTGGAAAATAAAGGAGAACTGGAAATGCATAGCAGAGAGTCTGGAAATGGGGAGCTGAGAATGGCTGAGCAATGAGAATAATGGGAAGGAGAGAAATAGGGATATGGCTGGCAGGCTGGGGATCCTGGGACTTCAGTGAGTGAAGAAATTATGTGACAGGCCTGGAACTGGGACATTTTAAGGGGAAAGGACAGAACAGCTCAAGTGTGGAATGGATGTGAAGGAGAGGATATGAGAACTTATTCACCAAATGTGGCTGAAGTGTCTCCTCCTTGAGGCTGCTCTTAGATGGGGGTGGCAGCTTGAACCACTGCCAGTGACTTAGGTGGGGGAAGCACCCTGGCACACAGTTCATCTTCCTTTTAGAAAAATGAATACAGGAATCTCCCCTTGGAATTTAAATGCATTGATGTCTTTGGTTAAAAGACTTCCCCCAAGGCTGCAGAGTTAGTCATTCAGGAGCCAGGGCTCTCTGTGCATTTTTGGTTCACTTTATTTGGAGATGGACATGTGAGTAAATTACAAGTGTCTCCATGTTTGGGCAGCCCTAACTCTGACATTTCCTAATCTCAGTGTTTTTGCATTTGCTTTTCCTGAGAAAACTCTCCAGAAACTTTTACAAATAAAGACTTGAGTTCTGTTTCCTGTTTTTCTCCCCCAAGACTTTGGATAGGAAAAAAAAAAAGAAATGAAGACATTTTTAATACAAGGCATGTACTTTCAGAACAAATAGAGCAGGAATTGTTAATGTAACACTGAGGACAATACTATTATTGCTTAACTTTAATTCTTAGAACTGTATCAAAATGAATAGGCAGACTTAATTCTGCTGTTCCCTATTCAGTGTACTTGACTGCTGCCTTTACAAAATATTTTTAGCATGGTTTTGTGTAGGTGACTGCGTGTGTGTAAGAGAAAGATGTCATCTCTTTTCATTAGCCCACTCATCCATACGCTGGGATGAAAACCCAGCGTGTTTGTCTGTGTACAAGTATGTCTGTCTGCATAAATTAGAGAGTTTGCATCTGAATCAAGTGATGTGTTCCTGCAGCAGACAGAGCTGCCTTTCTGCTCCAGGGCTGTTGAGCCTACTCCTTGTTCTGAACTGTGCAGCAAAGAGGCAGAAGTGGTGCTTTTACCCCTTACACACCGTGAAACATATTTGTTAATATCCCTGAATAAAGCTATGGAGCCAAAGCCAGCTTCAGCCCTGGCTACCTGGAATTTGTCCACTGACATTAATAGGACTGTGATTAGACCCAGCTATAAACAGTTCAAAAAGAGATAACGTAGATGCTTTTTTTGTTTTCCATTGGACCACTTCATGTGTTGCACTGAGCCATGTTTTCTTAGCATTCACCCTCCAGCTGGCAGGTATCTTTATTTAACTTTTACCTGCCAGCTTTGCAGTCATCCTGTCTTTGTGTTGGCCTGTGTTGGAAGGCTGAAACAAGACTTGGTGCACTGGTGGCTTGCTTGTCCTCTTGCTTTCCATCCTTCTTTCCCTCCTTCCCAGTCATCTGCGGTCTGAGCTGCCTGTGTGAGCTGAACTTTGCTTTGGAGCTGCAGCTTTTCACAGATGTTGCAGGAGCATCCTCTTGTGAAGGGGATAGAACAAGGCACAGTTAAGGATGAAAAGTACCTATTTCTAGGGCTTGAAATCTGAGAAAAAGCCCTCATGGAATCAGGATGGAGGAGCGTGTTTTCAGCCTATGATTTCTGGCAGCTGTGCAGCCTCAGGACACTTATGTGAGCGAGAGAAAACGTCAGTGTCAGCGCTCAGCTCTCTGGGGATGCCACTTTGGTAGTTTCAAAGACATCAGTCACCCCTTGCTGTCCCTGAAGGTGTGGGGGCATCAGGGTCAGGCAGCTACAACTCTAAATCCCCAAGCCCAACTCAGCCTCCAAACTGGTAGAGCTGCAGCTTGTTTGGGCTAGGATGAGCAAAGGAAGTTGGAGGCTCCTGTTAAAGGGACTTCTCCTTTTTCTTTCTCCCCAGCTGTAAAAAGGGTCCCAGACAGGCATCAACAGCCTTTTTATCTGGGGTTTGGCCATGCCTTTTCCAGCAGCCCAGATTTTCAGGTGAGCTCCCATCCCGGCGCTCAGCAGCCTGCCTCAGGGACAATCCTGGGAGCTGCCTTCAGGAGATTTAAACACTTCTTCCCCAGAAGTAAATTCACCCAAAGCACTTCTGCTTCCCTGTCCTTTTTACTGGGAAGGTGGTGAATTACTCTAGGTTTGGAAAAGTGAAGTTTTAAACTTCCTGGGCTGCAGCTGTTTCTGCAAGCTGTGTCAGACAAGCTTCAGAGCATTAGACTTCTTGGCTCGGTATCACCCTTTATAAAATAGATATTTTCTTGATAGGTCAAGCACCAGCAATCCCCTTAGTTCCATAAAGAACATGAAAGAATGGGTTTTTGGTGCCCCAGGGAACTTGCAGTGTGCAGTGTTTAAAGGGAAAGGCCCTCACTTCATGCAGTGCTTTGGATTATTGTTCTTGAATATCCTGTTTCACATTATTTATTGCTGCAGATTTTTTTAATTGTCTCTTTCCCAGGCAATAAAACACATTGCTGTAACACAGACACTAATCAAAAGAAGAAGGATCACTTCACTTCAGGCATGTGTTGGCTCTGCTGATGGACTTCATGGTGGCCTCTGGCTCTGGCAGCATGGGGCAAACAGGGAGCCCAGACAGTGGGGAGCGTGGCCCTGGCCCCATTCACCACAGCTTGGTCCTGGTTTTGGTCAGCCTGTCACCAACCCCAAGGGGAAGGTACACTGTTACTCTCTGAGCAAGATCTCAAGGAAAGCATGTGTGAATTCATTGTTAGTAAGAGCCACGGTGGGCTCTGCCTTTCTGGCATGCTTGTATCGACTTGAGGGGCTTGTCCTGATCCTCGCCTCTGCACAAACACATTCCGGCCCCATGTGCAGACTCTTGACTTGCACAATACAAGGAAAAGTGATGCCAGAACATAAATTAAGAGGCATGAATGGGTGAAACACAAAGGAGCTTATTTTGTGCTAATAGTTTAGCAAAGGCATTCAGACACTTCTAAAGTTAGCACACTGTGCTGCCAAGAGAAACAGTGCAGCAGGGGAAAAATATCTCCCTGGATAGCTGTCTACCAGCAGATATGTCCTGTTTTTCATCCCAGACAAATACAGCGTGTCTCTGCCAAGTATACTCTTTGGTTTTCTTTGCCTTATGTGGGATAAATACTTCCCCCCCTCCTTCCAAAGTTAGTATAGTAATTAACGAAAAATCAAAGCTGCACCTGATAAAAATGCAGTGCTTTATCTCTATATAGACTTTCAATCACAGAAATTGCTTTGTCTCATCAATTAGCTGGGACCTTGCTCAGCCTGTAATAGGGGCTGACAAATCCACATGTGGCTTCTGATGGATCTTCCCAGTACTCCTAATCGCTTTGGTTACCATTATATCAGCAAAGGGGCTGCATAGCAGAACTGGAGGAGGAGCACAACAGGTTTGCAAATGACAATTTGATGACCAAAAATGCTAGTCTCAGTCACACTAAGAACTGGGAAATTAGCAAAACCCTTGTTTGAGCTGTTGTACAGCTTGATTTGGGCTTCCTTGTGTTTGTTTTGTAACACAGCTGCAAACATGAGATCCTGTAATTAAAGACCTTATCAAGCACACATGCAAAAGTAGACTAAATAAAGGACAGATTAGCAATCCTATTTTTGGCACTTCTCAGCTCCTGAGTGCTTGATGCTGCAGTTGCAGTGCTCGTGCAATCAAATTTTTGTGTGTAATGGGCAGTATTAAATGACCCTCAAGCCCCCCTGTCCCTGAAAGAGGAAGGGGTCTCAGCTGCGCACTGCATATTGTCTGTAACTACAGTAAGTAACAAGTCCTGCTGTGTTCTATTCCAAGGGCCAAAGGTTCCCCTGGAACCTTCCACAGCCATCCACAGGGTTCCCTGTCCTCTCTAGAGTGGAGCTCCTTGCTGCAGGAGCTGCTGGTGCAGAACGTTGCACGGCTGGCTCCCAGCCCCTTGGCAGAGGGGAGAACCTGATCAGTGGCTGCAAGAGTCACAGCAGGGACAGTTGGTCCCTGCTGTTCATGATTTCACTGCTAGTAAGCAGCACACTGCCCTGGATCAAGTCTGGGATCCCACAGGGATGTGAGCAGGACCTCAGTCACTGCTCTGGGGCTGGGGCTCTCAGCTGGCTCTTGCCAGCGCTGTGCTGGAGGTGCTGGGACCAAGGGGGCCTCCAGGACAGCCCTCCCTGCCTGTAACAGCACCAGTGGCTGGGAGCAAGGCTGAGGTCGGGTTCAGGCCTGCTGGGTGAGGAGGAGATGCCATCACTCACTGAACTCCTCCTTGCAGCTCCCGGGCATCCAGCCGGGGAACTCCTCCTTCCCGGGCTGCTGGGCGGTACAGCAGCACCTCCAAGGCGCTGCTGGGCTAAGAAGCTCTTCCCCAAAGCAGTCTAGGAGCACACAGGGAGTTAGGCATGTGCAGAGCCCCTGCAGAAACACGCTCTATGTTGGCAATGTGCCCCTTTTACCTTTAGTCTAGGGCTGCCATTTTAGGATATAAATCAGAGAAAGTTTTGGCAGTGGATTAACTTGATGTAAACCATATAGCATTCCTCCTCTGCCAACGTGTCCAGTCTTTATATTCTTCTTTTTTTTGATAGATTTCTTTTCTGAGAACAATTTGCACCATCATTCATTTTAAAGATAGATTGTTTTGCTGTGTTTGATAGATCAACCCCAGTGCTTGGAAGGCTGGCATCCAGATGTACAGCTTGCAAAAAAATTACAGTCTTGTTAAAGAGAGTGGTGGTGGTGTGAGATCACCTTATATGGCCCTTGCTATCTTCCCCTGCGAGCTGAGAATTGATTTCTTTTGCAATGAAAATTCCTCAGAGCTATCCTTTATCACTTGTAGAAGGAGCACAAAATGGGGTAGTACAAGCCAGGGTGTTCAGAGCAAGGAATTATTAACAGTAATGTAACTTAATGGCACAACAGCAGAGATAAATCTGGCTTGTGGACTCTGAAGTTAAGGTTTGGGAAACAGCAGTCTTTGCTTAAAGATACAGCCCAGAAATTAATCAGGATGAATAATATGATAATACATGAACAGCAGCATTTAGAAACTCCTAGGGGTTTCAAGGCTCTGTTGAAGCAAGCACACATTCTAACAGACTACCCTGCCAGAGAGAATTTACAATCTTGTAAGTCAAGGCTGATAAACAGTGGGATAAAGGAAGAATTAATATGCTCATTTTGCAAACAGGGAATCAAGCCACAGCATGATTAGAACCTAAATTTACAAAAGTGTGGAGGCTTTGCTCTCAGATGCTGCGCTCACTGGAGGCCAGCACAGAGCCAGCAAACTCATGGATCCTTAATGGCTGCATGGAAGAAGTGCCAAAGAATGGGATTTGCTGAAAAAAGAGACCATGGTGCATGGGTGGTGCAATTCATCCTCAGTGAAACAGGGAGAGAAGGGAAAAAGGGAAGGAGGGATGGAAGGACAGAGGGATGGAGGAATGGGGACGTCTGTGGACACCTCAGTGCTTATAGCTGTATTTCAGGGCTCTTATTCAACATAATTGCTTTCAATAAGTTATTTTTTCTTCACATTTAAGATGTGAAATACTTGAGTATTTACTGTGAGGAACTGAATGTGGCCTAGTTGTTACGTTTCATGTTTATTATGCTCCTCACCAAATCCCAGCAAACAGCAAAAATATTTGAGGTAACAAATGGCCCATGGGTGTCACCGAGAGAGTTGAGAGATGGGCAAGCCACAGTTCCTGCCTGTCCTGCCTGGTACATTTGCATCAGCAGACACAGGAGCAGGGGCTTCAGATTCTCCAGGTCAATGCAGGAGGAAATGTTTCCCAGCTTTTGTGCCAGCATCTCATCCTCTCACATGTTCCTTTCCAAAATGTCACTTCTAGTGTTACAGGGGACTGCTGGGCACTAGCAATAAATAAATGCAGAGATAGGTTTGGCAGAGGAGGCTGAGGATGCCAAGGGCCCTCTGCCTCCCATCCCCTCGGAAGTGATGGGATCTGTTGTGTGACAGAGCTGTGCCCACACTGCCACACTGGAAGCTGTCACAGTGCCAGGTTTGTCACCTCCTCCTCAGGAAATGGCTGGGGAGGTGCTGGTGCTGCTCCCAACAGCTGATCATCAGATATCAACTATGAAGTTGTAAAGCCACATGTAAATGGTAAAATCCTAGCCTAGAGCCATCTGTGAGCACGTGAACCCTCCAGGAGGAAAGCAGCTTCAGCTTCATCCTTGCAAGCCCTGCAGAACCCCTCTTCCCAGGAACTCCCTCCCCACCCCATGAGGCCACCACTTGCTTTGAAATTCAATCCTTGCTGCATGTAAAATACATGGAAATCAGACAGGGAAACATGACTAAATGTCACAGGGAAGTGAAAAGGCATCTCAGCTGTTTTCAGATGGTGAAGGGGATCTGTTTTTCCTGGTGCTGCACAGTACTGCAGGAAAAGGCAGTAAAAACTAGGGTCTCCTGGAAGGATGAAGTTACTCAGAGCAGAATCCATATGCTGGGTCTTCTTTAAGGATGATTTCTCTTCCCAGCAAATCCAGTAGCCCAAATTCCTCTCTCCTCTTTGGGCTGAATTGCTTAAGCATATTACACTGCAAAGCACTAAACCCTCCCAAAGCCCACTTTTAGACATAAAGAATTCTTAATATTGTGTTGTGTTGCTGTCAGACCTCCCTCTACATTTCTGCCTAGCTTTTAATTTTCTTAGATGCTGCGTTCTTTATTTATGTTTATTAGGGTCACAAATAAAAAAGAATCTTGGGAGTGTGCAGCCTTCTGGCATCACCTTTTAATGTACTTTTCTGTTCAGAAAACATGACATACTTGAAAAATGTAAATTGGACATCTTTTATGCTTTAAATTGGACATCTTTTATGCTTACACAAGGAAATGTATTTTCAAAATAGATTTGTGTCTCTTTCAAAACCTTTGAGGTGAGTTATTCAGCTGAGATTGAAATGCATTATGTCTTACCACCAATAAATATGTCTGTTTAAATGAGAAGCAGGGCCATGTTTTCTCAAAGCTGTGTTTCCACATTGCTTTGTTTTATAGTTGGAAGTTACTTCTGAGACTGCTCCAGGTTTACAATTTGCTTGTTTTTTAAGCAGATTTGAATAACATAATTTTGGCTTTTCAGCTTGTAGAGAAAGCATTTATATACAGGTTGCACATTTTCACTGATCTGGAAACAGAGGGGCTTTAATTAGGCTCTGTATAGCAGACACTCATGAATGAAAATGAAAGTTAAAAAACCCTTGCTTTACATGTTGAGTTCTGATACCAAATGGAAGAACAACAAAGCTGCTCTGTGTTCTTGCCCAAAGGTCACTTCTTATAGTTTGCTGTTCTTGTGTCTGTGCACACACATGTTTGTGTGTGACCAGCTCTTCCCTTCTCCCCACCATCCTTTTTCCTGGCTCAGGTGCCAGCTGTGATGAGCAGAGGTACCCCCATTGTCAACCCCAAGTCAGTGCCTGGGGAAGTGCAGCAGACAGGATGATATCTGACTGCATCTCTCTTCTCTCTGATTAGAACAGCTAATCAGGCAAATGGAAGGAATTCACATGAAGAAAGCATATGAATCCCAGTTGCTCCAAGCATGTAAGCATGTTTTTCAAACCTCTGAGGATCTCAGCACTTCTCTGCTCACAGCAAAGGGAATGGGAAGGATTGTGGCTGCAGGTGCATCCAAGGATGATGGTCCCTTGCTGATGCCCTCCCTTTGATCCCTGCAGGCACTGATTTATGGTGGGTGTGCCAGCAGTGTCTGTAATCCACTGGAGGTGTCTGCAAGGTGTTTTGAATGTTCAAGGAGGGCATGGTTTTTCTGCAAGCAAACATAAATGTTACAGCAATGCAGACCTCTGGGCTGCTGCAAATGGCATTGGCAGTGAGCAGAGAGTCTGGAGGAAGTGACAGAGAAAGACATTTTCCCTTCTTAGCCTTATATTTCTAAAAGTAAACCCAAGAGAAACCAGATTCTGGTATCCAGGGGACTTTGGCCTCGTCAACACTGGTCAAGCCCTGACAGAACCTGACCCCTGCCCTGAGTTAGGCTGGCTTGGCTGCCCTCATCTAAGCTATGCACCTCTCCTCACCTCCAGAGCTGTGTGGCTCTAACCAGACTGCTTTTGGGAATGATTCCTGCTTTTTGCTGTCTCCTGAGCACTCTGTAGGAGACAGTAGTAGACACAGACAAAAGAAAATTGAAAGAAAATTCTGCCAACAGAAAATTGAATTCCTATGTCCAGTCTGGTGTCCTGGCATTTTTGCTTTACTAGAATTCTGCACCTCATACCTCCAAGTGCTCACACTGGGCCTATCACATCCTTTTCAAATAACATGGTTTATTTTGAATGTGCATCAAACCAGTCTGGTGAGTGGGACTAGCAACCTTTCCAAAGCACACCCTGAGATTTAGAATTGAGGATGCATGTTTGGCTCCTAGCACACACATTTCAGAGAAGAATTTCAGAGAAGGTGCCTGCCAAAGTATCCATGATTACTACATACAGTATATTTATTCGCATCCTGGGCAGTGAGCAGTATGTCTGTTACAAGACTCAAGCCTTTTCTTTTAGCTTGGCCCTTAATTTCTGGTAGAAGGAACCAAAGCTACCAAGCCAGACTGATTGATTTGTCTCAGCCTGACCTCTTGAAATTTGTCACTGTTGTGGGCACCTTGATAACAGCACAGATACTCACCAGTGCCCTACAACAACACTCATGCCTCCTCTCCCTGGAGCCTGAGTCACTGAGAGGGAGCAGAGGAGCTCTGTGGGCATTCACGGCGTTGGGAGCTGTAATTCCACGATGTGACTGCCTGCTCTCTGTGCAGGCAGTACCTTAAAATGAGCTTTTCCCTCCCTCTCCACCACAAGTAGATTGATGGACTTGGTAGCCAATAGAAGGAACTGTGATGGCTCCTCCTGCAGGGTGGAGTCCCACTGGTATGAGAGTCCTGTGTTGTTGCCTGTCCCCGATGTGGCGCCTGTGCTCTTGGCATCACCTCAACTGGACTATTGTAGTGAGAGGCTTTAGCAATCTTCTCGGTAATTCCCCTGGTCTCTGGGTGGTTTGGCTCTCTGACTCAGCTAGGTGATCTAGCAGGAGCTGTGTTCCACAGAGTGCAGTGCCATTACTGAAGAAGGGAAAGAGAAGGAAACTGGATGTAGCAGCTTCTCTTTAACAGGAAAAAAAAAATATTAAGAAGAAAGGGATAGCTGGCAGATTTCTGGTTTTATTTTGTGCGTGGACAGTACTATTTAAACATAATGGAGCTGACTGAAAATTATAGAAGTGATTTTTGTTAATATTTCTGAAACTTCATTACTGTCTAGGATGTTCTTTGTGAGAGATTTCTGAGATCAGTTCCTAGTGACAGGCAGTGTTTGTGCACTGAGAGGCTGATGGAGAAAATGAATGTTATCTCTGGCTAACAGGAGGGATATTTACTCCCTGCCAGTGACTCGATACTCTGTGTTGGTCAAAGGCTGGGTTAATATTATGGGGTTTCTTTTGAATTCCCACAGGTGGATGGCACTTGAGATGCAACTATACAAAGTGTTAGACAGCCTCACATGGGATGGACCAGCCAGGATAGGGTGTGATGAACAGACTGGGAAATCATAGACTCCTAAATAATTTTGTCAGTTCTGCTGCTTTTTTTTTTTTTTTCCTAGTAACAAACCAGAACAAACTGTGCTCCTTGCCCCAGAGAATATGTGGACTTTTAAAGTGAGACTTTATCCTCCCATATGACATCCAGTTGCCTGTTAGAGCCAAGCAGTAGCCTGTACAGTCCTTATTTTTTTTTCCCAGGAATCTGCCTCATAGTAACACCAGTGCTGGGCAAAGGTTCCTTGGCAGCATCTCAGGGACTGCAGGCTTGGGTCAGAGGCCACTCCCCTGGGCTGGCCTGGAAGTAGCCACATGGTTTGGGAGGTCAGGAGAGTTTAGTAACCCGGTGGAGGCCAGGCTATGCCTTTTGTTCTCAGGATGGGGCACAGATGCACCTGGGCCTCTGAGTGTGTGTGGGTACACAGAGGCACAGGACAGGATCTATCAGACAAAATGATTGAGAAAGAAACAGATTAGTCAAAACTGTGCTTGGAGTCCAGATGGTTAGGAGCCTTGCATTTACAATGTTATTCACTTATTTACAGCAAAACCAGAACAGGAAAAATTCCCCTGAGGAATCCTGAGCCATGGCTTTGGCTGACATCAGTTAATGAGCATCAGCAGAACATGTCCAGATCCAGCCTCCCTGGGAGGACTGAAATACCCTGGAGAAATGGAAACCCAGTGACATGAACCACTGAGGAACTTTGTGAAATGGTGATGCAAGCTCAATTCTGGCTGTACTCCAGGAAAAGCCTCTCTCACCTTTCTAATTAGTGGGGGTCTCATCGGGGAGTGTGGAAGATTCATGGCCATTTTATTTTGCATGCTTTCCTGTAATTTACTGTTCTCATTACAGAACATGAGATTATTTTTCACAGCAGGCCTGGAAGGAGCTGGAACTGTGGAAGCATTGTCCAGGCTCTTGTGTCAGGGCCTCTTTAATGCCTAAGCTGATTAAATGCCTACCTTCTCACAAATCACATCCCATAAATGACTTGAGGGTGCTATGAAGAAGAGTGGGAAAATTTCATAAAGGTGGTGAATCTAAAAGACAAAATATGATGGTTGATTTCTAAAGGTTTGAAATCTGTGCAAAACAGGGTCTGGAAAAGATCTTCAGCTCCCCACCCATAAAAAAGCTTCAAATTTTTTTGGTGTGGCAAAACCCTGGGTATCAAAAATGAGAAAATGTGTTACTGAATGCATTGACATCCAGAACATTTAGGTGTTGAAATGGGAAGGGAACCTCTTGGTGCCTTTTTGAGTTGTCCCTCCTTTATTATCTGATACAAACTCTAAGTTCTTTGAGAAGGCTAAGGTTGGAAGGTGATAGTTCTCTCTGTTCTCTCTATCTCTTTCCAAGTGCTGCCCCTTACTCCTAGCAAGGCCACAGCTGCCAGCCCTCCTCCTTTCTTGGTCCTTTGCAAATGGGAATTGCCTTCATTTTCCCCTGTAGCCACAGCTGATGCCACAGAGCAGGGTTAGCTCCTGAAAAGGCCTCCAGAAATGTCCTCTTGCAATAGAGCCTGCAATCCACACCATGACCTGGCTGCCCTCCCCACCCCTGAACACTGGGGTAGGTGATGCTGCTGCAGACAATGCTGTAACAAAACAAACTGACAAGGCTGTATGTATAAACTGTGCACCCAGCTTGTTTCCACCCATCCCAGCAAGGAGCAGAAATATACCATGCAAGCTGTGTTCTTAGACCACGAGAGAGCAAGACATTCATATTCTGAATTTCAAATGCAAACACTTGTGAGGAATTGACCTTGCAAGACTTGGCAATGCCCTGAAACAAAAGGGTTTCTATTGCTTTTAAAATTGTTTTCTCAGATCCGTTATTCCCATTATCCATATAAATGTCTAATCCTCCTTTGAATTGTGCTGAGCTCTTGGCACTGGTACTGTCTTGTGAAGTAGATTCCAACATTTTAATTTTTTGAGGTTTTTTTTGTTTTGTTTTGGGTTTTTTCTTTTTTTTTGACATTGTGTAGTTTCTGGCTTGCAATTTCATTGAATACTCTCTCTTTCTTATGTTATGAGAGGAAAAATAATTGCCTTTTTCAGCATTTTACCCTTGTACTATTTTGTTTGCTTCAACCACTTGTCTCCTAATCACCCTTTCTCTGAGACAAGGGGTCCCCATCTTCATGCCTTTTTCTCTGGTGATTGCTGTGTGCCCCTGAACGCATCCTGAGTCTTGCTGCAGTGGGATCCAGGCAGGGCTACAAGCAGTTAATAAAGTGATGAGCTTATTTGATGAAGACATTCAAGGAGGGAATGAATGTGAGAATATTACAATCTCCTCATGAAAAATAAGAGAGCAGGAAAATGGCTGGATTAATGAGGAAATTATTCCTTATGAATTACTCATCCTGTTCTGTCGCTAGCACTTTAATGTTAAACTTAGAACCAAATTCATCATCATGAGTAGAAAGAAACAGTGTGCTCAGGCTATTTGAAGGCTCAACTTGGACATTTATTTTGGTTTGTCCATACTGATGTGATGTATTTGATCACTGATACTCATAATAAAGGTTTCAATAAAAAATAGTCAGTTTAAAAGCCTTGCTGACTTTACCCCAAACGTTCTTTTCTGATGTATTTTGTGTAAGGACAAAGAAAGGATGATTCTTGAAAGGGGGGGGATCTTTCAGTTTTTTGTTGTAAAGTTTTAAAGAACATTTCAAGTCCTGGAATTATTTATGTAATACTTCTGGAAAGGAAAATCTTTGAAATGCTTACAATCACTTAAAGCATAGCATGGAAGGGTGGCAGTGACAGGGGCTGCCCTGGTGATTGGATTTGGGATCATAACAGACAGGGTTATTGATCCCACGTTTCCTGGGGGATACTCTGTCCTGTGCACAGCTCTCTCCCAGCCTCACTCAGCCTCTCTTTTGTTTTGATGACCTTTCATGGGATTTTTCCTTGGCAAAGAACCTTTCATGGGATTTTTCCTTGGCAAAGAATGTGCAGCCAGTGATGTTGCTGGCAAGTGGCCCAGACATCAACTTTTACCTCATGGCCACCTGAAACCTCTTGTGTGGTGCTTGGTAAACTGCAATAACCCCTCTGACATCTTTCCTCCTTCCTTCCTTTCCAGGACTGTCCTGAATGAGTTTCTCAAACACACAAGCTTCTTACATCTTAGAAAAATATAAGCATATAAGTAATCTTCCATGCACAATAAAAGCTGATGGCTTTTTATACCAAAAATGTTTCATGGGCTGAAATTTCCTGTGTCTTCACAGAAATTTAATTAAATTAAACTCTGGTGATTAATTTATAACTCCCCAAAAAGTCAGAGCCTTACAAAGGCTCACCTAACACTGTAGCTTGTGTCTGCGTAAAGAATCCCATCAGCTGGGACTGCTCTGGTTTGTAGGTCAGCTGACAAACCTCAGGAGGCTTTGGCAGAGTGAGAAGGTCAAGGACAAGGAGGGTCAAGGAAGGTGTCCAAACATGTATTCCCACTCATCTGGCTGTCCAGGCAGGGACAGCAGGGATGGAGGGTGATCTGGCACAGATCTCTCATCCCAGCCTCTTGTCCCGAGCCTCTCCAGAGGCTGGAGGGAGACTTTGCCCAAGTAGATCTTGATGGCCTCAAGCAATGGGTGCAGTTGGCTGCCAAACCAGCAGCACCTAGTGGTGCCTGTTGAGCTATTTCCCCTCTCCTGAGGCATGAGGGAAATACAGCATCCTTCTCTCTTCTCCAAAACACCATCTGCAGAGTGAGAGGGTCAGCAAGTTTGTAGGGACAGCTTGACATGGGTGGTGGGGTCTGGCAGCAGCAGTGATTCTGCACAGCACCCACAGTTTGCTTCCTCACTCAGCTCCACACAGAGTCTGTACAGAATAAACGTTAACTGCATTTTCACATGCAGAAAAAGAAATGGCAGTCTGCTGTCAGACCACTGTGCCTGAAAGCTGCATTGTTTCCATTTGTAATACATTTTGACCAATCCAAAAGGAAAAAGCCTCCCAGTTATAGGACTGGGTCTGTTTGTGAGACAAATTCATGGTGCAAAAAGGGCGCCAAATTTTTAGGTGAAATTTGGTCTAGGCTGCCCCAGCCTGAGAACAATGGCTAATACAAGGAGTCAGCAATTTTATTAGTAGCAGATTAACATTTCAGACCAAGTATTATAATAAGTCTATAAACGGGCAAGTTGATATCTCACAGTATTCAATAATTCAATTCCTGGTTTCATCCCATAATGTCAAAGAGGAAGAGTAATAACCCATTTAAGGCAAATGTCAATGAGCAAGACTGGATTTGTGCTGGATTTGTAGCTTCACTCCTCTGCAGCTCTGGCTCTTGCTATCATCCAGAGCTGATTACAAAACACATAAAATCTGAAAACAGGAAAACACAAACCTGTAAATCATCTCTCAGAAAAATCCTCAAGGTGGATATATTTTACAAAAGAAATTATACCTTACCTGTATGAGACAGGAGTAAGCTGAAAACCTCAAAATTAGCAGCCTGAACAAGCATTTGAGGGCTGGGACCATGGCATGGTCTGTAAGGAGTACAAGGGGGTCTTTGCTGAGAGACAGTGACAATCCAGTGCCTGAGCAGGCACAGGGCCAGAGCTAGAGGGATTGAGCAAGGCAGGATGTGAAACATGTGAAACATATTGCCTGCAGTGTCATATTAAGTGGAAAAGTGGAATGTATACATAAACCATGGAAAATTATTAATTTACAGTTATAGGCACAGAGGTTGCATCACTGTTAGCCCATCCAAATCCCCTGATCTTATCCAAGCTCTTAAGTTATTTCCTAATAATCCATATAATTAGAATTTTCAAAGAGCTGTAATTATGCCCATTAAAGTTTTAGCAACAGCATGTTTATATGTTATGAAAGAACATCAGCTCTGTATGAAGTGAATAAACATTTTGAGACAAGCTGAAACTTAGGAACTTTTCTCTCCCTGTTCCGGTTATCTGCTGAGCTCCAGCCTGCCAGGACTTTGCTCAACACAGCTGTGAACAAGGAGCAGCAGAAGGGAAATTCAGGGGGGAGCCTGAAGACGCTTACAATGTCCATCTGGAAAGCAAAGCCAGGGATGCCATTAATTTTCTGACAAATAATAGTGCCGGAAGAGCCCAAATGCCAAAGCACTTTCCTTGTAAATCTGCTTTAGTTATCATAATCAATAAGAATCTAATTCTGGGGAGGAAGCCATGCCACCAGTGAGCATCATTGCTCTGTGCTGTGCATGTGCTGAGGGGTGCTGGCTGGCAGAAGAGCTGCGCATTGCAAGGGCAGGCACAGACACGATGCCATGGGCAGAGCTGGCCATGGCTGTGCCCTGGTGTCCATGCACGCCAAGCTGAGCAGGGCAGCAGGCAGTGCCTGGGAGTGAGGGATGTGGCAATGTCACAATCTTCATTTCTCCCCAGAAAATGATGGATTTAGGGCTTCATGAAAGACTGGGAGCTGAATCATGCACAGAGTTGTGGGGTTTGGGAAGCTGCTCTTCCCTTCCCCTATTGCCTCCCTGTTGTTTCCTCTCTGTCAGCTCTGTGTCTCCTGTCGTGTCACAGCAGGGGTGGGGTTGAATGTAGTTGTCATGATGCACACAATCAGCATTTAATTTTAAATTTTCTTGGGTTTTTTTTACTGCAGTGGCTCCTCCTGGTTGTGTCTATGGTGTTTCACAGTCTGCTTTCCCCACAATCATGCCTGTTTTATTCTTAGAACAATCTCACTGCTGATAGTATATTTGTTCCTTTTTGTCACTGTTTGAGTGTCTGCTCAGAAACTTTCCATGAAGATAAAGCTTGGTCTGCCTGAATAACTTGACTGGACAGCTAGGGAGAGACCAAATAGCCTAGGCACAAGGCCAGCTTCTTCTAATATGCCACTTTTTTAGCTCTACCTGTGGGTTCCATTTCTTGCCTGTGCTTCAGTATAAAATCACTGCTTATTTAATAGCACTTAAAAAATTCTGTGTGATCTTGCAACTGTTAAATTGCATTATAATTCATAGAAAAGTGGTGCCTGTGTGTGTAAAAGCCATCAGACTGTTCCCTGCAGCTTCCTTTCTCCCTACTTCCACAATTTTATCACAGTAGCACAGAGGGCTCTCGAGCAAAAGCAGAGCAACCATTTTGCAAAACCATTGTGAAATATAGATTCTTCCACCAAGGGTGAGCTATCTGAATGAACAAGAGGGTAAAGGAAGTGTGATTATTTCACATTGACAAAAAATATCATGTGGAGAAAATAAGTGATATATAGGTCTGACAGTGCTAGGGAGTTATTTCTGAAGCTCAGGGGAAGGAAGTGTTACCCACAGTGTTCAGAGAGGACAGCACTTGATTTCTTCTTAGCAGATGCCAAGGAAAATATTCAAACACTTTAAATATACAGTCCTATCAAGGTAGTTAGCTTGTATGATCAGCAAGGAATGAAACGTGCAGAGTACAATCAATTAAATGTACAATCTATAAAATGTACAGTCTGCCCATGGGAATGAGGTGGAGCACAGCAGATGAAGGCTCTGTCAGGGTGACACAGAGCACATTTGGAGCCTCACCACACCCTGTGTGGGAGATGCAATCTTCAGTGTGATGGCGCAGAACCAGAGCTGCTGTATCCACAGAAAACCATTCTCGTGTACATGGTATGGAGATATTTATCATATTCCCCATTTGCTTCATTCCCCACGCTGCCTGGGGAGGACGATTCACACCATATGCAGGGGACACCAAAATTCACAGGGCTGAGGCATTCCTGTAAAAATAGAAGCAGGGACCTGCTTTAAAACAATTTGAAACATTGCTGAAGCTGTGTGGTGCCACAGGGAGAAGCACAAAGAGGGAAGCAGTCTTTTATCATAAATTCTGGGTTCTCCTCGCGTCTGGCTGGGAGGGGATGGGTCACAGGCCAGAGCATGGCCTCCACTGCTGAGGATGAAAAGACATTTCTGTTCAATGACTCTTCATTGATCTGTGTGAAAAGAGTTGGTGGAGACCAAGCTGCTTGCTCCCTCCCAAGGCCCTTCCTTTTGGAGCTGTGTGGGTGGATGCTCTGAGCACATCTGCTCGTGGGAAGCCTGTTTGTGGCCAAACACAGGGCTCTGGCTTCCGCCAGCAGTGGAAACACAAGAGGTTCTTTAAAAAAAAAGGTCAGGGACTGCTTTGCTTTGTAGGACACATTTCAGTGTCTCAGTTGCAGAAGCAAGAGACTTGACTCCTTGCTGGTTCAGAGGAGGCAGATGGGCAGACTGGGAGCTGAGGAGGTGGCCTTGGTCTCTGGAGAGCAGCAGCCAGGCTGTGGCTGCACAAGATGCCCTGACACATGGGCACCTCTTCATTAGAGATTGCACTTGCCATCATCAGCCCCAGCCTCCCAAGACACAAAAAATACTGTCACAGGCAGCTCTGCTCCTTGTGTAGCTGGTTTATTTGCTTGCAGCTCTTTGTTTTATCCCTTCTACCCTCTGCCCTGGGCTCCAAGACCCATCTGCTGGGAATTGCCCTGGCCACTGGCAAGGTAGGGATATCCGCAGTGAATCCACAATCCCCACAGGAATCTTGCATCTCTAAGTCTGTAAACCCTGCCCTTCTCTCTCCCTGTGCACTCCTGGGATTTAGTTGCACCAGGGTAAATTATATTTAGAAATCCAAATAAGAGCCTGTAGGGTACCCGGCCACTGTGGCAGTGTGGGAACGCTGGGAACAAAGCATCCCAGTTGTTTTCAGACCTTTCACTTTTATTTGCTCTTAGTTTTCCACACCACTTTTATCTTTGATCTATGAGTCTCTGTTTGCCTCAAAAGCTGCAGTCCAGTTTTAAATTATCCAAGTTAAAATGCAGATTGTCTAAGTGCTACAAAGGTTCTCCAGTTGAACTACTGGATTCAAGTGACCCAGAGTACTGAGTAATAAATTAATTACCAATTAATTAATTTCCAAACCCTTTGTGTCACATCTCTTACTCTTCACCTCATCACTGTCCCTCATGGTGGGACAAAAAGCAGATTTTCTTACTTGCTTCTGGAATTATTAGAGCCTTTGCTATTTTAACAGTTGCGAACTGCAAGGCTTTGCAGTCCATATGATTTCAGATGGTTCGTAGGAAACCAATTTTAGCTGTGACAAAATGTTCTGAACTTGCTACAACATTTTTATTGCTCTTTGGCTCTGGATTGATTTTCTCTTATTAGCTGGAGCTGACTGTGGCTTTTTTTATCAGACAATTCTGGAAAGCAGCAAATCAGTCTGGAGCTCAGCTGCACAAAGTGAAGTTGCTTTGCTTATTGATGCATGCTTTTAGATCACTTAGAGTGTAACAAGAGCCAGCAATTTAGCTGAGTTGGTTTGGTTTTCAGCTTTGATTGAAATTCACAGTTTAGAACATTAGCAGAATTAATTTGCTGGAGATTCTTATCTTTGCCACTTAATTTGAATGAAGTGAGGTATGTAAATGTATGTACTTTGCAAGCTGTTATCATTACTATTTCAAAACAAGATTGATTCAGGCAAAACTCTTAAAAATCCAAACACAAAATGATTGTTGGAGGCCTTGACTTGGGAAGAGGGTTGTTATTTTGCCTAAAGTTTGTAGAGAAAGCTTGATATGATGTTTTAGCAGATCCGAGGAAGGAGATAAAGGCAATTTTGACAGCAGTGAAATTCATTTAAAGGCAGAGAGAGCAAAGATGCCTGGCTGTGGGAGGCAGATTATCCTGGGTAATATTTATAATGGAAATTCTAGGTGGGAAATAGCCTCTGAGGAACCTGTGGGAGACAAGACACAGCTGGGAGACAAAGCTGAAGAAGATCCTGGAGATGAAAAAGGACTTTCAGGAGGCTATGGAGGGCTGTTGGATAGCTGAATATTTTGAGGTGTATGTTGAATTAGATGATTGATCCACAGGAGGAAAAATTACCAGGAAAGGAGCTGTTGATCATGGAGGCAGGGGAAGCAGCTAAATCAGACATGAAGCACTGACTGATCCAGAGAAGGAAAAAGAGAAATGGAGGGATGGGAAGGCACCAGGAGAGCAGCCAGCTACACAGAGAGAGGTGATGAGGAAGTACAAGAGGCAGATGAGAATAAGATTCCCAATCACGGAGGCAGAGCTGGGATACCTTTACCCTCCCCCTGATGTTCCCAGAGTCCCACTCTCCTGCTGGATCTTGGTTTCATATCAGGAGGAGTGCAAGTGTTTGGGTCCAGGCAGGCAACAAACAGAGAGGTCAGGAGTGAACCTGGGAGCTGTGAAAGGAGTGAAGCCCATGGGGGAAGCTGAGCTTTGCTCACAGATCAGCCAGTGAACAGCAGACTACAGGTGACCCTCTGGAGAAGAGGGATCACCAGACATCATCAAGCTGCTGTTTCTACTCACCATCCTTAAATTCATACAAATTTGGTGTGCTGTTTTAGAGACCCTGGTGAGCAAGATTCTGCATGGACTGAGGGGTGATGGCCCACACAGAACAATGTTTTGCAGTGATGCCATTTGCCATATTAGCCTTCCAGAATCACAGGATGGTTTGGGTTAGAAGGGATTTTTGAAGATCATCTTGTTCCAACCCCCCTGCCATGGGCAGGGACAGCTTCCACTGGACCAGGGTGCTCAGAGCCCCATCCAGTCTGGTCTTGAACACTTCCAGGGATGACACATCCACAGCTTCTCTGGCAACCTATTCCTGTGCCTCAGCACCTTCACAGTAAAATATTTCTTGCCTATATCCAATTTAATCTACCCTCTTTCAACTTAAAACTCGTTTTTTCTCTTGTCACCACGTAGCCTTGTAAAAACTCTCTCCATCTCTCTCTTTGCCCCTTTTCTCTCCCATACAGCTCCCAGTGGTTTTGTTTGGTTTTTTTTTTTTTCATCCCCTACAGGAAATGTGATCGTTTTTTTATTGCTAGACTCTGATTTATTTTCAGTGTTGCAGTATATATATATTTATTTCTTGGGCTGAAAATGATAATGTGACACAGTTTGTTTTTACAGTGGAGGTTCATGTCAGCATGATTAATTTGTGGCATTGCATAGTCCTGCACTCAAGCCATGTGCTTTTGAGATAGTTTGTCCATATTTTCATATTAGGAAGTATTTCCTTGCACGGCATTTATGCTTGTGAAAACAGCTTTCCTACAACAGTCACATTTTCCAACAAGAAGGAAATAAGCATCTAAATACACCCTCTTTCAAATGCAGTTTCAAATCTTTCCTGCCTGGAAAGAGGGAATCTCTAAATAAGACATGGCAGTGATCCCAGTAGGGAAAGGGCTATGGCAAGAGGTGTTGGGAAAAGCTTTGCTTTCTCATGCTCCTGGACCAGAGACACTGTCAGCAGTATTTGATTTGTCCCCAGCGATGGCAGGGCTGGCTGGGCAGCATGCCAGCAGATCCAGTGAGATGATCAGTTCTGTTCTACAGGGGAAATGCTGAGGGAGAGCCACAGAGAGCTGCAGGACAGAGCACAGCCCCTGGCTCGCAGTGCCCTGGCAATGCCTGTCCACTGTCTGCATCTCCTCTAACTGGGGAAACTCAGCACAGGTCATCATTGCCTGGTCCCCAGCACCAGCTTCCCTCCCATCTGGTAAGATTTAAGATGAAAGCAGGATGCCTCCCTCAGCTCGTCCTTAAAAGGAAACATTGCTGAGAGCTTCAGTGGCCTTCGGGGTCTTCCCTGAGCAGAAACAAAGAGCGCTTTGCCGCCCGCTCCAGAACAGGCTGCAACAGCCGCGCCTCTCAGGGCTGTGAGACACCAAAGATAATAAAACTTTCAAAGAAAGCTTTAAAGTCCAATGTGTGGGAGTAGCACAAAGGGCACTAAGCAAGACAAATAAATACACGGCTGCAAAGCCTTTTTTGTTGTACCACAAATTGCGTAGGATGCCGTGGGCACGGGGAGAAGCCTTATGGCTTCCCTCTTGCTGGGGTTTTTCCGCTGCAGGTGACAAGTGTGTCACATCAATTGTCATCTGGATCCTGTTTCCTCAAAGCATATAAAAAATTGTCCCAAGTTGCATTTCCAATTTATTCCACTGAACACCTTCAAAACCACACCAGAATAAGGGAATTAACAGCAGCACTTCACATTTTGAAGCTCTAAGGATTACAGATTGATTATGCAGTATGAGCAAAGCCTCCTTTTCTGAACATTAAAATAAGTCTTTTATCCAAAGTTGAGCACAAGAGAAAATGAGACTCATTTTTAAAGCACTGAGCACTCCACAGCTCTGATTCCTTAAAGAGCCATAGGCTGTTGAATACATTTGAAGATCAAGTCATTTATTGCAGTGCTTACATTTTCACTTAGAAGACCATTTCCAAAAGCACTCATTTCCAAAAACCTTACCATAAATGATTCGCCAGGAACATAAAATACCATATGATAGATGTAAACCAGGAGAAAGCCAGAAGATATGATTTCTGGCTTTGATGCCAATCATCATTTATCCCTGCTCTCCCAGTACTTATTGTGAGTCTTAAAACTTCCACCACTGTTATTGTGCCATCAGTCAGGAATCCCAGTTTTTTGGAAACCCTCAGGTTGTTCCCCAGTGACATCATATCCAGAAGGGTCATGAAGAGGTTCTGTATTGGAAATTTGTCTGGAATAGTTGATATCTTGGTTGCACAGCCAGACAGAAAAGTAGGGAGAAAAATTAGCTGTCAGTCAAACCCAATGTATTCTGCAGCTCTGTGGGCATTTCTCTCTGGATCCAAAAACCTTTTGAAAACTGGTGTTTGATTTCAGCCAAACTTAGGCCTGCTATGAATTGTCTCATTTTTACTATGTATAGGAAAAAGAAAGCACAGAGTAAAAGTGTAGGGGTAAATAGTGGGGCTGTGTTTGTCCCTTTTTATGGGGCAGTTTATGTTTTCCAGGCTTTGCCCAAGGTAGAGGGAAACCAAGTCAAAAATGCTGAACTGGTACCCAGTGGGGAGAAAAAAAGAAACAAAGCCCCCAAGTCACACACGGCACTGGAGGGATTGTGCACAGGAACCAAAGTTTTGGAAGGTACATTTGCTCTGTTTTCGAGATATATTTTCACGGCCTTTTGAAGTCTGGACACCTATCTCTCATACAAACCCCATTCTCTTTAAAGAATCTTGGTCTGGAGAGAGAAGATGATATTAGGGAATGGCTGAAACAATTCTCATGTGGAAGACAGCCTCAAATGAATTTCAGATTGCTTGTTCCAGAAGGCTTGTGTTGACCCTTTGTTCTAGGAAACAACCTGTATTAAAACAATGTCTGTACATCTAATACAGCGGCTGAGAGACCACATCGACTGCAAATGTTGCCCAAATATAACTTGTAAAAGGTTGTTCATATATTTTTACACACTTAATAGAAAGTATGAAAATAAAGTGCAGTCTTCCACAAACAACTAATTTTACAGAACAGATTTTCTGAGAGCTAGGCCATTACTATGTAAGTGGCTTTTTTCCCCAAGTGTTTTCTAATTTGCATGCATACACTGTTTATTCTGGGCAGCTTAATGAGCAGCCATCCCTGGGCAACACACTACAGTCACACTCCTATTCTTTCAGGCATCACCCATTCAATACTAAATCTTTACTAAGCAGATCCATCCAGAGATTACACATCCCTTATAGTAAAATAGATGTGACTCTGCTGAATACGGTGGAGACAGCTAAGGCTGAAACAATGGATGTTGGAGCTTTCTTTCTCTCCTCCCTCTTTAGAACATATTTTTTGTTTGGTTGGGGGTTTTTGTCAGATATTTATTTTTAAGTCTGAAAATCTAAAATTGGATTCATATGCTGAGAAGGAGGCTTTAAGAAGTAACCTTGTGGGCTAAAGTAATTCCAGTTTTATGGGGAGACAGGCAAAAAAGGAGTGGAACAATCCTAAAATAGCAGGCATCAAAGAAGGGGGTGGTAAGAGACTATGAACAACTTCCTCTCTAAGAACAAATTCAGGATAAAATTTTCTGGGAAAAAAACACGTAACTGTTTGTCTGATGATTATTTTAGTGTAAATACAGCAGCATGTTTTACAACTGAGTGGGAGACTTGCATTAGAATTTATGCTCCTTTATTCTTGTGAAGTAATGACATCAGGATTCCTACAAACCAGCAGTTTATGTATTAAATACTTCTGCCTTATTTTTGCATTTGGTTTATTTTTTTGTAGTGCCCAGGTTTTGCTAGGGATATTTAAACGCTGCAGAGTAATGAAAATGGAATGAGGTTGAAGGGACAAGGCTAGAGAGAAAAGCAGAAAGGAGAAGAGAGATGAAGAAAGTGGAGATTTGGAGGAGGTAGGAGTAGTGTGTGCAGTTTGCTCACACTCATTAACTCAGAAAAACATCCAGATGCAGAGTGTGAGCTGAGGATGCTTTGGGCAGAGTGCACTGAGGTAACTTAGTAAGATCACAGTGCAGACCCACTTTGCCATGGTTGTAACATCTGCAGATGTGGGGGAGCCCTGGAGAGTGTGGCAGCTGTGGGGAGCAGCTGCTGGGTAATGAGTTCTCCTGCAGCTTCCACCACACCTCAGGCTGCAGTGGTTTCTTTTTGTTGTGGTGCCCAGTACATTGATGGGCTCCAGGCACCTTGCTCATGTATGACAAGATCCACAAGACCATGGAAGCATTGAACAATCCAGATGTGCTCGGATTCCCAGATGATGCTGTGTGCACTATGCAGCTGACTTGGAAAAGAGACATATTTTGATGTTCATACAAAAGTGAGCTTGGCTACAAACAGGACCATGATGGGCCTGTCAGAACTGAGGGAACACTGTCACTTTAATGGTGCAAAGTAACAGGGTCTCCCAACAGTTTCACTTTTAAATCCCATGTTTTCCTTAATTTTCTCACCAAGTGGAGGCCTTGGTTCTTGCCCTGGGTGTTGTTTGGATAAGAGTTCTTTTCCCAGTCTGTTCTCCATTTCTCGATGTTTGTGTTTCCTAATCTGCTTATGGAGGGCTGCATATTTTGCCCTGTGAAATGCAGCTTGGTGCCAGCATGGAGCATTAGTACCCAAACCACATGGTCCCAGGAGCACCCAGGGGGAAGAAAAATGCTGCAGATCCCATGAAAGCACGTGGAGGAGGACAATTAACCTCTGAATGAACTTCTGAGGGCATGCATGGGCTCCTTGCTACCTGAAACATTCAGAACAGGACTAGACAGCTTCCTGAGGGATGCCTCTGAGACCAGTCACCTTCCATCCATGATGAGCAGGTCTCTTTGTCATGCAAAACACAGCACTGCTTGTGTTGTCCTTGTAAATAAAAACACAGGCCTGAGGCTGTGAGGGGTGAGAGATGTGTTGTTCCCCCAGGTGACTTGCTGTGGTGTGGCCCAGGGACAGGGGGAGCTGGGGACCACTGCTGTGGGTCATAAGCAGATTTGGGGGTGATGAGTTGAACTGTGGTTGCTCATGGGAGCTTTAGACAAGATGTTCAGTAGTCTCATCCTTGAAATCTAAGGATAAATAACTGAGTCTATTGAAACCAGTGGGAGTTTTGCTCTGGATTTGGCAGAAGTCAGCATTTCGCCATTTTATGTCTGCCCCTCTTGCTCTCCTGTGGACTTCTGAGGAGCATGAAGAGTCTGTGCTCTCTTTTACTAAGTGAAATGACCACTGAGTGCTGGTACCCATGAGACACACTGGTTCTGCTTGGCTTGAAGCCCTTCCTGCTGGGTGGACAGCGTCACCACTGTGCCAGTGAGCACAGGGCAGCTGAGGGGCAAACCCTCCCTGTGGAGCAGAATTCAGTAGGTCCCTGCTGGCCTGGTTCCACATTCTGCAGAGCAAAAGTGCTTGCACAGTGTCAGACTTTCCACAGGCATGAAATACTCACTAGTTTTTTACTCAGCATAATGGCAGGAAGGTATATATGTGCTTGTTATCCTCTTATCCAGACGTTGTCACGCCTCAGACCTTCCTGTTTGGTAGACTTGTTCCCTTTAAAGAGGGCTTGGTGGCTCTGCTCCATCACTTCTCAGATGGGGAATTGCCTTCCATAACAATGAGTGGTGTTGCTTTCTGTTTACAAATAAGGCCCTTTTTTCCTGGAAGCTGTGTACCACACAGCCTGGGGCCATGCTTCCTGGCAAGTCATCTAGATTGTCCATTACTCACTCACAATAAAATCGACTCGGCTTTAGTTCATGTTTCTCAGAACCAGGACACAGCCCTTGTAAGGAGACAGAAATTAAACAAAGCTTACATTTTCCCCTTTGCAGACTGTGACATTTATTTCCCAGTGCAGTCCTACCCTTCCCTGGAATATGTGCAAGACATTGCAGTTACTTATCTGGTAGGACAGACAGGAATGGAATAGTCCTGGGCACATGATGTGACTCTGGGAGCTGTCCTGTGCTGGGCCAGGAATTGGACTCGATGATCCTTGTGGGTCCCTTCCAAAGCAGCAGATTCCATGATTCTGCTAGTGTGTGATTCCGTGTGGGCAAAGGGGTTACTGTTAAAGATGTGGAAGAGAAAGTTTGCAGGTTAGGTACGATTGGTGAAAGTACAATGCCAACACATATTAATCCCAAGTGAAATGCAATTCTTGAGAAAACAAACTGAAAAGTAAGCCTAGAATCTGGGATACAAACATTTGCCAAGAGAAGATGATGGAGTATTTAGACTCCTCAAACTGATTCCACTTGCCTGATCAGGTCTTAATTTCTACATGTCCCAGTTCTCTTGTCTGAAAAACAAGACTTATTTGGGTTCGATTTGAAGTTAAATCCTATTTCAGAAAACTGAGAGATATAAATTCTGGGGTTCTTGTCCAGTCTAACATCACAGCCTGGGGGCAGGATGAGCTCTGCCTGAATAGGAGGGAAAGGGATCTGTGTGTCCTTGTCACCTGGGGGGGTGGCTGGCATCCCTCCCTGGCTGTGGAGAGGTCAGCACCCTATGTCCTGCTGAACCCACATTTATGAGAATATAAATCTATGACAATTTTTTGTGTTATTAATGGAAATTGCATAATAATAATAATAATAAACAACCTGTGAAAAAATTTAAAATCACTCAAGTCGACAAATTGACACTTAAGTGAGGAGCTGTGAAGAGGTACGTTGCAGGGATATTCCTGTGGGAATGAGGGAGGGAGAAGGCCCAGCTTTGTGCATGTCTGTGAGCTGATGTTTGGCTGTACTGGCAGAGCTTGTGAGAGTTCTCTGTTGAGATCAAAGATTCAGCTCATGTAAAGGTCAAGACATGGGCCTTGGGAGTATTTTCAGCTGTGCCCCCCTCCCACAGGCACAGCCTCTCCCTCCCTCTCCCTTTCCTGATGTGTTTACAGCAGCTAGGATTTTCTAAGTGCTGTCAACCCTTTGTGACTCCTCAAGCCTCCTCATTTTCATGTGATCCATGCTATCTGTGCATTTTTATCTGGGTTGAAAATTATATTGCTGTAAAAATAAAAAATAACAAACAAAAAAACCCCAACAACCCCACGACCAACAGAGCCATGGGTCTGCCTCAGGGACACATACTTGAGTCCTTCAGTCATGGCCCAGTCAGAGATGCCATGCAGTTCATTCTAGCAGCTTCACTCTGTCTGGACTGAATTCCTCAGTACATGAAGCAAGGGGTTCATATTACTATTTCAGCTGGTAGTATATCATATGAAAATGATCCTGTGTCCCTGTGCAGTGATGTAATGGGACAGTAATGCTGCTACAGCTCTTCTGGACTTCTTTGGGATGTGCATGGCACAAAGATAGCTGCCTGCCTCAACCTGGCTGACACTGAGTCTGGTCCAAGGGGAACAAGGTCCCCTGGGCACGGGTGAAGTGTGAGGCCAACAGTGCCAGGGTCAGGAAGTGCCAAATGCCAACAAGTGGCTGCAGGATTAGGGACAGGGTCATTGTCTGGGGATGAAGGAGGAAAGGCAGGTCTCTCAGGCAGCCCTCGAGAACATCCCAGCTATCAGACTGCCTGATGCTGGAGTGGGGCTTTCTAAATGCTGGGGTTCTGTGGACCTTTCACTTTATATGAAACAATTCATTCTTCTTTGGGCCAGCAGTAGCTATAATGTACAAGGTGCTATGAGTCCAAGGGTCAGTGGATAAAGTGTTCAGTGTCTGCTTCAATAAATGTGTACTGCTTTTGTAAGACTAGAACTCCTTCAGCAGCAGAGAAAAAGTGTGTCCTGTCTCTCCACATCATATAGTTTGCACCTTCTATAGTGATGGAACATGTGAATCTGGAGGAGCCTAAACCAGATCTCCAGTGACTGATGTTGTGGCTGTACTAATGAGTAAATAAACCAGCAAGCTCCCTGCTTGCTTATTGTGATGTATACATCATGGCCCAGCTTACCTCTATGAGGATGACATCTCTTCCTTTCCAAATGAGGAGGCTGCTCTTTGGGGAGACTCTTCTCTGGGTTAAGCTGTTCTGGAGTCTGTGCTGAGTCCTGCAGGATGATCCAGGGGTGTGTGAGGCACCAGGGCCAAGGCCCAGACCTCTCCCTGCTCACATTATTGGGTAAAGGAACAGTCTGGCTGCACAATGCTCATCTGTGCATCTTTCTTCTGCAAGAAAATGGGACTGACCAGGATAAGGTGTTTAATTCTGGCTGGAGAGAAATGACTGCTTAGCCTTAGTGGATAATTTGGGCAGTTCTCTCGTATCTTCTGTAAATCTCTTTTTAATGGCCTCTCTCACAATGAATCACAACCTGGGGCAGTGAACTGTAAAATCTGAGCCTTACCACAAAGACTACAGGCAGTACCTAGATAAATCCTAGCTGTGAATCAAAGTCCCTGCTGTTTTACATTTGCTCTGAAATGCCAGACTCTGTGCACTTTCCACAGGAGGCAGCTGGAATATAAACACAGAGATGTCTGACTGCCAGCAGCCACCCTCAGCCCCAGCTGGGGATCACAGCTTCTCCCTTGCATCTTTTCTGGCAGTTGGAGGGCTGGCCCAGACATTTTGCTCTCCTGCTCCTCAGTCCTGGTGGTCCAGAGAAGAGCCCTCACCGCTTTCCCTTTCATTCCACGCCCTCATGCACTGACTCTGTGGCTCTTCATTGCCCAGTGACAGGTTGCTGGCAGTGGTATGTACACTTGATACATAACAGCACCCCTGCACTCCTTCCCCCTTCCTAGCTCCTTAAACAGATGATGTGCTAAGATTGGAGTTATGACAGCAATCCCAGCAGACCAGAGCTAAGCTCCTGAGTTCATAGCCCCCATCATTTTTCATGATTTCTAGCTTCTCTGAGTGGCTTCCCACACTTGTATCAAGAGATTTAAGATCTTGTTGCTTTGCTTATGGCATCAATCCTTATCACCTGTCCCTGAGCAGGACCATATTTGCACTTGGACTTCATCTGTTCAGAGGTGGAAAGCTGTTCTGAAGGATGGAGCATCCTCAGCTTCTACTGAGGCCTTTTGTCTGTTTGCTTCATGCCCCCGTTTTACTTAGGACTGGGCCAGAAAAACCTGTCCTTGTTCTTTTGCTGGTGGCATTTGTGGACCTGTTGGATTTGTGACACTCCATCTGACCAGACTCACACAGGACACACCCTTCCCAGATTTGGGCTGTAGCCTGCCCCATCCACTGCCTTTGCACAGGGCTGTGGGCATGAAAGACCAGAGGCAAACATCCCTGGCTGGAGACCTGTGCTGGTTTGGGCTAGGGTAGAGTTCATTTTCTTCACAGTGGCTGCTATGGGGCTGTGGTTTGGATTTGTGCTGGAAACAGTGCTTATAACTCAGGGATATTTTAGTTATTGCTGAGTAGGGTTTACACAGCCTCAAGGACTTTCCTGCTCCTCATCTCGCCCCACCAGCAAGGGGTGCACAATGAGCTGGGAGGGGACATAGCCAGGGCATCTGACCCAAGGATATTCCACAGGATATGCATCATGCTCAGGATGTAGAGTGGGGTGAGCAGGAGGAAGGATGAACATTTGGAATGATGGTGTTCACCTTCACAAGTCACAGTCAGGCATGATGGAGCCCTGCTGTCCTGGTGAGGGCTGAACACCAACCTGCCCATGGGGAGGGGTAAACTGATTCCTTGCTTTGCTTTGCCCGTGTGTGTAGCTTTTGCTTTCCTTTCCAAACTGTCTTTATCTCAATTTTGCCCTCCCCATCAGGCTGGCAGGAGGAGTGAGTTCCAGCTGGGGTTAAACCATGGCAAGACCACACCAGCACTTTGGGACACATCCAGTCTAGTCCACAAGTCTGCCAGCATTGCCAAGACAGGTAGCAGGGACAAGGAGGATGCACTGAGGACACAGGAGAGCACAGATTACATGGCTCTCCCCCTGGGGATAAATGGAGCAAGGGACACCATCTTCCTGCAAAAGTGATTACTATCCACAGGCAAACACACAGGGATGAGCTTGGCACCTGTCCTGACATCACCCAATCTCTCTGCTCCAGCAGGACCAGTGTCTGAGCTGGGGCGGGTGTCTGAGTTCTCCACTGGGTCAGAGTCCAAATTAATGTGTACAGTGGTAAGGAGGGATGCACTGGTTAAATGAAGACAAACTGGAGGTGCAGATGGTTGGTTATTTATTTCCAGATGTGGGTGTCATGAGCAGCATGGCCTCAAAGGACTGTTCACAGCCTTTCCCTGCTGTCTGCAGGGAGTTTCACCAGCACTGCGTGCTGCAGGGTCCTGCTGGCTGATGTTGTGCAGCTACACCCTCACAGGGCTGCTGCTGCTGCTGTGGGAGGGGGTCACCAACAGCACTGTGTGACTAAACTTCTCCACAGGAATGGTGGATATTAACCCAGCTGTACTGTGCCCCTACAGCCACCCAGTTGAGCTCTGGTAGCCAGGCCAAAGAGTTTGGACCTCCTGGAGCCTGCTTCTTGATCTGGAAATGATACAGAGAGTGCTTCTGCTCCAATGGAAACAAAGGCATGCTCCTCTTGGTTTTAGGGGGTGACACAGATTGCTAATTTGCAACTTCTTTTTTTGTTTTGGGACCATGCCTGGGAACATAGTGGATGAACCAGAGTGCTGCTGTGCTAGGTATTGTAGAAATACAGGAAAAAAATGGAGACCTGGATACATCTAAATTTCAAAATGTTAATTCAGTGGCTAAGACAAAGCATTGCTTTAACTCTCACATGGAGATTTGTTTGGATTGCAGCATGCCCTGAGATCACTTCAATATTTGCTCTAGAAAGCCCAGGCTTGCCCTGGTGGAGCTGACCTGGAGCAGGCATGGCAGGAATGACCACAGAGGAGATTGTGCTCTTGCTGCTACTTCTAAACAGATTTTCTACCTGTTGTAGTGGGAAGCTGGATGAGAGTGAATTTGAGACCATCCTGGGGCTGGGGAGAGAAAGGGAGGAGATACCAGCATGGAATGTTACCACTTCACCTCAACCCAAAAAACTTCTGTGAGAAGTTAAATCAGCAGAGAACATGTAAGCAAATGAAATAGGGCTGTTTCTAAAAACATCTTGTTTGCATTCAATGAGAATGCAGGCTGACGCTTTCATTTGCTTAGATCTTTATTGGTATTTGCAGCCCTTGAAGCTGCAGATGTAAGCACAGAGCATGCCCAAGGCAGGGACAGGGGGAAGGAGAGGAAGAAAGACTGCATTGATCCATATTCATGTTTCCCAGGTGCTGGAAACCACCCAGTGCCAGATGGTGATTCAGAGCTAGCATAAGGGAAGGCTGCAGCTGATGCATGAACCCCTCTGGTCTCAAAAGCCTTTGGGTGAGCAGGACAGACTGGGGGATGCAGATGTCTTGGATCTCTGTCTCTTTTCACCACAGAAATACTTGAAAGTAGTGCAGAATGAGTGCCACCTCTGTGGCAGGAATTTCCTCCCAACTGGGGACATTTTCATGTGACAAGTATTGGTCAAGTGTGGCCCTTGCAGGTGACATGGGAGCAGGATGGATAGATGAGCCAGCATTTGTGATGTATTTTCCCATTATTTAAGCAGCAATAATGTCAGGGACAGCAATCATGCCACCCTGACCTGCTGTTTAGGGAACCATTGAAGTTGTTCCTGCAGTGTTTAGCTTTCAGTACAGAATATATTTACAGAAAAAGCAGCTGAGAAAATTCTAGGCTTTTTTTTCCTTCCTTTATTTTTTGTTTTTGTTATTGGGGTTTTTTTTGAGATGAAACTGCCCCATGCTCACCAGCCATGGTGAGTGCAGATCCTCTGGTGGCACAGAAAGCACTTGATGCAGCTGGAGGCTGCTCCTCCATGAGGGTTGGGGCAAAGCAGAGAAGAGCAGCTTTTGGGTGCCCATCCCAGTGAGTGCCCAGGCCGGGGATGCACTCTGATAGCCATGTGTGTGACTGCTTGAGCTGGGGAAAATAGCTGTGGGACAGTCCCCATCCTCATGGGAACAGCCACCTGCCCTTAGGAGAGTGAACAAGAAGGGGCAGTGCTGATCCTATTTCTTTTGTTAGGGCTGCAGGGGTTTTTTGCCTGAAGCCTGAGCACCTAGTTCTAAAAACCACCTTCTACTTTGTGAATGTGTGGCAGACTTTTTATTCTGAAATTTCCAGAATCACAGGATGGTTTGGGTTGGAAGGGACTTTGAAGATGACCTAGCTCCAATCCCCCTGCCATGGGCATGGACACCTTCCACCAGATCAGGTTGCTCAGGGCCACATCCAGCCTTGCTTTGAACACTTCCAGAAATGGGGCATTCACAGCTCCTCTGGGAAACCTTTTCCAATGCCTTCACCACCCCCTTTAATTTAAGTAAATTGAAGTATATCTGCATAATAAAAAGGAATATTTGAAGTCCAGCAAGTGTCTCCTCTTCCTTCTCTCTCTTGTGGTCCTGCTTAAAAAGGAGGAAATCTTTTGCACATCCTCCCTGGGCTTTTCTGTGTGGGGCACCCAGCTTCCCGGCAGGTGAGACTCCTCCTGAGGCCCATGATTTCTTCCCCATGGAGCATAGGAGTGGTGCCATGGTGATGGGATGGTCTGTCTGGAACAGAGTGGTCTGTCTGGAACAGCTCCTTCCCCAGCAGACTGAGGGCTGGTGGATCCACTTTACCTCAGTGGAGCTTGAATAGCCCCCATCAGCCTGGAGGAATGACTGGAATTTGCCATGCTATGCAGGCAGACCCCATGGGTCTTGAAATGCCCTATCTGTACCGTGGTTTTGAACAATTGGTAGAAAATGAGTCAAAATAAATAGTGCTGCTCAACCTCTGACCTCTCCCCTTTTGTACTCAGGAGTTCAAGAAATTCCAGGGATTGGGAGGCAAACATCTGTGTTCCCCCTTGGGAGGTGCCAAACCGTGTTCCTCCTGTGAATGGGCAAGGTATATTTAGAAACTGAGATTCAGAAACCACTGGTGAGAGCTGCTGCTCTCCTGGTCAAATGTCTGCATAAACTTGGGCATGTATTTATATCTTCATCCACACGCACTGGATCCTGCATACAGAAACATGAACTGACAGGCTATCTACCTTGTAAGTTTGGGCTTGTGTTGTGGATGCCAAGTGAGGAGTTGGGTATTGTCAGCCTGGTTTCTGAGCAGAAATACAGACACTCTGTGCCGTGTGGGATGCTCTTAATCAGCCAAAATGTCTGCCATGGTTGTGAGATGGGCACAGAGTTTGCAGCAGTAAGGAAGCAAAGGCCAAAGGGTGCCTTAATAGCCCTGGGCACTGCTGGTTAGGGAACTAAACTGAGCCTATGCCACTTTTAAGGCCACTTTTATTGCCACATTTAGGGAGAGCAGCTGGGACACCATTCAGGCTCTAGGGCCAGTTCTGCACACAAGGGCTTCCCAGCCCACTGGCATCCAAACTGCCCACAAGGGAAGGCCTGAGACCCCCCTGTGGGCTGGGAATAGCTAACCCACCTGGTGTGTTCAAGCAGGGGACTTTCCTCCAGGCTTGCTGCCTGCAGAGACAGCTGATCCAACCTTCCAAGCAGCCTTTAGGGGACTGCAGAGGATGATCTGCGTGGGTCCCATGTCTTTTCCATCTAAACTGTACCTGGTGCCTGGTGCCTCTCTCTGCAGCAGCTGCCCTGTGAGCTTGGATAGAGCTCTTCCAGCATCAGTGCTCAGAACAGGACTATGACATGAGTGCTGTTTCAGGGCCGTGAGGTGAGTGCTGTTTCAGAGGTACTTTGTGCTCCCACTCTCAGCCATGTGAAAGGGTTGCATCCCACAAGAAACACTTCTCTTACCTCCAACCTCAATGCCTAGACTGCTAACAGCATCGGAGAAGTACCACTGTGCAGTTTGAGGCTGAAAACATTTACTTTTGACTTGTCCAAGGTGCAGAGACATGTTAGATTTCTGCCTGGTTCTGCAGAACAAGGTTGTGGTTTAATTTCATCAACCACCAACACCATTTGTCACGTTTTCAGTTTAGGACCTGGTTTCCCCAGGCAGCAAGAAAAGAACTGCACAAGTCCCACAACATGGCTTGTTCCTTGTGGAAGTGCTGAGACCAAGTGCCTGGAGTCAGGCACCTCTTGGGTGCACAGCTTGGACTTGTATGGTGTGATAACTGGAGAAAGGAGCAGCTTGGGGTTAAATAAAAATATCAGAGAAGTTCTACCTTCTCATACTTCATTTTGCAGGTTGAAAAAATAGGAAACCTCACAGTTTTATTATGGTACAAGTTTATTAGTGTCTGATAGGAGCCACTCAGAGAAATGGTTAATGGATAAATTTAAAATGATAAAATAAGGAGATGAGCTACAGTACTTTGTTGTTTAGACATCTTCAGTTTGTCCTCCTGCTCTTTGGAGGGCAGATGAGAAAAACAGAGAAATTTCGGTCTCCTGATGGCTTATTGGGAACAGTTTGTGTTCAAGACATTGCCAAATTCAAGCAGAATTTCTCCTAAGGACCCAAGGAACAACTTGTGACTACCAAGATCCCCACCAGTTTGTCTTGTGTCCACGCTGCGTGTGTTTTGGATCCTGATGATACATGTGGGATGACTGGAAGGTGGTTTGTTACAAACTGTTCCCTGAGAGGTTTCACCACAGCTCTCAGGACAGGATATACAATGCCATTAAAGTAACTTGCTACCAAGTTTCTCATGCTGATCCATTGCCAATTCCTTTAGCAATACTTCCCCCTGCTCTCTCCCTTTGCCATAAACAGGAACTCCTGTAGTGGAGAGCAGCTGGAATCTCCAGTATATTTTTGCAAGCCATAAAGAAAAGCAGTGTGTCTCCAGAGCAGATTACAATATTTCGATATTTCCCAGGTCGCTTGTGCTCTCAAGCTTTATCGCTGCCCAGCGTCTTTCAGAAGAGCCCTCACCACACACGTGCCCTAAATAATGTGAGCTCTGTGCTGCTGATATTTATAGCCATGCAAACCTGCCCATTTCTGCCTGTGCTGTTTCAAAAGAATTCTTGAGTGATGGCATTTTTCATCTTTAGTGTATTTTTCTTTAGTTCTGAACACCGAGCACGTTTGTAATTACTGCCATTATTGCTGCTGGATGCCCTATTAAGCCTACAAATTGCACTCAGGTTTAAAGGTAGAATTCTAATTACAGCTCAGGCTTGGGGAGAAAGGACAGCATTTGGAGGTAAATGTACTTAAACACCAAGAGAATGGTAGCACACACTGCAGTCACTTCCATTTCATAGAAATGTTGTTTCATTTTTAAGTTCCTGTATTTGAGCATCACTCTCTGAAGCTCAGGAAAGGACGTGTGACATCCCGTGCCATTGTTTTTATGGGATCACAATGGCCATTCATAGCAGGGAATTGTTTTGGGGTCATCGAGCTCCCCTTGAATGGCTGCAATTAGTCAAAGTTCTGCATCTAGGAGATAATCACACAAAAGAATTCAAAATTGCCTTATCTCCAAAATACAGAGAGAAAATAGGAGCATGTGAGTGTCATTGTAAGAGGTTTGCTGGAACAACAGAAGTGTGCAAACTCCTTACAATGTTGTGTAACATTGCTCTGCACATGTTCTCTTCCTTCTGCTTCTGCAAATCATCCTTTTAATGTAATTATAGCTGCTGTTGGCAAAAGGCACTGAGAGCACTAGCTGGCTTCTGGAGAAAACTGCTGCTGAGATGGGAACACTTTCAGCTCACAGGAATTTAAAGAGATTGAGCTTTATGCAGTCCACTGAAAAATTATCTTATTGCCCCCTTGTTGGTGTTTGCCTCTAGATTATAAATAATAAATCAGATCTCTTTCCCATCCCTTTGTAAGAAACTGTGCTATTACTGTCTCTGGTCACATTTTGTCCACTTTTGGAATACCAGATGCTGAATCCAGAGCATTACTCACTGGGCTGTGAAAATTAGACTCACATGGATGCTTGTTTAGATGGAAGATTCCTTAGGACAGGAATCTCACATTCAACCAATGTGAGAACTCTGATCCAGCCAAAAGATGTGAGTATACATCTGTGTCTGCATTCCCTGGGCATGAAAATGGATCTGACTGCTCTACAAAGATCTAGAGGGCCAGGCTGGATGGGGCCCTGAGCAACCTGATCTAGTGGGTGATGTCCCTGCTCATGGCAAGGGGTTTGGAACTAGATGATCTTTAAAGCCCCTTCCAACTCAAGACTTTCTTGAAGTGTCCTAGAAAGATCCAGAATTTCCAGTAAAATTGTTGCTCCAATTGTTGGCTTTTACCTCCTGCTGTGTGCAAGAGGGACAGCATTTCTGGCTGGGTTTAGGTGGCTTTCAAGGAAATGTAACTTGGATATTGAAAGTGCTTGCCTCACAAGACTCTGCAGGGAGATGAGGGCTGGCAGTCCTGGGCAGCAGATGGTTTTAATTCTCTTGAATTTACTGCTTGATGCCTCTGGCTCCCTCCTGCAATGGTATCAGTGACAACACAAGTGTTGGGTTTAGGGTTTGGCACGAACCTTTGGATTCTCTAAATCACAACAAACAAACCCCTGTCTCTGGTGGAAGAAGAGTTTTGCACTTTGCCTGGCACAGGCACTCTGTGCCAGGCAAAGTGTGAGTGAGGGCTCATGAGCTGTGCCGGAGGATTGATTATCTCATGCCCCATCCTTTTCTCATCCTCAGTACAGCTTGCACTGTCAGTAGGCCAGGCAGGAGGACAAAGCTCAGGCAGAGGGATGTGATTGACATTATGCACCTGCAAAGAGGAAACTGCTGCCTGACTTGTGTGCTAGCTCTCTTTGTGAAAACATCTTCAAAACCAAAGAGAAGTGGAAACATGTTTCTGAATTGCATTAAAAAAAAAAAAAAAAGAGCAAGCAGTCTTTGAATTTATCCTCCAGGGTTTGCTCTTCAGTGACAGATTAAGTGACAGAAGGCAATGTTTTCATGGTGCTGTGCCTGTGGGCAATCAGAGGAGAGAGGAGTTTGCAGCTGAGTGCAACAAGGGCTTGGTGAGACTTGGGTCTTGTGCTGGATCACTTAAAAACACAGAGACAAAACAGGGCTCAGCTCCAGAGACAGGCAAAGAGCAGAAGGAAGAGAGTGTTGCTGTCATCCCTGAACATTTGGGCACTAAAAGTACAGCACAGGGATTAGTGGTTCAGCAGTTTACCCAGCACCTGTTTTGGCTCCTGGCAAAGAAAGGATGCTGTGTTCCTGGGACACCTAGTCTGACTATTTTTATTTTCAGGATCACCCAGAAAGTCTGAGGCAGTGCCAGCAACTGAACTGAGATATTTTCAGCCTCAGCAATGGGCACTCACCAGAAGACACAGTAAACATGCATTTCTTAACCCATCAGTTTCTGAACTTTAGGAACTTCAGGGAGTTCTTCTGCACATTTAGAACATGTTCATGGACAGGGAATAATTCAGGTTGGAAAGGCCACATGGAGAGGATGTGGTCCAGCCTCCCATCCTTGCCTGAAGAAGACCTGAAAGCCTTAAGCATCAGGGTCTAAGTCTGGAGAGTCCCCTCAAACCCTGCTGTTGCAGGGCTCTCCCCTGCACTCATTCAAACCAGCAAGTCTTTACACAGTGACTTTAAATCTACCAGCATCAGACCTTTTATTAATATTGCTCTGTCTAATCTGATCACTTTAAAAGGCTTGACCCTCCTTACTCAAGCTGTTACATCTTTCTGAATTTGTGGTTTCATCTTTCTCCCCTAAGAGCAGGTGGCTTTTTTGCCACCCCCATGAGGGGTCAGGGTGCCTGGCTTGCACAGCGTCATGCCAGGCTTGGGGCTATGCCTTGGGATGGGCGAAGCCATTTTGCCTAGGCAAAAGGTGTTCAGAAACCCTGGCAAGCACTTTGGTGGCTGAGCAGGCCAAGCAGCCCCCAGCAGCAGCAGGAATGGCCCCTGCTTCATGGAATTTATGCACAAATAATCTGAGCTGACAGATGGAGACCCCAGCCTCGGTGGCATTTCTGTTGTCCCTTTGGGCTCACCAATAACTGGTTCTGTTTGGATAAAACAGGAAGGAGTTTTCTTCTAAACTGCTTTGCTGCTTTGTGCTTGTTTGGAGTTTCCCATTTCAGTTTCTGAGTAGCAGTGAGCTGATGGGCTCTTTGTCCCCCAGGAGCCAGCCTGGTGCAGGCCGCAGCCTGGCAGGTCCCTTCAGGAGTCACCAGGACTCTCCATTTTGTGCCTTTCCTGCTGGCTCTGCCTGGGACCAGCCAGCCGTGGGAGTTATTTTTTTGTTGCAGTTTCTGGAGAAGGGCTATTTTGACACACTTAAAGCTCATGCTTTGCTTATTTGAAGTGCTGTCTGGGAGTGCCTCACACTGGACTTGACTTTGAAGGAATTTTGAGAAACATTGCATTCTTCCAAGCCTCATATCCCAAATTATGGCCCAAAAAGAGCAAAGAGGACACTCTATGTTAGTTCTTACAGTTTGGGCTGGGATCTAAGAAAGCCAACTGCCCCTGGGAGAATCCATGGTGAGACATTAGGATCCTTCCAAAGGAGCCCATGGCACCATCAGCTCCCAGTCATTCCACAGGGTAAGCCACATCATGGCATTAATGAGAGCAGCAAAAATCTGGCATAAATCAAGGTGTTTTGACACTCTTTCCCACTGTGTACACAAACACCACGTTCCAGCAAATCAGTGAAATCAAAGCAGCACTGAGGGGTCAATTCAGCATTTATGGACATGTCACTTGCAGCTGACCCTGCCTATTGAATATTAAAATCTGAAATAAAAAGGAATTTACAATATTTCTGAAATATTGAATTAGGCCTTTGATTAATAGCTCCCTCAAGATCATGCAGATGGGCTTTTGCTACAGCACCATATGCATTTAAAAAACAGATTGTCTCTGTGTAAGAGTATCTGTCTTCAGTGGAGGATGAACATAGCTGCACATTGGGGCAAGAACACGCAAGCAGTCTGGTGGAAATCCTGCACAGGAAGTGTTCAGCAGTAAAAAATGCGGCCGGAAAACAACAGCAACATCAAGAAAAACAAAATTTATACTCACCATTGGTGTTTAGGGTCTTAATTTCTTTAACTTCCTCCTGCTAAGAAACAAACTTCAAACCAAACAGTCTAATTAAGGAAACTTTGTTGACTTGGATAGTTGGTGATAAAGAGGAGCCTTAGTTCATTTTTGTCATTGTTTTGCAATGTGCAGTGGGACAATGGCCTGTGCATTCCCCAGATCTTTGCATACCTGATGTAAAAGTCATTTATCACTTAAGAAGGGCATGATCATATTAGTGTCATTAATCATTCCTCCTGTTAGGACAAGGTAAGAAGGATAGCTGTAAAAGAACTGGAAATTCATACATGAATTTATCAGTGAAGACACTGACTTGCAGAATCATGTTCAAATGAGAAACCTAAAGGGTTAACTTTGCGAAGTCAAATGCAGTGCTTTAGAGCAAGAAAGCAAACAAACAAAGATGAGGATGCAGGCTGAAATGGTGGGTTCTGGCTTCCCATAAAGTCATCAAGGGCAGACTTCTGGCCCATGCAGGACCTGGCCAGGGAGGACAGATCAGACTTTCAAATGACACCAGAGCAGCCATGATGGCAAAGGCCACAGCATCTCAAACCTCTCTGAGCCAGGGCTGCCTGTGCTGGCCTCAGTGCTCCTGCGGGGAGTGAGGTGAGGGAGCTGAGCAGACTGGAAACTGGTCACCTTTTTGGCCACAGCTGACTGACCCATCACCCCTGCAGGTGCAGGAGAGCCATTACCAGCTCCAGGATGCTGTTGGGGTGTGGGAAGGTCATGCACTGTCACTCTCCAGGTCAGGAGCTGCTCCTACGCTGTGCACAGCTTTAGCCCCAGGCACATCCTTGCTCCTGCAGCCCAGGACTGGGCATGGAGCCACACTCCAGTGGCTGGTCTGGCACAGAGGCAGCAGCTCCCAGCTGGAGATGACAAAACCAGCTTGGCTGGGCTGCTGCTCACCACTCCCAGCACATCCCAGCTCCTATCAGGGCTGTGATACACGAGATGCTCACGTGGGCTTTCAGTTGCTGGTTTGACTGGCCACATCTTCACTGGAGCTCAAGATCTCTTAGGAGGTAATAATGAAAATGTGCAGTGACAGGCATTTCGCATCTGCCATGCTAATTTAATGACTTGCTATAGAGCTAGTTAGTTGATCTGAAGGGCCAGTTGAAATAGTTTATCCAATTTACAGACTTAGCTGCCAAGGGGGCACAGGGAGGCAGGGCTGTGCAGCAAAATTCAGCATGAGCCATACAGAGCTTAGGGATATTTTCCCTGTGACTCTCTGTTGCAGTCAGACTTTGGGTTTCTGACTTTCTGACAATAGGGCCAGCACATAAACACAGTACTTCCTCCAGAAGGTTTTGTTAAGAGAGGTGCTTTGAACAAATAAGAAGGTTACTTGATTTTGAACATGTTTTTAAAGGTTACTTGATTTTGAACACGTTTTCAAAGGTTGCGTCTGGACAGCCTGAAAACCTTTAGTCTCTTGTGAAAGCCAGATTTGGGTTACTGCAGATTTGGGTTCCCTCCCCTTTGGGGAGGGAAGCAGAGTTCAAAGTGTGAGGTCCTGTTAGAGTTTCAGGGTTTATTCTTATCTCTGCACTGTACAAATCACAGAAGCAAACCCTCCAGATCCAGGGGGTGGGCAAGGGCTGGGGGCTGGTGTCAGGTACATCTGCAAGGTGGGGCAGCTCCAGGGCTCAGCCTCTCCCCGGGGCAGGGATGCAACAGCAATGACCAGGGAAAACGAGGAGGAGAGGCAGGTGCCTGTGGCAGGGACAGCCCCAGTCCCTGCTCAGTTTCAGCTCCTGAGCTCCCTGTTCCAGTGCCTGTGGAACAGCACAGCAATCCTGGCTCTGAAAGCTCCTGGGGCCCATGGCAGTGAAACAGTGATAGAAATCTGTGTGCAGTGATGTTGTGTGTGGTATGAAACCTGCTGCAGGGGAGGTATGGGGAGAGAGGGAGGGAGAGAAATGCCTGGGATTATTTCTGGTCTGTACCCAAGGGTGACATTTGTTCATATAAGTATCCATAGCAGAATAAAATACTTTTTATTGAAACATTTTTTTTCTCTTGCTGGCAGCCACTCCACTCCAATTACCTCTTCCATCGTATCCCTTGAAGCCAGGCTCCAAGGTAAACAAGTGAAAACCTGACAGCTGGAATGCAAAGCCTCAGCTGAGACTGAAAGCTTTTACCAGATCACATTCTGCACATTTATATTGTCTGGGGTATTAGCAGTGGAAACGAAAATAGAGATTTCCTAATCTCACCAGAGACAACACCTTGCTGCCCCACCTTTGAGAAATCTCCAGTCCACAGCAAAGACTTAATCCATCTTAATTAACAAAGAACCCAAGTAGGCACACTCTCAGCTTGCTCCTGATCTGGATTTCCCACATTTCTGGGTTTTGGTGTGTAACTTCCAAAAAATTATTTTGCATTTGTAAAGAGTCACTTGCTATGAAAATACACTGTTAAAGCTATGTTGATTTAGCCTGAAAATTTTACTTCAAAAGAAAAGATTCACATTATGTAGATGTGTCTGACTTCAACATAATTTCAGAATAAAACTTTTTTTTTTTGAAGTGGGATTTTTGATTTGTTTTTCACTGCAGTGTTGGATATCACAGTTTAGAATTTAAAAATTGCATCTTAGCAAAACAGTAGTTTTGGAAGAACATTACTTTTGTGAAGACATGAAATTTCAGGATGATTCAAATCATTGTGCTCTTTGCAACACAAAATTTTGATCCTGGGTGTGTTTTCTCTCCTCTCCTTGAAGACCTGTTGGGTAGGTGGGAGAGCAGAGAAAACCATTGTTGATTTTTTTCCATGATAAGGACAACATCTGAACAACAGCTCACTCTGAAGATGTGCTAGTGCAGCCTTCTGCTTAACCACAGAGACTTTTTGAATATCTTCTACTGGTTTTTGGACAGAGGGAAAAAAATCTTGATGTGTCTAGGATCATGTTTGCAAGGAATCCAGGCGATCTTCTCATCCCCTTCAGAGCAATTTAGATTTCACATTTCTCCAGAAAAAGAACAAAGTCCAGGCTCTGTTTGCCTGCAAGATGGTTCTCCAAGAGAAAGTCTTCACTCCTATGGAGTGATCCTCTGCCGCAGCAGCAGCACCATCAGCAAACTGACACACTGTGAGGCATTGCATGGAAAAAGCAGCTGTGCCGGGTTGTAACCATGAGATCTTGTCTGCTCCTTGACCTTGTTTGCACAGACATGTTCTCTTTTCATGTGTTTTAAACTCCATTCCTTGGATCAGCTCAGCACCCTTGTGCCTGGTCAGGTCAGGCTTGAAAACCAGCCCAGCCAAAAAACCCTAAAACCTGACCTAAACCCATTTTCCAGCCAGATCAGAAAAGCCATTCCACAAAACTTCCAGTGTCCCTCAGCAAAACTGATGAGGAGAAAGAAGAAGACTGCAGGGATGGGACAGTGGGAGAGCAGGACTGTTTGTTGGCAGCTCAGCCACTGGGGTTAAGCCAGTAATAAGCCACATCCTTGGAAGAGCACAGTTTGTATTTGCAGAGTCCCCTGGGACTCTTTAGTTCCAAGAGGTCAAAATTTCTTACACTGATGCCATCATCTGTGCTCAATGCCCATCCACAAATGCCATGAACACATCTGGGTAATGGAGCACACCCACCTTGGTGACCTCCCCTGGGCTGCCCCACTCAGAAAGCGGAGCCCTGGTGCACAAAACTGCTTCCCATGTCATCAGCCCTTCCCCAGGCAGGGTCATCTTGTGTTTGTGTTATAAAAAGCCTCAATTTTTCATGGATGACAGTCAGGGAGCTCCACATTTGGCCTGTCCAGCTCAGCAGCTGGTTCCCTGCTCCCACTGCAGATCCATGGCACCCCAAGGGTTGCTGCTATTTTGTTCCTCCCAGCCTGACGTGCTTCCCACCAGAGGGTGGGAGCTGGGCTGGGTGGAACCACAAGCAGCTGTTCAAAGTCTGTGCAGAGACAAAAATCCCCAGCTGGAGCTGTCTGTTCAAATAACGGCTCCGAGACCAAGGCACTGCAATATGAGAAACACATTCCTAGAGGACACGGATTCACATGGGGCGGCATGTGAAGGGATCATGGGAGACCAGCCCCATGGCTGTTGGTAAGGTACCACACAGAAATCAAAGTGCTGAGCTATGGTCACCTGCAGGATGCAGCAGGTGACCCAAACTTGATTTTCAAAGTGAAGTATTTACCAAATTCCATGGAAAATGCCGGTATTAAAAAATATCCTATTTTTTTCCTGGTGAAAATCTAAAACTTAGGATTCAGCTGGGTCTCATGAGCAATCTAGGGGGCTGGCAAATGAAGAGAGTGGCTCAAAAGTATCTTCCTCATCTCCTCTCCCAATCCCCAGGGGAATGTAGTGCTAAAAAACCACTTGGTAATTTAGACAGCCCTTTGACTTTTCTGAACAGGGTATTGACTCCACCTCTGAAGGAAGCCTCCCATTCAGAGCACTGTCACTTCTCCTTGTCCCTCTGTGGCGCAGAAGCAGAAGCAGCAAGGGAAAAGCAGCTGTGGAGGACTTAGCACAGAGCTGGAGAGCAGTCCTGGATGCCCCCTTTCAGGAGAAAAGATTCAGTGTTCTCTTTTAGGCAGGTCTACTAACGCTGAAGGGATGGGAAGGAACAGGGATTTTCTTCTCTCCAGCAGCCGTCCCAGAGCAGGAAGCCAAATGTCTGAGCATGGACATCTGCAGAGCTGCTGCCTGTGTCAGAGCCAGCTGTCTGGGACTCCCAGCAAAGTGAACAGAGAGGAGCTGTCTGAGGATGTGATTAATCCCTGATGCTGTGGGAGTCTGAGTCAGGGCAGAGGAGATGCTCTGTTGCAGTCTAGAGGAATGACTCCCACTAAGGGCTCAGAGTGAACTCATGGGCTTGTCAAGAGTTGTGTTTCTTGTTCATTTTCTGCCACAGGGTCAGTGCACTGGGCTCATGACCAGCTGAGGAGCTTTCTCTAGGATCATTCCCAAAGAGTCTCGAGGACGTTGGATGATGTGCTTGGGCAAAGGCAGTGGCAAGAGGCAGGAGTCTGCTCCACATTGTTCACTCTCACCCTGAAGCCCTTACTGGAAGCCTCCACTGCATGATTCCCAGGGAGAAGATGAGCTTCTGCATGATTCCCAAGGAGAGGATGAGTTTCCTGCAAAGTTCATTTGGTTTCTGGGTGTAGGCTGCTTGGTTGTGTCAAAGGGCTGCAGTTAGCATGTGATTGCTAGGAGAGATCACAGTGCCACAGAACTGCCCTCATGGATCTGGATCTGCCTGTGGACTTGGCCATGTGTGGGACATAGCCTGGACACTCTGCAGGGCTGCAGCTCCTGGGGCCCAGCAGATGTGGCACTGCAGAGAATTGGCTAAGCTGGGGCAAGGGAGGGTGAGGCAGTAGGTACTACAACTCTGCAGGTCTTGAATCTACTGCAGAAAATCTGTGGGAGCTGGGGGTGCAGTTGTGGCCCAGCTGGGCTCTGCCATGGAGCAGCACAAAGGCTGTGGCAGCCAGGAAGGCTGGGATGTGACAAGGCTGGGGAGGCAGGAGTTTGCACAGGACTGTGATGTCAGCTGTGCTGGAGGTGTGAGAGCAACCCTCAGAGAATAAAACATTTCTGAATGTGACTTCTGATGCCAGAAGTTTTGGCCATGCCCCAAAGAAGGCATGGTGATTAAAACAGGTACTAGGCCATGGTTCTACTCTGAGGGTTGTCAGTTCAGTGTGAGAGCTACATGATTTATTGTTCCTATACCATGGTCTGTCCAGACTCAGAAAAAGGAACAGATAATATTGTAAGACATTTTGAGAAGGTGATTTTGGAGAGGGAACAGGGGGGTGGGCTCTGTTTTGATCCAAAAGGAGCACGGCAGTGAAAGGGTTGCAGCCTCCAGTTAAAATGTGGAAAGAAAGTGCTGAAACTCTTGCCAGATCTGTACAAGGTTATGATCTTGGTCTTGCATTCCTGTCTTGGGCAAGGTTGAGGAACACCAGCTGCTTTAACAGCCTCTGCTCCTTCTTTCAGGACAACTTCCTTGCCACGGGGACCTCACCTGAAGAAGAGTTTGTTGTGCAATTTGTGCTGCTTCTCACAACTTTTGGCCAGCACAACCTCACTGGCACTTACCCGGCTGCATGGGAAGCTGAGCTGCACACCCAAGCTGAGAGATCCTCCAGAGAGAAGCTGCTATGCACAAATAAAGGATGTTAGAGAAAGTATAAGGGGATGAGGCAGGTGCGTGTGGGCTGAAATGGAAAGCCAGGGGCTGGTGTGATAGATTTATGACAAGACTGGAGGAGAGGCTGAGGAGATCTACTTATTATAGTTTAAAAAATGGTCCCATCAGAAGACTGCCAAGAGTGCTCCGCTGTGCAAATTTATGACATGCAGTGGGAGTGATCATGTGTTCTGTACAAGCTAGCTAGAAAAACCCCCACCTCTTTGTCATGAATATTATTCACAAAAGTGCATTAGAATTTCTTTTCCCCCAAGGAAGTTGCTTGCCTATTAGTGGGGGAAAAAACGCTCTTACATTAATGGTAACCAAAAACTGACTTGCTTTTTACAGTTGCAAATTTGAGGTACAGTATTTGTTTAAAATTCTTTTTAATTCCATTTTTTAATTTTAAAGCAAATATATTTTGTTTTTCAGAAATACATATAAACCTGGAAAACCTAATTTTTCCTGCTCAAACATATTTTGCACTGGGATATGTCAGCTTTTCTTCTTAACAATTATTGATACCTACCAACAGAAATAGCTTGCATACACTGCCATATAACTTGAATATTATATGATTTTTCATAAAAAATAAATATTTCTGGGTCCTGCATTTAAACAATTCTTCATTGTAAGCAAATTTGGGATTTGAGGCTCTCTGGAAGATTCTTTAGGAGAATGGCCATGGAGCATTTTGCACCTAAGTGTCCCCAGTGCCATGAGAACTTGCCCTGTGAGACACTAAGGGGTGTGGGGGCTCTCAGTCTGGGGGAAAAAACCCCTTTTTGGGAAGCCTGATGTCAACCTGGAGGAGGAGGCAGAGCTATCCTCTTTTTGAGGGTGTGCAGCAGCAAGAAGAGAGACAGTGGTCACAAAATGCTCCCGAGAGGTTCAAACACATGGAGAAGAGGCTTCCCCCCTAAGGACAGTGGGTCCCTGGAGCAGATTATCCAGAGAGGTTGCACAGACTGCTGGGCTGGCCTGTGTGCAGGTGAGAAGGGCAGTCCTTTCCACCAAGGGTTATTTAGTGAGAGGAAGCTGAGCTGTAGGCTCTGCATTAATGAGTTTTTGGGAGAGAAATGTCAAAAGGCAGTAGTAAGAGTCTCACAGAAATGTCAAAAGTTTTGAACCTGGGCATTTCTCTGGTGGCATGTCCCACCAGGAAGGAAAAGGATTTGTATATATGACAGCAAGATAAATATGTCTACAACTGAAAAAAACAGACAAAATTGAAGCAGATCAATGTTATCTCATGTATCTTATGATGAATGTACTGAAATGACTGAAACTTCATATTAAGGGGAAAATCTACTGTTTCACAAAATGTCTTACATCTCTGTTTCCCCCTTTTCATCAGCTAATAAGATTGGATGGTGACTTTTCCTTTCTTTTGAGTAAAACCAGCCATTTTCTCAGAAGGGCTAATGATGAATTCTGAGTGTATAGAGGGTTACAGCATTAAATAAGAGAAGAGTTTATCCCTAAGAGGTTTTATTGTTGGGGTTCACAGGTTGAAAGCCAACTTCAGCCCCTGAATAGAATTGCTCCTCTAAATGTACCATATTTTTTGTAAGCCAGGCAAACATGTTATATGCATGATAAGTAGATCAACTTGCACTAGTGGCAATTATGGGATGTCTTTTTCAAGGCTGTATTTTATATGTGAGGGGCACACATATAGCATTTCACAGAAACTGCCCTCCCTTGACTCTTCAGGAAGCAGATAATTTTAAAATTATACTTTATACAAGTTTTTCTTAGTGAGTTTTTAATTATCATTTTATGAGTGTCCATCATCTTAAATGTTTCTTCAAATCCTCAATCACAAAGCTGGAAAACAATGATCTTTGCTGAAATCAGTGATTTTCACATTCTTTTGGTGTCTATTGTAAGAAATAAGTTCCCCTGCACTGCCAAACTGAAAAATCTCTACAAGATTTCAAAGATCCCTCTAATGCCAAGAAATGTGCAGTAATAAATTGTCTTGGGTTTTTTTCCTACATCCCATGAGGACAGAATAAGTTCAAGGACCTGACTGCATAATTAGTTTTGAGTTTTGAAGAACTCCTCTGTTTTAGAGGTACCTGACATTTGAGGCCAATGGGGGATAACAGGGTCAAGCAGCAAATAATATAATAAACTCACTGAAATTTATAAATCTGCAGGTTAGACTGAACAATTTGCTTTCATCTTCAGAGCATCTGCTGCTTCTCAGGAGGACAGGCAGGAATTTTTCTCTTTCCCTTTTTTTTTTCTTTTTTCTAAATTTTAATCACAAGGACTATGTTATGACTTAAGAAGCTGCACAATTTCTTGGTGCCTGTTTTTGATTTAATCGACTAATGACCAGACTGGAGACACTGACTCTTCTGATTTTCAGTATCTAATGTTGGTCATGCTTTGGCTGAGAAAAAAGTAGCTTTAGGAAATGGCCTCAGCTTGCATGATTGTGAGGGAGTTTAATTTATGCTGCATGAAGAATAAACATAAGTATATCCTTTACCAGGGCTGCCAGTATGCAATGGGGTGGATTTTGAAGCATTAAATTGACTAACAAAGTTGCCTGGTCTGAGGAGTTAAGAGCCTGGAGGGTGGAAAAGATAAATTTCTTTAAGGCACAGACACTAAAACTATCCAGAAATGGCATTCCAAAGACAAAAATGAGGTTCAGTGAAAGAAAGAAAATAAAAGATGACAAATAGATATAGCTGTGGCAGAGATAGGGAAGAGGAGATGTAAAATGAGAACTGCTGAGTAGAGAAATTAGTTAGACCTGACAGATACAAAGTAAGAAAATGTTCTTTGCCCATATGAATAGAAGAATGGAAAAAGCACCAAGTACGGACCAAGGATGCTCTAGATACAGATCCCAAAATAAAGAATTCAACACTCAAGCACCTAATATGAGACTTAAGCATAATATAAACCCCCAAGCCAGCTGCCTCCCTTTCTGTAATGACCTGGCTGCAGGTCAGGGGGCCTCTTCTGTTTGCATGTGCCCATGCTGTCTTCCTTGCATGCTCTTACCTGCTGTGCAAATCCCCATTTGGGAAGGATTTGCGAGGTACAGATGATATGAGGCAAGCAGGTTTGCTCAAGATGGCATTTGACAGCACAATAACAACAGACAGTAATGCACCTCAACCCCAGCAGTGGAAAAACAAGGGGTGAGTGAGCAGACAAGGCAGTGAAAGCACAGAGGAATGAATCAGATAATACCAGCATAACCACACAGGCTGCTCACAAGGTCAAGACCACAGAAATGAGGGTGGGGAGAGCTGCTATTTAGACTAAGAGGAGCTGAGTTTTTAGCAAATGCAGTACAGCCAGGAGTTAAAGGTCTTCTCAAAGGTTGCTCTAGGAAAACTCCATTACTGTGGTTGGCTAAATCTGCCTGATTCTCTTGTTTTCAGAAGTGACAGCATAAACCTCACTCTGGTATCATTTTAGGAGATTTTCCAAAAAGCTTTCCTGTTGTGATGTGCAGATAGAATGTCCTGCTTTAGCTGCCCTTGCTGGTTCTGTCCCCTTCTATTCTGGTGGTCAGTGGTCAGGAGATGAATCAGTACTTGGGGAAATCCTGTTCCCTGTGTTTAACTTCATGACAAGATAGAGACATCAGGTATATTGATCCAGAGCCACTTGTGACACCACATCTGCTCTGCTCTTCCTAAGGACTTGGGCATAAGTACAGCTCATGCTTTTGTTGGGGTTGATCGGTGGGGGAGAACAGTGGTCAAAAAAATAAGACTCAATTTGCATTGAGATTATCTGAAATGAATTCTCAGCTTGACTGAGATTTTATTTATCCCTGTCTAAATGAAAAAAAAACCCAACAAAATAAAACACTTCCAGGCCACTCATTTGTTTCTTACTGCACAGCATCCGGAGAGAGGAAATGTATAAAATATCTTGTGAAGCAGCAAGACCTGCTAGGAAACCCTATTATGTTCCCCTCTCTTTAACAGGCTGGAAAGTCTTAATGTTTCCTGTCATCTTAAACTTCCTCTTTGCTTTATAAATAATTCCTGGATGCAAAACACTTTCTAGTGCCTTGGCCCTGCATGGAGGAATGCATGCTGAGACAAGCTCCCTCAGACAAAAAACACTCCAACAATTGTCCTCTTGATGCACTGCCAAGCAATGGAGATTTTCAAGCAGGCCCTGCAAATTGAAATGCAGCTATGCAGATCATCATCACTTGGAAAAAGGGAAAATGGCTTTACAGGATGAAGGGTCTGTAGAACTGGTGAAAATAACTTTCTGTATCTCATGCTGATTTGAATGGAGAAACTGAGCCAAATTGCCATTTGATCCTGCTTAGGGCAGAAAATCTGGAAAAGCACAAACTAATATCTTCTCTCATTCACCCAGTGTTAGGGAAAGGTCAGCCCTGGATCTTCCCTGAGAGCATCCAGGACCCGGAGCTGGGAACAAAGAAGGAAAGACACCTCAACTCCTTTCTCATTCCCCTCTCTGCTCCTTGAGCAAATCCCAAGAGGGGGTGAATTTGCTGACAGCTGTGTGAGCTGCCCAGATCAGCAGGACTCTCAGGAGCTTTCTCCTGGGGTTTGCTCCAGGGTATTTCACCTCTGCTCATTCACTGTGGGCAGAGCTGGGACACCACAGCTGAATCCATCAAAACCAATCTAAATCTGCTCACTGCAGCAATCCTGCTGCTAATTCATCGGGTCGATATGTAATTGTTTCTATTGCTGGAAGGCTCCATCACCCCCTTCATTAAAATGCAAATTTTACATTAATTAAAAATGCTGGGAGCACTTGCACAATTTATGACCAAATCTTAGAGTCCAGAAACCCCCACGCTGGGGAGAGGCAGCAAGACAGTTTTGAAACTGCTGGAATAAATCCTTATCTCAGAACACTGAGGATGTTTAAGCTGATAAAGGTTCTTTGTGGACTTCTAAAATTAATTTGTTCCACTTAGATTAGGAAAGAGACAAAGCAGAAGGCATTCAAGCAGAATTATATTCCTACAGATAAATGCATCTAAAACTTTTCACACACAGAGAAAGGAAGAAGAAAGATCCCATTTTATGCTCTGGTGCAGCAGTAAGTGATCTTATTTCTTCTCAACCTTCCTTTCCCAACCAAAAATTTTGCATATTCCCCTGTATATCTGACCTACTGTTACAGCACTGGGAACTTGTCTGCTGAGCTTCCTCAGTTTGATTGGTGCGCATCCCATCTGCTCCTAATTAGTCAGTAATGGTGCAATTTCTCCTGAGATGTGCTGGGGTGAATGGGGAGCTGCTCCTCAGTGACCAGACCACCCCAGCAAGGAGAGACGCCCAGGCTGGGGCTGCCTGGTTTGCATGCATTGAGTGGGGACCTTTCTGGCAGAGATCTGCTCTGGGGTGGGGTCTGGGGAGGTGCTGGGGGAGCCTGGGTGCTCCTGGTGCCCCTCAATTGCTCCCTCTCAGGTATGGCTGCAGTGGGTGGGGTCTGGCAGGGGAGAAGGTGGGAGTGGTTGGAGTGGGAAACCCTCCCTGGGAGCTCGTGACACATCATGGCATGTGGAGCCACCTGCGGCACCCTGGCATGACAGGAGCCTTTCACTCTGCCCTAGGGGAGGAAGCTGCGTGATCTCCCTGCTGGGAAGTGCCTGGAGTGAAGGATCAGGCTGTAGGAAATCTTTGCTCTTCCTCCACAGCATACCTCAAGGCTATGGCCACAGGCTCTGCCTCCTCATTCAGCCAGCCCAATTTCAATTCCCAGTGTCTCCACCTTTCCTGAAAAGCAGGCAGACACAGCCTGAGGGTCTCATCTTGCTGGCCTGGTACGTGCCACTGAGATGAAGCCTTCTCTCCTATTTTCTTTAAGCCATCAGCTCTTCCCACCTGGTTTACACCCTTCTGCCCCAGGGAAACCTGTGGCAAGCCTGGTCCTTACTTCTTCTGGGAATGAGCAAATCACAGTGTGTCACTGGGGGAAAAATATCCCAACAGCTGCAAAAATAACCCTGAAGTGAAAAAAACCTTCTGCCCTGGAAGTGAAATAAATGGCAGGAGGGTGGAGGGTGGCAGGTCTGGGCACACCCTGGCCCCTTGCAGGAACAGGAGAAGCAGGAGTGTGACCAGCATCCAACTGTGTATGGCAAGAGCTAGGCAGGCTGGCACAGGGATCTCTCCCAATGTGCCACTGGAAGTGATTGCCCCTGGTGCCTCCATGCCTGTGTTTGAGGTTCCTGTCTCTGTTCTTCATCTCCTGGAAAGGATAAACACACACACCTAACTCCAGCAGTGCCTGTGTCTGGCACATGCATAAATCAGCAGCAATTTCTACCAAGGTAAATTTTGTTAATCATTATGAAATTGTTGTAAGTTAGGTCAGAATCCAGCCTCCTGAGGGCAGCTAATGGGCCCTGGGGAGTCTGGGCATGTGTGTGTGCATGCATGGATACGTAAGCAGGCAGAAGGGAGGCCAGGGCTCAAACCACTGCTGTTATTCTCAGTGCAGTGCCTGTCCTTGGAGAGATGGGCTCCTCTGGTACCAAGCTCTCTGCAAGCCAGGAATAAAGCAAAGGTTCCTTCTGCAAAGAGCCCACTCTGGTTTACTGACAGCTGTAACAGGTGAATGATGTGGAAATGTGTGAGTATGGAAGAACAAGGTGATTGTGGACACACCTCTTCCTGGTCTCACTGTGGGCACTGCCAGTCCCAGAGCACTTGTGCCTTCCTGCAGATGAGATTAGTGAATGCAGATGGGTGAATTTCTGCAAATTTAGGGCATTGACGGGTCTGGTCTGTTATTTATGCAGAGTGATCGAACATAGACATTAATTTCTGTGAGGCAAGGCTTTTTATGGCTCCCTCTGGATCACAAAGTGGATACTGGACTGCTGTCCTTCTGGTCGTAGATAAATTGTCTACGAGAATCCAGGATGATCTGAGACTACATTATTAGGATAGTTTCCACATTCTCAGCCCTGCTACTTAAACACAGTAAATAAAGAAATGAAAGATGATTTGTTTTCCACTTGGTTGAACTATTCTGAGATTTCAGGGGGGAAAAAAACATCAAAAATCAACCTGATAGGTCCAGAGTTAAAAATAGCAACACTGCATCTACTGGGGCAAATGCTGCATTCCTCCGGGTTCTTGTAAGCAAAAGGATTAAGGGAATGTGAAACTCATAAAATTTATGGTGGCCCTTGGCCGGATGTGATGTGTCAGTGGATGCAAGGCACATACCAGACGTGAAGTCAAGCAGGCACTGAGGATTTATATCTGCTGCATCTCTGTCCCAATAGCACCATATGTTTATATGGACTGTGCATTTATTACTGGAAATTGAAGGACTGTCTCATCACTTCTCACTGGAATCTCACAGATTTGTTTTCTGAAGGACACTGAGAGCAATCCAGGCTCCCACTTATATCCTGGGTCTATTTTAGTTTAAAGTAAAATCTAAAATATGTGTTCCTTCTTCTCAGCAAGGAACAGGATTCCTGAAATTAGAGAATGGGAGCAGGCAGCAGCCAGCCACCTCATTTCCATGCTCCTTGTTGTGAAACCTTGTCTTCATATGTAGGATTGTATAAAAAATTTACATTTTCCTGGTACTGTACACATATCCCATCATTCGAGCCGGGTGTGAAACAACTCCCCCGACTGAAAAGCTGCCAAAAATCCAGGAGCATCCCCGGTCTGCACCAGGAATAGTCCTGGAAATCTGTCAAAGCAGAAGAAGTGAGAGATGGGGGCTGGGGTGTGTGTGCTTCGCCACACAGACCCAGGCTGAAGCTCGGCCCCAGTGCCCTGGTTTGCCCCATGGGTGGCAGGGACAGAGTGATGGGGCAGAGCTGCTGCTGGCAGAACTCCCACATGGGTGCTGGAATGGTGACAGAGTGCTGCTGGTGAGAGGGGCAAACATGGGAAGGGGAATGGGCAAGAGAAAGTCCTAATGTGCTGTGGGACATGATGGGCAGGGCGGCTCAGTGAGAGCTGTCCAGGAGGCACTGGCCAGCCCAGAGCCCTCCCTGAGCAGGCAGGCAGCCAAAAACACATGCTGCTGTTTGGGCTACCTGTCCTGTGCAGCTGCAGGGATGAGAGCTGTACCATGCCAGAGCAAACCAAGTTGTTTTCCCAGGCACTCATTGCTGGAGCTGGTGGCAGGTGGCCCCAGGATGGGGGCTCCCCCAGCCAGGGAAGGGAGGGTCCCTCACACCCTCTGCTGAGACTGAACTTGTGCCAGCAGCAGGAAATGACATCTTAAACAAGCACAGCAATGGGTACTTGTGGTAGCTAAAACAATATTCCAAACTCCATGGAGATGGCATTGTTGTGGTTAACCAAAGTGTAACTCACCCTATTAAGCAGTTCCTGCTCATGGTGAGGGTTTCTTTGTATTTAATATCATTTTACTTACCTACAGTCTAAGGTGTTGCTTTTTTCCTAGTCTAACTCAGGCCTGTGTGAATTTGTCACTTCTACCCTGCAGAGCTGCTGTTAGGTCACACTTATCCCAAGGATACACACACATACACTTTTAGGGTATATCCTCACTGGGGAATTTAAACAGCCAGGAGGTGTTCCTCAGCCTTAGGCAGCTTATCTGCCCATTAGTGGCATCTCCATATCTCCAGTCAGGCTGCCCACATTCAAATAGCCGATTGGGAAGAGCCTCTGGTCCCTGTTAAATCCTAAACTGTTCCCAGGGATTGCAAGGCCCGTGCTGAGGGCCCAGCCCTGAGCTATGGCAGTGCTGCCAATTTAGCAGCACCTGTGATCAAGTTTCAGAGCTCAAACCTGCACACCTGGACCTTCAGGATGAGTTTGCTGCTATGGATGTAACCTCTGCTTTCTTCATGGGGAGGGAGAATAAACAGGAAAAACCTCTTACTTATTTACATAAACTATTATGCTGCTTACCCAAAATGCTGCCTACTAGCACATTACCTTGCCTGGAATCTGTTTAGCTTTTGATTTCACAAGCGATAAGAGGCTCTGCACGTCACCACTGCTGTGAAAGGAAAGGGCAGCAGAAGCAATGGGCATCACCCCATAGCCCAGACCTGGGCTTTCAAGGAGGGCAGCACTACCTGCAGAATGGCCTGGGCCAAAACCAATGTGCCCTCAGTTAAATGGTGTGCAAAATCCAGCTGAAATAGAGACAGGGATACCCAGCTTTGAACTAACCAGTCACATGCTTAGAAGTTACCTGTCTGACCCCACACACAAGTGTCACTAAGGCTGAGGAGGTCTTGCCTCTTGTTGGGTCTGGCCATCAGAAACACATCTGAAATCACATATGAGATGTTTGGAAGAAGCAGGGGTGGGAGCAGAGCCCACCCCAACCTCGTGCAAATAAATCCAATCTCTGTCTCACCTTCCTAAGTTTGATTTTGTGCTGCAAAGACCCCAAACACCTCCTGGTACAAAGAGAAAAGGAACAGAGAGTGATGTTTATTCTCCAGACTGGCAGCGTTTCAACCCTTGGACCAGGCTTCTAAGCTAAAAATTGCCGAACTAGCTGAATACCTCCTTGTGTTCCTGGATTAATGTGTTTGGCTTCTGCTGATTTATGGGAGCTGTCACTCCCTGACCTCAACACGTGCTCTGAAGAAAGTGAGTTTGTGCTAGAAACCAGGAGCTACCCACTGGAAAACAAAGCAAAGAGAGATGGATCTGGTCTGTAAGTGAGCCCTGTGCCTGGGGCTCAGGTGTCCTGTGCTGTCACCATCACAGAACATCTGTGGCTGCTCAGCTGGGAGGATGGAGACAGAGAGAGATGCCACTTGCCATTCCCTTCCTGAGGTGCTCAGTGCCTTCGTCCCCCCATACCCCTGCCTGCACATCCTCAGCTGTTCCCAGCATCCCTGGGGCTTTCCTGGAGTGTCTGATAAGGGGCCAGAAGAATGCCACTTGATTAGAGCAACCAATCTGATCACAGACACTCTGATGTATTTTCCATATTTGCGTGGAAAAAGCTGCAGCTCTGCCCCAGTGTAAAGGTAAAAGATTGACCTGGTGGGTCTGTAGAAGGAAAGTCCTCACAGGCTTTCAGTAATGGAAAAAAGCAGAAAGACAGACCAGTGATAACAGAGGAACAGCTTTCTATACACACTGAGCTGGCAAGGACACAAAGGACACACACAGAGGATTCAATTTTTTTTCTAATTCCATCTGACATTTAGCAATCGTAACTTTTCATTTGAGTAATAAATGGATTTGTCCTTTCCAGCAAAACTGCTGTGGACATATTATTCCCTTTATGGTGTGTTTTGCTGAATTCCAGATGTTGCTGTTTATTCAAGTCAAAGTTCAACCAAAGAAGAGTCAAAAACAAAAAAAAGAAGTTTTGCTCAAAATGGAAAAGAAAATAGAAGATTTTGAAAGCAGTTAGTTTCTGCAGGTACAACTGTTATATGAAACTTTACACTGAACTGAATTGCAGCAATGCAGTGTATCATTCCAGGGGAGTGAAAATGACTGTCAGTGCTTGCTTCTCCCATTAACCTTTTATAATGGGAGCTTGTAAAATAATATGTGGTTTGGGAGATGAGGAAAAAAGAGTACTCATTGAGACAGCCTCCACAGGAGAAATTGTCATCTTTCCTGATGTAATGATGAAGGAAATAACCCTTTGCTTATCCAGTCTACCCCTATATCAAGTGCATCTGTCTACAGGCAGATGGAGCAACCAGAGGACACACATAATTAAAGATGGGGCTTGTTCAGGTTATGTCCAATTGTTTCTTTCTCAGGTGAGATCCATGTGCTCAGTGCTGCACAAAGAAAAACCTGATCCTCACTAGAACATTGAGAGGCACCTCAAGTCCTTGCTCAGAGATAAGAATATGAAACATCCTTCAGATGCTTCCTCAATAATTGAAATGTAATTGCTTGCATTTTAACTAGATTTTAATCTTGGGAAGCAGTCCTTTTGGAACCAGCCCAGGTGGCTGCAGAGCGGCCTTGGGGTAGCTCTGAATAGCAAACCTCTGACTGCACTTGTGTCTTGGTTCTGGAGTGAGAAGATGATATAAAGCTGATTTTTTCTCTCTGCATAACCAAGCTAAGTCTGTGCATTTGCCTCCAGTTTGGGTAGATTTCCTCCATATTGCAAAGGAAAATAAGCAGAACAAAAGCAAGAAGTTTGTTTTAATCGCATGGAAGATGTTCAAAAGAGTGGCTTGCTACCTGCTGTTGCTAGCTGAAGGCTGCTGAGATATTTAGCAGCCTATTTGAACTAATTGCATTCCCTGGGACTTCATTTTTAGATTCTAAATCAGCCTTACATCCCTGTCAAGTGGGATGCAGTCACCCCGATGGGTAACCCACTCCTGCCTGAGGAGGTTTTGATGTGTGCCTGCCCATCCTTCACTGGGCTGCTGTGATGAGGGACAGAGGTGGAGAGACAGTGTTCCCTGTGGCATGTGGACATGATGGAGAGGTTTCCTGAAGCCATTGGGAACTGGGAACCACCTCCTCAGGAGGCCAAGAGGCTGATACCTCTCCAGTCCAATGGAGGTGAAAACAAAGGTGTGTGGCCTCAGGAGTGAAGAGACCTTATGCTGGAAATGAGCAGCAGTGCAAAATCAGAGCACAAACAATAGGCAGCTTTTCCCTGGCCAGTTTTAATGTTTAGCCAGCTCCTGAGCAGCCTTTCCCTTCAGCAACCCTTGGAGCACTCCAAGAGCTCGTAAGGTTCTTGTGAGCTGCTCTTGCCCTGTGCAGACACGAGGGATTAGGCACAACTGGGGGAGGCGTGCTGGGATGGCCTGAGCCCTCCAGCAGCTCACAGCTCTCCCTCCATGCTGCAGCAACCATGTGATCATGGAACCATTCAGCATGGAAAAGACCTCTGAGACCACCAAGTCCCACCATTAACCAGCACTGACAAGTCCCCCACTAAACCATGTCCCTTAATGCCATGTCTACACAGTTTTTAAATACCCCCAGGGATGGTGACTCCACCACTGCTCTGGACTGCCTGTTCCAGGGCTTGACTACCCTTTCCATGAAGAAATTTTTCCTAATAACAAATCTAAGCCTCCCCTGGTGCTTTGAGGCCACAGCAACCCATCTCGTGCCAGATTTGAGGTGGCCTTGGTGTGGGTTTCTGGGTTCAGGAGACCGCCACACACACAAAAAGGCTGGTGATGACAAGTGAAGAGCCCTTGTCCTCTGGTTCTGTGTCTTCCTTCCAGGTGAGACATGACAGGGAGACCAGGAGGACATGCCCGTGCTGGGAGTGGTCGCCTTGAGGCAGCAGAGCTAAAGCGCAAACTGAAGACTAAAATGTGAAAGGCTTGTGCTCAGACAGATTTTTTGAGTACCTTTGCCCCTGCTCATGGGAGGTTTGGTCTTATTTCACTCAGGAGCACTTTCTCCCCATTCAGAAGGAGCAGAGGCACTAATGGGTGGCTGCCCTTATGAACCTTTGTGGCTTCCTGCCACAAAAAACTACCAGAAGTCATTTGACAGCTCCCTAGGGCTTCTGTTTCCCTTAGGTTTGGTTTCTCCTTAATTAAAAACTTACTAGGTATCAAACAGATTTTTGTTTTCATTTGATTTGGCTGCCTTTGAGAGGGGGGAAGGGGAAGCAACCTTTCCTCTACTTCCTAGCAGGAATGTTTGCCTATGGACAGAGCCTAATCTGATTTTCAAGCAAACAGATCAATATTTGCTTTTCACCACATCGAAACTTGCTGTTAGCATTCCTGGTACAGAAATTAATACATGCTGATGTTAGTTATGGGGCATTGATTTGTCTGGTGTATATAGGTATAGTCTGCTTCAATTCAGCAGAGTCAGTAAATTCCATCAGAGAACTTGCCCTCATATATTTCACAGTTGTATCAAGCTTGGTTTCCTAAATGAAGTTGCAATCAAGATAGAAAAGAAATGATGAATGGAAAATTAACTGCATGAGATCAAACAGGAATCAGCATGGGCAGCTGGGGGTGTGGAGGAGAGACTCACTTTAAGGAGGGGAGCGCTGCTGCAGGCTGGGTTACTGCTGTCCCCTGCCTGACTGCCCAAACCTGCATATCTCAAGTTTCCCAGGTCACAAGGTTATTCATATTTGCTTCCATTATAGCCTCTGCTAGGGCACTGATGCATCACTCCTTTGGTGTTTGCCATGAGGAAATACATAGCATTAGTCTGCTGCAGTCCACACAGACAAGGTAAGTAGAAAGTGATAATGCTATTGTTATTTATGAGCTGGGAAGGTTCAGGGAAGGAGATTAAGGGACATGCCCGTGGCAGCCTGTGGCAGATGGAACAGACTGATTTCCCAAGATCCCCTTAGTGTCCTTGTATGGCCACCTCTCCCAGAACAGCACCCTGGTCTCATTGGGATAAATAAAATTTGAGCTGTGCCAACTATCCCTGTAAAATGACCTTTCCAAAACATGGATGGGTTTTACAAATAGATAGATATACCTTTTCTTTACAAATTTGTAATAGGAACCCATTAGACCTACTTCAGACATCTTTGGCCTAGTACCAGTATCACCAACGATGCTTTGAAGGCAGATGCTACTGAATGTTGCCATGGGCAAGACTTTCTTCCCTGGGTTTGTAAACAACCCCATGTGTAATACAGTGGCTGGTGAGGAGTGGTAGCTTGGTGAGACATGAGTTCAATCTCCAAAGAGAGCACTCAGGACCTGGAACACGTGCACTGCACTGTGGTATGATCTAAGAAGCTATTTAAGGTCTCAGCTGGAAAACAAACACAGAAAAGATAACCATGGATTACAAGGCTGTTTGAGATCTACGTAGATACACTGTTTTGACAGCAGAAATTATAAACAGCTCATTTTTGTTGACCTGTGCCCTACAATCTGTTTGAAAGCAATTCCTGCTTTTTATCTGAGAAACCCATGGTGGAAAACATTGCTTGCATGGAAAATATTGTCTGGGTCATCTCTTGCCCAATGGTTTGTTTCGAAATTCTGATTAACCAAGCGAAGGCTCACTCCTCCTTGGCAGTACCTGAGTGTGAGTCCCTAAGGCTGAGGCTGACTGATGGGTCTGTGCTGATGAGCCACAGCCAACATGTCTGTGATGGACTGATAAAAGGAGGGTGACACTTCAGACAAAACAAACCATGAGAGACCGACATACATCAGCCTGTTCCACAATACTTTCACCAGTGGTGGAAGAGGAAAGTGGAAAAGGGAGACGGGGTAAGGAGAAAGGCAATAGGAGGAAAATCAGGGCATGGAACAGGCAGGACACGTTAAAAAACATTTCCAAAGCAGAGAAAAGTGTCTCCCACACAGAAATCTGCTCTGCTTTGTCCTGCTTACTTAACAGAAGCGCTGCAAGCTTCCCACACCTCCCTTTTTGTTACTGGTGTCAGAGAACGAGGCTGTTTTAGCATGTTTCTCTTCCTCACTACTAGACTTGACCTGCTGCTTGCTCTTTCCTTTCTTAGGAGAGTGACAAGGTGGAGGCAGGGGACTGGTGTTCAAAGCATCCTTGCTGGAGCTGAGGTAAGGCCAGCAAGACACTAGACATGTAGGTTTGGGCAGGTTTGACCAAACAGCTGTTGCTGTGTTACTGCCAGGTGCTATGAGCAAGGCAGAAACTATAAGGGGAGGAAGGAATGACTCTCAGACTGCTAGGAGCAGTTTAGGCTGGTTTCACTGTCCTCTGAAGTGTGCAGGCAGGACTCAATGGTACCTGTGAGAGCAAGAGCATTGCTGCACCTGTGACAGGTAGAGGATTTTGCCCAGTTACTCTAAAAAGATTAGACCTCCCTTTACAAACCTGGCTGGAAAAAGGAGAATAGCAGCTCATTTTACACACTCTAAGTGTGTTTCTCTGGAACTGAGGTCCAGCAGGCTCCGAGAAACTCCTACCCAGTGAGAGAGCCATTGCTAGACCTGTGTTGACCCAATCATGGGTCTGCCCAGTTAGCTCTGAGAAACCTTCTTGTGGAACTATCATTGCAGGCCATTTGCTCAGTGCCTGCTTTTTGCACATGTGTTTGTCCTTTGACCTTTCCCCAGCAGCATTGCTGCCAGGGCCAAACCTGGGCTTTCATTGTTGCAGTTATAGGAGTCACTCAACCTGCACAGGGTGCAAAGCTGAAGCCAGGCCAGTCTGTTTCTCCCCAGAGCCTGGTTTTCATCTGCATGTTATTCTGTTAGAAATCGGCATTTATGGAAGATACTCTTAACACAAGAGCAATTCAGACCTCTTGTCTGGCTGTGTTCTGCCTACTCACTGCTGGCCAGACAAATTGCTCCCAGGACGTGACAGCCATGAATGCCAATTCCAATCTGCTTCTGTCATTTCTAAAGCACTGCTGTTGATCATCTCTAACATAACTCAGTTGTCACCAGGTTCATGCCACAACTGCTCCCTGTGCAGGTTCCCAAGCCCTGATCCACTCTCCAGCCAGGTGTGCTCTCCCCTCCATTGTGCAGAGTGGGACATCCTGAGGCCACCTCAGGGTAGACACAGAGAACCTGCCTGGTGGGCACAGTCCGTATTTCACACCCTGTGCAGCAGTTGCTTGTGAGAGTGTTTGATGATCTGAGGACAAAAACCATGCTGGCAACAGAACTAATATTCTATTGACATGGAAGCCTCCAGGCTTGTGCCCTGGTCCTGTCTATTCCCTCAATCAGACATGGCCCAAATGACTTAGCTTCAGTAAGCTATGTAGGGAAAATATCAGTCTAAAGCACCGTAGAAGAGAGACTCTCACTCTGGGAGTGTAGCAGATCCTACCCAAGGCTTGACAAAAACCCTGGGGGCTCTTGGTGCTGCAGGGAACACAACAGCTCTGTGCCCACACCACTGGCGTTCACACCACAGGGCAGCATTTGTGCTGCTACCTCTATGGTCTTTGGCTGCCAGACACAACTCAAAATTAAGCAATCCCATTTTTAACTCAGTACCTTCTACTCTCATGGGTTCTTACAGAGCAGGATCTGGGCAGGAAACATCTGCTTCAGTGACTGCAGCAGCCAGAGCCTCAAGTGGGCTCTGGCAAAATGGGGAGTAAACAAAGCTCACGCACAACAAAGTGGTGTCCTGCAGCAAATTCTTCCTATCAGAAAAAATAACTGAATCTCACCCTTGTTTCCCTGAATCCTGGCTGTTTCCCGGTTAAGCCCCAACGATTTCAAGCATCCCAGGCATGCAAGGAAACACTGTTGATGTCAGGCAGGCTGGAGGCTGGCGGGAAGAGGGGATGGAGCTCAGGAAGTCTGGGTCCCTGGCAATGAAACAAATACTGTGTGGAGAGCATATTCTGGGTCATAAAAGGGTTTCCCCAGTGTTCAATCTGTCTGAGACAATTTTCTATTTAAGCTCCCCAGCTGTAGCCTGAGGAAGGGGCAGTGGAGCACAAAGTGAATCACCCATCCTGTCCAAGAGAATCCTGAGGTGGGAGATTTCCTGCCTTTGGAAAGAAAACAAGGTACACAGTCGGGGCTGGTGCCAGAGGGGAATCCAACACCATCTAACTGGAACCCCAGTGAGGCCATCCATGAGCCCAGCCATTTATTCCATCTGCCAGTGATGCCCCATGCTCAGGAGAACGTGAGCTGGGGGCTCTCACAGACGGGTCTGCTGTGCTGGAGAAGGCCCACAAAACAGGGCAGGCTGTCCCAGCACAAAGCCCAGCTGAGCCAGGGTGTGCCAGTGGAGGAGGTGCTCACAGTCACCAACACCACGCTCCTCCTGGCCACTGGAAGCAAGGGGAGCCTCCCTTCCCAGCTCCATTCCTCACGGAGACACACTGTTGTCAGGGCAATGGAGTCCTCACTGGTTCATGAGCTGCGCAGTGTGGAACTCCCTGCTCACCTCACTGAAGGACTCCCACAGAAAATTATTCATCAGAGAAAGGTTCAAGTTACAAAACACCATTATTCACTGAATCAGCACTGAATCATGTCCACGCTCAGCACGTAAGGCAGACTTTAGCCACAGGAATGCTTAAACTGCTGACTGTGATGAAGAAAGTTGTGAAGGTGATAAAATGTAGGGCAGCATTAGCTGAGCTACACCTACTGAAACCCAGTTATCTACAGCGCTCAAGTTTTAAATTTGTACTTCAGGCTAAATTACGTGTCATTTTGTATATTTTAAATGGGATTAAGGAAGGTACTTTGAAAATGTTTTGGGTCTATTTTCCCCCTCATTGAACCATTGAGAGTTTGAATGGGAGCATCCCAAGGAGCACAGAAAAGTTGTAGGTATGTGTTTGAAGAATCACTGCAGTCAGACATGCAAAATGCTGATCTGCTAAAAATTCAGTGAACTGATTCAATCATGCTCATATCATTTTAATAAGTTACCTTTTTACAGGAAGGTTTCATATTGGATCAGACAGTTTTTATTGTGTCACTCCAGCTTCACTTCACATGGAAAAGCTGCAGGTGATGCAGGTCACCTGTCTGTCAGACAGAGACTGCCCTACAAATACTGTTTTGGGAACTTGCTCTATTTAATAGTGAGTAATATTTGCAACCATTTTCTGTACCGTGTTATGCTAACAAAAAAACCCCATTTCCATTTATTTGACTAGCTTTGCATTAGCTCTAAATTAAGCATTGTATTTAAATATTCACTTTCATAATATGCCCTTATTTTATTCATTAGAGAAGTAAATTTCTACTTGAAATATTTCATAAACAAATAAGGGGAAGTATCTTTGTCTGCAAGTGTGCTAGATGTGTAGTCCTCAGTCATGGTGTCTGTATGGAAAAAATTTTTGAATGTTTGACAGGAAAGGTGGGAATTGCCCAGCCAACTCCAGATGTTCACACTGTACATTTCTGCCTGTGAGCTAATAGTCTGGAGTGTTTTTATAGTCAATGGAAAAATACAGGCACTTCAGGATGCATTTCCCCTAATCCTAATGTCTGCAATAGCTCTGATATCACACTCTGAACGTGCCTGCTTCTTTCTCCTGGCTGTAAAGGATCATCCTAAAGTGATGAAGATTTCAGGCTGTGTCTGCACTAGAAAACTAAAATGCCAGGGATCATTCCTTGGCAATGAAGATGAAGGACAAAGAATGGCACAAAAAATGCTCTTGCCCTCAGAAGCAGTGAGGTAGCCCTCAAGTGGCTGCTACTGCCCTGCCCTGAGCCCACCAGGCCTTTGGGAGAGCCCTGGGAGGCCCAGGTTGGAATATGGGAATATAATGCTGAGGACAAGCAGCTGGGATGGTGTAGAAGCACTCTGGATGGCCACAGGAGGCAGCTGCAGTAGCTGGCCCAGGAAGAGAATTTTGTGTTCCAGACATGCCAAAGAATATAAGTGAATCCTACCAAATGTCTTGGGGATGTTCAGGTGCTCCTCTTCAGCCTTCTCTGCCTGTAATTGTGAGTTATTTGGTTGCTGCTTGGAAGCTGTTGGTGTTTCTTCCACAACAGAACTACCTAACTACTAACTGGTTTCTGGTTAATATTTGGCTGCTCTGACCTTTCCTCTTATCCTTCCTGAAGCAGAAAGATACTTTTTATCAGTGCCTCCAGCTCTTTTCAAAAACTATGCCGGAAGAGAATGGCTCATTTACCTCCACAGAGATTTTTCTAAATTGATTTCCCTCTAGTGGATTTGTGCTGCTGGAAGGATTAAGGTTTTCACTTCTTATTTGGTGATTATGAAAATCACTGGGGACAGAATTGCAAGATCAAGCAATGCTAAACCCAAAGGGCTTCCTGAGTGAACTTTTGCTGTTCCTTTGATATCAGCACATGACTCTCCTCATCCAGACCACAGTCAGTTGCCAACTGCACCCACAAAAAGCACGAGCATCCTTTTGTAAATTCTCAGTCTGGTTAGAACACTAGTTGTTAATATAATGGAAAAATCTAATCCTTTATTTTATCTAGATTTCATAGTGGAAGCACACAGTTTTAGGTTTACTTTTTGCCCTGTAAAAACTGCTTGTTTGTAAACTGTTTCATTATTTTGAACAAAATTTCTCATTTTTCATCTTTCAATAGCCCTCTCTTGTGTCTGCAAGACAGAAATATCACTGTCACTATGATCTATTGCTGTGGGTATGAACTATGCATGCTAAATCTATCAGACTCTGACCACAGTTTTAGTGGTGCAAGTCTAGTACGGCCATGATCAGAGTCTGTCTGCTGGGGAAATAACACCTGAGTTAATTTCATGCAGCTGGGACACCTGATTCTTCACATTTTTTTGCTTTGTCTCAGCAGTTTCAGAGAGACTTCTCCATACAGCAGCATAAATGAGAAGTGAGTCTGAGCCCAGACACTGAGGACAGACAGAAATTAAAAATAAAACTCAAACCCAAGGAATTGATGTTTCAGTTCAATTGCAACATAAAAAGTAGCAGAAATGGGATGTGAGAATCTGAGGGGAATCTAGAAATCCTGACAAGTCATTACAACTGCTTCTTTTTAGTATGAAGTCTTGTTCTTTGATAATACATTACTGAGTAATTTTATCTATATGCCTTCTCTTCCATGTAAAAATACTGGGTTTTTTCAATTAAGGAAGCTTACTTTTGTTTTGAATGGTTAGATTTTATTCCTGAAACTTTAAAACAGAATAAAAAATATTGATAGGAAGAGTGCTCATATATATCACAGGCAAAATTCCTAAAGACAAGGAGTTCTTGAAAATTGGTCTCTAGACCAATTTTTGCACAAATGAGAAGTGCTGTGAAAAATGATAATCCATATTAATTAAATCTTTTGGTGTTAGAGAACAAATTGAGGCACATCTGAAAGCTGAAGGGATTTGTAATGTGAGTCAGTCTTTTTGCCTCTAGGTCACCACTTCAGAGTTGGTGTAGGCTACAGCAACTGAAAGTCATTATTCTCTGACAGCTGTTTGGAGACCTCTGGGAAATGAGTTTGTGCTATCCTGCTAGCAGTGGTAGTGACTGATGCAGCATCAAGTAATCTATCCTCCCTGCAGGGGGTAATTGGTATTTTCCTCCATGATGGCAAACAGAGATTCTGTAGCTAAAAGAGGCATAAACCAAAATTGTCATCCTCTCATTGTATCACCAGCATCAGCCACACGTTTTAATGTTCAGCCCCCAAAGTGCTGATGCTGTGTGCAAATTATCACCACGGGTCTGGGCTCTGGACACTGGCACTGCCAGCAGGAGGGACAGCAGGACTGGCACAGTGCTCCTGGGAAGGGAAGGGAAGGGAAGGGAAGGGAAGGGAAGGGAAGGGAAGGGAAGGGAAGGGAAGGGGAAGGGGAAGGGAAGGGAAGGGAAGGGAAGGGAAGGGAAGGGAAGGGAAGGGAAGGGAAGGGAAGGGAAGGGAAGGGAAGGGAAGGGCTCCAACAACTCCCTAGGATGTGCTGTTACTCCACACCATACGTACTGCCTGCAATGGCACAGCTCCTGTTTGTTTCTGTTCATGGAACTTGGGCTCAAAGCAGTGTAAATGGCCAGTTGGTCAGGTTCCTCCTGCTCACTCCCCGACCTGTCCTCCTAAAATTTTGGGTTGGTTTCCTGACTGGTGGCACAAGCACGCGTGCAGCTGATGTACCTCTGAGCACAGCATCATGTTAACCAGAGGGCCCAAAGCAGCTTTAGATGGGCACCTGCAGTTAAACATCAACAAACTTTGGGTGACAAAAGCTGCCAGAATGCATTAGGGCCTTGTTGGCATTTTACATTCTTATAAATATTTTGCAAGCTTGTTTGCAAAAAAATTTGCAAAAAATGGGTCTCCATTACATGCTTTTATCTAGTACTAACACTCCCTAAAATACAGGTTTATTGTCCTTTGTCACTTTTAGAGACTCTGACTCACATCTCTGTCAAAGCTCTCTCAGTTTAACCTGACCATGTATGAAAATTGGGGTCCAACCTCCACTGGAATTTCCTGTTATTTCCCCTGTGGGGTCTGACTGAGGGAGGGATCTCATCTAGAGGCACTTTCCTGGCAGACTTTTCTTGCCGTGTTTTTCCCATCTACCTCCCTGTGCTCTCAGGCTCGCTGTGTTTGTGACTGATGCAGCCTCCTACAGACACTGGTGGTTCACTTAATGCAAAACCAATTCAAACCAGAAGTGTTGTCCTCCAGAGAGACCTGTCTCACCTCACTGTCTGAGAGCTGCTTGGAATGATGCACTCACAGTCATGTGTGTCTACCTCTCAGGTGCCTGGTAGAAGGAAACCTGCATCTTAGCATGTGCATTTCTGGAAAGAGTTAACAAAACGGTGCCAAAATTCAGAAGAAATTTTAAAAAGTACTTTGTAGACCTGGAAAAATATGTTAAAAGATTTAAAGTTATCAGTTTGATTTATAAAGGAAAAGAAGATTTAGTGGCAACTCAATTTACAGTCAATAAAAAGGCTGCAATGTTAAAGAGCTTTTTAAATCTAATGGAGAAGGACATGACAAGAAACAGTGGCTGGAAGCTGAAGCCAGACAAATTCAAGTGCAATCCCATAAACTCCCATAAAGCACTGTGCAACCAAGGGGAAATGAAGTTTAATTATGGTCCTAACTCAAAGCAGGTCAGTGCTGGGAGGTGACAGTTGTGCCACCATCTGCAACAAATTTTTAAGTATTGAGACTATCTGGATGTTGTGATCAGACTCAACTGGCCAATGTGTGATCTGAGCGACCACATTTAAAACCTGGGATCCTCATGCCATTTGAAGAGTTCTGGGAAGTCTGAGATATCCAGACAGGACTGGCCAGACATGCCATAAGAGCTACAGAAGACCCTTTTGGAGTAGAAGCTAGAAACTGGGAAGGATGCATGAATGAATCTGCAAGGGTGCTGGACTATGGCAAGGAGATGGCTGAGTCTAGTCCCAGGTGTCCAGAATCCTCTTACAGACAGTGCAGAGCTTTAAGTAAGCTACCACAAATGGGGTTCTGAAATAAATCTGATGAACTATGACATGAAAACAAATATTTGTCTTTGTGCATTGTACAATGAGAGCAGGAATTCGGCTAAGATATTGATACCTTGCTGTAAGCATCTAATGCATGTGAGATGAATACAGCAATCAGTGATTAAATGAAATGTTCTGATACCATAACAATGGTTTTAGATATGTTGGATTCTAAATTTTTAATTCATCTGAATTTTAGATAATAAAAAAATGGCTGTAAATTCAATGTTTTACCTTGCCAAACTAAAAAAGTAAGATAAGAGTACAAGTTATTCCAGTGCTCTCAATGAAACAAAAAAAAAAAAAAAAAGAAACAAACTCAAAACAAACATTAACCCTTTGAAATCAGAAATTCTCATTTCTCTTCCAGAAACATCCCAGGCCAGCTTGTGAAGTTTGATGAATGTATAACTATTGATGTGCTATGTATTGCTACAGCCCAGAAATCCCTTTGCCTGAGTACAGAATCCCAGCAGTTCTGTGACAACCCCATGCCACGTGTGTGTTGTTGAGCAATGTCCAAGCATAAGACTGAAAGTTGCCCAGCAATGCACAGTGAAGCAATCTGGGAAGAAAAGGAGAGAAGGAAATAACCCAGCCCACAGTAAGGGAAAGATCAGAAGATCCTTTGGTCCAGTGGCCTTTGACATCCAGTTGCTGCTGTGGCTCAGGCAATATAAACTTTCTGCTTGGGCTCTCCAGCTGGAGCAGACCATTGTTCCCTTTGGATGACTGCATTTCTACCACTCCTGCACAAGACTGGTTGTGTAGTCCAGGTCTGAATTGTGAAGGGAAGTGCAGGGAAGTGTCAGCAAAGACAAAAGCTGTGACCAAGGCTGGCAGGGACACTGAAGCCAGCTGGGTGCAGAGGAGCAGCACTTTGCCCTGTTACACCCAGTGCTGTTGGACAGGCACAGGGTGGTTCCACACCCAGCAAACACAGAGCTGCCAGTGAGCAGAAGCACACAGGGGTCAGGATTATTTTTAGAGACATGAAATTAATGGCCTTCTCTCCTGAGTCATTGGAATAACATTGTTTGGGGGCAGTTTCTGCTAGGAAATGCACACCACCTTTAAAGGTGTGTTTACCTTCTCAACACCTTTAAATGTTTTCTGTACATATGGGTTGGGCTTCAGAGGACAGGCATACCAGAAGAAAAGGCAATCTCTCAATCACTCACAAGAAGGTCTTTTAGGACAAGCAGATTATCACATTAAATTGTTCAACAAGTGCTGGAGTCACGGGCCACAATGTTCCTATAGTGCCTAAAGGAAAGTGGGCTGTGGTTTGGTTTGAGCCATGCCATGGCATCTCCTCTTGAAGAAGTGGTTTTTAAGGGGTCAGCAAGGTCTGTTGTTGTTTTAGCAGGTGTTGTCTACAACTCCCCTCTCCCTCACTGGCATCTCCTAAACTGACTATTTTAAAAAATCTTGTCTGCAGTAGTATTTTAATGCTATTCATTATTACTCCAGGAGTATCTCTGGAAATTGAAATTGTTCCCATTTAGCAAAAGATGGGTCCTGGTCTTGGCCTCACAGGAGATAGAGGGATAGGTGACAGTGAGAGGTGACTCAAGACACCCTTGGAGTGATGCAGGGTGGACTTTTAGTCCTTGGAGCACAAGTGCTTCTGCATGTGCTGCTACCTGAGCTGGTCCTGAGCTGAGCTCTGCCAGCTCTCTGTGGAGGGAGTGCAGCTGCTCTTGGATTTGATTCCTGAGTGCTCAGGGTTCTTGAGAAGTCTTATGGCCTCCATATCTTGAGAGAGCCAAGCAGATGGATGTGTAACTCCTGCCTCAGCCCCAGGGTCCTGGAGCTCCAGGAGGGCTCCCAGACTTTGGGGCTAAAGCAGGAGTTACTCATCCATCTGATCAGCTCCACCAAGAACACAGGATTGGGCCAGCTCCCACTTAGATACTGCAGAAATTCAGAAAGTAAAACACAGGGCCCTGGTGGAGTTTTGATGACCAAGGGCAAAGCAACATTGCAGGCTGAAGTTCTGGATCTAAAACTTCCCCACTTTTGGGGAAGTTTGGGTTGCATCTGCCCTTCTTAGGGTCAGTGCACTGCAGTGTGTCCCTCAGGTAATGCCACAACACATCATCATGCCAAAGTCCTCAAATGAGCCAAGTGGCTGAGTATTCATCCTTTGCCCTGTGATGATGGGAAGGTTGATGGCTGGATCCTGTCCAGATGAGGATAGAGATCCTGGATGGAGCACATGCCAAACACTGGGAGAAGAAACATCTCTCACTGGCTCTCATCCAGACTTTCAAAGCAGCAGAGCCAAGGAAATCATGTGAAACCTAAGCACAGTCAGCACTTTGAGGGCTTCAGCACTTAAATCATTGGCAGTCACAGTTTAAAGTAAAAACTTAATTGACCTCTCTGATACCTACCTGATGCATTCCACCAAAAGTATGCTGCTTTTTTTTTTATTTTTCTTTTTTTTTTTGTGAGCTACATTACCTTCTTAGGTAAAAATTTAGGAAGAAAATGTCCATTAACAGTCAAATGAAATGGCAATTACTGTATACTCAGACAGAATGGAGCCTGTACTTTTAATGCAATTAATTCTCTCATGGCTTAATAAATTAATTACACTGGTGTAGTCAAGACTGAAGTTCAAGAAACACAGTTCTGAGGGTTCTTTAGTTTTTAAATACATAAGCATTGAGATCCTTAAAAGGGAATTTTGCCTACTCTGAGGCCTTGACTGCTGCATTATTGAAATAAAGCAGTCAAAAATATGTGCTTTTTTGACATGGTATTTATATTTTTTCACTTTGCATATGCTTTACAAAATTGGACTGATTTTTTTTAATGCAAATGAAATTACCAGCATTTTTGTATCCTAAAATCCTTTGAAAACAAAAAGGAATTCTGCTTTGCTATGCACCTGTGTGTCAGAAGAGCAGGGCTTTTGCAGGTGTTCACCCTTCCTTAAAGGAATGCAGGAGACACTTATATCCCTTGTAGAAACATGCTCTCCATTTTTCTATACAGGATGACATGGCAAGAGGTTCAGAGGAGATAGCAGGAGGTTTAGGTGGGAATCATTCAAATCTCAAACACTTAATATTGAGTTTCAGTCAGTGGCAGGCAATTCTCACCTTCCTTGCCCAGGCTCCACCCCCTCATTCCCATCAGGCTTCCTGTGACATTTTAGGGCTCTTGCAGTTGTACAAGAAACAGATCTGGTCTCATGGGAAAAGAAAGAAAAGTTGCCTTCTGGTGGATCTGTTCCCTGAACGGACTTGGTGCACGTTTTTTGGCTTTTATATTCCACTGGCATGGACCATCTTCAGATGGCATTAGTCAATGCTGCATGGGCTTCTCTTCATTAGGCAGTGCTAGTCAATAATTGTTCCTTTTGCTTTCAGGCTCTTGGGAGTACCAAGGCAGACAGGCAGGGTGACTTTTCAGGGCCCACAAGGACCAGTCTGTGTTTCTCAGCCTGGTGCTGGGTGTGAGAGCATGGCTCACTCTTAAGGAATATGAAAGAACTTTGCAAAGTGAGCTGTTTAGAATCTTCCATGCCCACACAGCCACAGACCAATGCAATTTCTGCAAAAATGATAAAAGCTTCTTAAATCCTAGCTTCCCATGGCTTAGGCACAATCTCAGATGCCTCATTTTAATTTGCTAGCTCTGAACAGCCAAGGAGCAAGGTGAGGGATGTGCCACAGCCAACAGGTGCTCACAGGCACTGTGTGTTTGTGGCTCACATGCTGAGGGTGTTTACTCACACCTGCAGCACTGGTGGGTGTGCAGGGTGTCTGCTGCCTCTTGATGTGGTGACAGCTCTGCACAGTCCCATTCCTTGGTCACCTTGTTCTTCAAGGGCTGATCCCTATGACAGGAGGAGGGAGCATTGCCATTTATCAGGACCTAGCTGGGGCCTAATATGCAGTGTGGTCACTGCACTTGCAGAAGGAGAAGCTGGAAGAGCTTCAGAGGGGAGCAGCGTGAATGATTTCAGGTCCAGAAGATTTGTGGATTGTGAGAAACAACTGCTCACTTTGAAAATTTAAAAAGGTTTATTAAACCTTGACAAAAATACAACAAAAGGGCTACATAAGGAAAAAGCTGCAGTGCTGGGAACTGCCCCTCGTGGATACGGTTCATCTTCAAGATGGATGCTCAGTCTTTTATACCCCTGGGGGTTGCATCAGCCAGCCTGGGCCCTCCCAAAGTATGTCAGTCAGCTCTTCTTAGCCATTTTATCAGTGGAAACTGCTTTCTTGTAACTTGGTTGGAGATCAGGTGTTGCCATGCCTCACCCCTAAGCAACCCCCTGAGCTTTTCCATTCTCAGCTGCCCCAGGTAAGGGACATGTGTGCAGCCTTCTTTGTATACCTGCCCTAGACAACCCATTATTGTGTCTGATGGTCACAATACAGGGGAGAAAGGAGAACAGAGGACATCTAAACTACAATAACATAACTATACATCACTAAAGCTTTTCTTAATATTCACACAACAGAAATCTTTTAATTGTGAGAGCCAATAATCTCATTATCCATCTATAACATTCAAAGGACTTGGGGAACATCAGTCTGGGCAACAGGTGTCTGCCAGGGCAAGATAAATGTTTGAAACAACGCAAAAGTGCCCTTAGAAAGGAAGGGAAAGGGGTCAGAGATTATTGATTTTAACTACAGCAAAGGCTTCAGTTAGAAATTATGAAAAACTTTCTCAAAATATTGAAGCAAGGAGTTGGATGCCCAAGGGAAGCTGTGAAATGTCCACACCAGTCTTTTGAGGGCAGATTAGAGAAGCACCTGTCAGGATTAGTTTCAGTACTGTCAGACTTGTCTTGGGGTAAGGGATCTGCATAGTGGCCTCTCAAATTCCCTTTCAGGCTGGTTTTCTCTGATGCTATTAACCTGTGAAACTTTGTCACAGAAAGTCATTTCTCTGCAAGGATGAGATGCAGCCAGGTGGTACAACAAGGCATGGTTGTAAAGGTGCCACAGAGCTGCTCCAAGCTGGAGGGCAGAGCCCAGGGACACAGCACAGGAATGCAAAGCTGAAATGGGAATGAGACTTTAATTAATGGTGCAGCTCTTGAGAGGGGTGTCCTGCAATACTTAAGGACTGCAAATGGTCAAGACCTCAGTCAAAGATCCAAAGGGGACTGGGTATTGATTTCTCTAGGGAATCAGGTTACATTTTCCCCTAAAATTCAAAGCCATTGCAGACTCCCGAAGGACCATAAACTGTCTGCCTTGATGATTCATTTCTGTACAGAGGAGACTTCCTCCCCTAACAAGCCAGTGAAAACTTGTCTCCTCCACATGTACCTGAGCAATCACCAGTAAATGTAGTTTTGCTCAGTAAACCTTGACTCATGATGTCTGCAGAATTTTGGAACTCTAAAGCCAAATGTATCATTTGCAAAAGGGCTTTTCTTATTCCGATGCCACAGAAATGCATACTGTTTATTGAGATCCTGCACTTCATTTGCCATCTCTAGAGTGGTAGATCCTGCCTAGGTAGTTGGAAAATAGCATGTCAGGAGTTTCCTCATTGTAAACACATTGTGACCTGAGATAAATCCTGGGCAAGCCAAGCTCACAGCAGATGAAAACCGAAACAATGAAAAGTTTTTTAGTCCCACAGAGGGGCTGGAGCTGTCTCTTCTATTCAAATGGGTGGATGCATACCTCTACAGGCATACACAGGAAATGAGAGGTGTTCCTGGTAATCCCTTTTCCAGTTGTGAAGCAGTCTCAGTTCACAAGCACTGCAGCCAGGCTGGAATTGCACCTCTTGCATGTGATGTTTCTGCACAGGGGAAGCTGCAATCAGCAGAGCACCTGACAGGAGAGGGAGGCTCTGAAGGAGGGATGCAGACCCAGAGCAGGAGTTGAGAGGAGGAGTCTGTGCTGCACCCAGGAGCCTCACATGAACTCCAAGCACAGGATCCATCATGGGACATGCAGCCCATGAGTAATTTACTGCAGCATCTCAAAGCATCTTGAGGCTATGAGGAGCCTCAAGGAGCCAGGCATGTTGTGGTTGTATGGGCATTTTTTCACAAAAACCCTACTGATTGTATATAGATCATTTTAGTTTGGGATCATCCCAGTGCAAACATGATCTGGGTTCGTATGCACATTTTTCAAGGGGCACTGACATGGCAGACAAAAAAGGGATGTATCACAATCCTTGACTCAAAATGTCACCAGCTGCCTCCCCTCTGTGCTCAGTGATGCGCTATCAGTGATGCCAGCCTCCCTCCATTCCCATCTTGAGAGCCACAGTGGTCCTTCACACACAGCTGCTGCTACAGGCTCTGTGTTTTAACCAGCCCTTGCTTCCCATTGCAGCTTGAAAGAGGCCTTGGGTGAGCCTGGGTGTTTTGGGGCACCTCTGAGAATCAAAGGTAATGAAAGTTCCTTTTACATCATCTGTCATGCTGCTTGAGTTAATGTTAGCACTGGTGTGGGCATTTGCCACAAAGAGTTCCTAGAGAGTAAGAGAACCAGCCAATCCCTGTGGCATTATCAGCAAATGATATTCACTAATATTTCTCTGGTTTTGAGACAGTAAAAAAAGATGTGATCTGGCAAAAAGCTGTGGAAAGAAAGATCATATTTCTGACCAGCCAAGGCTTACATCATCATCTCCAGGAATTTCTTCTCTGTAGGGAGCACAGAGCAGCCCTTCTCTAGAAGGTCAACAGGGTTACTTAAACTTGGGTCATTTTACACAGCTAGGCAAATGAATCTGGTGGAACTGAGGCAGCAGAAGCCTCTGTCAGTGAGACCGGAAGGGATGAGAGACCAGGATGACTCTCTGGAGCTACAAACCACTGATAATAGACTGTTCCCAGCTGAAATAGCTGGTCTGATGGTATCTTTTCCATCTGCAGCCTTCATCACCCATCACTTGATCTGGGATGGGAGTACCTGACTAAGAGGCCACCCAAACCCAGTGCCTCTTCTATTTGCTCCATGCATTAGGGAATAACACTGGGAAAGCCTTAGGAGACATTTCTGGACAGCAGCATTCCCCAGGAACTGCTCCAGTTAGCCAAGCTGATACCAGAGTGCTCATCCTGCAGGAGACGGATGGATGCTGAGCAGAGAGTGGTGTGTGGGAGGACTGTGCCCACTGCAGGAGCAGGGTCTGGTTGCACATTCCTCAGCCCTGAGTCATGTGGGGCTGCCTGCTGACCCCTAACCCCACTCCAGCTCCAGGCACAATTTTCCTGCCTTACTTCTGTGGGAAAGAGTGTCTTCTCAAAGAGGAGTGATGAAAAGCAGCCACTGAGGTCTATGAAACACCACTGAGGTCTATGAAACACACTGTGCCAGCAGGGCTCAGTTGGAGATGACTCACAAAGGGCTTTTCTCCTTTCACTCCTGGACTAAGGGGGTGGAGGGGAGCCCAAAAAGCTTGTTAATTTTGCAAAACATGTGAATGGCATTATGCAACAATGACAGACATCTGCAGAGCATGCAAATGAGAGGTTTCAGTCTTTGTATTTGGCAGAAGTTAATGAATGATCAATAGATGATCATTAGCCAGATGCTCTGTTAGCTGCTGGTCATAAACAGGTAGCTTTGGAGGTTGCTACAAGCACAAAAAGGCCTCATTAAAATGTTTCAAGAAAAAGCTTCTATAGGTAGAAACTGAGGCACAATGTTGACAGCAGCTCCACACCAGCTCAATCCGTCTGATGTGATCATGGCTTGCTGGTTGCAGACAGAGTTCCCATCACAGGAGTTTCCAGTCTCAACAAGGTCACAGAGGAAAGGCCAAGACCCAAGTTCTGGCTGCAAATCCTGGGGCTAATATTTCTCTATCTGTTGTGACCTCCCCTGCCAAGTGGAACCCATCAGGAGGGGCTGGTCATTGCAGTTGTGCCCATTGAGCTGTGTGGGATCTGCCTGACAGTCAGACAAAGCTGCATTTCCCAGGGAGGACAGAGGGGTTGGAGCACTTGGAGCCTTGTCCCACCACCCCACTTATCACTGCAGATGCTACAGCAACACTTAAGGCCAGGAGGGGAGGGTGCATTTCATCCATCTGGACTTGGAACTGTAAAATCCCTCTCTGGTTATTACATAGAAAAAGACATTCCTAGAATTTGGTTCATTTTCAAAAAGGAATAAAAAAATGATAGAAACTAAATTGCTCTCTCATATCCCTGCCCCTGACCCCCATGTGCAGAACAGACCCATGAAACCTTTCCTGCATTTTCCTAGCTCTCATCTGAAGAACTACTTGTGTTGGATATTCTTCTTTAAAACAAACAAACAAACAAAAAAAAAAAACAACAAAAAAAAATCTGGATTCTTCTTTAAACAAATATTAAATGAAATAAAAAGAGCTGAAAATTGCCAGGTTTGCTACCCTGCTGCAGGTATATGAGTAGTTAGTCTTGTATAAAAGGAACAGATGTTGCTTTTTTCCAAATGGCTCTGCCTGTGCTCAGGGTGCAAATATAACATTGTGCAGTGATGGTGACAGGGAGGTGATACCAGTGGGTCTGTACATGTGCATGGTAGTTAAATACCTGCTTAAATGCTCCAGCAGGCTGCAATCCCAGCTGACAGGTGAATGAATGGGAATAGAAGAGAAAATGTAGACTGTTTTTCCAAAGAAGGAGCTTTAGTCTTCACCCTCCCCTTACCAGCCTAAAAGGATATCATTGTCTCGGAAGACAAGCAAACCATATTCCAGATGTCCAGAGTATTTGAAAAAGGATGTTTATTAATGACCTGGGGACTGAAGATAAACAGGCTGCACAAAAATAACCCCCGAGATACAATGGTGGACTTAACCTCTGCCTGCCAGAGGTCTGGGCAGCCTGGGGAGGGGGCAGACAGGGCTGCACAGGCTGTGGAGGCAGTTTCAGGCACAGCTCAGAGCTTCTACTCACAGGTAGTAACAAATGCAGTGCTGCAGAGGGTGAATGCAGATCTGCTGGAGAAGTGTCTTCTCCTATTGTCTGCTTACATGATCAATTATAACCAGAGAAAATCCTGTCCTCATCGCTCATGTCAAAAAGAGCAGCCAATCCATCTTCCTGGAGAAAACACTGCCACGAGAACAAAGGGAGGTTTTACCAGCCCTTCCTTTTGGACACACATAATTTATAAACCCACAGCAATATTTTTGCCAGAACAACATCCATGCAAAAGCAACAACCACAATAAAAGAAATCCTCTTTACTTAGCTTTGCATGCCCCCACGTAGCACAGAAAAGCTGTCTGCTCAAGATCAATAATTCATGTTCTGAGCAGGGTGAGATCCACCTTCCCCCTTCTGCACATGCATATTCCCACAGGGAAAGGCCCAGAGACTCAGATTCCTCTCCTGAACTGCATTACACACCCTGAAACTCAGTGAGTCTGGGCTCTGTGATAGCTGTAGAGGAGAGATACTCGTGTCAAGGACACGCTGCTAAATGGCCTTCCTGCTAGCCCAGATTAGGCAGTGTCAGCTCCAGCTGATTACACTTATCACAGGTCTGTGCAGGAAAAGCTCAGCTCCATCCACCTGCCCTTTGGGGTGGATTTACCACACCTGTTCTATGGCTTAGCTGGTACCCAGTGTGAAGGGACAGAGCAGAAAATTGCCTCTATTTAAAAAATTGCTTCTGCCTCAAAAAAGTTTATGCAAATAAATGCATAAACTTACATATAATAAGTTTACATATAAACCAAGTAATGAAATATAAAATTACTAATATATAACTTTAAAATAAAAACACTTGTATACATAAATAAACAGCTTAAAGAAATTCACAACCACAAAGGCATGGGTTTATATTGGCTAGGGCTCCCTCCCCTGAGATGTGCCTAGCTTTAGTCAAAGTCTGCACTGCTGTGGAGTGTGTGCAAGGCACTTTGATGGATGCAGGCTCAGGACTGGAGACAAACCCCTTCTACTACTTCTGAGGAGCTCCCATCCTATCCAAGCTACTGCCTGTATCTCCCTCATCCCAGCCCATTTCTCCTTTCACCTCAGTCTCAACAACAGCTCTGATCCTCATTTGTTCTGTTTTCCTACACTGCCCTCTCTTTCCTTCCCTAGCCATTACTCACACTCAGCAACTGATATTTTGGATTTGAGGATCAGGGCTGGGGAGACTTCTTGCTTGACCTTGCCTAAGCCATTGAATGTCTTTGTATCAACTTGTAAGCTGCAGAACTAAGCCATAATTCCCATGTCAAACTGTGCATCATCTACTGAGGCTTCAGGGGAGATCCATAAATCTCTCTGGTATGTAACTCAAGAACTGAGCGTCCAAATAATGTGGACGACTTGGGCCAAAGCTCTTTTGAGACTGTGTAATATCTTACTGCATATAGGTGTATAAATCTTTGTGAACCTTGGTCTTAGCTGGGACGTATGCTGAGACTGATAATGTTTGTGCAAACCAGGAATCCCACAAAGATGTGTCAAACACCCATCCTGCTCACCCACAAGGAGCTTCTCTGGCTTATTCCCAGGTTTTCCTGGTAGAAAATGGTTAACGTGACCTTTATGTTCCAGACACAATGAGACCAAGATTTAAGACTTTTCAATCTATAAAAGAAAACAAAGGTCAGGCAAAAATAAACTGATGAAAATTCCTGCTACATGGCAAAGTACAATGGAATGGCCCCCTTGTGAAAACTGCATATTTGACCTCTTCAAAAAGGTATGAAGAGTACTTCCCTGACTCATCAACTCTTTACCTGCTGTGTGCAGTCTTCCCAGGCTAACTGGAGTCAGCTGGAATTCAGCTGCATTTGCAAAGCTGGTGCTGACAACTAACCTAATAACTCATCATTTCTGCCGGTGCCTTTATCTCATCCAGGAGAAACAATTTCACATTTGGCTGGAGTGAGGGCCTGTTGATTCAGGAGAGCCCAGTCTCCCCAGGCTGTTTGTGCACTGCTGGCTGAAGGTCCCCTCAGCAAACATGCCACAGCGTCTGCAGTCTGTGTGCTGTTTACCTAGCCCATTTCTGGGCTCTCCCCAGAGGAAGCCCCAGGCATTATCATCAGTTGACACTAGTTAACTCTTCTGCTTAATGCATTCCCACAAGAGATATTGCAAACACACATATATCAGCTGCCATTAAGCTGGAAAACAACTCAGGCCCCCATTACAAGCCATGGCCAGTTGTATTCATGCTTTACTGCCGTTGCTACCTTGAGGTCAAAAGTTGAAATAAAAATGTCTTGTTGGTATTGTATTTATAATGTTCTTACTGGCAATGAACTGAGCTGGCTGGATCATTGTACTAATCCTTGTATTCACTGAGTGGAAACTCCAAAATATTGACAAAGTGCTGCTATTTAATCTCCAGGAATGCTTTTTGTTCTAAACCAGAGGCCTCTAAGACATTACAAATGACACCAAGAGGCCTCAAGTTTATCACAGTATCCCAGTGTTTGGAAGAGAGAAGATCCAAAATGGAACTGCTTGAGAATTTTTCAACTCCCATTTTTCAAACATTGCACGTCAGCTTTTTGAAAAGGAAGTTTTTAGTGGAAGGATATTAGTTTTGGTGAAATACAGAGTTGTAGCTTCACAGTTGGCTTTGTGTCTGTCACTCCTGAATGAATACACTTCACTCAGAAAATTAGAGATTGGCTTCAGGTCTCTGCTTGTGTTATTCAGAGCAAAGATTACTCTGGAAATGCCATGGTTCAAGCAAGTGTTTCACTAACTATTGCTGCAGGCTACTTGGATCAGCCTTTTTCTTTTAAAATGTCAAAAAAAAAAATCACAAAACTGAAAATTATCATTTTCTCCATTCACCTTCTCTCCAAATGGACATCAGATGAGGGAAGGGATTCCCCTTTCTGTCCGGGGTGTTCCATGTTCACAGGTTCCCACTGCCCTGCGAGGTGGCTCAGCAGGCTCCTCTCACAGGGCTGTCTCCTGCCTGCCAGTGCTGAAGAAGATGGCTGAGGAGAAAGGCCTAAATACTGAATCAGCAGAGGAGCAGTCTGGAGTGAGTCCATCCTGTCAGCAAGGAAATAATATGCTTGCTTTTCAGTGGCTACATCACTCAACTTTGAGCCACCAAGCAAGCAGTCAGGTGAGAGTTACCCTTTCCTCGCTGTCAGGACTTGGGTGAGGTACCACTGCATGGAAGATGTCGAGCCACCACCACCTTTCCCAACTTCACCAGCAACATACTACTGATGGGATACACTGTCCTAATAATACTGTGGCAAAAACAGTGTTTTGGGGGATGCTGGTCAAGGGCTGGGGTGTCAAGAGGGAGCAGTGCTGGGACAAATCTTGCTGTTCCATCTTTAAGAAACACTCAAGCATCTGGCTGAGAGCCCAAGCTCCACCTGGCTGAGGGAAACCTCAGATTCATGTCTACTCTGTCCCTGCCTCAGCTGAAAAAAGCCAGAGAAATTAAAATTTGGAGATTTTGGGTTCCTTATGGGCTTCCATACTCAGTGTTTTGTGAAACCGAGTATTGTTGTTTTGAGGAGCCTGTAAATCTGCCACTGGGGAGCTGGTTGTCCTTGGAAACAGATTGCAATCTCAACATGCTTCCAAATGAACAAGAAATATCTGGAGATTGAACTGAATTTGTGGGACAGAAAGAAAAGCCACTAGCCCTGTGCTTTAAAGCTGCCAGGGAAGATTCAGTTTCATGAGGATGTTAGCAAAAAAAACCCAGCCAAGAACACTTCCAACATCCCCAAAAGAATATGAGCTTCTTTGTAATTAAGTCCTTCCTGGATGCTTATATATGTGCTAAGTGAGAGGGTCCCTGGCATGACAGTAGCAATGCATTTTGTTTGGCAAAATGCCACTTTCAGTGTATTTCAGCTCATAAGTGATTGTTTTCCCTGCAGATAGCTTTGAGTTTTGATATAGCAACCTCCAGCACACGGGAAAAAAGCACCTTTCCTCTGAGCAGATTAGCAGCAGTTAGGAGGGGAACACAATGAGTTGGTTGAACAAATTCTTTCAGCTCATGGCTGGTTTCTGAAACCTAAACAGTCTTTTGGAAGGGAAGCACAGCAAGGCTGCTTGTGTTTATACTCCAGATTTAAATATACTGACATACTGCCAGGTTTGGAGCTGTGTATCAGGTGAAGGTCAGTGAAAACTCAAACTCCTTGTGACAGGTTATTTTGTGCTTAAATAAATTCAGATAAAACATACAATGAGTTTATCTGCAGCTTTCAAAACACTGACGTGCACCATAGCAAGGTTGCAGGCTGTTGGCCAGCTGGTGAAGGCAGTGGCCAGCATGGCCCTGGACACAGCTGTCTTATTGGAGTACAAATACCTGGAATGAGTATCTTTCCCAAAAAGAGGAGGCCTCACAATAATGAAAAAGGCTGGAATATTGATGATATTATTTACATTTGTAACATAAGGCCTGCTAGTGCTTCCAAGTTAGTGTGTCCCAAGTAGCCCAAAAATGGCCATATTTTCTCAGATTGTTTTCTGTAAGTGGCTGATGGAGCCTGCAGAGGAACCAGTGTTCTTCACAGCCTCTGTGGATGGAGATCAGATCTGTTCAGCCCCAGCATCCTGTGCCTGCTCCTTCTGGCCTCCAAGGCACTCTTTCTTTTCAAAGCCCATGCACAGATCTTGGCTGCACAGCTCAGTCATTTTCATGCTTTTTCTTCAAAAACTGGAAGGACTTGATGTGTCAGACCTGCTCCCTGATAGTGTTGTCCACTTTCAATTGAACTAAATTGTCAAGTGTTCAGTTTAGAGCTGTTCATGCTTTGGCCAACAAGAAGAGCCCCTCTCCCCTAAAACCAGACAGGCAAGGAGCACAGCATGTTTGCAAGGAATTTGTTAAATGATGGTTCTGCATTATAGGTTTTATTAATTGAGATGACTACTCCAGTGTAGCAAATTATAACATTAATTATTCATCCTTTAATTCTCTCCTCCCTGCTTTTTTCATTTCAACCTGTTTCTTTCTTTGTCTCCTCAATTGCTTCAAGACCAGCAACATAATCTTCTCCCTGTTTTGCAATCCTTTGTAATTAGAGTTTGGCCAGCGTGACCCCATGAAAATCCTTGCACTGTGACAAAAGTAGTCAGGGTTTCATATTAAGCAGAGAGAAAATCTTCATTTACTTGTGTCTTAAGAAAGACACTCATCAGAATATAAGCAGATATCAAAACTGTTATTTATCAGACCTGAACTTCTATTTAAGGGAAGAAATGATAAAGCAGTAGGAGTAAAGTGGAGAAAAGGCTTGCAGGATTCACACAGCATTTGTCTCAGTAGAAGACAATGAGTTGTATCAGTGATGTTCAGCTTGCTCATCTTTAATTTCTCCTCATTGATTTATCAGAATTCATTTATACTGCCATTAATCAGGAATAAGTTGCTGCTCTACAATTACATGGCAGGGTGATTATTTCTCCTGGGAATCAAAGACTGCATCTGCCTGTGCTGCAGGATAGGCCTTGGTAAAATACCTGGGAAGCTGGGCTGGAAGACGAGGTGCAATGTCCAGCTGCACTAAGTCTGCATTTTGAGTAATAGAATCACAGAACTGCTAAGTTTGGAAAAGGTCTCTAAGATCATCGAGTCTGACCATTAGCCCAGCATTGCCATGTTCACCAAACCATATCCCAAGTGGCTGAGACACACCCACACCCACCCACCCACCCACTCATTTGGAACACTTTCAGGGATGATTTCACCACTATCCTGGACAGCCTGTTCCCAGACTCAACCATTCCTTCAGTGATGCAATTGTTCCTAATATCTAAACTTTTTCTGGTACAACTTGAGTTTGTTTCCCTCCATCCTGTCGAACTTGTGCCTTTGGTTGGGCTACAAGTTTTCCCATGTAGAGAGGGAAGCTGAGCTAGAAAATCAGCCCACACACCTCCTTGGGCATTGGTGCCTCCTGAGGAGTATGTCCCACTCTTCTGCAAACGCCAAGACTGCATTCCTCAAATCCACCTGCTTTCCCAGGCACTGGCAGGGTTAGTTGCAATGAAAGCTGTCTCTCTTTGGAGGACCTACTTTGGTGTGGGTGGGTGTAGTGTGGATTTTCTCCATCCTATGTAGTTCTTACCTGGTTAATCCAGGTTAAGGCACGTGCTACTCAACACCAGGAAATGAGTTGGGGAAAGGAGAGTCCAACCTCCTGGGAAAGGTGTGACAAAACACATCCTTCTCCTCTGACTGACTCAGAAAAAGGTTTCGAGGTTAGCTGTGGGATTGAAGAGGGTTGACTAGACAGTCCTGATCTTACCCATGAGCAATCAGGTTTGCTCAGAGGCAGCCAGCCTTCCAGAGGGGGAAAAAAGCCATATATTGGCTGTTGCCATCTGTTGGCAGTTAAATCTGAGATCCATGTCCACTGGCATTTTCCACTGGGACAAAGAAACCATTCCAGAACAGTTCTGACAAGTAGGACTTTCTACACATGTTGACATTTTGTACAGTAGTCAGAAAGCTGGGAGGGAATGTCCTTCTAAGGACACACTAGGCCCTATCATGAGGTTTTTATTGACATAGCACTGTCCCTTTAAGTCAAGCCTGTTTCAGTTCACAGCATTAATAACAAATTACATTTATGTTTAAAACCATACCAGTATGTAATTACTCCATCATCCCTTGTGGATAAATCCTCCTCACGACTTTTTATGAGCCATCCATAAATACTAAATGATTTATCCATGTACGACCATGCTGTAAACTTGGTCACATGGAACTGTTGATGAGGGACAGCCATAAATTTTAATTATGCCATTGATTCTTGCTAAAATATTAACTTGAAGCTGGCTATAGGATACTCCTGCCACTTGAAATCAAATGAAATTATAAAATGTCCTGTACTTTAAAGATGTGCAGCATGTACTTTTCAGGTAGTGACCCACAGGAAAAACCTTTCATTGCCTGCTATAAAGATAACCTCTTGTATTAGGATTTAATGCAAGCAGTTATAAAAATCAGAGCCAAAAAGGATCTATTAATTCACCTCCTGATTCTCTGCCAGCATAAGTTTGTTCCAAAAAAATGTATTATTGAGTGTTATTGGTATAGCAAAGCTTTCAAAAGGGCCAGCTAATGGGAATTCCGTAACTCTCTTTGGATGTTGTCCCCCATGCTAATAGACCTTGGCTTTGGAAAAAGCAGCTCTGACATTTAATCTGCAGCTTCTCTTTTTCAGTTTCACCTCACTGCTTCCAGTTGTACCTGCTTGAATCAGCTTGAATTTTGGCTCTCCAGCCCGGGTGTTGCACAACCTCTAACACAGAGCCTTTCTGCTGTTCTCTGAATAGCCTGAGTGCTTGGATCAAGTTTTTCAAAGGGGGCTCAAGGCTCCAGATACAGCTGTAAAGGAGAAAAACGGGATCAGACCAGAAGATTCAACCATATAACTTTTCACTTATTTTTTTGTGGGTGTCATGTAGCTGCTGCCCAAAATTAGCTTTGAAAACCTCACCTGTCTGGTTCTTTCTGTCATGCCAAAGTGGACATCCCTCCCAGCCTCCAACTTGATTTTCCTAAGGTTTTAAAGTTTTAATAATTCTAATGTTTAAATATTTCTTTAACATCATTATGAAATGAAATGACGTCGACTTCCACATTACTGAATTTTGGCTCCTGATGTATTATGCAGTGTTCATAAGTACTTGTATGCACAGACATATATGTGCACAAATCCATAGTGGCACAAACCCATGGGGTTGGTCATATCTACATCTACAAGCATGTTAAATTTCTTTGGACTAACATTTTAGGGGGCTGGGGTCTGTTCAATTCCACAGAATGACTGGGATTTTTTCATCTGCAGAGTGTAGTAGACATTCAGCAGGCTGAAAAGCCAACAGCACTGGAGTGGTGATGTATCTGCCTCATTTGCTTCTGGCAAATTCCCACAAAGCCAGACTGGCCTGGAAGCGGATCATCTTCACTTCTTGTGTCATTACTCCCCATTTAATGCCAGTCTCTCCTCATCTGTAGGCTGGTTTGGAAGAGCCATGGATCTTCCTTCCTGTTAGTGAAGGAAGCAGATTGCTTGGAGGAACCTACAGAGATGATGAGCAGCACCCAAATGCTGACTCAGGTCTCACCTGGTCCAGATGAAAGAGCCTTGTCTTTCAACACAGATGACTCAGTTACTTTGGAAAGCAGCAGAATAGCCATCAAGAGCTAAGATATCTCTAACAAATGAGGATTTTTTTTTTATGGCTTGTGGCTCCCTGTATCTAAACAGTAATACTTTAAATTGCAGATTAGTGTTCCTCTACCAACTGTGAGAGGAGTCATGTGGATCATGGGAAGTAATCTCCAGAGGTTGTTCAAAGCAGCCTGAAACTCAGAGCTGAACTTACTCATCTGAACACAAAGTAATTTATGAGGTAGAAAAAAAAAGGTTATAAGCTGTCATTTCCACTTTCCCTCTCATAGGACCATCTGAGTTTGGTCACTGAGGAACCTGGTGCATCCCAGGCAGCCATGGCTCAGAGGTGATGGGCGCCTCTTCACTCTGATACAGAGCCACAGCGAGCAACTGGGCCGAAAATGGAATTGGGTGCCCCTGAAGATTTATGGGCTGTGACATGTCCATGAAATGCAGTTATATTAATCTTGCTATGGACTATAACAGCACATCCCCGCTCTTGGGAGATTCCAGCACTGCAGTAAAACATCACAGATGTAATTCTGATCTATTTAGGCTTGTATTCCTGGGTTTCACCTCAAGGCCTTGATATTGCACCTGCAATGATTTCCAGCAAGCAGGGAAGATGCACTGCAAACATGAGCTGTTTGAATAAGTCTTCAGCAGCTCCAGCTTTAATGACTTATTCATGAAAGTAAATTGGCAGATGACAGGCCGCCATCTCTGGAACAGAAAGGTTGCAGCTTTAATTAAACTCTTTAATTGGCAAGGCCATCTCCTCCCACCCAGAGCAGACACTGAATAAACATAGAATGTCACTGCATCCTTCTTATGAACAGACATGGAGCCATTTCAGAAAATCAATGACAATGATTAAGAGAGCTTTCATCCCTTGCTCCTACCTACATTTTGCTTTCCACACCAAGTGTATTGACTAAATGTCTCCTCCTAGAAGGTTATGTGTACAGGCTTTCAGCAGACAGCACCAGCCGAATTTCTTGTTAGAGGCAGGCAATATTGCTCAAATTCCTAGCTAGCACCTTCCTTTGCTTTTGCAGTACAAATTCTGTGGAGTCTGGGCACTGTGTGAGCCTGGCAACAGATATGCTGACCTCAGACATCTTCTGGTCCCTAGGACAGACTAAAAGTGGTCAGGGATGAAGTGAACTTTGCCTGCTTGGGGAGACAAGCAGTAGGAGAGGGCATATGGCTCCTGGATGAGGACAGAAGCCCCATCTTAGAGCTCCTTTCACTATCCTGTAAGCAGAAAACTTCCTCCTCTGAGAGGTCAGGCCAGCCACTGCACCATCCCACAGCACAGCCAATTCAGGAGAGTTGCTGTGGTGTCTGAAATGCAGCTGTAAGAACACCACATCCAAATGAGTAAAACTCTTGAGAACTGATGGGCTTGTTAGCCCAGCCTTACCCATCTACTGCAGCTACTCTGCAGTTCTGGTGATGTTCAGGTCTGGGCTTGAGTCTCGGTGTGATACAAAGCAGATGGAGCTCAGTGACAAGTCTGGCTCCCAGATAATCACACTGCTGCAGAGCAACCTTCTTGAAGAGCTGCTTCCTGTTTTGCTTAAAATCAGCAGCCAATCCAGATTAGGAGTTTTTACCATAAGCAACAGTGTTTTGTACATACTGCAATATTTCTCTCTTTTTTTTTTAATATCTTAAAAAGTTTTATTTATTCATCAAAGTTTTATAGTTAATTTGTCAATTAAAGGCCTGGGGAGAAGCATCACAAGAAGTACTGGTGAAATATGCTCCAGCAGCTCCAGCAAGGGGCAGAACAGACTATATCTTGTTTCCTTACATGGGTTTGAATCTGTATCAGGTCAAGTTAAACAAACCTTCACCTCCTCTCCTCAGAGCTCCAATGAACACAGATTGCTGCAGCTGAATCTATACATGCAAGGCTCAGAGCCTGGGCAGCAGTGACAGCACAGCCTATTCCTGGGTTCCTGCTGGCCAGGTTTGCCTTTCCAGCCCATCTCTGGAGCAGAGTGCTCGCATACCTTTCAGCCCATCGGCTGAGAAGTAAAGTGACTGATCTTAGACCTCAATAAAAGAGGTTTACCATGTGTTGCACATGAAGATTCTGCAGATGAGTGAACTGCAGAAGTGAACTTCACCAGCATCACCTGAAGGATGGTAATTCATTGAGCTTCTGCAACTCAGCTATGTGTCCTAGCACTGAGGGGTTGCATATATGTATGTGTATATATATATGATGAAAATATATGTGTGTGGAAGTACCTATCACAAAGTCACCGAGGAGCTGAGATTGGAAGGGATGTCTGGAGATGATCTGGTACAAACCCCTGCTCAAATCAAGGCCATCTACAGCAGGTGATTCAGGGCCATCTCCTGTGAGGTTTAGAATGTCTCCTAAGGCTGAGGCTCCACAACTTCTCATGGCATCCAATTGTGGTGGCAAAGCATGAGGCCACGGCTGTAATGCAAGCTTCATGGCCTCTGCAATCCATTCCAGCACTGTGGCCAGGACAATGTGCTGCCTTTCTGCTGTCCTCCAGTGAAGGGAGCAACTTTTGCAGTGTAAATACACTGCTGAAGAAATCTGAACATATATCAACACGTATGCAAGTTCTGACCTCCAAAGCTATCAAAGTATTTTGGAGTCTTTATGCTTTTGAAATCCATCATGCCTAAAAGACCTTGAGAGTTGTGGGTGCGATTTGTAAGGCTCCAATCACTGTAGCCTAAATGTCCTGTGTTCTTAAAAACATTTCTCCTTATACTGTCCTAGGATATAGAAAGAAGGATTAAACTTTTTGTCCCTGTCAGAGACACATCAGTGACAAGGACAGCAACTTGCTTCCCCTGAGCCCCAGAACTGGGACCTCAGTTTGTCTTCCCTCAGTTCCTCCATTCCAGTAGCACTCTACAAATTGGCAGCTTTAGAGAAAGGGAAGTTGGCACATGCACAGGGCTTCAAACTGCAAATATTAGAAATGGATTCAAGCTCTTGGATCTAAATAACCCTGGATCTGTATGCAAACTTTGCAGCTGATGCCTAAGAAGTGGGAAGGATTTGTAAATTATGTCTCAGGAGACATCTCAGAGCTACTGATACTCTTAGTGGAGGATTTGAATTGTGCTGCTGATTTTGTCATCAGGTCATGACTAAGTAACAGACAAAAACTAAACTATGCAAAGTTATGACTATTGCATGTGGGGGCTGAATGTCTTGGCCGAAAGGCAAGTGTCCAAAGGAGCACTGAAACAGAGCAGCTGCTGTGCTGCTGCCTTTCCTCCTCCCCCTCCTCCTCCTCATTCACCTCCTCCTCCTCTTGCTCCTCTGCAACAGTTGGAGCTTCTCAACTGCTCCCCAAATCCATGAAAAGCTGTGAGAGCACAGGAGGTACTGCGAGACACAATAATTCAGTTTTTCTGCCTTTTGACATGCAAAGGCCCTTCTCCAAGTTCTCTCACATGGATATGTATTTTGTATCCATCTGCAGGCTTTGTGTGCTGCATATAAATGGAATCATAGAATCAGAGAATAGTTTGGGTTGAAAGGAACCTTTTAACCCCTCTGCAACGAGCAGGGAGTTGTTATTTTGGGATGGACCCTACAACTCTGGGCTACCTTAGAGAGGATATACCCATGGATGTATCCACAGAGGCTGGGTGAGTGACAGTCTGATTGTGCTGGACAAAGTGTAAATGTTCAGACAAGGTTTGGGGACAGCTGATCTTTGGGGGTTAGGGATTTTGACTGCTCTGCAACAGCAACTTTCTGTCTAGGAATTTTAGGTCTCCCACCACAGATTTCCTTTTCTTAATTTTTTGCACCACTGCTTCCAAGTAGCCAAGAAACCTTCCAGGACCTGCAGACCACAGCTGAAAAGCACTGGTTTAATTAACAAAACATTACTAATAGTTGAGACACACAAGCATGGAAAAGGCAGAAAGAAGTAAATTGGCTCTGCATAGTTATTAGCCAGAGCAATTACTATAATTTCTTGCCTTCTAAACCATCCTCAGGCTGCAGTTCATAACACATACTATGGAACCCCTTATTTTAATATACATTTTTTCCCCCATGTTTTAATTTCTAACAATGTGTATGAGGCCAAGTCTCTCAGGAAGCCACATGCTTACACAGCAATCTAGGGGAAAGCACAGCAATTGGCACTTGTTTCCCTGAGCAGCTGTGCCTCATCTGATGTGCACAGGGCTGTGGTCAGTGTGGTCAATAAAAGAGCTCAGTGGAAGGTAGGAATTATTAGGCTCAGCATCACTTCTGGTGGTCATTATTGCCACACTTTCCTGTGAATTATTTAGGAAGAGAAGAAGCTGGACAGGAGGTCCTTGTGGGTCAGTGAGGGCAGTCTCTCAGAAGGCACCAGCCTCTGCTGTCACAAGCCACCCTGTCACACATATCCCCAGATGTGCAGCCATCATCTCCTAAGAGGTGATGAAACCAAGATTCACTCCTGCTTCCAGTGCTCTTCCTGCTTCTCCTGTTGTATCTGAAGCACTCTCCTTCAGTGATTAGAATGACTTTAATTTCAAGCTCAAAGTTTTCTGTGGCTGGCTGATATAATTTGTACTGGTGCCAACAGTGGCTTTAGCTTACATGGGTTTTTTCATCCTCTGGTATGTATCTGCTTGATGTATTAGTAGACAGCACAAGTTAATTGCTTCTTAGCTTTTGTTTTGTCAGACTAAACTGGCCAAATTCACTCAATTTCTTCTCACTGGACATGTTTGCCGTTCCCCCCAATATTTCTTTCTTGCCATCCATTTGGGATGATTCTGGACTAGAGGAGGCCATGATTAAACACTTTTTTTTTCCCAGAAAACATTGTAAAGGAGCAAAAGGATGCTTTCAGAAGCCTCTCTAATGATGCAAGCTGTGACTGTATTTGCTGTATTTGCGCACATTTCGTGTTTGATCAGAAACACTGCTATTTCTTAGGCCACATTTATGGCAAGCCAGTACAGTGAGCCAGGGCCTGATGGTGAGGCATGGCTCAGATCCATGACTCTCTTAATCTCCAAACCAGAGTGACCTCATCCCTACAGCCCCTTGGAAGCTGTCCCTGGCCTCTGCTAATCCCCAAACCATGCCTGGGCATTGTCTAGAAGGGAATTGCTCAGCCCCGTCAAACAGTGCCAGGAAGCACATAAACATTTATCCTCACTGGTGATCATGGGGCAGTTAATAAACCTGCCCTGGCTCACTTTAATTAATTAGTGTAGAGGGAGCCTCAGTGCATGCCAGGCACTTTGAACTCTTCACTCCAGGTCTGCTGATCCAGCTCTCCAACACAATATTTTTCCTTTCTGCTATTCCTGATTCACCGATGCCTCCCAACCGTGTATTGTCTGCAAATATCATTAGCTCTTTCTTAGTTTTTGTTCCAGAAGAGAACTACCTAAAACTGGCTCCAAGTAATTTCACCCATTATGTCTCCCTGGTCCTATCATTTTCCTTTCAGAAGAACCTGTTGTGTTTGTTCCCGGCTGTTTCCTGACAGACCTTCAGCTCAAATACCAGTCCCTGCTTCTTCCAACACAAACAATGATTTCCCATGTGGCTCTTTTATCAGAAGTGTTGCCGAAGTCCAGACAGATTAGATCTAAAGCATTTCCCTTGTCTAAAAAAGCCCATGGAGAACTTTGTTTGCTTGTTTGTTTTTTTTTTCTTTTCTTATCAAGTCAGTCTGACTCAAGTGACCTTGATAAATCCTGGATTTATTTTTAACATATTTTGTCTTTTACTACCATGCCTTTAGGTGTTCCTTCAAAATTTGTTTGCATTGTATCCAAACATCCAAACAACCCTTTTGAGGGGGTTCAGCCCTTTTTGTCTGCATTCATGTAAATTATGTCCCTAAGTAGTCTGTGTCACTTAGATATCACAGCCTCAGGAGGTCTGAAATTCTCCCTGCTGTCTGAGCACCTTCAAGAAATGGGGCTATTTTAAGATGGACAGAGAGAAAACTCAGAGCTAGAGCTACCTCAGTGCAGTGTGGGAACACCCAGCCTCACTTGTGCCAAGCTAAATATCCAGTTGTGGCAGAAAAAAATCACTTGCATACTAAGCCCCTTCATAATTAACATTTAGGCCAACGGTCCTTGTTTCTCCATGGGGGTTTTGCAGCTCTGTGCCCACCCTGCTGACCAGTCTATCAATGCTTCTCTGCCCCAATCCACTCACATCTGAGTTTGCAAAGACAGATGTACAAAGACCTGCAGGGCCAGCACTGACACTGCTTAGCTCAAGGCCCAGATAGTTTGATGTGAATTTTCATCTCAGAATACAGTTTGGTCAGGACTTGTGGTCCCCTTTTAAGGGATTTGGTTGCTATCCCTGGTGACTGTGACAAGTGCTGCAAGTGCTCCTGGTGTATTTAATTCAAGTGTTTTTTACTCATGTTACACCTCTTTCCTGGCAAACCTGTCCCTCAGTCTAGTACCTTTCCACAGCCTCCTTTGTGTATACAAATATATATATATAAATAAAGTAAATGAACATATGTGTATATCTATCTATGCATATGAAATCAATGTATTTCCAACAATTCCCTCTTTTTTTTTGCCCAGTCTAATGCACGCACAGCAATAATGCAGGAGAGCCCCAGCAGCTGCAGACAAGCTCCTTCCCCAGTCTCCATCAGGCTCTGATCCAAAAGTCTGCTGGTCTTAATCTGGGACAAAGGAGCTTTTTCCCTGTTTAGCTGGAGGGTAGCTATGGCAACGTGGCACAAAGACATCTCAATAGCTGGCTAAGGCCAGACCAGCCCCCTGTCTAGCAGACACTGCTTGCTGGCACTTTAATTCTGCTTTTTTTTTTTTTTTTTTTTTGACAAAGGGAATGTTTATTACCAAAAACTGGGCCCCTGGCTCAGAATGTCCAGTAGCTGGAAGTGAAAGCAAGCACTGCAATTCCCTCGACAAATGGGACGTTTCAGGGGATGTCCATGAATAGGTCTTGTAGTGGGTAATGAAAGAAGCAGTGGAGAGGGAGGGGAGGAAATGGATGAGCAGAGTCTGCAGCAGCTAAAGAGAAGCTCGATGCAGGAGACGGGAAAGGGCGCTCTGATTTATGGCTTGTCTGTCTGGGAAAGTTGCACTGATAGAGCTTTCCTTTTTTGTCTCAAATGTGCTGCCTGTGGCCACACACAAATTGTCTCCTGTCCTTTGGTCCCACCTTTCAATGGAAATGCTGTGCTCTTTTCCTGCAAGGGCTGTTCCCCTCCTTTGTGTTGTAAAGACAAGGGTGCAGCCACAGCAAATCACTGCCTGCACTTGTGGCCATCACCAGCCGTGGGGCTTACCAGAGGCCTGTTTGGGAAAGCTTTGGGGAAAAATGGCCTCTACACGGCTCACATTTAGAAGTTTACCTGAAGATCTTTTGGGAAGCACCAGCACAGCCACAAAGGAGCTGCACTTCCACATCCCCACATAAAGCTCCACTCCCACACTTAACCCCCCCCATGACACTTTATCTTTTCTCCTATTTCTAACTTTACATTTTGGGGGATGACCCTGGCAAAATCAGACACTGTTTCAGCCCGTAGGCTGTGGCAGCTCAGAGGTCACTAAAGCCCCCTCTGCTTTGGCAATTGCTCTGGCCAGAGTGATCCCAAACACACCAGTTCTGAAGGCCCAAGGCAAAGGGAAGTGCAGAAGCCTAAACCAGTAACCATCCTTTTCTTTCTCCTTCTAGACACTGGCAGCATTCCTCCCTCCAGAATCCTGGACTACAAAGATGCCCAGGCTGCATACCATAGGCCTGGCTGTGCAGTGTGGGGGCACAGCCATGGGATATGTGGGCCCTGTGGCCCTGATCTCACCCAGCATGTGCCTCAAGCAATCCCACACATTTATTAAAGAAAGCTTGGGGAATCTCCCTGCTCCATCCTGCCCTACAGTGTTTCTGGCAGTGGCAGGGCCAGGAGGTGCTGTCCCTTTGAGCACTCCTCCATCCAGGGAGGCTCATGTCAGCAGCCATTGGTGGCTTTCGGGTTGTGGTGTCACTGCTGGCACACACAGGCACATTTATCACCAATTAGTTTCCTTAAAAGTGCCACAGAGGCTGCAGAGCCACCAGGCCCAGCACAAGGCCATCTGTCTGGTGTTGCTGTCCCTGTCACTTCCTGATGACAAGTAGCTGGAGAGTGGCACAGCAGCTGGTGCTCAGCAGTCACCGCTGCCAGCGGGACCCTCGGGCACTCTGTGTGCTCCCAGCTCCACCTGCTCTCCCTGAGCCCCAGGGGTGGTAGGGACTTGGCTGTGCTACTGGATCAGCCTCACCTGCCCGAGCCCCAGCCCAGCCAAGGCTGGAGACAGCAGGCAGGGAGTCGAGAGCTGCCTCATGGCCCTCTGTGCCCTGCCAAGGCAGGCAGCACCAGCTGGCAACCAGCCTGTGCTGGTTATGTCCTGCACTGACACATCCAGGGCATGCAGAATCCTCTCTGCTCACTTGCAGGACAACTGGAGGCATTCAGAGGATGGCTGTCACCTCACATGACCACAAGTCTGTTGTCATTATAGTGGAAGAGCTCTATTGTCATTACATTGCAAAGACTCCATATTGCCAGAGTTCATACCTCCTCCAGGCACTGACTCTTCCCTGTCCTCACAGCAGCCAACTAACTCCAGTTCCCACCAATGCACTCTTTTATAACACTCTTCTGATTGGCTACAGCTGTGGCCTGTTAACATCGGGATTGCTTCTAATCTTCAGTAATTGGTTCAGCTGCAACTCTTTAGGGGATAAGATTACTTTCTATACCACCCTCATTTACCCATACTGTATCCCCCTACACAAGTTCAACTCAGCCTCATGCAGGTGTGGAGGTGATCCATGGCCTGCTTCTGATCATGAGTGCAGGAGGCTCAAAAAAACCTGAACATGATGTTAGCAAACAGCTCGTGTTTTATGTTTGCTGCCGAGGAAGGTAGCAGCAAGCTGTTTGCAAGGCAATGATCAGTCATCACTCAAAAATATGCTAATATATTAGATTGGGTAATTTATATTTCATCTATGCTCCTCTGTATTTCCATAAGTAACCTCCCTCTTGCTATTGAGCCCAGCAGACTGTACTTACCTGAAGCAAGGAATTGATTAAACTCATTTAAAGGGGACAGTTGGCTCTGCCAAAAGTCTAACACTTTTTTGGTTCTTCTTGGCAAGCAGCACTGGCTTTGGGACCAGTGGGGATGCTTGTGTGTACATCCAGGAGAGAACTGCTGCCACTTTGGGTACCCTCCTGCTTTTCACAGTCACTGTGGTGCTCTCTAACCCTTTAATTGCCAATTCTCTGGGCCTGCCCTCTGCTCTGCCTCAATAACTCAGCATCATCTGCTCCACTAGAGTCACACTCCAGCTTTCACCACAGTCTACCTGAGCCATTTTGGAGTGCTAATGTCATTGAAAGCTCTCATTTGCTTTTCTGGATGAGGGTGCTGAGAATTCCAATGTACCCCAAAGTGGGGTGAAGAGAGGTAGAGGAAAGGGAGAAGGACACTTATGTGTCCCAGGTTCCAGCATTGACACGACCTCTTCTGGCTCCGCAACTTGCTGCTTTGCCCCAGGCACATTACTGTGTGCCATACAGGTCAGGATATTTTTTTCCTGGGCATTATTATTATTATTTTTTTTTCCTCTTCCTTCCTTTCTTCCTTCCTGACCAGGACCCACCTTTTCTGAGACGTTTGCCCAGAAGCTTCAGCCAAATTTGATGCAGAAGCACTGAAGGTGCTAACTTCCAACAAATTCCATGACTGCAAAGCTGCAGGAGAGAGACAGAGAGAGCAACCCTCTGGAGAGGGAGAACCAATGGGTGTTTCAGGTTGCAGGCACACCAGAAGGCAGGCTGGGGTCTGGGGCACAGACACCCACAGTAGGTGTGTATGTTTGCCCCCTGGCATCCAGCAGGGTCCTACAGCCATACTGTGTCCAGTAGGGTATGTGTCATCACTCCAGGGTCTGGTCCCTGGAGGGACATCCACAAGGATTGTCCCAGGTGCCTGTGGGGATGGCAGAGAGACACCGAGATGCTGCTTTTGGGTGATGAGATGTGTTTCCCCCCACTCCTGGCAGATAAGAAGGTTTCCAGGAGCCTGGACACCCCAGCTGAGCCTCCCAGAGTGACCAGGGACAGCAGACACTTGCATTTTTTAGCTTTATACATCAGACACCCACGGAATAACATCAGTGTGACTTTGTCCAGACAGGGTGGAGGCTGGATCCCACCCTCCACATCACTGCTGCTGAAGAAGCCCAGCACACAGGGAAAGGGAAGCTGGAAGCTGCAGCTTGCTCCCAGTTTGGGCATGTCTCGAGTGCAGACCTTTTCCTTTCTGGTGGCCTGAAGCAGGGAAGACTGCTCTTATCTAAAGGTCAGCAAGTAGACAGCTGACAAATACCTCCGTCTTCAGCCTGTCACTGTGCACATCACACAGATGCTGAAATAATCTGCCTGGGGTTGTGCTGGGGGGGTTGGAGGGGTTCTCATTAGTTCTAGAGAGAGAGGCATTACCTTGTGCTAAATGCTGTGCTAAAGGCTGTGTTGCAGCCTTTTCCTCTGATGGTTAGATGAAAGGGGAGGGGAGAAGGAGGTCTGGAACTTGTAGCCCCAAATAACTTAATGGTCATGATCTGTACTTTGAAGCAAGATAATAAAATATGTCTTTTTATGTTATTCATTTCAGGAGCCTTTACTCTTCAGCCAGGATTTTTCTGCCTGCTGGGAATGGCCTGATGGAAAAAGTTTTAAAACTTTCAAAAATCCCATCTGAGACTTTTACTTTGTTCTTTACCTCTGAGGTTTATGTAGCATTTCTATGGCCTTATACATCAGACAGGACAATAAACATCAAGAAACTCCAGGTCCCACAGGGACCAAATTGCCAACTCAAGCTCAGCTGATCTCTTATAAGTACCAGATGCTGCACCAGAGCAGTTTAAACACCAGAGAGCTCTGGAAAGCCATGGAGAACTTATCCCTTAGGCTCTAAGGTTCTAAAACCCAGTAGGAATGACCAAACTGAGCATCCAACAACATGTTCATCACTGCTGGCTTGTTCATCACTGCTGGCACATGCTGCAACATCCGACTTTGAGTTCTGGAAGAGATTTAGGGAGCTTACACATACATGTGAGAGCTGAGCCTTAAATTGGGGCTTGAAATGCCCCAAGAGACACCTAAATGAGACATTTCCAGGAATTGTCTTTTAGGTATCAAAGATAGGAATGAGATCATGAGGCAAATGTCATCTACAGCAGCAGCTCCCAGCACCCTGAGATAGCCAGGGAGGGCAGGATCACACGAGCAGGTTTGGCTGTAAGGTGGACTGAACCCACCTAAACTGACACATCCAGGCACTACAGGAAGAAGTTCTGGTTTTTCACAAAATTCCTGGTAAAATCCTGAGTCGTCCATGCAATGGAGGAACCTCCACAGACAGGAAGCAGTTCTGGAGATATCTGCAGAGCTGGAGGTCAAAGCTAGACTAGGTCTGAAACTCCAAGTCTGGACTTGTACACATGTAATCATGGTTTTCCCCTATTTCTCTAGTCAGTCAGAGGTTAATGCAGACCATCTTAGCTCTCTTCCAGACATATCACTATAATAAGTTGCTCAATTTTTAATGAAGCCAAGAGACTGCTTTTCTAAAGACCTTCTGAAAATCAATAGTGCTCTTTACAGTGATACTACTTTGCAATGGTAGGTCAATAAGGAAGGAAAATGCAAAGCCTCTGTGGACAAGGCTGCCTTCTTACCTGAAATGATGAATTTTATGTGACAAAGTTCAGTTAGACATATGAATGATTTGAGGATATGTCACCACCACATCACCTGTTCTTTAGAGTTATTAATTTGGTTGTTGGCAACGATTAATTATTCAGAGGTGGTTTAGTATTTTAGAATTTTAGGACAAGATCATTAATTAATGCTTTCTTATAGCATTTCTTTTACCATTGGGTGGTTTTTATTATTATTATTAATTTATTGTTATTATTGTTATTATTATTATTATTTGGCAAATAGGAACACTAAGGCATTCTTAAGGTAACCTGTTATTAAAACTGACCATCTGTATTCGGACTTGTCATGTCAGGATAAGTAATCATCTGGAAAAAAAATGAAACTCTGTGGTAAATTCACATTAGTAATAAATGTCTGTTGATTAGGTCAGAAATGCTTTGTTTGATTAAAAAGTCAACAACTAAATTAATCTGGATTCAATATGGGAATTCATATAAAACTCGTCTTCATATGTCTTCTTCTTTGACTTCAGTGAGATTGAAAGAAATGCCTGAGGTTTTTCCTAAATTTGGAAATTTCCCAAGCTGAAGTGTATGTTTGTGAGCTCTGACTCACGCTGACCAAAGCACATTCACACTGCCAACATTTGGACATCTCTGCTGGAAGTGATTTACTGGTGTTCCTTACACCTTTAATGGGGAGAGCTGGGAGCTGCTGAGCAAGGGTGCAGAAAGCCTGGATCTGCCTTCGTGTAGCAACCAGCCTCCCTTCTCCAGCCCTTCCCAACATTCTGCAAACTTCGGGATTTTCTCCACTGCTGCTATTGAACAGTCTTGGCAGCTGCTGGCGCCTTTGACTCATCTGTGTTTACTTGGTCTGCCCTCAGTGTGGGGGACGTGTGACCTTGGAAACAAAATCTGCTGGACTTGTCTCCATCCCACCCCCACTTCCCTTTGCACCCTTGGACGGATGTTGTCTGCACTTAATGCCTTGTCAATACCAACAGGCTCGAAGCCTTCACAAGCTATTTTAAGATTTATCTTACAGACTTCCTGATTTTCCTGCATTTCTCTCTCTAAATATCTTATCACCATTTTAGGTAAAAGTCTGTCCTTCTGAGCTTTGAAAACAATAGCCCAATAACTCTGTTATTACATTTTTTTCAGTTTATATTTTCCCCTATATCATTTCTGCAAGGAAAAATCACTTCTCCTCTCCTAGTGACATTAATCATAAGTTTTCGTTTATTTTTGGTAAATCCTGCTGTCCAGAGACACTGGGTCTTGTTTTTGTCATTTTTCTTCTTCTGTATCTTGTAACTTTGTTGAAGTTTTATTCCTCTTTCACCTTGCTCCAAAGTTTTTAGGTGAGAATAGGTATCACACATTCATGGATCACCCTGGAAACTGAAATGACAAGGCATTAGAAGTTGAATTGAAGGATAATTGTGGATTTGGGTGCTTTGGATTTTAACCCAGTTCTGGCAGAGTGGGATCAATAGCCAGGAGCAAATCACTCAATAAATCCATCTGGTTTCAGCTGTCTTTGAAAAGGGAAGAATTTTGCCAGTCTCTTATTGCAGCTCATTTCAAACATAACACCTTGGTCAATTGCGGTTGAAGGGCACTGGAGAGGTCTCAGATAAAAACGTGGCTGGGCTCAGGTAAAACACTGTGCAGAGAAAAGACAGTGAGATAGGAAATTCTCTGCTAGTGCAGCTCATGGACGCCAGTGTGGCAGGTGTACCACAAGTGTTCACAGAGGAAATAATATGAAGAACAAAAGCAAAGTAAAATGAAACTTCTGCAATGTATTTGTTCTACACCAAAATCATCAGGTCTTTCCTTGGTGACATTAATATGGGATTTCCTTACTTTAACACAAAACCCAGTTTCAATACCAAATAATTAGCAGACAATTCAGCTGGTATCTGCATCCACGCTGGACTTCAAAAAGCAATGCCTTCTTTACAAAGGACCTTGTTGTTTTTTGAGGCTTTTTCACTGAGCTTGAGATGAGGCTCCTGGAGATGAAATACTCACAGTGGATGTGCAGCCACATCTGAGAAAGGGATTAAGCATTACAAGCCTTCCCACAGCACTACAGTAGGGCATAAAGATAAAGGATTCTATATCCAGGAGAAATCACATTTATCTTGCAGTGACAAGCAGGAGTGAGAACAATGCTCTTTATTTTATCCAGCATCAACCCCTTCTGATCTCCTTTGCATAATACTTTCAGTGGCCAACTGGGCTGTGTCCTGGAAAACCATATTAGAGATTAATTAGTAATGGATTTTCAACAATAGTGGAGAAGATACACACAGGAGAGAAAGATCAGGCAGTTCAACTGAATTATTATATTTCCATAGGTTTTCGGATTGACTACTTTATGCTTTTGATTAAATTATTATAATTTATGTGCTTTACAAGTAGCAATCTTCTCTGAGAAATTATTTTCTCTTGACCCATCTCCATATAGAATTATTTCCATGGTAACAGTTTGAGTGATTTATGAAACAAAATTATGAACTTCCATTACTATTGGGATAAAACCCTAAAATTTTAAAACCAAAATACAGCAGATTTTGGCTTTATAAATGATAAAGAGTAGCATCTGAAGGAGTCACATTTATATAAAGAAGAAATTGAAACTTGATCTTTCATTATCTCTTTGCAACAAAAATGTTATCTTCCAAATAGGGTTATAAATTGCTATCAATAGACCAAATAAATCTCATGTTTATCTGCATTTGAAAGTATTTTTGAAAGTATGGGGCTTAAAATACACAATATGTCTCCTGAGTCAGCAGACTGATAAATCAATGCATAATAACTATTATTTGGTACTTCCCTGGAAATTTCCTCAGTGCTGAAATGTTTAAATCAGTTAAAGGTTTTAAATGTAAGGCATAAATTAGAGAAATTAGATAAGCCATGAGAGGCAGATGACAATCACCCAAGGGTAAGTGAGGGATCAGCTGAAGTGCTCCTTGAAACATTAACAATCATCTTTGAGTGCAAAATGAGGGTGGAAGGGGAGATCCCAAGAGCAAACAACAGAAGGAAAAGGAGAAGGTTGTGGACGGAGAGAAGCCAGACCAGTCAGACTGGCTTTGGTACCTATCAGGATTCTGTGAATTATTTACAACTTTATAAGCACCGGCAGGATAAAATGCAAATACAACAGAAGCAGATTTTTCAGCAACAAGCCACATGAGTCCAGCCTGATTCCTTTCTTTGGCAGGATAACAGGTCCCAAGAACAGGGAAAAAGTAGCTGCTATGCTGCATCATGACTTCAGAAATGCTTTTGGCCTGGCTAGATGACGTTCTTACTTACTATCTAACAGGATGTGAAAGAGATTAAATCATAGCAAAGTGGGAACTGAACTGCTTGGCATGTGGCACTGAAGGGCAAGCTGTGAATAGTTTGCTCTCTAAAAAAATTGCAGTGTTTTTAGTCAATTTTTTTCACTTTGAGTTCATGGTGGAGTAAAGAATGCACTTTCATTTGCTGAGGGATGAAGCCTCTCAAGGCAACTTTTCAAATCTACTTGAGGTATGCCGCAGGGCTCAGAGCAATCTGCAAGACGGGAGAAGCACAACCAGTGAAGGTGAATGAAATAAAATGTTGAATTTGGGAAGGGAAGTTCAAATCTGCAAATACCAAGGAGGCAGCAAAAAACACGCCCTCCAAAAAACCAACCAATCAAACAAACAAATAAAAAATGAATCCCACTCCAAACATCCCCAAGCACAAGTTTTTATTAGATAGAAGATGAAATCTGAAATATAAGGGTAAATGCACTAAATAAAAGGGGAAATGCATTCTGGGTTGTATTGGTATCACAAGCTGTGGTTTTGTCCTGCTCTTTGTTGATGAGTCTTGGGTCTATGCACTAAATTCAGTTTAAGAAAGGCTGGCTGCTGTCCAGGATGGGCAGCTGTGACAGAGGTTTTAGAACAATGAGTCAGGAGGAGTGGCAGGGAAAAGAGAGGAGTGAGGGGACAGGAGCATGCAGCAGTCTCTGAACGTGGGATGGAGGACAGCAAGGGACTTTTTCTGTCTGGTTGGTAGCACTAGGCAAAATGTATTTGATGGAACTGCCACAAACAATATTTTTATGCGATATTAGGAAAATATTTCTAACTATAGAGTGTTGAAGCTGTGGATTGAGAGTCCTGGAGAGTTCCTGAACCTCTTGCACTGAGGATCATACAGACCAGGTTAGGCAAGTCTTCAACAGGCAGGGTCTAAATACGTTTGTTCCTGCCTTGAAACTGGTTAAGAGGTTAAGTGCTGTCACTTGTATTGGATGGTGCCTGCATGGGAGGTCACCATGGGAAGATGCAGCTGGATGATGTTCTCCCCTTCTGTTTGAAAGTTTTCTTTATGCCCAATGGAAGCTTTCTTTTCCAACACTCAGATGTCAGCAGAAGAGATCTGGAAGCAGGAGAAGTACCAGGAGCATGTTTTAAATCCCAGGTTCACAGTCCTGCCCTATGAAATCCTCTTGATGCAAACTCCCTGACTACACTATCAAAGAGCATCTGTGCCTCTCACAGCTCCATTCCTACACCCACAGGACACTGTCTGTCCTGGGCACCAGCCAGACTCATACCTCAGAAAGACCCTTTTATATATACATATATATATACACCTCAAAAAAGATCCTTTTAATGTACAGAGTTGTCATTACCTCCCTGCTTTGGGCTTATGTTCATGTACCTGCTTACTTTGCTGAACAGAGCCCAGAAGAAGAGTAGCATCAGGAACAGAGTCAAATTTGCCTGAAGGCCTCCCAAGGCACTTGCAGGATTTACCTGGAGTTCCATTAGCAAAAAACACCTCCTTCACCTAGGCAGGCTCTAAGCCTCTAATCTGATCCCATTAAAAAACTACTATCAAGAATCCTGTACTACAATGCTGAAATTGTTTATTCTGATGCATTTTTACACTGCACTGTGCCCCCTGGGCAGAGCAGGCTTTCCTGCTGAAAGGAAATCGAGGCTTACGCCAAGGGCTCTGCTGGGAACATGCACACTGGGTAGTCCCTGATGTTAAGCAACAGAAATAGAACTTCCTGCCCAGCCCATTTAATCCAGAACATGAAATTAATTTTGAATGGTTTCTCTTTCTCAAATCATAATGGATAAAGGAAGAAGCATTTTATCAGATTGTTTATCAGATTGAATATCACTCTCTTCTACAATTGTTAGAAATAAATGCTGCCACATTCACAATGGATCTTCTTCTTCTATGTTTCTTCTCTTTTTTAAAATAAATTTTCAGGCTTGTCTAGGAATTCTTTTTAAACTCCAATCGTCTAATCTCAGTGTGATAAAGTCTCTCTTAAAAGCTAGCATTGGAAATTCTCTTAAAAGTTGCTTGGAATGCACACAGGCTTTCAGAAAAAAACCCTCATGCTTATGTCTTCTTGCTAATTTAGATCATGTTTTCTGTGCAAGGAGGCTTCAGCCAGGATAGTTAAAAATTAATCAAGGAAGTTTATTCTAACCACTGCTAAACTTTCCTGTCTTGTGGTAATTGGAAATTAAATATTTTTTGGGGAGAAATGTTTGCTATATGGAAGAAATAGACGAGATTGGTTTTAATAAGAAGATCTTGTGTTCATACATTATTTTGCACTTTTCAGGGTGCAGAAAATCCATTAATAGCTTAATTTGTATTCCCAGCAAGATGCACTTCTTGTCCCATCAAATTTTGGTACTGGCTGAGTTCAGTCAAAGCTCAATGGCTTTGAAAACACTAAAATAATCTTCTCCAGGGACACTGCTGTCCTGGCTGCTGCCTGCTCTGGGTCAGCATGTTCTGCTCCTTCCCACAGGGAATCATTAGGGACAGTGCTCTGTGCCAGCATCTTGGGGAACAGGACACCTCCCACTCTGGCTGCTCAAACACATAACTTCTTACCCAGCTGCCTTCCTGGCCAAGGACATTAGGTATGTTCAGAAGGAGATTCTGGGAAGCAGTGGGTGCAGGTTTGGGACACACAGGCACTGGGACATTTGCTGAGGGGCTCCAGGCATTGCTCACAGACCAGAGGTGTCAGTGAGCTTTGGTGCCAGGGCCAGGCTTTTCCCATCTGGCAGGGCACTTGCCACCCCAGCCTGCCACAGGGATTGATCATCTCATGAAAAGTCCATTTTCATTAAATAAAAAGAGCCTACTTCAAGCTCATTTTTTGATTTTCAGCAATGGTTTTACCTCCATTTGATTAATGTCACAGCACAAAGCCTTGGATCTAGTCTTGATAAATGAACACTTTCACTGGTAAGAAGACCAAGTTCAAGGTGAAGCAGCCTCTCCTGAGCCTCCAGCTGAAGGACCAGAGTGAAAACCAGAGAGCACCTCTGTCTCTAGTCCCTTCCACAGTATTTTAAAAAGTCATCTGGCTGCCCAGGTAGGAGGTACAACTGCAAATAAGCAGGCATGTGGCACTCTCTAATATCAGCCTCTGGGCCATGACTGGGACTTGCTCCTGCCCAGGGTTGCAGTGCAAAGGCAGGTGAGAGCCCAGTGCTCGTCCTGGCCCAGCCATCCCCTGTGTCCCCGTCCCTGCAAGTCCCTCCCTCTTGGGGAGGCTGAAAATCACAACTGCTCCCAGCACTGGCAGCAGCAACACCCCTGCATCTCTGCTCCAACCATTGGGCAAGATTTGTCCAGTTCCTACTGCCCTTTTGTTCTCTCTTACTACAAGGCTTGACCTGTTTAAGGGCCAAAGGATCTACAGGCCTTTCTCTGACTTAGGTTTTTTTAGGCTTTGAAATTCAGTGGCGATCCTTACCTCCTCATATCTGAGTTCTGTCCTGTTGATATGAGGGAGAGCCTGTCCTTCCTTCAACTTCAGTCATCACCTCCTCATTTTAGAGGATAATATTCTCATAAACAACATAGACTCTTATGTTTCAATTTCCCAGGGAAGCTTAATTTTTGTGCTGCAACAGCTGAAGATTGAAGGCAGAAGAGGTCCACAATCAATTCATCAATTTGGAAGTGACTTCACCCATCTTCCCTATGTTTGCAATACTTAGGCATATTAATAAGTGAATAGAAATCAAACTGTTCTCAGACAGGCTGGGCCATCAGTTCGATAAGAACAAAGTATTTCATTAAAAAGAGCTCAGTAAGAGATTCTCAAAGAGAACACTTTAAGACCAATTTAGAAGAAAAAGGGCAACAAACCACTATCCATGCTAATTGCAAACCAAAACCAATAAGAGTTTGCAGAGATACTGGTTTAATCACTAACTGGAAGAACTATTGTTCTGCAAATCTCAGGGCAGGAGCTGTGGTGCTGTTATGGGATCCAGCCCGGTCCCACCACCACAAGTCCCACTCCTGGCATGCTGTCTGTGAGCAAGGGGAGCACAGAGCTTCTTCTTGGCATGAAAAGTGTCACACCTTCCTTCTGGGCCTCCCTGAGCCCAGAAAGTAAAATATTCATTCATCTTCACGGGCAATTTAGCAGGGTGAGAGGCAGCTCTGCCATCTGCATTCATTAGCACTATGGTCAGTGCACCCCATTCTAGGCACAAGCAGGTTTCTGTGTGCTGCTTTTTGGGAGGATGCTTTGAGTTGTGAGGATCTTTCTATAAATAGTCACAGCCAATTCAGCCCTGCCAGACCATTTCTGGTAAATGGGACACTGGGTTTCCCATATTCCGAGGGGGGAACTGGAGCGTCACATGGGAAAATGCCAGGCACCCGTGGCAAGCCTTTGTGCCACTTGTGTTGGTTTCAGCAGCATCTGTCTGGATGTAAATAAGAGTCTTTCAAGGCCAGAATTTAAATGGAGCATTTATGGCTCCTTTGTCCCAGCACAGTAAATGCTGGGAACTGTAGGCCTGCTGCAGCAGCCTGGCTCGGTTGATGGGTTTTTTGTGCAGCCCAGATTTATGTGACCTTTTGTCCTGAGATCTTCTATCTGTGGCCAATATTTCTGTGTCCCCTGGGACATGGAAGGGCAATAGTGCAATGACTCTGCATCCAGAGGTGGCAGCTGGCTCTTGGAGAGCTCTGACAGTTGGAGTTTGGTCACTGATTTCACTTTGATGCTGTACAAAGCCACCTGTTGTGAGAGACACAGAGCTGCCTGAAGCACATCCCTGTGCAGTAATTAAATGGGCAGGCAAGGCTGTGCCCTCTTGGGACACATTTTATTTTTGCCTGAGATAACTAAACATAAATTGCAAATTGCCTTACCAGGGAAGAGATCCCTGTTTTTGGCCTCTCCATCTTTGTTCCCATGGATCACAGGGGGACAGCACAATCTCCTACTAAGGTGACAGGGAAAGGCTCTCACCCCCCAGCCCTGACAAGGCCAGTGTTTTCTCATTTTCCTCCCTCCAACCTCAGCAGGTTGAAGACATCCATCACTGACAAGCCTCGAGCCTTGTCTCCCAGCCTTATAGCCCCATGGGAGTCATGGGGAGGTTTTTCACCTGAAATAACCTCATACTGTTGAGGGTTAGAGCATTCCTGCATGCAGAAGCTGTGGGTGCAAGGTTTTTTTGGTGAAGTAGGGGACAAAGGAAGTAGAGAAAATAGGATTTTTCCCCAAGCAAAAGCTCTGACTACTCTCCTGCAGAGGATGAATTTCAGCTTGGTTTGTCAGTTCCTGAGCACAGACACGGCACCATGATGAGCAATGCTGACAGCTACACGCTTGTGCCAGGCATGAACGTGTGGCTGCTGCTGAGGCCTTGGATGCAGGGGGACATGGAGCAGTCTCAGCAGCCTGGTATTATGTGTCACCTCCAAAAGTAGTCTGGGTCCCACAACTGCTTATTCTATGAATTTTAGCCCAAAACTCAATGTAAACTGCACTTCAGTTGCATTAATGACATTTTTCTTACACCACTTCCAAAAGATCTCACTTTTCCAAACTGGAAATTATATTTCCAGATATCAAAACACCTGTTGATATGCTTTCCCTTGGTGTAAATTACCTGTGAAATGAGGTTATTTAACTGGTGTAAAACAATGCTGGCTGTGTGCTTACATCTCAGGAGACAAGAAGTCTGCAGCAGCAAGGATAACAGTGGTTTTTTCATCAGGTGTTGGCACTTCTGGAAATGGTTGGCAGTGTTTGCTTGGAAATTGGAAAGGGATCAAACGATCCAGAACTAATCTAATTTGCATGGATATTTTACCTTAAATGCCACCTTGAACAAAATTACAATTCTGCAGAAATTTTTAGGAAGGCAGATAAGACAGAGAAAATGAAGACAAACAGAAAACAATACATATCTTAAGAAGGTTGAATCATCCTCTGGGAGTTCTGGTCTCTCCCTCTACAGGGAGCTTGGCAGTACTCAGGTGACTAGCTATGGCTGTACACCTTTTAGCACCCAGTGTGTCACTACTGCTTTCTGAGCAGGAGTGGCAATTGCTCCTCACTCTCTTGAATCCACTGTCTGATGGTGATGCACTGAGATCAAGGCTGTCCCTTAGTTCTGTGCTGTGTGATGTTAATAAGACTTGGCTTAATAAGTCCATATTGAAAGTTCAAACAGTTAAAGAAGAAGAAATGAAGCCCATTTGAAGGCAGGTAGCATATTTAAAAAGTCATGAAAACAGCAGAAACTTACAGGAGGCAAAAGGGAAACAAAACAGAGGATAAAGCATGTTGAAGTAGAGGGTTAGTCAAGGTGAAGGCAGTCAAACTGCAGTCTGCCTGATTCAGCCCCTCCTAGAAAATAAGGATTAGAGAAGAGTTAATCCTCTCACTGCTTTTTGAGTTACAAAATAAGTTCTTATTTGCTTTCAGGTAGGAATGGGACTTGGCTGTATTCCTGAGGAGAAGCAGAAGGGATGGAGCAGAAAAGAGGGAATATTGCAGCTTTTCTGAGCTGCTCAGGGCTACCAGGCATAAGGGTGACTGCAGATGCATGTGTCTGCTGCATGTCTGCTGCACATTGCCTTCAGAGAGCTGATGCCTCAGCGTTGCAGGATGTTGTGTTTCAAAAAGGGCTGTGTGACACAGGAGCTCAGCTATCTCTGATTATCCCCAGAGATGCTAAAAAATTAAACTTCAGTTTTAAAAGAAAGAATCTGTCTATGAGGAAGAGGGTTCAATGGACAAATTACTATGTGTTACATTGCCAAAGTCTGTTTATGGTTATCTGAGGAAAAATGAATGACCTCACAAACATTTGCTATTGCAGATCATGAAGAAAACATTTCAGGATATGATATCCTTAATGGAAAAGTTTGGCAATTGCCCAATGGGAATGTCTGGTCATTTGGGCCCACAAAAACTCCATATAGTAAATTTTCTGGAAAAAAATGGAAAAATTAATCTATTAAAAATTTATCCACTTTTACCTGCTTCTGCTGTGACTAATATCAAGCAGTACTCTATTCCTCCTGCAGCCAAAGAAAGGGTAAATTAATTAAGAATTTAGAACAAAGGGGAATATATTTAGGACACATTCCCCATAAAATAATCCTGTTTGGCTGCTAAGAGAACCAGATTGGAGCTGGCACTTAACAAGTGATCATCAACAACTTAATGCTAACACAGAACCACTCACTGCAGCTGTCCCAAATGTTGCAAATCTCACTGCTGCCCTGCAAGCAGCTGCACATACATGGATAGCAGTTTTGAATATTAAGGACATGTTCTTCATGGTTCTGCCTCAGGAAGAAGACAAACCCAGATTTGCATTCATTTGTGAGGGAACAAATTACACCTTTAATTGCCTGCCCCAAGGGTACAACTATTCACCTACCACAGCACACAATACTTTAGTTGAACTCCTTCAACAAATGAAAATCCTGGAAGGAGTACAAATCTATCAATACACCGATGATGTGTTGACAGAAGGTGAAGAGGGAGATGCAGCAAGAACAACAGCACAGGGTAGATGGAATAAATTAAACTACAAGGGGATAGAAATGTACCTACTAAATGACAACGCCCTTCTAAAGAGGTAAAATTCCCAGGAACCTGGTGGGTTGCTGGTCAGGCTGCAATCCCAGATGGAACAATTGCAAAATTGGATGCTATAGCCACTCCTACTACTAAAAAGGAACTTAAAAAGATCATAGGTACTTTAGGGTACTGGAGAAATGTTTCTGGATTTTTTCTAATAGACAGACCATTGCACACATTAATGAGGAAAAAAACAGACCTGGTAGTGGCCTGATAGTCACAAACAGGCTTTGCAGACACTGATAGAAGAGTTAAAACCACATCAAGCACTAGGTCCAGTTCATCCCAGTGATCCTATAGTAGTTAAATGTTTTTTTCTGAATATGTGACTTATTGTAATATGTTCCAGAAAAGTCCACATGGACACAAGCAGCCATTAAGGTTGAGTTCCACAGGATTGAAGGATACTGATAAGAGATACATTGATTGAGAAAAGGGAGTATTACCTCTGACCTGAGCTCTTAAACAAAATTCAACAGCATCAACCTGTGCAAGTCCAAGGACCTTTTAACCCGTCAGTCAGTATTAAGAAGGGCAATGCTTCACCAGATGGAATTGCACAAAGACCAACAGTACACAAACGGGTTCCATGTCTGAAGGATCAGATGGATATAACTGAAGGGACAACAAAACCTGCAAAATTACATAGCTGTGACCCCAGATATGCTAGCTTTGCAACAGCCATATAAACCTAGTCCTGTACTTGATGCTACTGCATTTACGTCAGATCTGAATTAAAGATGCCTAGCTTGTTGGTATGTCAGCCAAACACATTGATGGTAAATGGAAGTACAGACCAGTTGCTTTTAACATTCAGACAGGAATAGAAGCTATAGAAGAAAGAATGGGAAGTGTGTTGTCATCTTATTGCAGGGGTTCCATAACGTTGTCTCCTTATCACAAAAGTTTCATACCTTCTTGGTGTTTCTCATGGGCAACTCCTCAGAGCACTGACTCTTTCTTCTTCACAAAGAAGCCAACCAACTTCAGTTCCCTTCTTTCTCAACTACCCACCCCACTCTTTTATAGCACTCTTCCTCCCATTGGTTACAGCTATGGCCTGTTAAAGTCAGGCCTGTTCCTAATCTTTGATAATTGGCCCAACTTCAACTCTTTAGGGGTAAGATTACTTTCTACACTATCTTTATTTTCTTATATTCTATTCCCCTACAGAAGTGCACAGGTGGGAGTGTTAAAAGCTGTATTGCTGGCAGTAAGAGAGAAAGCAAAGACAATATATGCTGACTCTTATGCAGTCTGGGCTGGTGCCAGTCGTTGTGTCAAATGGAAAACAATAGTGTGGCAGGTGAATGGAAAAGAGGTGTGGCAGAAGTAAGATTGGAAGTGATGTTTTTACAGGCTCAAACCCAACCAATCCATATAGAATGGATCAAAGCTCATGCCAAAGGTCAAGCCTTCCAGGACAACCTGAAGGTGTTCCAACCTGTCAAGGTCAAACTCTCCCAGCTGGGATTGTACCAATGACTAATGGACACTTGAGGACCATTAGCCTGGGTGGCTACAGACTCTAATGGCCGCCAACACAGAATCAGTTCATGGATAATTCCCACATTCTGAACTAAGGAAATTAACCTATCCTATCCAGCACAGCTTCCAGGATATATATTGTTTTATTTTACACACCAATGGCTGCTCCTGGTCATCATCCTGACGGCAAGTTCCGGAACACTCCAGGGGAAAATATCCTTCAAACAGCCTGGAGGCTGCTGAAGTGTGGACTTGCAAACACAATAGATCTCAAGGGCCAGCTGGTACCTGCCTACAAAGATCCCTCTACAGCTTGGAGGTGGTGTTGTCATGCAGCAGCACCTCTGGGAATGAACATTACCCTGGTTAAAAACTGTTGAAACATCCTGATCTACACCAACTGGTACAATTGAAAAGGATAATTGAAAATCATTAATTGCTGTCCGTAATGACATGGAAAAATGCACTGTTGTCCTAGAGAGTGTGAAAAGGGATAGAGAATGTCACTGTATGATGACTTGTTTGGATGATCCCCAACCATGATGGGCATTCTGAATTTATTGTTACACCCTGTTATTATAATATTATTATTAATCAGAATCTGGTTTCTATAAGTAATCATTTTTTACATATTTTATATGTAAGAGCGTGGTATTTAATCCAATAAATGAGGATACTAATGATTCCAGAAGTACATCAATTAAAATAATAACAGTGTTTCTTGCCAGAATCAATAGCTAATTCTATAGTATGTTCCACTTAATATTATTAACTAAATTCTAACTGATTTTTATAATAATTTTGTGTGTAAAAGTATAAGGTATGATTATAATATAGCTGACGCTATTTCAAACTATCTATTGATAAAATAGTAAAACCTAGGAGACTGATGAATCTCAACATATTTAACAATACTTTGGTTTTGGGGATACCCAACAAGGATTCTCCTCAAGGTTAAGAGAAAGAGGCCTGCCCACAAGTGTTGATATTGGTGAGTTACATCAATCTCTACTTAAAAGTAGTTTCTCATTGTCAGCATTAATATAATTGCTATAATATGGTCCATCTATTATACTATACACTACTAGTATTTTTAGCTTTTATACTGTGTAATAAATAATCCCAGTTAAGATATTTTTTCTAATTATTTTTCATAATAAATAATTCATTTTATGTAAACGTATCTGATTGGACATCTTTCAGTTGGAGTGGGAGAGGGGGAAGTTACTTAACTATTGACAACGCGAGAGGCTGAGATTGGCTCCAGTTGACCCCATGCTCCTCTCTGAGGAGGAGTTAAGAAGGCAGGGGAATCCTCTCTGCACCTCATGGCTCAGCAGTGGTGCTGTGGTGAGAGCAGCACAGTCCCTCAAACTGGTTGCAGGTGGGTATCAAGATGGGTTTTTTGGGTGGTCTGGGCTCAGGGTTTTCCATTCACTCAACACCAAATATCACTTCTGGCTCACAGCTGACGCTGGGCTGCAGTGTGGGCACGGTATGAGGAGCCAGAGGATGGTTGTGCATTTGTTCAAATTGCAGTGGGGATTCTGCTGTTGAGGAGCAGCTAGCATTTAAACTGTTGGTCTCAGTATTTCAGAAAGAGTTTATTGTTGTGCTTCTTCCTTTTCCTAATTTTGATGACTGAAGGGTGCTAAAGAACAGCTCATTGGTGTCCCTGCAGCTCACCAGCTCCAGCCTGCCCTGCATCCTCAGCTTGTGAGCTTCAGGCATTGGCATGGGCGCAAGATCTATCACTCACCACAGTGCTGCAGAGAACAATGGAGACCTCAGCACAGCAGGAGACAAAGATGCCTGGAAAACAGCTGCTCCTTGTTCAAACATGCAGGCTGCATCCATGCAAGTCAGACCAGCCAAGAAGAGAGTTTTGAGAAAGGGACAGGATTTGCATTAATCTTTATCTGATGGTGAGGGTTCCTGCTTTCTTATGAGCTCAAATTCAGCATTAATTAAATTGCTCACCTTTCTCCACAGAAATAAGCACACTGATATACAGCATGGGATTTGAATGCAAGCTGACAGGCCATGGTGGCTTGGGTGAAAGGTGGAGAGACCTGTGATGACAAACAGCCTTTGCATGCAGGACAAAAATCTGGGTGACACTGGCGAGCCACAATGATGGCCAAAATGATGTGTAAAACCCCAGGTTCCATCCTGCACTCAGTTCTCTTGGCTTCCACAGAAATACTCCAGTACTGGTGGGCACCAAGTAATGTGGGAATTCACTGCTCCTCTTCCAGCTCTTTGGGAAGCTGGAAGATAAGAGATAATCTCTCTTGATAAGAGATTGCCTTCAACAGAGGCCATCACAACACCTCAATATATGACTCTTCCCCCACCGTGGGCTAAGAGTGCAGACGCCACAACTTCCCTGGGCAACCTGTGCCAATGCTCAGTCAACCTCACAGTAAAAAAGTGTTTCCTAATAATCAGAGGGAGCCTTCTGTGTTTCAGTTTGCCCCCATTGCCTCTTGTCCTGTCCCTGGAAACCACCAAAAAGAGCCTGGCTCTAACTTCATGGCAGCCCTCCTTCAGGTATTTATGTGCATTGATAAAATTCCCTTTGAGCCTTCTCTCCACACTGAAAAGTCCCAGTCCTTCCTCACAGGAGAGATTCTTCAACCCTCAATCTTTTTCATGAGCTTTTTCCAGAGTATTTCTGGTATGTCTATGTCTCTCTTGTACTGGGAAGCCCGCACCTGGACCCAGCACTCCAGCTGTGACCTCACAAGTGCTGAGTACATTGGAAGGAGCTTGACCTGCCGGCAATTCTTTGTCTAATGTAGCCCATGGTACCACTTGCCTTCTTTCTCACAAAGGCACACTCCTGGTTCGTGTTCTACTTGGTGTCCAGCAGGACCCCCAGATCCTTTTCTGACAAGGTGCTTTCCAATGGGGTGTCACCAGCATATTCTGGTGCATGGGGCTGTCCCTCCTCAGATGCAGGATTTCACATTTGCCCTTGTTGTACTTCATGAGGTTCCTGTTGGTCCATCTCTCCCACCTGTTGAGGTCTCTGGATGTCAGTGTAGCCCTGTAGTATCAGGCTCTCCTCACAGTTTTGTATCATCTGCAGACTTGCTGAGGGTGCACACTTACCCCTCATCCAGACCACCACTGAAGATGTCAAACAGGACTGGACCCAGTGTAACCCCAAACTCCCAGTCATTGGCTTCCACCTAAACTGTGTCACCACCTTCTGGACTCAGCCATTCAGCCAATTTTCAATTTGCTCAACTCACCCACACACCAAGAGCTTGTCTATGGGCATCTAATGTGAGACAGCATTGAAGTCCTCAGAGCCATCCAGGCAGGAACTATCCACTCCTCTTCCTCTATGTCCAGGCCAGTCATTTCTTCATAGAAGTTTGTAAAATTGGTCAAGCATGGCTTCCCCTTAGTGAAACTGTGCTGACTGCTCCTAGTGGCTTTCCTGTCATTTATGTACCTGGAAATGGTTTCCAAGGATGAAGTTGAGGCTCATCAGTTTGTAGTTCTTTGGGTTATCCTTCTTGTCCTTTCTGCAGATAGGAGCAGTATTTGTTTCCTCCAGGCTTTGGGTGCTTACGCCTCTTATTTTATGGGAAAATATGTCAGTTCTTAAAAGATGTGGTAAAACAGCATAATCACTGAAAAGACTGCATGTGAGAGAGACTTTTCCTGGTCTGGCTGTGCTGGCAAATACTTCAGAGATAAAGGGTGCCTTGGAAACCAGAGGATTATTTTTGATGCTAACCTGTGTTTCAAGTCCAACCATGGATTCACAAATGACCTCAGGCATGCCTCTGCTTGGGTGATCTTGGGGGCTATAACAAATTTGTGAGTGCAAAGACAGGGAAAAAGAAGTTCAAGTCCCTGTGGGCATCTCTCCATAATGATTCACTCCTGGCATGACATGGAGCTTGTAGCACTCTCCATGACTGATCTGTGCTCAAGAGTCCCAGTGATCTCTGCAGTGAACTGTGTCAACCATTCCCTAAATGGCAGAGGAAATGCCCTAATACTCATCCATATGGTAAAGGAATTAAGGACATCAACAACAAAAAGATAATTAGGGAAAGATATCCAATAGAGATGCAAATTAACCTCCCTGCACAAAGCCCTTTATAAATCCTGGGATTTTGTGCATTTATTACTTCTATTAAATGTGACATATTTAAAGCTTCCCTTTGCCAAAAGTGCTCTTTCACTCTTTCACTCTGACCTCACTTAGCTAGTTCATGAACAAAAAGGCAGATTAAAGGGGAGATAAATACGATTTATTAAACACTTGGGACCACTGGAAAAAAATGCCATGTACAAAGCCATCATGAAACATACAGTGTTCTTAAACATTTTATTTTGCTGAAGGTTTTGAACTATTAATTACCAGTAACATTCCAAACTTCAATGTTTCTCTATCAACCATTCCCTTGCTTGCTAGGAGCTTAACCAGCTCCCTCCTCACCACCCCTGCTGCTTCTCTTGTTTCCTCTTTGCGTCCAAGCTTGTACCAATCACTGCTTGATCTATGTGGGAAAAAAAAAAAGCACTAAATATACCTTGGCTCTGGGTTACAGCTCAACAAAAAAGGGCTCTTTTTAAAACTTGGAAAAGGTGTTTGCCTAACATGGAAGGTCTCTGGCAGGCCAGCACACAGACAGTGCAGTTTTTTGGTATCCAACATGTAAGGTGAAGCTCAGGGTGGAGGTCGTTTGGGGCTGGGTCAGCATACTGGGAAGCAGGTTTTGCAGAGTGGAAGTGGTGGGCTAAGTCCATAGCAGCTGATTTCTGACTGACTTCAAGCAGGGGTGGAAACTCTTCCCTTCTTCTGCTCCTCTGTGGCTTTTTCTCATTTCTGACAGTTGTCATTTGCTGCTGCAGGGCAGCTGGGTTTTAGCAGGAACATCCTGTCCTTACTTGCAGCTCGAGCTGAGTGAGGATTTTGGTGGTGGAGATCTCTGGGGAGGCAGTGCCACCACACGGTGCACGTCCAGCAGGAGCACAGCAATGCCACCTGCCACCACACGTGTCAGACAGCTCGGGTGGCTGCAGGCCAGCATCCTCAGCAGGTGTGCAGTTACTGACACAGCTGAATGCCAGGAGACCTTGGTGCTCTCTGGCTCCAGCACCTGCTGTATCCATGGCAGGACACGCAGCTTGACTGGATCCAGCACTGCTGTTTGTAAGTGGAGACAACTCCCTAAAATAGCCTGGGGCAATCATGGAAAGCATATTCTGCATGGAAGACAGTCAGACACGTTTCCTCCCACGTGCAGTGGGAGTTGTCATGGCTGTCTGGACCAACATTTCAGCCTTCAGGAGATATGAGGCAATCTGGTGCAGCTGTATCCTCTTTCCCTATGAGCTACATGATGTCATACCCAGCCTCTGCTGCCAGGGCCTCACATCACACTTGGGCACTTGCTGCTGCTGAGGAGCTGTGTGATAACCGGCCAATCTGCAGTCATGTGTCAGAGCATCTTAATGGGTGCAAATTGGGAGCAACTCCATAAAAGTTAATTACACTGGTGGAAAACATGGGCAGTGAGCCTTCTGTGCACTTATCAGTGAGGCTGGGCCTATTAGTCATGATTTACTCAAAACTGAACAGAGAACAACAAATGTCTGGCTGGCACTATTGAAGTAACTGCTTCAAGTTAACATTTATGGGAAATGGTCTGTGTAATGTGAAACAGCTCTTTCCTACTGAGCTCGTATGCTGCTAAAGAGTTTACTTTCTTCTGCATGTCCTTGCCAGTCATCTTTTGTTATGTTGAGAATGTATTGATTTTATTAACATCCTTTGGGAAGTTAAGGTTACTTTGGGAATTAATTTATTTCAAAAGCATCCTCCTTGAGACTGAGTATGTGTAAAAAACTCATGCTGCATAGCAAGAAAAGAGGGAGTTCTGAGAACTGCCATGCTCTTCCCTCACGTTGTGACTTCCAGCAAAGCTGCAGTCCCCAAGCTTGGCTCGGACCTTTAAGAAAAGTCAACCTGCACTGGCCTGGGGTGCCAGGCACCAGAAGGACTTTTTCAGTGATGCTATAATGGACCTTTTTGGTAGATCCCTTGGGGTGGATTAGATTGAAATGACACTGAATGACTGGTATATACATATCTATTTTTTTAAGGGTTATTTTAGAACAATCTGGTTGCATTGAAAAGGAGGTGCATAGCCATTTTTGTTATTCTCTCTACAAATATAACAATACAAAAGTATAAAATCATTACTTAAGACAATATATAAGGAAAAATAAGACAGAGAAAAAAAGGAAAAGAGTAGACAGTAGAGACGAAAGGTACCATGCAGCAGTCATATTTTCTGGAAAAATCCCTTTGCCCAGGATTTCTCTCCTGGGACACTGAGAAGCCTCAGAGTAAAAGGCAAACAATATTATCTCATGTGCTTCCTCCTCATGTGTTTTGTTGCTTTGGAATGCGGTTGGAGATTGTTTATCCAACAAGTGGTTGTTTCATTGGCTCCTGGTGTGAGTGTTTTCACTCATTGGCCAATTATGGCCAAGCTGTGTCAAGGCTCTAGAAAGAGTCACGAGATTCATTAGTACCTTTCTAGCCTTCTGTCTGTATCCTTTCTGTATTCTTTAGTATAGTTTAGTATAGTATATAATATAGTATCATAAAGTAATAAATTAGCCTTCTAAGAACATGGAGTCAGATGCATCATTTCTTCCATTGTCGGGGGGCTCTGAAAATACAAGAGTACCATAACCCGAGGATCTAGCAATGAGACTTGATTATTGCAAAGTGATGGCTGCAGTCTTGATCCATCGAGAGTGGATCTGCTTCTTATCAGCTTTTTCTCTTATTTGGCTCAAAAATCAGGGAGTTGCTAAACAAAGGTTGGTTTGTCATGGTCATCCTCCAGTGGTGGGTGTGCACCTGGGCTGTGCTTGTGCACATCAGAGGTTTCAGCACCACACATCCAACAGGTCTCCTTCTCCCCTTCAGCTGGGGGTGCAAACCTGGGCTCAGCAAAGCACACCCTGCTGCTTTTACAAATGGCCGACTGTTTGAGTCATTAACCCTTAACATTTCAGTAGTCTCTCACAGACACCGAGGTGGTTGGTGGTCCCTAGTCTGGGGGCCAGCTCACACCATGGACCACTCCTACAGCAGTGTCATCCCCCTGTGCCACTGGTCTCAGTGCTGGAGGTCCTGCAGGGAATCACCTACCAGTGATTGGGTTGTCAGTGCTTTTTAATAAACACGTGAGCATGTCCTGGGCCAGCAGAAATTATGTGAGTAGGCTGTGGTAAGACGAGATTGGGCAGTACTGCTGGGAGCCAAGAGGATCATTCCTCTCATGGCAGGAGGTTCCTCCCACACCGTGTCTGAGCCTTACAGCACTGTCAGGCTTTCCTAGACCGAGGCTTAGATTTCACCATCCCAGGTGGGAGTTCTAGAGAATGTAGTATTGGAATGATGTTCCCCAGGAGAGGGCAACCAGACCTGCTGAAGAATGTGGCCATGAAAAGGGGGCAGGAAGCAGGAGTCACAGCAGGGATGTTGAAGGAGAACACATTCGTTAGGTGGTGATTAGGTGGTGCCACCCTCTGTGCCAGCATCTCTGCTGGGACACCCGTTGCCATGGTCCCCAGGACATGGCAGCAGTGGCATTTGCTATCCCAGGGATGTGCTGATGCACCCTGGCTGTTCAGTGCTCCCCAGCTCTGCGCTGATGTGTGGGCCCAGGCCAGCCATGGAGCTGAGGGTTTTGATAGCATCAGGGTTTTGTTAGCACATTCATCTCAGCCTGACTTTTTGTCTTTTAAATCCCAGTGGCAGAGGAGTTACTCAGATTAGGAACTTAATTGGCCGATTGAAGCAAAGGTTTCTGCAAGGTTTCATTATCAACAGAAATTTCAGCTTATTGAAGCAATTTTTGGAGTCTTTTAACCTAACTCTAAACCCAGCAGTTTTACCCTGAAGAGCAGGGAAACATTTGGAAACCTATTAGACTCTCTACTGTTAGCTATTCCTCTGGGAAAATGGAAGGTGGCTGTAGGAGCAAATGAACAATAGTAATACCCAGCAAGTCACTCCCTGCCATTTTTACTGCACAACAGTGCAGATCACACAAGTATTGTGTCTGTCCACATGAAACCCAGCACCTGGACTCTGGTGTTCCCCCAGCTTCTGTAATGAGAAATATCTCAACACTCCCAAAGACTCCAATTAAATGCCAATCCTTCCTATACTACATGAAGGCAATGTCAAATATTCACTTGAGGTACAAAAGCCCCCGGGTAGTAATCCCTTTAAGATCAAAATATCCGTGGAAATTTATTTTAAACCAGGCACAGGTTTCAGGTTCAGGTGAATTTATTTCACTGGGGTGTCAGAAAGGCAGTAGTCAAGTATCAGTGTGGCAGCTCATGTGTGCTGAACTAGAGAGGGCAAGGAGTTCCTGCTGCCCACAGCCCAGCCCAGCCCCACATGGCCACACGAGCAGCTGCTTATTGCAGGTCAGTGGAACAAACTGTGCTAAACACATGTCTGGGGAGAATGTGCCCAGGGCTGTGCTTTGTGTTTCAGGTCAGCTGCTGGGGAAATGTGCACATTGTGCCTCCCTTAGGGGAGAGAGAGCTGTGCCTCCCTCTCAATGGGTAGATGCTCTAGGTGTCCACCCCAACACTTCTGTAGCCCTCCCAGGGTTAACATTCATGAAGCAATTTTTTAAAACTGCCTGTGAAAATGTACTTTTGCCACAAGGCCAGCACCTCTCAGAGAGGGACAGACCTCTGTTCCCCAGGAGATTAACCTTCATGGCTTGAGAGGAGCCAAGTCCCTCCTGGGACAAGCCACTGTCTCTCCATTTCCCCTCGTGTAACCAGTGCCAGTGCATGCTTAGGCTGGCTCGCGTGTTAACAAACAACCCCAAGCACATGTGCAGAACAGGGCCAAAATAACACTCATGGCACGATTCCAGCTGATGGGTCCCAGTCTGGAACAGCCTCCTGAGAGCCAGCTGCCTCCTCTGCTTACAGCCCAGGGACACCCAGCCTGACTCTTGGAGAAAGGCTCCTCAGGCAGGATCCCTTTCACCTAACTTTAGATGCTCCCAGCCTGCAGCTGAGCAAGCTGGCCACGGTCCCTTGGAGAGGAGATCAGGCATTTCCAGAGGTTCTGTCACCTCACCCTGGGTTACATGGAGGTCAGATGAAGCAACCTGGAAACACCAGTTGTTTCACAGGCTATAAAAGGGGTGTCAGCTGCCAGCTCTGGGATGAGATGCACCATCCTTGAGGTTCCTTTGCTTAAGCGCAGATGTCTAATATCTGCTTGGCCTGCAGCTGCTGGCCCCCAGGTCTGTCTTGTCCCCAGATCACCAGGTGCCACAGCCCCTCCATAGCAGGACACTGGTGGCCAAGAGTTGTGTAGGTCTTGCTCAGCATCCTCCTGCACTGAGCTATTGGAGGAGAGATGCTGTGCCCAGTGACCAGCTGCAGATGGACACTGACGGGGGAGACCACGTTCATGGCAAAATGCAGAATTGCCCACAATATTTCAGTATTGGCAGTTTATACATCAGGCTTTTTCCTTTTTTTTCTTGTTTCCTTTTTTCTTTCTCTTATCATACACACAAATTTCAGAAGATGTGGTGTTTGTCTGCTTCTGATTAATAAACCAAAAGGAACAACCCTGACATCCAAGTGATTTCTATGCTGATTCCCAAACCATTCTCTCAAGCTTTGAGACCATAAAGCCTTCTCACCCACAGTTTTAAGAAAAAAATATAACTAGAACTTCCTACAACTACTTCATATGAAGACTCATGAGCTGTTTGAGTTGAAGCATTCTTACTATCTCAAGTGGAGCCAAATAATGGGGCACGTGAAATGTTATCCTGAACAATTAAAACCTGGCAAAGTTTAAGGAACTGAAAACAGGAAAGAAAAACATCAAGGAAATGGCTAGATGTATTTATCTGCATCAGGAATAATTTGCCACTTAATTCTAATAAGGATCATGTTCATATTGGTTTAGCCAGGTGCCAAATGGGATTATTGTCTCATTTGTGACATGTAATCAGCTGGGAAATAATAGCAGGAAGAGTGCCGTGTCCTCTCCTCCCCTCTCCTCTCCTCTCCTTTTCTCGGGCAGCCACTCCTGCAACGCTGCAAAACCGCAGGGAAAGGGGCCTATCCCCTATCTATAGGCAGTACCTGTTTGTCGGAACCCAGGACATCCCTCTGTCTGTCCTGGATTGCCAGGTCCCCTGCCATGGGGCTCAGAGACCCTGGCACAGAGCCCAAGACGCCTATGACATTGATTATGACACATGGAGCAAGTTACCAACTTTATATGAGGATCTGCGAGCCACGAAAGTATAAGTAGAATAATAATTTGTTTGTCACAGGGTGGAAAAATAGATTTTTTGGGGATTTTTAGAATCAGGGTTCAGGACGCAAGATGGAGGAATCTGGGCGTGTCCAGCCTTTCTCCTTCTTCTTCTTAGCCTCCATCTTCTGCTGTGATGTTGGCACTTTTAGATTGGTTTAGAGTAGAAGCTCACTGTCTAACATAGGTGATAGGTATTGGGAAGTAACTGTAAATATTGTACACGTAGTGTTTAATATAAAAAGATAACACTGCACTGGGGGCAGGCAGAGTGCCTCTGTCTGTCCTGCTGAGGGGACCTGGCAGGTCAGGAGAAAGAATTTTATAGATAAGAAACAATAAACGAACTTGAGAATGAGAAATGAAGAGTTCTGACTCCTTCTTCGAGCACCAGGCTGGGAAAACAGACTTTCTAACGCATCTCGGGGTCATAGTGACCAGCTAAAGCCCCGAGACCTGTTCTTTTAACAAACCACAAGGTCTGCAGTACTTCATCCTGGGAAAAGCCACACCAGCAGCTTTCTTGTGTCTGTGCCTCTCCAGGCATCTCTGGGTTTCACTAAGAAGTGTAGGGGAATAGAATGTAGGTAATAAAGGTAGTATAGAAAGTAATCTTACTCCCTAAAGAGTTGCAGCTGAGCCAATTACTGAGGATTAGGAGCAGGCCTGATGTTAACAGGCCGCAGCTGCAGCCAATCAGCAGAGTGTTATAAAAGAGTGGATTGGTTGGCTGAGGGAACTGGAGTCAGGTGGCTGCTGTGAGGGCAAGGAAGAGGTGGTGCCTGGAGGAGCTGCCTATGAGAAACATCAAGGAGGTATGAAACTCTGGCAATGTAGAACCCTTGCAATGTAATGATAATAGAACTCTTGCACTGTAATGACAACAAAGAAGTCTTGTCTTACAGTGTTCTGACACCAGTCCAGTAGAAGTTTTATTTGTCCTGATTCTGGGAAGGCTGTGGTGACTGAATGATGACTGGTTCAAGGACTTAAGACTGATGGGGGAAAGATGATTTTTAAAGTAATTTAGAGTTTGGACCAGTTTTTCTGACATAATAAAGAAAACACTTAAGCTTTACTCTTTTATTTTTAAAGGTCAGTCATTTCCTTTTTATATTTGATTGGGAAAAATAGGAGGAAACCCAGATTCTCACACCCTTAGTGTTGGGAAAATTCTTTAGCAATCCTAACAAGCATTGTTTTTCTCACAAATATTGTTACATATTTTAAAATTCAATAGAAAATCAACTGGAAAAGAAATGAAAAACTGTAGTACCAAAATAGATAGTTTTCCCTCCTTTCTTCTGTCACAATGGGACCAGTTCACTGTCTGTCTAGCAGACAAAACATACCCCAAATTTATAAGAAAACACAGAAAAGGGGCAAACTTTTTTTCAGAGGGTGAATATTTCAGGTCGTTCTTATGCACATCACAAAAAATGTGAAAACAAATCAGAAAATCCCTTAACCCACAGGATTATTTGGCTTATATTTTTAGTTTAGCCTTGAGGTTCATGGTCAAGATATGAAACCAGACAAATCTTTTGCTGGCTCTGCTACAGAGTCCCTCTTTAACTGTGGGAAGGTTAAAGAGCCTCTCTGATTTTCCATGTTCTCATATGTACTATATATTTACATATTGTCAGACAGAGAGGAACACAGGGTCTGTAAATGACTCCCAAGCCTTAAATCCCAGTCTCTGCTGAAGTGTTGAAAATAACTGAGCTGTTTTCATGTTGTTAAAATAGCCACAGGAAAAGGAAAGGGGGCAGCAGGTCTCTGGCAGTCACAGGGGTGAATGCTCCAGCCCTAGAGCAGGGCACAGCGCTGTCACCTTCCCCAGCACCTTTTGGACTGTCACTAGCAAGGAGCAGAGTGCTCCCAGCCAGGGGAGGCAGCAGTGGCACCTGGGATCTCTTACTGGATCCTAATGCTGCCCTGTGTGCATCTCTGCTGGAATTACACGGAATTCATTACTCAAACACGGCTCTAGGGAAGCTTCTCTTTTTTTCCACTAAACTCCCCATTTTTTTCTTCTTATCCTCTGGCTGAACAAAAGAAACGCCATGATTTTTTTTAACAAAGCTGGAAAATCTGCAGGTCAAGAGGGAAAAAGAAGGGGGGAAAAAAAAGGAAAATAAAGAAACAGCAACGGAAGTGGGAGGAAAAAACATACTGTGGTAAATGAAGACATTACAGATTTCACCTGCAGTGATTTAGGGGAGGAGCCACTGCGGGTCGGTATCTGGGAGGGGAAGGCAGTCAGTCTGCTAATTACTGCATTAAATGGAGATGGGTCAGCTCATGGCTACCCTACAAAACCCAGTCATCATGCACACATGTGGAAATATGGGCAAACTGGAGCTGGTACATGAGGAAATGCAGCACTATTCAGAAAGCCTTTGCTTGTCAGCCTTGGCTGAAGGCACGCCTCAGGGTGGCACGGAGCTGGCACCCAGAGCCCATCCAGCCTGTGTGGTGCCAGCTTGGAAATGGGAGAAAGCAACAGCATCTCATAGTGACCCCCAGTGACAGGTTTTTAAACCAGGCCTGGGACTGAGTCTTCTCTCTTTTTAAATAAAAAGGAAATTTTTATTTCTTCTGGCTTTCCCTGGTGCACTGCCTGCTTACCCGGGAGGGCAGACATGCAGGCCTTTGCCCTTCTGAGCCACGGGGACTTTGATTTCCATTTCTCCAGCAAAGAATCAAGGCAGTGCCAAAATCATGCATTATCTCCCTAGCTGAAAAACTGGAAAGAAACAGGATTCCTAGAAGAAGAAACCTAGGAGGGATTTTACAGCAAGTAGGATATCTACTTGAGAGCAGGAGTTTGTTTTCTCTCCTGACATCCCCACACAATACAATTTTTTCCTTTAGTTGGGCCAATGTTTGCTTAATGCAAAACTCACAAACAGCCTGGGCAGCAGAGACAGAAGATCAGAGACCAAGCTGTTACAGGAGGGGACCTGGCTGGCTATTGTGAAAACCACTCCAGCCCCTGCAGACCATGGAACACCTGAACATTCCTAAGATTTTGCCTTTCCTCCCTTTGCTCCCTCCCTACAATCCCTCCCTGCAGAGCTGGAAGGGAACTGGCTGAGTTCAGGGGGTTTGGGGCTCAGTTTACCACCAGGTGCAGAGTGGAAGAGCTGGTGGTGAGTCCCCAGTGCCCACACCTGGGGGAGGTTATTTCCACCTCTGGGTGAGTCTCTGGACCCACGTGTCTGGTTTGCTGCCATGGCAGCTCTGTGATGGGAACCACAGTAGGGTTAGGTGAGCCAGCCACATGTGCTATGAAAATGCTCCCTTGAGCTAAACTAAACCACTGATGAAGACAGGCTCAGATTTCTTTTCTCATTCCTCATGAAAAAGATGAATTTTCCACACAATTCCACGTAAATTAGGTTTGTTTGTTTGTTTTGGGTTTTTGGGTTGGTGGTTTTTTTGGTTTTTTTAGGTAAGCATTGCAGCTAAAATTAGAATGTAGTTCTGGACATAAAAAAATCCTTTTGGGGACTGTACACAAGATTAAATAAGTAAGCTATAAAAAGTAAAGATGGGGTAGACATAAAGAGGAAAGCAAATCATAGTAGCCTGCAGATTTGATTGCTTAAGACAGGAGGGAAGCATTAGGTGGTTTTGTTCTCAGCATCCAATGTAAATAAATGATTGGTTTTTTCACAGTAAGAACTTGTTAACAGAGCCAGACATTACCAAATTGAGTGTTTCATTAAGCTCTTCTGGAGTACAATCAGTATCATTAAACCATTATTGCCAAAGAAAAATCAGAAGTTTATGAGTGTTAGACAAAATCTCTGGGAGGACTTAAAAGGCAGACAGATTACCAGAGAAATAAGAAAAGTGCTCTGTAAATACCCCAGGAATTTTATAATTTTGTTTTCTTTTATGTTCATTTGAAAAACCATGGAGCTCCTCTCACCACAGAATCACTGAGCTAATTGCTGATTCCAGTCCTACAGCTGTGATATTTCAGGGGAATTGAATGGCTCTGGAGCTGTGTGTATAAATCAGGCAGATGCCTCCTTTCATTTTGCCCTGTCTCTCCTGTTTCTCAGTGGTGCCCTCCAAGCCTGTCAGTGGTGTCACATCCCATTCCTTTACCTCCTCTCTCCAGCATCAGCACGACCAGGCTTCCTCTGATCTGCACCAGGTTTTGACAGCTTAGATTGAGAGCATGACCCTCACAGCAGTCACAGGAAGCAACATTTTGATGACATCAGAAACATTGCCTTTGGTAGAAAATAGCTGAACTGCATTCTGGGAGTATTTAATGAGTTCAAGGAGAGACTGGCTTGCATTTCTTTTACCAAAACCCAACAAAATGATAGGTTTTCATACATTGTTAGGATTTTCTGGTGACTGAAGGACCACAAGTCGGATGTCACGGTGACCATAATGCTTCCCCATGGCTTTAACAGCTCCGCATCTCTAATTTAATACTGTGATTCCTTGGTACTTGATAATAAAGACAATATATCTGAGGGTAACAAATCATGGTAGCTGTTAATGCAGCAGGGGCAGTGGGCTGTGACCACCAAACTCCCCAAAAACTCACTTCCTTTTCAGTCCAGGACACATCTTTTTGTATTTGCTGATGACTTCAGACTCTGAGGTTCCTGAGTACCTTGCTGAAAAAAATCATAAATAACATCAGCTGCTGTGTTTGGGGGGTATTCCACTGCCATTTGATGATGTTGTGATGATGCCCATTTATTGCCAGGTTACTCTGCTAAACCTCTTGGGTGTGGCATCCTAAGCAAACTGTAGCATATCCTAACCTTCCCATCCAGGCTGGAATCAGAGTCTCAGAACAGTTTGGGTGGAAGGGACCTTAAAGATCATCCAGTTCCAAGCCTCCTATCATGGGCAGGGACACCTTCCAGTAGACCAGGTTGCTCAGAGCTGCATCCAACTTGAACACTTCCAGGGACATCCACAGCTTCTCTGGAGAACCTGTTCCAGTGTCTGGGCATGACTACAGTAAATAATACCTGTCTAATATCTAATCTAACCCTGCCTCTACTTTGAAGCGCCTTCCCCTGTCCTATCACTACGGTTCCTGAAAAGATTCCCCTCTCCATCTTCCCTGTATCCCCCTTCAGACACTGGGAGGCTGCTAGGAGGCCTGGACACAACCTTCTCTTCTCTGGGCTGAACAGCCCCAGCTCTCTCAGCCTCTCTTCACAGGGGAGGTGCTCCAGTGCCCTCACCAACTTCAGGGCATCCTCTGGACTTACTCCAACAGCTCCATTCTTCAGCCCCTTTCTTCTATTAGGGGCACCAGAACTGTTGTCGTATTCCAGATGAAGAATCCTCACTAGAGCAGAGGATCTGGAACGGCATTCAAGAATTGTTGGAATCTTCCTCTGATACCATCTGAACTTTTACTGCTCACTAAAGGTCAAAAACGGCTTTTGAAAAAGCATAGATTGGAAATCAGAATTTCCACTGGCTCCAGGACTTTCTCCTGAGTAAATGGGAAAACCTGCTTTGTTGTTGTAAGGCCAATGGAGGGATCTTTGGGAGGGTGCTGGAAAGCAGGGTGATAAAGCACTGAATATGTTCTGTTCCCTCAGTCATCAAATCCTCCCTGAGTGACTCATTCCATGGGAGTTTTGGGTTAGCCCAGAACAGTATTCCTTAAACAGCCAAGAGCAAATCACTCTAGGGAAATGTGACAGTATTTGGCTGTTGAGTATTTTCCTTGTTTGCAGTAACTCGTAGCTGAAGGACTTTCCAAGCTCTGAGTGGCATAACCATCAATTGATTTCTCTTCCACGAGTAACTGGTGTCTTCTTGACCCCATTTAAATTTTAGGCATCCATAACATCTTGGTGTGAATAAAACTTAGTCCCTAAATATCTAGAACTAATCAATCCTTTAAGCAGCTTTATTGACTTCTGAACTCTCACAGCAGCACTTAATTTGAAAATTAATTTAATTTACCACCTTCCAGTGCTAGTATCTTTACTGAAAGCAGTGCACAAGATTTTCCCATCACTTGAATTCTTCATTAGGTTCAATGCATGACATGAAATAAGAAAATGCAGGAGGCTTTAAAGAAAGATCAGTGATATGGTGAGGGCTGAAAACAATTGGATCAGGAGGGTTTAAAGATAAATAAAGGAAGAAATGGGCACAATACAGAAAGCAAGTGACTTAATTTACTCTAGTTTTTGATGTTGAGATGAAAAGTAAGAATGCAGATAAAAAGTAAAGATAAAACTTCATAGTAAAAGCCTTCTATCTTCTTGACCCACAGACATTTAAACTGTCACAAATGTGTGATCACTTCAATTGAGATGAAATGTGGTTGATGCATGCTCACACAAAGATTCAAGACTCCTTGGTGAATTAGTGACAGTCACATTTTTAAGTGAAACATCAGTGCTTTCTGGTACTCAGTATTAAATCTAACAGCCTCAGGGATTGCTCATTTACAGTAGGTAATGCCCTTGAGCATGCTGGATTTTCATGGCCTTAAATCAGAGGTTGACTTGTGTATTCTGCTGTACCCAGCTCAGTTTCTTTGCAGAAGCTAACATCTGGGCAAAAATTAGCAGAAATATCACTTTCAATTAATATTTTGTTTTACAACTCAACCCAAATTGTCACTGACAGAACTAGGCCTTAAGTGCTACATGGGAATTAGCTTTCCTAAAAATTCAGCAACTGAACAGACCTGAGCAGATGACCCACAACTCATCTGTGAAATACTCAGCTTGGAGAAATAATTTGTTTAACTGTGACCCAAATAATGAAGTATACAGTGTTACTTGTCAATTAGTGCTGTACCACAGAGCAAGCAGAATGTTATGCAAAACAAGAAGCTGCTTATAAGGCAATAGAGGTATCTATTATGAGTTCTAACTAACCTCCCCATCTTTTTTAAGGATTTAAATATAACTCTTGTCAAATCTTTTGATGAACTCTATTACTGATGTTGGAAGCTGATGACTGTCAGCCAAGAACTACATTAGAGTCCATAATTGAATTTCAAGAGTTGTCAAGAGCAGGCTAATCAAATAGCTGCTACTAGAAGTAAAATATTAAAGAAAAAAATTAAAGTTCTCTTCTGGCAGGATGCAAAGTATGTTGTATAGTTTCCCTATGTCATTTCTAATAGTATGTTCAATTTTTCACAGCTACCTTTGTCTGACATTCTTCTCTTGTATAATAATGATTCATTATATATAATGTATTCGATGACTGTAACTCACCTCTTAGTGCCCAAAAATATGACTGCAGCTAGGCATTTGCATTGTAAAACAAAAGCATAACACCAGGGTTTATGAAGGATCCTTTTATATTAGTTTCTTGACAGGAATGCTAGATTGTTTTTTTTTCTGAAGTAAAATACTGACCTCAAAATAAGCTCAAAAATCTAGCACAGGAAACAATTAACAGCTCTTCCTTCCCTGTGCTTAAGTTATTTGACAATTTTAGGGAGAACTGGGGGGCAAAATATTCCTTGGCCATTAAAGGAGGGTGAAGAACTGCACTCACTGTATTGATCATAAAATTCATGGCCTGCAGTTGAGAAGTTTTAGCAGTGTCCAGGCTATAAGATGGGTGGGCTGTGGCCCAAAAATACAGAAATGCAGGCAGAGTTCCCAAACAGGGCTGAGTAAAATGGAGATAATGCTCCCTGAGCCCTCAGTTAAATATAGTGGTTGTTCATGACAGCAGGGAGTGCAACACCAAGGCTGCCCTGAATTAATTTTTCATACCTGCTATTCCCTGCCTCTTCTTAGGCAAGGCATTTATTTTCTCCTGGCTGCTTTTATTCACCTTCTTTATTCCTAATTGCACCAGGACACTGGGGGGACAGACAGGACCAGGTAATACCTTTGGTTCTGCCTTTAGCTGCTCTCAAAGGAAACATGAGCACAGCTATATTTTCAGTTTCATAGTTATTTACACTTTAACACCACACAGCACTCCTGAGCTAAATGGAATCGATTCTTTGCTGCTACTGTACAACCCAGAGAACAACAGCAACAACAGTAACACCTGCAGGTTAGCAAAATGTTTTATTATAGTAAAACATACCATACACAGAGGAGAACCAATGGCTATATTTTATCTGTCCCATCAAACCAAAATACCTTTATAATATTTCCCACTGGCTTAAAAAGGAAATGCTGATAGAAATAATTTCATTATTAAAAATAGATAATGTTTTCTATTTATTTTGTTCTATATTAGAAAGACAAATATTGAGATGATGATATGGCTTAAATATATTAATATTTTCCCTCTGGGGAGCTTGTCTTCATCTCTAGCTAGACCACACATGGAATGAGTTCAGGAAACTGCATGACAGCAGGTATAAGCCCACATTGGGTGTAAATTTAGTATCTTCAACCAGAGTGCCTGAGTTTGACAAGAAGGGGGAAAGTCTTGGATACCTACTCTACAATGTTTTTCTTCTCTTGCCTATTAAAATTTCTCCAGTATATTTTCTTCCTATTTTTTTTCCTCTAGATAATGCCAAATTTGTCTTCCCTTGTCTTAAACATCACATGGTAAAGAACAGACCACCATCTTATCACACAAACTCATTTTAGCTTAGTGGAATTAATCACCATGCCTGGTTCTTAAAAATTCTGGGCGAAGTGAAGGAATAGGAGAGAAAGAGTGACTCCAGAGAGCAATTCACATTTCCTCCATTAACACATCTGCACTGAATGACCTCCTGGAGAAGCCCCTCTCTCTTTCCACTAACTACAGTGGAAACCCCGGAAGACTTGGCTGGAAAAAATCAGCCCTTGTGAATCTGGAGTTCACAGGAGTCCTACAGCACCCAAACCTCCTGGGCACTGCAGCCTCCATCTGTGTCTGGAGAGTGTTCTTAGCCACCCCCAGTCATCTGCTATTCTCCCTGGGAATCAAGAGATGCATAGCATGGTCTTTGCAGGCCTAAAGTTCTCTTACAAGCTGGCATTTGTGCAGCAATTAAGGCAGCAGATTGTCAGGGTTAGCTGGGATTTCAATGTTCCATGGGAAGACAGAGGAACTACATTTAGCAGTTCCTGTTAAAAATTACCAAAATACCAGACAGGGAGGAAGAGGCTTCTACAAAAACACACTGGATAAAAGGGAAATGGCCTTTCCACTGAGCTGAAAAACACTATCTAAAAATGACAGGAACAGCATCCTATCATGCCTCAGACCATTTGTTGGACATTACTCACAGTTGCCATGTGTACAACATCCTCACCATTTTCAATCAACTGGCCAAAACTGTACAATGTTGATACTAAAATAGCAGTAGACAATCTGTAGTGCTGCATCCTTGTTCACATTCCCTGTGAAACCCTGAAAATCTAAGGCAACATTAGATCACAGCTGCAGTGTTCTGCAAACCTCACAGGGAGGTTCTGCTACTCAGACCTGCTGCTCTCTGTATCCTGGTACACAAATGAGCCCTGTGACAGCAGAAACACCTGGGCAGCTCTTGCTGCTGTCACTGCAGCACACTGGGAGGTGGGGCCAAGAAGCCATCAGGACATTTTAAAATACCTATGTTCAAAAAAGACTGGTATCCTGGTTGTTGATGGATTCATTTTCCTGGATATACTGGAGAATGTCCACTTCATTCATTGTCTGAATCCTGTTTTCCTTTTGCTTTGCCAGTGAAGGTGAATTAGTGTTCCTGGGGGCAACTGCAGGCTTCTGAGGCAGAGGTGGCTTTGGTGGGACCTTCGGTTTTGGTTTGGAGGTAACCTCCAAGAGTTTCTCAAAATCATCTTCCACTCTGGAATGAAAAGAAAACATGAGTAACATCCTGGGAATTTCTGAACTGCTTTTTGTTCTGTAAGAAAATTCAATCTTTCAAAACAAAACTTTCTGCAGGAAAGGATATACTCTGATAAATTTCTTTCTCCATAGAAGTTTCCATAAGAACCATCTTTTTTATAATGTAGCTATACAAGTTAATTTATACAAGTTAATTTTACAGCATGTTTTCAAATGTCTAAATTAAAGGCAATTAGTGATTACTAAAACCACCAAACTTTATTTTAGTTTGGGAAGAAAATGCTTTTGTGACAGGATGCTTTGCTTCCCCATAAATTTTCATGGGAAAGTAAAATTATCCACATTCAACTCTCTTTCCTCTTCATCCCCATCACCCAAAACTGAGATTGAGCATCCCCATGCTCAATCATGAGAAACTGTAAACCCTAATGGATTTTAAAATTCCATGTTCATATTTAGTTCTGGGACACTGAAGAAGTTTTGCAATCTATGACCACTTACAACAACTCTTTCTGATGATAATTTGCTGCTGATTCCTATTGAAATAACCCAGAACACCTCAAACAGTTCAGGGTATTTTCTACCTGCATTGTTTGACCTTATCAGATATGCAGCAGACTGTGCATGCTCAACTCTGTTCCCACATGAGCTGCTAAAAGATTTTAAGAGAGCCCTTATCATAGATTATCTGGTGACTCCAAGAACTGTGTGCCTTTGGAAAGTCAAAATATGGAGTAAAGAAAAAGAAGGATTCACTTCAGCAGCTCCACTCACTGGAACAGGATATGGTACTAGAGTCTAAGGAAGATGCTTTTTTAGTTTCTTCTTCTCCATTACCCATAGGTAGGCAGTCCCTGGAGCATGAATAAAATAATTTTAAGTCATGTATTTTTTGGTTCTTCCTCTCATTTGCCTTTTGTAGTTAGAATCACGGGACCACTGAATATCCTGATCTGGAAGGGACACATCAGGATCATCAAGTCCAGCTCCTGGACCTGCACAGGACATCCCAAGGGTCACACCATGTGCCTGAGAGAGTTGTCCAAATGCTCCTTGAGCTCTGTCAGGCTGGTGCTGTGACCACTGCCCTGGGGAGCTGCTCCAGTGCCCTGCCACCCTCTGGGTAAAAAACCTGTCCTAATATCCAGTGTATAACTTCCTCACATCCAGGCAATGAGGCATCTTGGGGGGTTACCCAGATGCCTGTGGAACCCCTGGGATAATTTCTGTTTTCTTAATGGGACAGTGATTCCTCCCTTTCTCTCTTTGTTCACCAGTTGCCTCAGGAGAGGTGCTGTAAATGCCTGAACACACAGCAGTACAACTGGTGGGGCTTTCTGCAGACAGTTAAAAGTAAAGCTCAGCTTTTCCATAATTTGGGAAGCAACTGATGAGGCAACTGTCTGGGATGACCAGGAACATGATCAAAGAACCAACATCTCTGAGATACTTTACTCCTCCATCCCCAGTGAAACTGTTTGAATGTTAACCATAGGTTTGCAAGAGCTACACCCCCCTCAAGCTAAGGCTCCCACTATTACTACGATAAACTGCATGATTTCAAGGGTTTCTTCTTCCTGTTCACCCTCATTAAAACCTGAGAGGAACTTACAACACTACTGCCCAGGCTGAGACAAACTACACCCACCATGAACCAGCCATGAGGTTAATCAGGATTAGCCTAAATTTTCTGGTGTAGAGACAGTCAGAACTCTTTAAGGTAAAACCATTCCTCAAGTCAGACAAATCTTCGTGTGACTCCCAAAGGGAAACTTAAAAGAATCACTTTTAACCAAGGCTGCTCTTGTAAAATCAATAGCATGAACACTGCTATCTAAAAGTAGGGAGCACGTGAACAGATCTGCTGATGGACAGAGCCATTCACTGCCCCAGAGTTCTGCACCTTGAACTCTACCTCTGGTATTACAGCAAGCAGCACCTCAAACTTCATCCTCTAAGTAACTCTGAAGATTATATTCTCTTTTATTTAGATAGGACTTTTGATGTCTTTTATTTTCCATCATTCTTTGTAGGTGATATATTCTACTTAACTTACAAAACACACTCAGTGTATTTCTGAATTCCTCATCTACAAAGAAATTAATTTCATTTAAGCCCAGGCCTTTGTGTTTGTTGCAAACTGATATCCAAGAGGTATCACACCTGTGATCACATTGCCAAGACATGTTCTTGTTCTCTTCGCTGTGTAATAAACAAAACTTGTTAAGGCTGATATTTCTGAAGCCTCCCTTCTTGGCATAAACAAACAGTGAATGAATCAGTGTCCATGTCATAAAGTTTTGTTCTTAAATAAAAGAAAACATAATAAGCAGAGGAACAATGCACAATACATAAGAGACCATATGGAGGAAGCAGTATTTTGAACCAGGTGCACTACCCAGAAAGGGCAGCAGTAAATCCAGCTCACTAACCTGGCATGATGATACAAATTCAATTTCTGTGCTAATCACAGCAACAAAACCACTCAGCACAGCCAAAAAATACCCCCAAAAGATACAGTCCAGTAGGTTGTGGGGGTCTTTAGGGGGTGGGGGTTTGGTGTTCTGCTTTTAAGCCAAAGATTCTGCAGAAGAAAGTCTGGAAGCTGATGATGTAATTTCCTTTTTCTGTCCTGGATTTTTTCAAGACCTTGGTTAGACAGAAGTCTCTTAGAGAGAACACAGCAGATAATATGTGGTCTTTGTCTCAAAACCTGCTTTTCAGTGCTGCAGTGCTAGGCAAGCTGTTTGATCCACTGCTGTTTGATCATGTGAGACACAACTGTCTTTGCAAAACTAAAGAGGTAAAATGCAAAATGCCTCAGGCAGAGATAGAAACAAGGACTTCTATTTCTTGAAAGCAAATGAATTGTTACAGTGTATAACTACCACCATATTTAACTCCAGGCCAGGAGGAGGAAGAAAAAAATCAAGCAATTATTCTGAAACAAGATTAAAGGAAGAACCTTCCCACCCCATCTTTTTATAGACAATCAGACAGAGAGTCCATGTAATTAATCTTTCTTTAATTAGTCTCTTTCTATTTCTGTAAAAGAAAAGCAGCACCACATTATTTAAAATTCTTGCCATATTGTTGTGCTGATTCACTGAATGTACTGGTGGAAATTCTATCAGAATTCCAAAAGAAAGCAATCAAAGCCCTTACTGAAGAAAGGCTGTCACTAAGCCTTCATGACTGCTGGCATGTGGACTTTCAGAGAGTAAATGAGTTCTGACTTGGAGACAGATGCAGCTGTCACAAGAACATCAACATTTTAGATGCCATTTCTCTGGACTTTGTTCCTTCTCTCTGGACCAGATCTTTGGGACAGGAATGACTGTCTGCATGTACAACATGCAGATGGGGACAGTGACCTCTGCTTGCTGGGAATGCTTTAATGAGGAGAATCTGTAATGAAAGCAAGAGACAAAGACCCCCATAATTTGCTAAGAATCCAAAAGGCTCATGCTTGAAGCTCAGTTGTGTAACTAACTGCAGTTCTTGCAGAACAGACTTTCATCTTTTGCTATCTTATGTTCTCTATTTTGTGTGGTATTAATTCCAAGTACAAGAGATACCTTGGTGAAGCCTTGGGGAGTGCTGTAACATCACATCTGCTGTGAAGATCTCTCTCCTCCTGTCTCAGCTTTCCCCTGCAATCCATTACAGGTAAATTCACAATGATATTTTAACCAGAGCCAGGAAATATGTCTGGACACTGGAATGTGACAGTCTGTATTGTTTAAATGCTACAAGAACCACTGGCATGGCTTGGGCTGGGAGAGATCAGCCCTCCTCCAAAAACCTCTCTGGCACAACTGAAGCTGGAGTGGGACAGTGACCATTCCCTGGAGCAGCTGCACACAGTGCCCTTGTCCTGCAGCTGCAGAGTCCAAGAGGATGAGGATGGATGCAGGCAGCCTGGGGGTGCTGCCTGGCTGGGTGCCAGAGAACAGGCTCATTAGTACAGGTAAGTCCCACAAGAAGCCCTCTGAGGAAATCAGCCTGCTGGTTACATCACTCACCTTGGAAATGAGAAAACTCAATTTTTCCAGTCTGAAAAAGTTAAAAACCTTTCTCTCCTGCCTCTCTAGAAAGTTCCCCAATCACCAGCCAAAGGCACAGCTGGGGCAGGGGACAGCAGGCAACTTTTGCCCCTTGAGCTGATGATGTCTGACAAAATGCAAGCAACCTGGGGCAAGACGGTGGAAATCTGGTGGGTCTCAACCCATACATGTTCCAAGGGGTGGAGCAAGGATTAATGTTTCTGGTCTAGCAAAAAACTGTTTGTTTTGTTGGCAAGTTTACTTTATAGCTTTTCTAATGGTTGTAAGTAGCATCCTGATACATCACAGGAATGAAATAAATTCTTGAAAAACATTACAGAAAAATTTGGTTTTCTGTAACCTACTGCAGCCAAATCAAGGACCTTTCCTCACAGTTCCATAATAGCAAGCAAGAGAAATTGCCCTAGAGTGGTTAAGATAAACTGCCCTGGAGTGGCCAGGAAATTTCTGACTCAGTTATTGCAACCTTCTCTTCCACCTGTACATTGCCCAAATAATCCTGTCCCCAAAGGATCTACATATAAACCCTATGGAGTTTCTCAAAGCTTTTTTCCCAGCTACAGTGTTGTTCTCGTACTCTCAGGACAGAGAGCATTGGTGTTGGAAGTGCTGCTCCACACGACTCCTGGATGGGTTGAAGATGTGTTACTCTCTGAATTCAGCATCTGCTAATGCCTGCTGAAAGAACACACAAACATTTTCTGCTTCAAGGGTGGCAACAGCTCCTTGGCAAACCTGAAGCTGATGAACCTGCTCAAGAACCTCAATGTCTGGAAGGATGTCTGGGGTGCAGTGTCACAAACAGCCTCAGCCTTAAAAAGTGTAATGCTCCTGAAAGGGTGATCATCAGTGTAATCCTAAGAAGGAACACACCAGATCTGCCATCACAGGGCAGGAGAACTGGGATCCTGCTGCTGACACTTTTTTTCAACACTGGAAACAGACAAATGTGCTCACAGCTGCTTCCTTCCATCTCAGCTTCCTATTCATTATCAAAGGTGAAACTAATTAAATCTCTCCTGAAAGGCTGCTCAGACAGCTGTGATAATTATTTCAGGCTAGGATGTGTGATAATTTATGTAATTCTGCAGGCACACAGAGCTGCTGCAACATTCATAGGATCAATTCCAGCACTGGTTTTCCACAAAAACCTGATCCATCACAGCAGGCAGGCATGATTGAGATTAATGAGGCAGAAGAGTTCATGCCTGCAGGGCTGTGACCTCACTGGCATCATGGAGACCTGGTGGGACAGGTCCTGGGGCCGGAGTGTTGGAATGGAAGGATACAGACTCTTCAGGAAGGACAGGCAGGGGACATGAGGAGGGACTGTCACCCTCTATGCCAATGACCGCGGAGTGCACAGAGCTCAGCCATGAGCCTCAGCTGAGGAGCCACCCAAGAACTCAGGGGTCAGGACCAAAGGGAAGGCAGGGACAGGTGACATTATTGTGGGGGTTTGCTACAGGCCACCAGACCAGGAAGAGTGAGGGCATAAGGTACTCTACAGACAGGAGCAGCTTCACATTCACAAACCCTGGTCCTCATGGAGGACTTCAACCACCCCATTATCTGTTGGAAGGACAGCCAGCAGGGCTTAAGCATTTCAGGAGGTCCCTCAAATGAATTGAGGCCAATTTCCTTCTCCAAGTACCAAAGGAGCCAACAAGGAGAGGTGCTAGGCTGGACCTCATTCTCACCAATGAGGAGGGGCTGGTGGGGAATGTAAAGCTCCAGGGCAGCTGGGCTGCAGAGACCATGAAATGGTGGAGTTTGAATCTCTCATGGCAGTGAAGTGGATGCTCAGCAAATCCTGGATTTCAGGAGAGCAAATTGTGGCCTCTTCAGGGATCTGCTTTGTAGAGTCCCATGGGATAAAGCCCATGAAATCTCCCACTGCACTTAGAATGCAAAATTGGTTCTTCTCAATGCTCAGCACTTGTTAATGTCAAGTTGGTGATTCTATTTAAAACAGTAATTCTCATTGCATATGAGCAAGTATCCACAGAGAGCACAGTCTTCAGTTTGCAGTGAGAACGTTTATCAGATTCTCTTCTCCCTCATGTTGTGACAAGCCCAGCCCACGCACATTTTGCAGATCATTTGTCTCCTTAACAGCCTCTGCCTCATGAGTTACAGCCACTGCTGAGGATTCACTGCTGTGCTGACACTGCTCTGGGCTACTGCTGCTCAAACCACTCAGGTACCATAAAGATCACAAAGGATTTTGTTGCTCCTGTGTTCTGCTCTGGATATTATCTTCTTGCCGTCCCCCTCTGGAAGAAGGTTCTGCCCTCCTCTGCCTTAGGCAGCTCTCATCTAACTCTGCCCATGAGTCAGAGTGAGTCAGACACTTCTCAGATCTACCACACACTTGAGAGCAGACCCTGAGGTACACGTGAATGTTCACTGCACCAGTGGAGAGCTCCCACATCTGCATTATTCAGCTACTCCACTGGAGTGCAGTGAACATGTCCAGCTTTCTGGACCTAACACAGACCTGCTAGACAGTCCTAGATCTCAACAAAGTGTGTCCACATAAACTTTTGGTATGATAGAACTGACTATGTCCAAGAGACCAAGAGGTTTCCATTTCCATTTCTAGTGGCATATCCAGCTCTAGCCTGCTAAAGGATTGGGTTGTCACAGCTCCTACTCTGACCTGAGGGCTGCAGAGATTTCTTCAGTCCTTTTTGGGAAAGGAGAGTAATTGTCAACACATACATGGCAAAGGCAAGACTTATTCCTAGTCCTCAAAATAAGCTCAAGCTCCCATGCAGGGAGATTGCAGAGTGCAGCTTATACTAAACATTTTGTCACTACAAAGGGTCACTGCCTGGAAAAGAGCCTGTGGCACTGCCCTGCAAAAACATTCAGCACAAATTTGGTGGGAAGGGAAGGTGGGAGAGGATTCAAATGCTGCCTCTACATTTCTGAGACCTGACTGTTCTGCTGAGGCTTCCAGCTGAACAGAAAACAAAGTGCATTTTGCCCTACCACTGGATTTCAGGTGACTGCAAGTGAATTTGCACAGGGGGAGGAGAACTGTTGCACTAGGTTAAAACAGCACTGCCACTCCTCCCCTCCTCTTGGACAGCAGCTTCTCCTTTGCCCTCAACTGCCCTGCACTGGGTTCACCAGCCCTCTATGATGTGCAGGTAACATCATGAACTGGGTTTACCAGGGGAATTTCAGAGGGTGTTGGGCACTTGAACAGGTCAACAGATCCTGACCTATCTGCTAAAACCTCTTGCACAGCCAGGAGCTCCCTCTGGATTCTCATAGCAACTTTCCCATTGGACCACTTGCATGGTTTTCTGCTTCATTGCATGTATTCAATTCCAGCTGGACCTTGATGACTTATCAACTATTGGAAGCACTGAGACAAATCCGGAATAAACAAAAACTACTGGAATTTAAAAGAAATTACATCTTTTCCCATGGGTTCCCATAACCATCTGGGTGTGCTGCTGTTGCTGATGATCCCAAACTGATCTGAATGCATGGTCTATTGGTCTCAGAGCAGACTTCAGAGACCTCTCTCTGAACATATATAATCCAAAAGATACTAACACAACAGATGGAGAAGTTCTCTCTAGTGGATAAAAATGCAAGTACTGCAGTGGAACGGGCCCTTCTCCTGTAGTCATATGAACACTCTGGATGAAGTGCTGTATGCTGACATCACTAGCAGACAAGAAAATATTGCAAGCACACATGTGTTTGCTCTCAGTATACCACAGCATGAAATCAGGTCATGTCCTGCCCCATCAGCTTCTATAAACATCAGGTAGGCTGTCAGGGTCTAATGCAAGATGGCACCCAGCCCAATTTAACCTTTGTTTAAAGTCAGTCAGGTATTACTGCTGAGATAGCCAGCACTTTTCCATGGGTGGAAGGCAACAGCTGCAGAATTACCTGCTTCAGGAAAGCTTTGAAACCACACACAGAGTCTCTCTCCTGGGTTTAGTACCTGCTGTGGAAATCATACATCCTAACAGGAGCTGGTTGACACAAATTAGCACTGGAAGCAGGCCTCATCATTCAGATGCCAGCTGGAGACCCAGAAGGAAGGAATTTGACTCATTACTGCAGCACAGATTCCCTGTGTCTCTCCAAGCCCTGGTTCCCTGCTCCATCTCTGGAGGATTATCAGCACAGGTGAACCCACCCTGTGAGGGAGGTGTCAGGGATAAATGCATGGTGTGCTGATGTGTTCCAGTGCTGCACTACAAAGGGAGAAGCAATATATTATACCCTCCTGCAACTGTGAGCTCCAGCCCTCCTTCCCACTAGATTAAAAATGAAACACAGGGTGATAAAGAGTCCTTTACAGCTGTGCAGGTATGCACAGGATCCCTCCTGGAAACATGCACGGAAGTCTGTGAGCCATCAGCATGAAAATCATTCCTCCTGTGGCAAGAGCCCCTGATTCCAGAGCCCTGAAGCTGAACTGCTCTTTATCTCTGGGCTTTGCTGCCCACTTTTCACAGTGGAGGTCAGGTTCTCTGTGGATCATTTGCAGAAAGCAGAAGTGTCATGCAGAAAGCAGAAAACAAGAACCAGATAGCACACCTTGGGCCTTCAAGGCTCTTCCTCTGGAGTCACATAACAACTCCTTGCACCACACTTCTCTCAAAGGGTCTTCCTAATTTCCTTTGTAATGTGTTTGATGTCCAAGCTCCATGACACATTTTACTTGTTGATACAAGTATTGATTCACAGTTTGCATTCTGAGTATTTAAGCTTTGTCCCCAGATTCATCTCTTTCAAGATCTAAATAGATGAGAATAGATCAGACCACCTTCATCCCACATGCCAGATTTGAGATGAGTACCTCAGCAGCTCCTCAGTGTCCTCCTCAGGCTCCCTGCTCAGCACATCCTCGCTGTGCTCACAGGCAGCTGGCAGCAGGAGTGAGTCACCCAGTCTCACCACCCCGCCGAGGTCTGGGTCTTCAAATAACTTCAGATCTAGAAAGGGGAATCAGAAGTTGCTGTATTTAAATCATGCTATGTAACACAAGGCCTGCACTAACACTAACTAGTAAATCTGGCTAGGTGGGTTGAAAAAACAGATCATGTAGATAATTCTTTTTTTCCAAAGACTTACAGTCCATAAAGTGCAGCAATACTCTGCACTCTAAGGACTTGGTAAATCTGCTTTTTCCTTGCACTCAAAAGTAGGTCACATTACTCCTGTTAGTGTGGCATGAATGACTGTGGGACAGCCAGCTCCCACAGACCTTAATATCCCAGTTCAAAATGTTTACAAAAAACAGCTATGAGAGCTACAGGTTTCATTTGTTCTTTCTGAATGATTCTAGATTATTCTGTTCAGCTGAATATTTGCTTTAACATTTCCAAGACATTATTTAGCCTGTATACTATGCATCACTGTAATTTAAAGGCTCAGTTATACACATGCTTTAGATAAAATAATCTGTGTTTAGACAAATATAGAACAGATTTACTCTCTTTAATCTTTCTTCTGGGACCGATTGATGAGAAATCTTTTTCTGGGCCGAAGAGTCCTTCATTTGGATCCACCTCCTCTTCAAAAATGGTTAATTTGGGCTTCTCTTCCTTGGCTGGAGGAGCAGCTGTCTTCTTTGCTTTTTTAGTTCTAAAACACAAGAGAAAAGAAAGTTAGCTTCAACCCTTCCTTTAACAAGCAAGATTTATGGCTAGAAAGTCTCATAAGCTGAAAATAGATGGTGGGAGGCTAGGAAAGGTTTAGACAAAGGTGCAGAGGCATCTGTTAATTGCTGGCAGGAATGGGATACTGACCTGGCGGGACAGGCATTTTCTAGCTGGACCCATGTTGTGTATTCTTAATATATGTCAAGGAGTCCAATGGGAATGGGAAAGGCAGAGCTCACAATGCTGCACTGTGCAAACTACTACTCAGAAACACTTAAGCAGTTTTACTCCTCCCACACAGAAGGCTTAAAATAAGAAAGATCAGTTCCATCAACACTGTTTGAGACAGACAGAAAAGGATGGCTTGAAATACAAAGTGCAGATTGGTCCACTGCACCGATCCCTATGGAGAAGTTTTAGGAAATCCCTTTGGCTCCATTTCCTGGCCAGCTCCTGCTGCTGTTTATGATTGCTGCATGCTCCTTTCACAAAGGTATTAGACACTCATTTGCACATGGCTTAAACAAAGAGAGTTGACTCCCCTTCCAAGAGCAAAGGGAAAAGCACCTGCCTCTTGCTCTCATACCCAGGACTCACATTCCACCAGCTGAGGCTACAAAGCAGCTCTCACAATAATTGAGCTTGAGTCATGAGGCAAACCAGATGGCACAGAAAAGAAAATTTAAAGGACAATAACCTTTGGGTGAAAAGTCCAATTCAAACTAGGCTGAAAGAGAAGCAGTCCCTAGGACAACATGCCCTTCCAAAGTAATTGCCACATTTCAGAGATCTTCACTGGCACTGCAATTTCTAAGGTAGCCCCTTTGAGTGCCCCTTCCAGTAGAAGATCTGATCTTCTCTGCAGAGAGCAGGTCAGGTTTCAGCCTAGAGCAAACCAAATTATCAGCACTTAACATGCCATACTCATCAAAAACTAAGAACAAGGTCAAAAGATTACACACACATTCCAACTACATTAAAGAGTCTTGTAAAATCCTCTTCCAATTACAGCTGCACACAAAAGCAGAGTCCAGTTACTTCCACATATTTTCACAAGTTTATTATCAACAAACTGGAACTCACAGATGGTATTACCTTGCTGCCACCACTTTGTGGCAAATGCAGCCTAAGACCAAGCACCATGCAGAACCTAAATATGGCTTTATTTGGAAATATACCCTATTTGATACTCTAAAGGTATCTGCAGGTGTCAACAACTACTACTGATAACAAAAACTTTAATTTTAAAATGAAAGTTTTAATGATTTTTTTTGTATTCATATTTGTTAGGGATATGCCTTGAGTAACTTTTGAAAGCACAGCTCCAAGGAACTGCTTCAAACTGAAGCAGAAGACCCTTCTTCCAAAACCTGTCAAAATCTAAAGTTATAATATGTACAGGCAGCTTTCACTCAGGATACCTACACAAACTCAAATTCATTGCTTTACTAACTGTAGTAAGGGATCTATCACTCAAATGACCCTAAGTATTACAGGCAAAAGTAAAGCAAACAACAACAAAACTGGAAGAACAGTAGGACAGAGTCATTCAGAGCTGAAAAACCCATTAAAAAAAGATTTAGCAAACACAAATAAATCCGATCTGCTATGGAAGAAGCATCTTTTATTTGCATAATTCATACCTCCCAAAGTATTCTTTAGAGGTGAAAGACAATGTAGGTGAGGACTTGCCAACCTACAGAATGCCAGAAGTCTTTGACAAGACCTGTTGTCCATTTAGAGTTACAACAGCTTTCCTGATGCCTAAAAGACCATCATGGCACAGGTAATTATATACAGGAGCCAGTACTTTGCCAAGCAACAGGTCTCCACCCCAGTGAAGTTAGCAAGGAATTTATTATTAGTTAGCTCAAGTTTTTGCAGTAAACAATACCAGAACAGTGGGAAGCACCAAAGGGAAGAGAATCATAAAGAGCATCATACAGAACAGCATGTAAAACAGAAATAATGGAACTGAACTGTCCTGGTAATGACCTTTTGTGTGGTCTGGCCACCAAACCAGGCCGCTGACAGGGGCTCACTTTCTGTTTGGCCAGGGGACTCCACTGGCAGCTACAGGCACAGGGCCAGACCCACTGGGCTTGACTGGTACCGGTAGGAACAGGGGGAAATTGTTTTTCTGCCTTCAAGTTGTTTCCCCTCACTGCCCTTCTAAGGAAGCCACTGTTGGACTGCCAAGTAATTCCAGCATATCCATACAGGGCCACTGTTGAGGTCAGTCCCTAAGTGGAAAACAGGATTCCCACGGTTCTGTATTTAGCTGTGCCAGTCCAGACTGCAGTGCTAAGCAGAGGTTAACAGATGAGAAGGGGGTGTGGGAAGTTTAAGAGACTGTCTGAGGTTCTGCAGCTGGCCTGAGGCTGCATCTGCCTGCCCACCCATGCCCTCTCTGTATATTGGTGCTACCTCCCCATAAGCAGGGCCCAGGGACTGTGCTGGAGCCAAGCTGATTGTGAAGCCCCAAACTGGCGGGCATGCAGAGGAGAAGCTGCAAGGACAGCTAATTCCATGATCATGATGTACCAGGGTGCAGTAAACTTGTGCAGGAAGGTAGAGTCTTTAGAGAAGACAGAAATGAAGAAACATTAGGTCTTCCAAAGTATTACTGTATTCAAACCCTGCGCTTCATTAGCACCTTCTTCATACATCACGCTCACAACCTTGGCATCTGACATTCTGAAACTACCAGCATCCAGCTGGCAGAAGATGACCTGTGTTACTGCTATTTATTCATTTATGACCCTAGTGAACTTTTGTAGCATCACTCCAGTGACTTTTAAAACCTTAACAAAAACCAAACCAGCCCTAAAGATGACGTGACCCTTTGTTCAGCAGAAACTATTTATGCAGTTGAGCCTACTGATGTCTACACAGGAAGCACTGAAACACTTTGAGAATAACTCAAATAATACTCCTGTCTCCTGCTCTAACTAAAAAGAAGCCTAAGTGACTGTACATAAAGAATGAGCTTCTAACTGACATGGACCAAAACTGGATGATCAGAAATTAGAGTACATGAATCCACCTAGGCAGGCTGTTGGAATACTTGGAAGTCCAGCTGAGAATCCTGCCTCTCATGCGATCCTCAAATCACCCACGAAAATGTCAACAAAACCCTGTATGCAGACACTTTCAAACCCCACTCACTTTGTGAGCACAGTTCTGCTACTGTTTACTGACACAATGTAGGTCACTCATCTGGCAGCCTCCAGGTCTCCCTGGCACAGCAGCAATGCACAAAAGCTTTCTGGTCAGCAGTGGAAAACAGCAATGAGGATGACTAAGACACGTCAAAGTCAGAAGATTTCCAGACCTGTGTGTGACAGCTGCTGTTTGTGAAACACTGGAACTGCAGATCCAATGCTGGGTGACACTGGTTTAAATCACAGTGTGTCCACTGTGCTCTATACAGAGGAGTCCCTGCCCCGTGCTCACTGCTGGGTTAAAACAGTGAGAGTTTTCAAGAGCACGAGTAATCTCAGCACACAGGCAAAAGTCTGCAGGTGTAATTATTCTGAAAATATCATCATGTCTTTTTTACAGAAGTAAAATTATGCTTCAGAAAAGGAGTGCTACAGTAATATTAAAAAAAAAAAAGGCTTATTCAGAATATAAATACTTCTACATTAGGCATCCATGGAATTTTACAAGGGAAGAGCTCACTAATGTAAATGGACATCCCCACTCCCACAGATCTATGTTCAGGCTTGAACAAAAGAGCTACAGCCAGAATAGCAGCAATATTTGCACATCTTCTTGAAAACCACGTCTGAAAAACAAAGATCCTATACACTAGTTTGTGCAGAAAACAAAATGTCATCTGCTGCTTTCTTTTCACTCAACAGTGCTCGTTTTCCAGAGCTGCCTGGTAATAACAGACAGGACAAAAGGGGTCATTCTCAATTGCTCTGGCCAAGGGATGCCCAATAGAAACTCAAAGCCCATCAGCTCACACAGCCTCACTCCTAAGCAGTAAGCTGCCACCACAAGTGCTGGCTGCAGGGATACTGTACCTCACACACCTTTTCTTGTGGACATCATGCTAATTTACAGGATTTTAAATGGCTTGGGCATGTCCCAAAGTAAGATAATGTGTAATTGATGGAATAAATCTGCAATTAGAAATCATTTGGAACAAGAGTATCCAGTTGCAAAGTTTGTCTGCTGCTGCTCTGAGATTAGGTCAGCCTTGGATTATTGTTCCAGCAGAGCAACAGATGGAAAGAAATCCTGAAGGAACAGGTTTTCAATAGTTCAGCTCCCATCCAGGGACCTGCTTTTGTGGAAAGATTTTTCTGAACAGCTCAGAACTCAAGAGTACCTGTTATTCCTAAACAAAGGCAAGCTGTGTTTATAATCTGTCCTCAAGTTTTCTGATTATATCCTTTTCCAATGTAATTTGAAAGCAGATGAGAAGACCACAGATGGACAACTTTTGTTTAGAACACAGCTCATTAGCAATAATCATAATAGAGAAACATTTCCTAAAATGTTTTCAACTAAATAACTAATAAAACACTCAAGCACTCATAAGCCTGGCAAGGGAACTAGGGTTAGAGACTAGATTGCAAAGAAGGAAAATTAACATAAAGGAAATTTCTTTATAATTTTCCTCTGATTTTCTAGACTAAAGAGTGTAAGACTTGCTGAAACAAGTTAAAGAACAACAAAAGACAAGTTTCAAAACACAGTCATGACTAAATTAAAACACAGTGGTCCAGAACAAGAGAAGCATAATAAAGTTGTCAATAATGATGTGAAAAAGCCAAAAATACTCATTAGTATTTTGGGTTTCATCTGCAAAGCAGCAAAATGGTACTTCCAGGGTTTCTGACAGCAGTGAAATTTTTATTATCCTAATACTCATGCTAATGATGAACATTTTCAGATATGCAATACCAGATAACATGAACTAAGATGTTTTGGAAAAAATTGGCCAGGCATTTTCTGCACCCTGGATCTAGCTACTCAGCACAGTTTAGAACTCCAGGGAAGTTACACAGGGCTAAAAATAAAGCTATTTTAGAAATCAGAAAAGTTTAAAAAGCCAAACATAAGCATGGGCCAGTAAGCATTGCCTTGATGCTCAGTAAAATTATAGAAAGGCAGATTATCAGATATAACCAGTTGGTAATTAAAAGAGCATTCATTACTAAAATCTGTCCAGAGTCATGTTATCCTCTTTTCATCAACCTACAGCCTTGATTAATAATGGTATCTTACCCCAAGTGTGACATAGCAATCCTGAAAGTTCCCACAATTCTTTCTAAAGCAGGAGCAGGACAAGGGAAGTTTCTCTCCTCTGGATCCTGCAGACAGTGATCGCACTGCACCACTGCAGGAATCTGCTTCTCTGTGGAGATCCTGAGCCATCTCTGCATTAACTTGGACACTCAGATGCCACAAGGAAGAGGGGATAAAACCACAACACTCTTTGGCAAGACAAGGACACAAGAATATTATGTCTGTCTATGAATGAGTAAAAGAGCTACAAGGCAAAAATGATGATGATAGCATCAGGGCTTGGTGCACATCAGCTTTTATCATGCCCTTGATTCTCTATCTGTATGTCTGGCAGAACTTGATTTTAAATTGATAAAAGGAGAGAAGGGTTGATTTTTGCTCTGCTTCCCTCTTCTGGTGCACCTTTTTTTTCCTTATGTCCAGCCTTTACATTTTCTGCCCAATTCCATCCTTTTCCCCCTTTTCATCCCTCCTCCTCATTTTCCCAATGTTTCTGGCCAGTATCAGACATTTTCCTGCTCCACCTCCAGAATCTGCAGTGCTGCCTTACCCTCCAGACTGACAAAAAGGCTTCCTTGTCATCTTGAACTCCCTTCTTACTCTCCAGACCTCTGTTCTGGACTCTTCTTTTTCTACTTTAACCCTAAATTATTATCATTGGTCAAATTACGCTTCTGAAAAAGACCCCAGGCAGTAACTGAAGGAGAAACAGGAAACTTGGAAAGTGGGAAAATGCAGATGAGAAAATGTAAGGAGAAAAAAAAAGGATAGAACTAAGCAGAGGAGGTAACAGCAGGCAAAACAAGAGAAAGGGGGAGAGGCTGAAGCTGATCACACATGATAACTAGCTGTAACTGCTAGTTCCTAAAAATAAATAACATTTACTAGTCAATTTTCAATAAAAGGCAAAATTCATGTCAAATCTTAAATAAATGCAAAATCCTTCTGAAGAAACAAAGCTTTATCAGGAAATAAAATGAGGGAGAACAGTTTGCGCTTAAAAATTCTGCAAGACATTATCCCTGGGTTTATTTCCTTTAAGGTAAAATTAAAGCTAAAGGAGTTACTTTCAGGAACAGTTACATTTCAGGAGTTACTTCTCAGGAAACTTTTTTTCAACTCTATAAAAATTGCACTCTTAGAAAAAAAAAATCCATTCTCGTACATTAATTAATGATTGCTGCAGGTCTGTAGCTCCAAAACTAACAGATTCTTGAGTAAGTACTGTGTTGCCTGTAAAGTGATGTCTATAGGCAGTATACCTCAGCAATAAAATCTGCCACAAGAATTTAAATTTGACCACTGTAATGAAATCAACCTCCCAACATCATCCCTTTATGAGACATTCTTCACAAACATCCTGAGAAGCTTCACAATCGAAGTCACCCAAGCTGAAACAATGTGTGAAAAAAACTTGTTAGTAAGCATGTTTTCTGCCTCACTCTCAACAGATTTGGGAGCAAACACTTAAAAAGAAGGTCTCACAAAAAAAGAAGTTAAAGGTACTAAAAGTATGCAATGCCACGTTGAGAATTCTTACAAGTAGCAGCTGTAAGTGACAAATGCAAATAGCAACCGTTTTGGAGAAGTGATGTTTCTTCAACACTGAAGTGCTGAAACCTGCTCCCCTCCTGACATGAACACACTACTGTAGCTTCTTGTTAGATCTGTTTTCTGAAAAAGCACTGAACATGTGAATAGCTGATACCCCATTTTCAGATGTGTTGGGCATTCACACCTCATGGAACAGCTGAGTCACAAAATGGTTTGGGTTGGAAGGGACATTAACATCACCTACTCCAACTCCCCTGCTGTGTACATGGATACATGCCATCAGGCTGCTCAGAGCCCCATCCAACCTGGCCTTGCATACTTCCAGAGGTGGGGCATTCATAGCTTCTCTGGGCCAGTGTCTCACCACCTTTATTGTGCTTATATCTCACCTAAACTTACCCTTTTTCGGCTTAACACCTGAAGTTTTATAAAGTGTCATCTCACTACCGGCCTTGGCAAAGTCTCATCAGCAACTGTTTGCTTCAAAGGACAGGCAGCCTGTTTGCAACTGCTACCTCTACTTAATAAAGTTTTAATTTTGGGCTGTTTAATCTTTATCTCCTCACAACAGAATGCAGTCCAGCCCCCTGGACTCACACTGTGCTCCTCAGGAGGAGACAGTTTCCACTTTGCTGCTGCCTCACCTGAATTCCCTCCTCACCACATCCTACAGCAGAAGGGGCACAAGAGCCCAGACTGCAGACTCACCTCTAATTTTTTCTGTCTGTGAACAGAAAAGCTTCAAATAGGATAGCGGATGTTTGCATAAAAAACTTCTGGCCTCTCTAATCCCAGACACTCCATATAAAACTCAGTCTGAAGGGTGCCTTTCCCTTTCCTTGCTTGGTACCTGCACAGACCAGCCCCCAGCCTACAGAAAACCTCGAGTATAGCATTTTGCCTGACATACCTGCCACAGCACATCTAAAGAGCTCAGGAGAAGCTCCAGTTACCAAGGCAGTGAGCAGATTCCAGCAAGGCCAAGCAGGATTTGCATCAACTCCAGGAGGGATGATGAGGCTGAGCCTGGTTCCCCACTGCCTTCCCTCCCCCACATCTTGCTGTTCACAGAGGTCACTTTTTCCTCCTGGCTGTGCCATGGGAAAAGCAGACCTCTCACCACAACTCAGAGATGGCTCCAGAGGAGCTACAAGGGAGAAGGACACAGTGAGACATTGTCAGAGCTCAGTGGCACTGCTGTTGCTCTGGCTGCTGCCTCTCCTGCTGATCATGACACCAAAACAGCTTCCGTGAAAAGAGAACACTGCTTTCCTGCCTACAGGTTTCTTGTGATGATTTTTTTTTTTTAAATCAGAGGTAAGGTAAAATTGCTCTGGGTGAAATATTGCCTAGGCCATGGATATACCTATTGCATGAAGCAATTCCACTTTGATGTTGCAGACACTGCTAGAGGTCAGACTGCAGGAACAGTCACACCAGAGAGCACCCCAGACACAATCCCTCCCTCCTAAGCCAGATTCTGAGGCTCTGCAGTGGCAGCAGCCCAGGAGCTGCTTTCTCCTGTAAGTAAAAAAACAGCTGACTAAATTCTTACATTTTTAAAATTGGATTCCTATTTATGATTTTATTGCTAACTAGCTTGATTCCTCAGCAGAGAAGTTTTTGCAAGGGCAGTAATTCCAGGGGCTGGCACTGAGCTCAGTTTGCCAGCGGCTGGCTGTCAGGCCGGAGGGGGCTCCAATGGGGAAGCACCACAAACTCCTTGGAGAGCACAGTGGGGCCAGGCACTGAATCACTGGAACCTGCTTAGTGCCAGCAGCCACAGCACATGACTGAAAGAAGAAATGAGCAGTCTTCACAAGTGCTCTGCTCATGCATGTGATCCAACTCAGTGCTGGTGTTATTTGGCAGCCACGACAATGTTCCAAAATCTTAACAAAATTCACTCCCCTCCTACTGGCAAAAAAAATCTCTGAGCTCAGCCCAGCCAGAGGACACTTGGTATTCCCACAGCACTCTTCAGAGCTGGCAGATAGATGATCTCAGGCCTCCAGCTAGCATCTCACATCCCCAGAGGATTATCACTTGACACAAACAACACGAGCCTGTAGATCCACACAAGTGACTCCTTGCAGACCCCACTCCTTGCTCCTGCTCAGCTGCTGATGATCTGCTCCTGCCCCTTGAGATGGCTGTATTAAACCCTGAAGATCCTTGTGCTGAAGGGTGCAGCAGGAAAAATGGATCAGGGAACATTTCTACCCGCTGTGAAATGTGGGTAGAAATGAGATAAACATCTACTGTGGGTAGAAATGCTGATAAACATCGCAGGCTCTCATACCCCAGATGACATGAGATCTCATGGTTGTGTGGGGACAAAAAACAGCAAACATAGAGCTCCAACAGCCAAGGAGAGCTCTTTCCAGGCTTAGCTACTGGTCACTCAAAGTGTGAGCCAGGTTTAGCTACTGATCACTCACCTGTGAGCTAACTTGATCCTTTGGGTCAGTTTGCTGACTCACAAATCCTCAATTCATGCAAAGAACATTAAAGCTCTACACTGTGAAGAATCTTGTACCATCTATTAAGTTGGAGATGTGAGAAACTACCTGAGGTTTGGTAAAGGAGGGTCTTTGGTTGAATACAGAGTGGGAACACAAATTGTATCACTGATCTCTGTCAGTAAGAGGGATGACTGGAAAAGTGCTGAAATGATGCTGATGAGAGCAGGGGAGTAGCAATTACAAATAACTGCACAATGTTCTGAGCTTTTACTCCCTCGTGTTACAGTGGCTATCGCAGTGTTGGAGGAAGAATGATCATTACAGACAGAAAACACAGACCCAGGGCACTTCAGGATTTGGATCCATAAGCAGAAGTGCTACAGCAGACCTTTCACATGCCACACAGCAAGGACAGAGAACACCACAGGGTCAGTGTGGTTGTTAACATACAGTACATCAGATACGGTCAAAATGCTGATTCACAGGGCTGACTTCTTCCTGCAGCCAACCCCTTCATGCTGCCCACCCAGCTCCTGGCCTCATTCCTGTCTCTCTTCATCTTCCTTTGCTCTTCCAAGAAGGGACATTGGTACCTATGCTGGGTTTGCATGGCGAGGTTTTGGTAGCAGGCAGGGGCTACAGGGGTGGCTTCTGTGAGAAACTGCTGGAAGCTTCCCCATGTCTGACAGAGCCAATGCCAGCCAGCTCCTACAGGGATGCCTCAGTGGCCAAGGCCATCAGCCATGGTGGTAGTGACTCTGTGATGGCATAGATAAAGGTGAAAAGCTATTCTGCAACTGCAGCCAGGAGAGAATGAGAATGTGAGAGAAACTGTCCTGCAGATGCCCAGGGCAGTGAAGAAGGCAGAGAAGAGGCTCCAGTGCCAGAGCAGAGGTTCCCCTGCAGCCCCTGGTGAGGCAGCTGTGCCCCTGCAGCCCATGGGGGAGCAGAGATCCACCTGTAGCCTGTGGAGGATCCCAACCCAGATCGGAGGGATGCCTGAAGGAGGCTGTGATCTTGTGGAGACCCCACTGGAGCAGGCTCCTGGCAGGACCTGTGGCCCATGGACAGAGGAGCCGAGGCTGGAGCAGGTTTGCTGGCAGGACTTGTGACCCCAAGGGAGAAGGATGTGAGGAGTCCTCCCCCTGAGGAGAAGGAACAGCAGAGATGTGTGATGAAGTGATCCCAGCCCCCATTCCCCATCCCCTGCACTGCTGGTAGGGAGGCAGAGAAAAGCAGGAGCGAAGCTGAGTTCAGGATGGGAGGGGTGAAGGGAAGTAATTTTATAATTCAATTTTATTTCTCATTGTCCTGCTCTGATTTGTCTGGTAATAAATTCAGTTCATTTCCCCAGGCAGAGCCTGTTTTGCCTGTGACAGTCACTGGTGAATAATCTCACCCTGTCCTTACCTCACCCCATGAGTTCTGTCATCATCATTTCTCTTCCACGCACAGCTGAGGGGAGCAGTGATGGAGTGGCTTTGGAAAGATTTTGATACTGAATTCCACAGCAGAGGTGCCATGAGCACAGGAGGCAGCACACACACCTACCCTGCTGAACAAGAGGGCTGGTGCTGGACTGTATACATACTTCAAAACACTTGGCTTTGGTTTTCCCTTGCTCTCTGTGGCATTCTGGAATCACTGTTTATTCTGCAACTGTTTTTAAGTTCAAAGTGCTTGAAATGACATGAGGGTTGTGCTAGAGCTCTGCAAAGTCACAGCCTGCACTGGTGCTAATGACATGCTTTGGGCACAGAACAAAGGCACATGGGGGTGTTTGAAGCAGCAAAGGCTGATGCGATACTGCAACAGGACTGTATATGGAGGGGAGCTTGATGTCCCTGTAACCTTCTGTAGGGGGATACAGTACGGGTAAATAGAGGTAGTATAGAAAGTAATCTTACCCCCTAAGGAGTTGCAGCTGAGCCAATTACTAAGGATTAGGCACAGGCCTGATGTTAACAGGCCGCAGCTGCAGCCAATCAGCAGAGTGTTATAAAAGAGTGGATTGGTTGGCTGAGGGGAATTGGAGTCAGTTGGCTGCTGCAAGGACAAGGAGGATTCAGTGCCTGGAGGAGCTGCCTACAAGAAACATCAAGGAGGTATGAAACTCTGGCAATGTGGAACCCTTGCAATGTAATGTAATAGAACTCTCACGCTATAATGACAACAACCTGAAAGGGTCTTTGTGAGGGGCCCTGGGTACCAGTCCCTTCAAGGAAGAACTGATAAGCAGAGAGCAGAAAGGAGAGTGCTGTCCTTTGCCATGTTGTCCATTTGGCTGTAGGGCTTAAGGGCACCTCAGTATCTTTCATAATATCCACCGGCAGCACAGAACAGCACCATGGCAGCATCCCCCTGTGAGCAATGATGCTGGGCTGCCAACAGCTGGAAAAGGACTGGCAGACCAAGGAAGCTCCTCCAAGGGATACAATAGGCTGGGTCACATCTCCAGCACCACCTCCCAAGGGCAACTAAAGCAATGTTTACTGACAACAAACCACCATGTTTGGATAGCCCCAAAACACCTCACAGCCTTTCAGAATTCAGTGTTGTTGCACTCCTGCATGTCAGGACATGCCAGCATTGTTCCTTTACAGATCAGGAATGAAATCTGGTCCTGAAAACCAGAAGTGAGCTATCTGCAGCCTAAACAGGATGGCTTTGAAATGAAAAATTGAAACTAATTCTCCTGAGACTTTGGTGCACGGTTCTAGACCATGTGCTTCTCCTTCCTGTTCCAGCGTCCTGCATTGTGTGGCAGTGCCCTTGTCTCTTGGCAGCATCACCGAAGAAACAAAAACAACTCCAGTGAGGTCAGGGTTTGGTGTAACAGCCCCTGAGGAACGAAGTGTGGGTTAACCCTCAGGAGTCTCTTGAGAACACATCTGCTTTTTTCCACATTATACTTGAGGCCACAGCTCTGTCACTCATAGCCAGGAGGAGAAAGAAGGATGATTCAGGAATGAGTTTCCAGGACAAGACTGTTAACATACAACGACAGTCTATGCTGGCAGATAACCCATCACACAGATGAAAAACGAGATGTCTGCTGCAAACAGGTCTGGATAATGTAGTGAGTTCTCATTACCCACGCAGGCACAGGGCACTGCTTTCCTCTGGCTGGCAGCATGGTGACTGAAAGAGGGCCCTGCACAGGCAGGGCTGCAGGTTTCCTCCTGCTAGTGGGGTTTGCAGTTTGTTTGTTGTGTTTTCGTTGGTTTTGAGGTTTTTTGTTAGTAATGGCTTTTACAAGATCAAAAACTGCAGTTAGTGAAAGTTTTTGTAGCCAAACAGAACCCTCCAAAAAGGATACATCTGTCCAGACCCCTTCCAGTGCAGAGTGTTTGAGCCATCAGTGGTACCAAGGGGCATTGCAGAAGCCTGACTGCAGTGTGAATGGGTGAACAATCTCTTTTTGATGGTGGCCAAGTTTAGGGAGGAAGGTGAAAGACTAAGGAGTATCAGGGAAAGTGAAAGGAAATAGACTGGTGGGGTTCTGCCCTTCCATCCTTGAGGGAGGCCCACCAGGAGTCAGAGGATTCCCATGCCTCCCACTGTCAGGCAATAGGAGGACACCTGGTCTCCACCAGGGGAGTGGAAATGGGTCCCTATTCAGGGAGGTAATAAAAATTCCTCCCAACCCCCATCACCTATTGAGGTGCCACTTCAGAATAAGTACGGGGGCCTGGATCTAGAGGGTCAGCCAGATGATGTAGAAAATGATCTGCCCGGTGAGCCTCCCAATTACGCTTCATTAGTCAGACAGATCACCTCCTCTAACATTAAAAAGAAAAGAAGGGTAATCATGGTGGGTGACTCCCTTCTGAGGGGAACAGAGGGCCCCATGACCCATCCCACAGAGAGGTCTGCAGCCACCCTGGGGCCCGGGTACAGGATATCACTGAGAGGGTCCCTGGGCTGATTCAGCCCTCTGATTATTACCCACTGCTGATACTCCAGGCTGGCAGTGATGAGATTGAAAAGAGGAGTGCCAGGGCAATTAAAATTGACTTTTGGGCACTGGGTCAAGTGGTTGATAGGGCAGGAGCATAGACAGTGTTTTGCTTAGTCCCTTCGGTGGCAGAGAAAAACTATGAAAGGAATAGGAGAGGCCACATTCTCAGCAAGTGGCCCAAGGGTTGGTGTCATCAGCAGAATTTTGGGTTCTTTGATCATGGGGCCACTTCTACAGCCCCTGGTCTGCTGGAACTGGATGGGCCCCTTCTCTCTAAGGGCAGAAGGATTTTAGCTCATGAACGGGTGGAACTCATTGAGAGGGCTTTAAACTAGGTTTGAAGGGAGAGGGGGATGCAGCTGGGCTGTATGGAAGCAGACCCAAGGGTGGTAAGCCTGAGATAGGGGTGAAATCAGTACCCAGCTGACATGCATGTATACCAATGTGTGTAGCATGGGCAACAAACGAGAAGAGCTGGAGGCCATGGTGCAGCAGCAGAGTAATGATGTAATTGCCATCAGAGAAACATTGTGGGGTGACTCACATGGCTGGAGTGCTGCACTGGATGGCTACAAGCTCTTCAGGAGAGACAGGAAAGTGAGAAGAGGTGGAGGGGTGGCCCTTTATATGAGGGAGGCCAACAAGGCTGACATCCTACTGGCAGTCTGTTAGCACCCACCCAACCAGGAAGAAGTGGACAACTTATTCTACAAACAGCTGAAGAAGGTTTCAGAATCATCAGCCCTTGCTCTTGTAGGTGACTTCAACCTACCAGACATCTGCTGGGAACTTAATACAGCAGAAAAGAGGCAGTCCAGGAAGATCTTAGAGTGTGTGGAGGACAACTTTTTGTCACAGCTGGTGGGTGAACCCACCAGGGGAGGGACTATGTTAGATCTGTTCTTTGCAAACAGAGATAGGGTGGTGGGAGATGTGGTGGTTGGGGGCCGCTTGGGGCAGAGTGATCATGAAATTAAAGAGTTCTTGATATTTGGTGAAATCAGGAGGAACATCAATAAGACTTTTACACTGGACTTCTGGAGGGCTGACTTTAGCCTATTTAGGAGATTTATTCAGAGAGTTCCTTGGGAAGCAGCCCTTAAAAACAAAGGAGTTCAGGAAAAGTGGACGAGCTTCAAAACAGAGACCCTGAGAGCACTGGAACAGGCTGACCCTGTGTGCCGAAAGATGAGTCAACAAGGCAAATGTCCAGTCTGGATGGGCAATGAGGTTTTGGAGGAACTTAGGAACAAAAAAGGTGTATCATCTTTGGAAGGAGGATCAGGGCTCTCAGCAAGTATTTAAGGGAGTTGCTAGAGCATGTAGAAAAAAAAATAGGGAGGTCAAAGCTCAGTTTGAACTTAATTTAGCAACTTTTGTAAAGGATAATAGAAGATGTTTTTACAAATGTATTAATGGCAAAAGGAAGGGTGAGACCAACCTTTGTTCTCTACTGGATGTGGGAGGGAACTTAGTAACTGCAGATGAAAAGAAGGTGGAAGTGCTTAACACCTTCTTTGCCTCAGTTTTTAGTGGGAAGGGGGCTTGTCCTCAGGACAGCTGTCCTCCTGGGTTGGTAGATGGTGTCAGGAAGCAGAATGTTATCCAGGAGGAGGCAGTCAGAGAACTGAGATGCTTGGATATTCATAAATCTATGGGACCAGATGGGATCCAGCCCAGGGTGATGAGGGAGCTGGCAGATGAGCTTGTGAAGCCACTCTCCATCATTTACCAGCAGTCCTGGCTCACTGGTGAGGTTCCAGATAACTGGAAACGGCCCAATGTGATGCCTGTTCACAGAAAGGGTGGGAAAGAGGATCCAGGCAATTATAGGCCAGCTAGCCTGACCTCAGTGCCTGGTAAGGTGATGGAACACTTTATACTGAGTGTCATCACGCAGCACTTACAGGATGGGCAGGGTACCAGACCCAGCCAGCAGGGGTTTAGGAGGGACAGGTTGTGTTTGACCAACCTGGTCTCCTTTTATGACCATGAGACCTGCCTGGTGGATATGGGAAGGGCTGTTGGTGTTGTGTGCCTGGACTTTAGCAAGGCCTTTGACACTGTCACCCACAGCAAACTCCTGGAAAAGCTGCAGCCAGTAGGATCAAGTTTAATAAATCCAAGTGCTGAGTTATGTATTTTGGTCCAATAACCCCCTGCAATGTTATAGGCTGGGGATGGTGTGGCTGGACAGTGCTCAGGTGGAAAGGGACCTGGGGGTGCTGGTGACAGCCGGCTGAACATGAGCCAGCAGTGTGCCCTAAGCCAAGAAGGCCAATGGCTCCTGGCCTGTGTCAGGAACAGTGTGGCCAGCAGGAGCAGGGAGCTCATCCTTCCCCTGTACCCAGCACTGGTGAGGCCACACCTTGAGTGCTGTGTCCAGTTCTGTGCCCTCAGTTCGGGAAGGACATTGAGACACTTGAGTGTGTCCAGAGGAGGCAACGAGGCTGGAGAGGGGCTGGGAACACAAACCCTGTGAGGAATGACTGAGGGAGTTGGGGGTGCTCAGCCTGGGGAAAAGGAGACTCAGGGGTGACCTTACCACTCTCTACAGCTTCCTGAAAGGTGGTTGTAGCCAGGTGGGGTTGGTCTCTTTCTCCAGACAGTAACTGACAGAACCAAAGGACACAGTTTTAAGCTGTGTCAAGGGAAATACAGGTTGGATATTAGGAAAAAAAATTTTACTGAAAGAGTGATAAAGTACTGGAATGGTCTGCCCAGGGAGTTGGTGGAGTCACCATCCCTGGACGTGTTACAAAAAAGACTGGATGTGGCACTCAGTGCCATGGCTTAGTTGAGGTGTAGGGCATGATCTTGACTGTCTCTTCCAACCCAGTGATTCTATAAGATGGTTTTGAGGGCATGACACTGTATTTTGTGTTTAATGATGCCATCAAGTATGCCTCAGATGCTATTACAGACAAAAATCAATAAAGCAAAGAACAGAGACGCTTAGAAGTCTTCCATTCAAGTCACTCTTATTTGTGTATCGTGACAAATAAAGAGCAGTTATTACAGAAAATTGTGGTTCAGAGAGCAGACCTCAGAAAATCACCTATGCTAGTGAAAATCACAATCAAGACCTTTTCCAAGCCATGTGATACACCACAGCTCACACCCAGAGGGCTGAACTGTTACACCCCCAAAGAGGCAGGCTGCACCTATCCAGCTCCAGGCCAGCTCCAGAGCTGTGCCACCACCCAAGAGAGTGCCAGCTGAGAGGAGCCAGCAGCCAGACCCATCCCTGCTGGGGGTTATGGCAGGGAGCATCCTCAGGTGCCAGGCATACACTCAGTACTGCCTGCACCTCCTTACAGGGCCCCAACAGCTCCAATCCTCATTCCTAAACATGCACACTCCTCAGGCTGCCCTGAGGGCAACAAAAGGCCAACAACAGCAAATAAATGTGGTGAGTGCATGGGCTGGGATAATGGTGCACAGTAACTGCCTTGTGAGTTTTTAGCATGCTCTCCAGCATGAATTTGGCTGAGGCCAATTACTGCTTTCCCAAATGATGGCTGCACAAAGTTTAGGGATCAGCACAAGCTTAGGGCCTTTCCTGTTTTGGACATGGCCAGCTTGCTCTGAGGAGCAGAAGGATTCAACTGTTGGACAGAAGCTACTTTATTCTAGCTGGCAAAAGCAACACTACAGTTCCTGTCTGCTTTTATTTACTAGTTTAGCCACAGTCAAACCACCCACCACAGCTGTGTATTTCACTTTCATAACGAATTTTACTTCCTCCATGATCCGGACATGACTGGGCATATCAGGCAATATAGAAAGGAAGGGTTTGACTCTTACCCAAAATGTACAGAAAGTAATGGAAAGCATTTCTTTTGCTCCAACAACAATGTCATTAACAACTATCTGAATGCCATATTTCTGTGCAAAGGGAAAGTTTTCCCCAGGCAGATCTATAAAATCAGTTTTATTCTTTTTACTAAAGAGATAATGGAGAAATCTAACTTTTAAGTACTGTGATATGACCCAAGAAATTCTAGTGCAGAATGAAGAGCTGCCGAGTCCCAGATGCATCTGTCCTTAGGGCCATTCCTTTTTAATTGACACTTCTGATGATTCCAGACCTGGCCAAATGCTGCAAGGGGCAGCAGTAAAAGATGTGATCCCCAGGTGTGTTAATTAGTACCAACCTATAGTTATATAGCTAAATCATGCATTTTTGGCAAAGTTTTACAGATTGCCTTCAAAAATGGTTTTGCAAAAGCTTATTCTTTGATCCTTTGAAATGAAGACAGAAATGTCTGCAGCAGGTCCATGGGGAAAATGAACAATAGTTTTATTAAGTCTGCTGAATTAGGAACCTGACAGCATCAGATGAAAGGAAAAACAAGTCTCCCACCTCGACTTAAACTGAGCCCACATTCACCCCACAGACAGCTTCTTCAGTGCACAGCAAAGCAGTAGGGCAGCTCTGAATCCATCCCTCATTAGCAGTCTGTCTCATCTATGAGCAGTTCCCTGCATCTGTTGATTAAAGATTTCCCCTGCCTTAGTGAAAGGAGCAGGCTCATCGATGAGGTAATGCTTTTTTATTCTAATTAAGGACTTGAGTCATCCTATTATTGTAAAGTCCATGAAACAAAACATGTTTAAATCTGCCCAATTACATCATGTTCAACCCTCTTCCAAAGGAGAAGTAAAAAAAAAAAAAAAAAAAGACACTTTTGATTCTGTGCAGTCACAAATTTATACTGTAGCCTCTCTAAAGGATCTCCTGCCTCCTGCTCCTCTCTTTCTCAGTTAAGTGAGGACTTGCTGGATATGCTCACAGCAGCTCCTGCACACCTTCAGTGCTGCCTAGCTCTGCTACAAATGCCTGCACGTCCTGCCAAACAGGAGGGGGGAACCAAAATCCAGGAGTTCACTTAGAGGACCATGGGAGTTATTTGAAGGCTGGTACCAGCCAGTGGCAATGGCATTTCATTCCACTCTACAGTTCTGTATACAGAAAAGTGCACATTAAGTTTTATTCCTTTAGTACATTGTAAACAATGAACCAGGTCTGTTAAAAATCCTGTGAAATCTTTATTAAAAGGAGACAATATACTTTAGCAATCTGGTCAAATTCCAAGCTGGGTATTTGCATTTACATGGGTGCAATTCTCTCTGCATTTCCAGTTGAATTAAGTGTTCTTCATTTATGGTACTGCAATGCAGTGTTGCATGAAGCAATTAAGTCCTTGCTGCATTTTACCCCAGGTGAAGTCACATTTGTGTTCTGCTTGGAAACACCACTGGATGGTACACAGCTGTAACACTACACAGACTAGAGAGCTATTTTCAGCCCACTGGGCTTAGGATGATGGCATAAACACAAATTAACTATTTATAAAACCCATTAAAGTATATTCAGTGTTCTAATCAGAAAGAAAATGAAGCACATTAAAATAATTACTTAAACTCCTTCCCAGAGGATTCTCATGTTCCAGCTGTGGATGTACTGGAATCACTCAAGCCAGTCATGACAGAAACTCATCACTGAACTTTAAGCCAGGCAATTGCTTAAAAACCTGGGGAAATAATGACTGCATAATCTCATGGGACCAAAAATCCAACACTAGACAGGGAAACATGAATGCAGATAAGGACAATGCTGGCACAGGGAGGACTCACACAACTTTTCCTTAGGTCAGGGAAATGACTATTTCCAAAAGAAAAGAAAACAAAGAGCAGCCAACTTTAGAGCTGTGGCTTGTGTATGCACTCCCAACCTCTCTGGCAGTGTGAGTGCCCCAGCTCTGATCCCAAGGTACAGTTCTTTCTGATTGCCAGGTGCAGACAGAGCAGCAACCACCTGTGCAATACACTCTCCTGAAGGAGTGCTTATGGATAGAATATATGCCAACTACAAGTCCAGGAGTACCCAAAAATCTCAGTTTTCCTGAGCATAATTCCATTCAGTCTGCCCTCCCAAAGAAAAGCCACGAGAGAAGAGGGTAAAGTTCTTCACACATCCAACTTGATTTCCCTGGCTGGGAAGTACAGTTAGGAAAGGGTCTCAGTTCCACCACTTGGAGCCAAAGAAGCCTTGGTAGAGTTATCTCAAGAGAACAGGTTTCTGCCACTCAGAAGACTTTAAACAGAATGAATATAGATGATTCTGTGAGATCCAACAGCTAAACATGGTTCCATTTCCCAATGTTTTCTTTCAATCTCCCTCAACCTCCAATTTGTGGGGGCACAGTAAGATTTTCAGTAAGGAAACACATTGGAAGCTGTTCTCAGGAGATGGGATTGGTGGCAGAAAAGAAAGGAAAGCCCTCTGCATAGGAAACACCACTCTCAAAGCACCTAAAAACCCAAAAATATTCAGGAGATAAACTGGAGGGACAGAATTCCTGCAAGGAGAGCATTCCTGCCAACCTGCTTTAATCCCAAGACACTCAGCCGAAACAATCCAAGGAGAGGCTACAAGGTTGCCCCTAAAAAAGGTTGAGACCAGACAATTTATGAAAAGTGAGGCAGGCCTTTCCTCCAACTGGGTAGGTAATACAGAATTTTTGCTCCCTTTTCTCCTTCTCTCTTTAATGGAGAAGAACACTATACCAGACTATTATCTTTGGTTTTCAGAAAAATTTCATCTGTCAGTAGAAGACCAACAGGGTTGTTTACTGGGATGTGGTGAGTTGCCAGTCTGACAGCAGCTGGATTGGAATTGTGACAAATACTTGTGTCACTTGGCAAAGTGATGGTCAAGCATGCCTTGCAACCTAAGCTTGTGACTCAACAACTGACAGAAAATAGAGATCTGCCTGTTTAAATCTCTGAGGGCCTCACAGCTGTGAGCACAGATACAGACACTGCTAGGAAAACAAAGCTCTATTTTCCCATTCATTGTTTTGACTATCTGAATTTTGTTAAAGAAAAAAATAACCTGTATCTTCACTCTTTGATGTTTGGACACCTTCACTCTCTTTTAGCTGACCAGGACAGACAAGTTGTTTTTATGCTGTGTATAAATCCTACTGGATTCAGAGGGGAAGCAAACACGTACCTGGCTGGCCCAAAGGGCAGCTGTGAATTTGTGAGTGGCTGAGGAGCAGGATGCCTGAGGAGTGGCAGCAATACAACCCTGCCAGCCAAGGACCAGAAGGCACAGCAGCTGCACGCACATTTTGACAAGTTTGCTCCAGACCATCTGTCCAGCAGACAGCAGCTGTGCTGCAACACCACTCCAGCCTGCAGAAATTTTCTTCTTGGAGGGGAAAATCCATGAGCAAGTACATTGCCCTCACCTATTACAGGTCTGGGCACTCCATCAATAAAACCACTTGGAAAGATGCTGAATGCAGGATTCCCCTTAAGCTGATTTCTGCCTCTCCATCAGCCACTCTCAGCTGCCCAAGGCTTCTGGCAGAGGACGCAAGATCAAATGTTGCCACTCATTTCTTCCCCAAAGACAGCAGGCTGAGGTTATTCTCAGCTCTTCTGCCACAACAGGGAAGAGGAGAGGAAAGGGAGCACTGGGATCAACAACTCAGCAGTCAAGCTCTAGCCTGACTGCCACTAAGGGGCTGGGAAACACAAAGGTGTAGGATGCAACCCAGAAACAACTGCTGGCTTGTGTGCCAACCCACCCTCCTCCTGCAGCCTGCCTGGCTCTGCAGGCTCTGGCAAGGCCAGGGCTGGCTCCTGGCTGCTCATTCCCTGCCAATCTGCTGCTCCAAACCATCACCTGCTTCATCTGCAGCCAGCAAAAGCACCGAGTGCCTTAATAATCTCCTTACCAACTAACCCAGCAACAGCAAACCTCTAGCACTGGAGGTGCTTGGGCTTGACCCCAGCAACAACCAGCTACAAAGACTTAGAAAACCCCTGGCAGAAGACACCCAAAAGGTCAGCCCTCACCAGCCCCATCCCTTCCTAACTATTGTCAGGACTCAGCTGTATCTTTGTTTAAACACAACAGATGCAAAGCTCCCACCTACCCACATATCTGTATTCCTCAGGAGAGGCACAAATTTGGATGAGGAGAAGCCATAAGGAAATCCTCTGAAACAATAGTAAAGGCAGAGTCAAGACAGAAACTCTCCAGGAGCCATGATGAGACAGAAGAACTCTTGCCTAGGGAATACTCACCTCTGTGCAGTTTGCCAGGAAAAACCTATGCCTGGGGAAATGCAGGCTGTCACTGAAAGATTTAGGGAGGCAGAGGAAAAAGGACGGAAGGGAGGAACCCTGTGTGGAGGAGAGGCTCCTACAAGGGCTGCAGAGAGCTGATGAAGACAGGAAAAAAAAGCTCAGGAAAAGGTGGGTTCTCCCAAAGTGGTGAACAAATATTACCTCAGGAGGTAATTGCAGCTGAAGAAATGCATGCACTGAAAGGTCTGCTGCATGTTTTAACCCACAAGGCAGCCACACTCCTTTTGCAGAATTGCTGCTGCTTTGTTCAGAGGGGCTGGTTCACAATCATTTTAATCAGCTGCTTCTGAGGTTTTTTGGAATGAACTGAATACAAGTACTAAATTCAGTTGTTTTGACTACAAAGTGGGAGGAGAGGGATGCTAAAGCTCTTGGCTTCAAAATATAAACAGTGGAACTCTGTATTTCACCCACAGAGGAAGAAGACAAAACCCAATTCAGTTACTCTGTGTTTTTAACTAGCTTTAAGAAGAATACCTGGAAATGTGAACTTGATCTTGCTTGGATTAAGCATCCTAACTGGATGCCTGACCTGTCAATAGAAAGTCAAGCCCTAGGGTAGCTTGAGGGCAGAGTGGAGCAAAGATGGCAGCAGGCAGAAAGCTCTGTGGGTGGAAGAACAGGGGCCATACTGGATTTTTGAATAATTTCTTCACAGCCTGGGCCTGAGCACAAGAGCTCAGTTCAACAATTCAAGCTGTTAGAACAGCCCCTGGTACACCCTGGCTTGGGACAACCTGCCTTCTCCCAAAGCATCCCAATCACAGCCCAGGAGGCAGCCCAGGCCAGTAGGCCCCAGCATTCTGGACCCAGCCAACCTCACAGAGAGGACAGAGAATGTCATGGTACAGCCACAGCCAGACACTGCCCACTCAGCCCTGGCTGAGCACTGCTGCTGCTCTGGATCTTGCTGCACACAGCTCCCCTCACTCCCTGCCAACCTCCCCTCAAACCACTGGCAAATCACACCTTTTTCCATTGCAGAATTTTCAACAGAACCATCAAGTTCAGGTGAATAGTTCATTCAACTTGTGCTTCTCTTCCAGGCCTTGTCCTTCAGAGGTATTAGCCTCTTTCAGATTCATTGCTCTTGTTTCTTTCATTCCTGAAGGCATGCCAGTTGGAGAACTCCCTGCAACTGAGACTAGCCACATGATATTATTTTGCAATTTATGAGGAAAATCCTTTAAAACATTTTTTAAAAATACTGCACCTTTAAAAACTCCAATACCAAAGCACCATGGTAGCCTACTAAGGATTTAAAAATATGTATCTGCAAATAGTGAGCTCTATGGATTTAAAGAAGAGTGACAGAGTGGTGACAAAGCTAAGTCAATATACCTAATATTGTCCCTACAATGGGAAGTTAATTATGTATCTGATTTCCTACTTATCAGGGAAATAAAACATTTTAACAAAGGAATATTATAGTGATTTTGGCTCAAGAGAAAAAAAAATTAAAAAAAAACCCCAAACCCAAGAGATACACCTTTAAAAAATGCTATGAGAGCTTTACAATGACTTACAAGTCACTGTATACCTAAAGTGCAAAGAAGAGTGAAATAGAGCTGTAAGTGTGCCACTGCTACAAAAGTGAGTATACTATAATTCATTCCCATATGCACAGCTGATATCAGAGGATAGCCTTACTCTGTATTAGGAGTGATTTTTCCTACAGGACCTGTATATTCTGTCCAAAGCTGAAAAGATTTCTACAAATGTCCAGGAAAACTTGCAGAGTAATTGGTGACAATACACTGGAATACCAGTACTCCAAACTATCAAGAAAGGCAGAGGGTGAAGAGAACACGTTTCAATGAATTTCAACACTGCATCCCACAAATATAAGTTAATACTGAGCACCTTTTATTCTAGGAAGAACCTGGCTTCTGGGGTAAAAAAATATAAAGGAGGAGGCATGTTAAAAGATGAAAACCTAATCAGAAATATTTATTGTTTCTGACATGTTCCTGGTTTGGAAAAAGAGCAAAACCCCAAGTCCTCCTCTTGTTAAGAGGAGCAAAATCCTGTTAAGAGTGAGAATCCTGTTAAGAGTAAGAATCCTAGAATCACCCTACTAACACAGAGAGAAAGCTTTGAGGCACAAGAACCATACAACAAGAAACATAATGTTTGTAGATCATCATTAACACCCACAAAAGATGAGGAGTTGAACTGGCAAGCGAGTTTGCCCCCCTGACATCAAAGAGCAGCTCAGACACAGCCCTGAAAGCGAAGCAGACAATCAGCACCACGGGAATGTCTCTTCCAGGCAAAAGGAACCAGCCCATTATGAGCTTCCACCTGGATGGACACCAGCAATACAAAAACAGGAAAAAAGAGGCCCTAGCTTAGTATTTTACCCCCAAGGCCTGATATTTAACTGGATACTGGGTGGTTCAGCAGCACAGCAGCAGTGCTGGGCCAAATCCAATTCACAGCCTTCTGGCCCAGGAGAAGTTGTTACCAAATGAAGCATGCTGACAGCATATGGAGGCCTGTGCTACTGGAGCAGTTTCATCCTCATCCAGAAAGCAAAAAACCTGTAAGATTATGCCAAACACATGATTCAATTTAGGCTGGAGCTCTGCTGCTCAAAGCACTCTGGACACCACTACTTCACAAAATGGACTGGCTTGTTTCAGTGCTGACTCTACTGCTTTCCAAAGGTTTTTCAGAGAGGAAAGGAGCGTGGATTTTTTTTTCCTTTCAAACCTGAATTTACTAGGCACTAGGGGACAATTTACTACTAAACACATTTATCTATCTGCTTCACCTCCTGTTTATTCATTCCCATGCCAAAGTAACTTCAAGCACATGTGAAGCACTAAAGCTGTGGGCCTTCAGCTCCCTCTTCAAAGCATGCAAGCACCAAACATTTTAACAGGCATAGAAGACACCCTAAAATGTCCTCTGAGAACTGCCTATCCACTGACCACTAAGCTCCTGCCTTTGGCCTCTCTCCTAGACACCTAGAAGGCACAGAGCTGGGATACAGTGCTGATGTACAATCTGATCTCCATTGATGTGAGCTGAAAACAACTTCCATGGAAGCAGGATGAGTTACAGGAGAACAGAGACAATGAAAAATCCACCTCAGAATTCTTGTTTCCACTTTCATGTTTCTGCCCCAACACTGCACATGTGAGAATCACAGAAACAGCAATAAACAGATATGGAGATGTCTTTTATAGATAGCCAGCCACTGCTTTAGAGTGAAAAATATCTGACTGCATAACTGCTGCTGCTGCAGAGCTGCAGCTCTGTCCCAGTGAAGACCATACCTCTTATATAAATGAAGCTATTTTGATTCAGTAAGAATTCTGTACTTGGAAGGAATGGAAGCAATAAACTAAATGAGGATTAAATACCAGGTCTTGTCATCCTTCAGTGCATTAGAAGACCAAAATAATCAAGATTTTCAAATGCTATGTCAAGCTGTGCAGAGGAGAAAAGCAAACTTCTTGCTTGTTTTGGCATAGCAAGCTTTTTACAGCTTCTGTTTGTTAGAAGTTGGAAAATATAACATTGCATTTGCTAACCCAATAGATCATTTTCCTATCCAAAAAAGGACAGCTGCTTTTGTAAAAATACAAACTAAGAACCATTTTGTGGGAAGTATTGCTTTATCTAACTTCTTGTTGTAAATAGTTATTTAAATTTTTAAATTCTCCTTAAACAAAAGAATAATTTTGATGCTGAGTAATTCAGCACATTTTATCAAGAGAGTAATAGTTAATGTTTTTCTGGTGAATCTTTTCTGATTTGAAGGATTAAATACTTCAAGTAAAAAGGAAAATATCTGGGCATCCACAATTACATGATTATAATAGCAGGAGGAAAGTCCAAATAGCACTTCCAGTATTTTTCATCTTACTTGACCAAACTTAGTGTAGGAGACTCCAGCTTAGATCTAGAGTGAATGATCCCCCAGAAATGATTTAATGGGAAACACCAAGAGAGGAGTCTGGCTTGTTACTCTCAGTTACTGCCTATTGCTATGCAGAAGCATTTTGAAAGCACAGTCTAGATCCAAGACAACACTCAGTAGTGGCTGAGATCATCCAGCTGGGTCAGTCAGTGCTTACTGAAGATCAAGAACAGCTACACCTTCTTCACTTGGACATCTAAAGCCTGAGACACCCTAAAAAGTAGTTGATACTCATGATCCCAGCACAGAAAAGCTTAATTTGCTTCCAGAGTTTAGTAGAAATCAGTTTGAAATTCAGTGAGAAATTCCATCTTGAAGGGAAGAAAGTAACTGGCTGAAAATTACTGGACACACAGATACCAGTATCAGGAAGCTTTGACCCAATTACTGTTTCTCAAGCTGTTACTGCATATGTCTTAGTGGCATTTAGTATCTGACACCTTCAGACAAAGGAACAAGGAAAGAAAAGGCACAAGTGAGCTCAAAAGCAGCTCCAGACACTGTAATCAGAGTGCCCTGTGTACTCCAGAAGGCACATCCACTGGATGCTGGAGGGCTGATGCTCTGGGGTGGAACCCTGCAGTGCCCAGCAAATACCTTCTGTAGGTGGGACTGCTACCAAGGCACTCATCGTGTCCCTGTCGCTTCAATGTCCTGAGAATGCATTGAAAAGGCACCACCAAGTCTCTTCCCTCTATCAAAGCACCTCACTCATGAACTGCAAAGGCCCCTCCTCCTCTGTGAAATTTAGCAATGTGGGGACAGAGACATACAACAGCCTTATTCAGGAAGGCTGAAGTCTAAACACCTAATTTACAGGATTTTAGCCATACCTGATTATACCAAGAGGGTCTAAAATTTCTTCCTCTTCTTCCTCATCTCCCCCTTCTTTTTTCTCCCCTTTTTTGGCATCTTCCGCTGATAAAAGCTGTGAGATTAAGTCAGGTGTCTTCTCCTCTTTGAAAAAATCCAATGCCTCATTTTCTTCATCTTCTTTCTCCCTGTCATCAGGTAAGTTCTTACCCTTGAAGTCAACAGCACTGGAAGATTTTGTTCCTGCAAAACATAGTAAAGGAGGCAAAACTGAGTGTACAAGATAAAAACTACAGGTGTTTTATACCTTGCACTTGTTGCTGAGAGTTTTGTTTGAGGAACAAAGGACATGATCAGCTTTTGTGAAACTCTTTCAAAACACTCCCACTGTTCCCTTTATTCACTATGTGTCATGATGAGTCTGATCTGTTTACTGATTCAAAGTAGTTCAGTAGAGAAAGATAAAGGAAATGAACTTTATCTGAGACACAGCAGCACATGTCAAATCTGCTTATTTATGTTCCTTCTACACATCAACAGAAACAATAGAATTTCCACGTGGTGATTCATCCCATCCAAATAAAGTCATGTGAGTTTCTCTTTGAAGTGCCTATTTCTCTTCTGCTGGCTACAGAGACACTAAATACTCTGCACAAATGTAGGTAGCTAACTTTCACATAGCTAGTAGAGATAAAATCCTCTTTTTGATACAGTTTAATTAACTTATTAAAATTAGAGCATTGGACAGCATGTTTCTACAGCAGCTCTTCAGTTTACACTGAAAAACGAAGCCTGAAGTTCTAACACCCTTCAGTATGCAAGATGCATCCAGCTCAGCAAATTCAGCCAACTAAATAATAAAACTAAGTCTTCTCACCACACTTGTTCTTGCAAAGGGCAGCAGAATGAGGAGAAAATGGTTCCTTGTGGGTGAGTTTCTGAATGTCCAGGGAAGCAATTTAAAATCATGAGATCAGCTAAAAAAAGGCTGCTGAAAACTGTGATGAATGAAATTCATGGCTACATCATTTTGACTATTGAAGTAACATGGCATGGGAGACTCATCTTACCTAGCTTTTCATGCCTGCATCTGCCAAATCAGGGTAAGGCTGACATTATTCTAATGCAAATTCTGGTTTCACATTACTTGCACCCAATCTGCCCACAGAATGGAGTCAAGCCTAGTTTAGCTACAGATGTGCACCATGGTTAGGTTAACCAGCAAGCAAAGATCAATCAACATGAATTATGAATTCTCTGTGCTAGGGATCTGCTTCCAAGAGAATACTGCCCAGGGAAAAAAAGCCCAAACAAAAGCCTAACTATCTGGATTTTGCCATGCATTTAAGCAGCTTTGCCCCCTTTGACTTTAGGGAGCTCCCAATTTCACAGAATTTATCTGGCACACACCTGACACTTCTGCAAAATGGGCTGTCTACACTTGTTAGCTTCTTGCAACTTCACTTAAAAGTAACCCTCCACTAAGAATCCTGCACAGCACCAGGCTGGAGTACTCCCTGCTCAGCAGCCCTCAGGTGAGTTAAAAGCAGAGAACTCATTTGTTCCACTCATTCAGTAACTCCCTGCTTTGCCCAAGAGACAGCAGAAAAGAACTGTAAGAATCACTAGACAAGACAACAAGAGCTGGACATAAAGCTAAGGAAAACTAAGACAAAGAATTAAAACAAACTAAAAAGGAAAAAAAGCTAGCCATAGAATGTGTTTAACGAACAAAGAATCTGTCTTCCATTTAAATCTTTCTCAGGGTAAATAATTTGCAGGAAAATCAGACAAAACGTGAAAGAGTTGCTCACTAAGGGAGACCCTGCATTGCCCCTTTAGGGCCCACCTCCTCACTGACAATATATGACTATTAAGCCTTCTAAATTTACATGTTCTGAAGTACAGCAGGAAATCAGGGATAGGCTAGCACAATGTTTGCTTTCAAGGTACCTACCAACATCTCTAAATGAGGCAGGTGTCCACTAAGAGGAGGAAGAAACACCAGCAAACACAACTGTGCAGCTCTGTAAATGCACATGAGGACATTTTCAGGGACAGCCTTTATTCTGGCATTCTTTAGTTTCTGGCTGCCCAAGTCAAGAACTTAACACCTCCATAAATTCCTGGGAGAGGGGACACTCACATCTTTTAGTTACCTAAAAATTCCAGTAACTCGGGACTCGTTGCTAGATCCTCATCTTTGGCGATGAATTTCATGATGTCATTGAACATAGCTCTTCGCTCAGAGATGTCAGATTCCCCCACAAAGAGAACTTTTCTAGGCAGGAGTGGCAGAGACACCTGTGGATACCGTGCCGTCAGTCTCTGGTAGAGCTCCTCGATCTCGCTGTACTTCTTGGAAACCTGCAATGAAAATGTGTTGCCTGGGTTAATTTCTTTACAGGTGAGACAGGAGCAGCAAAGCAGCAGTGAATGCTGTGAAACATTAACTGTGGAAATGGAAAACCATGTATTAGCAAGGAGCTTTACACATGACCTAGCAAAAGCCTGCATGTACCCAGTGAATCCTTAAGCATTGTTGCTAGTCTTCTAATTCTGTTATTAAAAATCCACTGCTTAATGGAATTAAAGTTCATTGCCAGAATCCATTTATCTGACTCATCAGCTAATGAAATACTGGGAAGGTCACTGCTGCAGATACTTTTCTGACAGCAGGAATCCTTGTCCACTAAAAGTGATGCCCAGTCCTGAGAGAGGAGGGAAGAAAAGCCCTGCCTGGTAGGTACATGGTGGAGAAAGCTGCCCATGTCTGTGCACCACTGTCCCACTCCTCACTCCTGGTGGCTTCAGTGCCCTTTGGCTGCTTAGGCCTAAAACACTGTCACATTTTCTGCCCTGAAGAGCACATGACAGAAAAACCAAAGGGCAAAGACCTCAGCTGACCCCTGACTATTCAGTTCATCCATGAGAAAATAAAAATCAACAACTTGGCCATGGCCTAAAAGGTTCCCATACAGGGAGAAGATGCCAGCAGTGAATGGAGTCATTCCTCCTGTGGACAAAGACAGGAAGCCTGAGAAGAAATAAGCCTCAAGATATTACAAGGAAAGCAATAGCTATGGGAATGTTGGTTAGAAAAGGTGTGACTTTTATGCCACATTAGGTATTGAATTCAGTACCTTAAACCAACACACAAAACCCACACACAAACAAAACACTATCTCTAAGTGATGTTACAGATGCAATGAGGGTGACTTCCCTGCTCTGTGGTGTTGTGAGAGTCTGTCAGAATTTTCCCTCATCTGCCTCAGGATCGTCCTTGGGAGACCACTGAAGAGAAGACCCCCCCTGTCTAGGATATCTGGCTCTGAAGGAGCAAAGTCACACGCCACAGGCCCTGAGACCTGAAAGCTCAGTGTTAAGCTATTGTTTACACAAGTGTGTTTGCTGTATGCTAAAAAGGGGCACCATGCCCCGTTTGCAACAATAGCAGCTCTGGAAGCTGTCCCACCTCTCGGCCTGGCTGGACTTCTCCTGAGTTCCAGGTGGTCTCCCACAGAAGACCCTCATGTGTTTTATAACCACCGTGACAGACAGACAGAGATGTGAGAAGCCTCTCCATCAAGGACTGAGACATGAAACTCCTAACAGGCCCCTCTGCTCCTTCCAAGGACTGGGACTGGAACCCCCAGCCCGGGGGAGGTGTGTGGGGAGGCAAACTGACCGAAGCGAGATGTTTGCCTGCAGGTTGTGACCACTGGACCGAGAAAACCATGGCTCTCATTTACTGCTGAGAACATAAGACTACCTGTTACATCTGTTCCCTATTGTATCTGTTTCCGCCCCCCCTCACAATTTTCTGTAATAAAAACCTCTGAGTTAGCTAGAGCCTTTGAGATCTCCCCAGCATAGCAGGCGGACCCTCGACTGGACTGCACCAAAGGACTTCATCTCTGCGTTGGTAGCTATATCCCCCCTCTCTCTCTCTCTTATCTTTTTCACTCCCTTAATCCCTCTATCGCATTTTTGCTGTGGTTATTTCAATAAAATTGCATTTGATTTGATTATCACTGCAAACCCCCTTGTACTGTGTTAGTTTTTGCACTCTGAGATCATTCCTACAAACCATCAGGTCATCTGTCCACTAGGACGGATCCTGACAGATGTTATACAGATAATATATTTGTCAAGGCCCTCCATGGATCCATAATCTACCAAACTGTTTCAATTAATACAGAGATAAAAATCTACTCCAAAGCCAGTGCTAGTGGAGTGCATAGGGCACAGATACTCTTTTAGGGTCCAGCTCTCATCCTCCTGTAACTTGTGTTGCTGAACTCTAGAGGAGTGAATCATAATTAACACTGCAGCATGTGCAGTACGGCACACACTGAGATGGATAAAGAAGAAAGAGAGACTCAAGCACCACATCTTGGAGTGGAGTAATGCAGAGTTCTCCCATCAACACAGTGATAAAGAAAGTCAACCTAGCAAAAAACACAGAAGGGAAATGAGTTATAGATCAATGCAGAATCCCTACACTGCATCTATACAGGCAAACTAAACAGCATCAGGCATATTCCCAGCCACTGGAACCTGAGAGCACCTACTAGAAACCTCATTTACCGTGTCTGCTGGAACCTGACAGTGTCTGGCACAGTTTCTACAATCTGGGTAGCTATCATGCTCCCAGATAACTCTTCAGCCCAAAATCTGGCCCAGTGGAGAGACCCCAGAGCAGCCAGTTTGGGCACTGATGCCCACTGCAGATGGTAAGGAAGTTTAATGCTGTGCATGCAGCCAGACTGTGTGAGCTGCCCTCCAGGCCAGGGAACAGGCCCTGGCAGTAACAGGCACACCTCAGCCAGTTCACTGATTCAGATGTGGGCACAAAGAGCAATAACCACCTCAGCTTCACGCTTCCCTGCCTTTCACAGTAATTATCAACCTAGCCAGATGATTTGGAAAAGCATTTGCATTTCAGCTGTACAATGTTCACTGTGGGTTCAGTGCCCAGGCACAAAAGGCAAGCAGCATTGTAACAAAGATCTGAAACACAACACCCAACCTGAGTCGACAGGGGAATAAAAACCAAGAATTTTAGGCTTGTCTTGTGAAAGTAACAAAGGTAAAGTGTGAGTAACACTGCGCTCCACATGCTGGGTCTGAAATGCCATTCAGCAACCAGGCACTAAAGTGAGGGCAATAGAGATGTTCCAGAACATCACAATCTTCTCTCTGAAAGAGCCCCCAAAGAGAGAGGGGAAAGCAATTCCAGAGCTTCTGAACTGCTGTACATTTTTAATTTGCTAGGTCCCAGTAGCACTCTGAGCAGGGTAGGATGCCTGAGTCCCTCCCAAACATACTATGTAAGCACAAATGTAAGGGCAGTAAGGAATTCACTGGGGCTCTTTCAAAAAAATAAACATCATTACCCTCCATCCAGGAAAAAAAATTAAGCCTGATTTGCAAAAATCATTTAACATCTAATTAATTTCAATAATAACTACCAAATTAATTTCTGAAAGCATTACAAGACAGCAGCCAATCAAGATTATGCCAAAACAGTTTTTTAAAAATACTCCAACACTGAACTGAGATACACAAACTTATTTCTTTCCCCGCTTAATTTTCATTCCTCCTCTATCAAAGTCTGTAAATTATTCATAAATCTCAATTTATGTCTAATTACACCACTGAACCTAAAGCAAACGCACACCCTCGCATCCCATCGTTAATTGCGCCTTTGTGGATCTGCGTGAGCTTTGAACAACAACGCCGGGAACGCGCAGGCGACACGGAATACCAAGTGTGACAGCGCTGTCCCCAAAGCATACTAATGTGCTTCCCAGAGCCTGCAGCACAGCGTGCCGGCCCATGGATATCCTGCGGTGCCGGGATGCCCTCTGCTGGAACAGTCGGCTGTACCAGAGAGTGTCAGCCCTGCAGAACACCCAGCTGTACCAGAGAGGTGTCAACCCTCTAGAAAACCCTGCTGACCAGCGAGGTGTCAGGTATCAGAACACCCTGTTCTACCAGAGAGGTGTCAGCCCTCTGCTGGAACACCCTGCTGTACCAGAGAGTGTCAGCTCTCCAGAACACTGTGCTGTACCAGAGAAGTGTCAGCCCTCTGCTGGAACACCCAGCTGTACAGCGAGGTGTCAGCCCTCCAGAACACGCTGTTCTACCAGCAAGGTGACAGCCCTCCAGAACAGAGGTGTCAGCCCTCTGCTGGAACACCCAGCTGTACCAGAGAGGTGTCAGCCCTGCAGAACACCCAGCCGTACCAGAGAGGTGTCAGCCCTCCAGTCAAACCCATTCCCCACTTACCCAAGCCCAGTGCTGGCCCCTGCCAGCCAGGCTCCACATCCACTGTCCCTGTGCCTCCAGCCCCTCACTCAGCCCTGCTGCCAGGTTTACCTGGGGTTTGGTGCTGGAAATGGAGTGGGGTAAGGCTGGCTGAGCCCAGCAGCCTCAGACTGGTGTGCTGAGAATCACCAAACAGTTTGGGTTAGAAGGGACCCTAAAGATCATCCTGTTCAATATGGGAGGGACACCTTCCCCTGGACCAGGCTGCTCAGAGCCCCATCCACCCTGGCCTAGAACAGTTCCAGGGATGGGGCAGCCACAGCTTCTCTGGGCAACCTATGCCAGTGGCTCAGCACCCTCAGAGTAAAGAATTTTTCCTTACATCTAATCTAAACCTTCCCTTCTTCAGCTTAAGGCCATTCCCCCTTGTCCCCCTTCCAGGCCCCTGTAACCAGTCCCTCTCCTGCTTTCTTACAGCCCCTGCGTGTACTGGAAGGAATCCAGTGCCACCCTGGAGCCTTCTCCAGGCTGAACAGGCTCTCCCCTCCCTGTATCCTTCACTGTCCCAGCTCTATGACCACTTTTGTACCCTTCCTCTGGATCTGCTCCAACAGGTCCATGTCTTCCCTGTACCTGGGACCCCAGAGCTGGATGCAGCAGCACAGAGGCCTTACACAAGTGCCAGACAGGTTCCACACAGTGTATTTTTTCAAGCAAATCCCAGACATGATGCAGAGCATTCTCACATCTTTCTAGTTAGAAAGAACTACTGCTGCCTCAATTCTGGACCCTTTCAATTTGACATCCTCTGTTAATCTTCCAGGAGAAAGGTGTATCAGCATGTAACAAAATTAAATCTTGCCTTTCATGGTTATCACTTACAGTGCTTTGAATATCCTTGATGGATCCTATGGCCCAAAATGCCAGGATAGAAAATAAGCACTGCTCTAAACCCCATTTTACCAATCCTATTAAGTAAACAAAGTTTGATTTGATTAATATTCACATATTTTTCTCCTGCTGCCTGTAATTCCTCCAGGTGTTGATCCTGCAGTTATCCTCTCCCCCTCCATGCCTCTAACTGAACTCTGTGAACACTGTGGAGCTAAACCCCACCACCTGTAAGTCAGCCTGAGTGCACACACTTCAAGGAGCTCTGTCAAGTCACAATATCAAAGGCTCAATCTGCTTCACTTCAAAAGAGTTAATCATGCAAATACAGCAAAGCATGTGCACATTTGCCAGGTCAAGACCTTATTTGCCTGTAACAATTAACATCCAACACAGAACTTAAAAGACAGACAGGGATAGGTTGAACGTTTTTTTTTTTTTCCCCCCCACTGGGAACAAATAAATAAGTTGAATGTGATCAAGTATAGCTAGAAGGTTAAGAAAACCACCATGAAGTTCAAAGTGAAAGTCTGAAGTTTGCTACTAATCCTTCAAATCTCATGCATGTGCCTTGCCCCCCTCTTCCCAAGGGCCTCACACAGGAAAGTACACACCGGAATGGCTGCGGGATACGAGCCTGGCACTCACAGTTGTGCGCACAATTTGATTCCCCTCAGTATTAATGCTATTTAATGCCTCCTTCCCCTTCAAAGCTCCTTTCACTGCCCCATTTGTGACCTCAAACTTGTCTTCATATGCTTTATATCTACTGCAAGGATTTCAACAAAATGGAGATCTCAGAGCTAACTGGAGCCCTCTGCCAGCCAGAGCACACCAACAAAGAGCACGCTTGATTTTACAGTATTTCATGAAAACCAGGGCTACAGTGACTTTCTTCTTTTAAGGTCCACTTAACACTGTCAAAAAAGGGAGATCCAGCATCTCTGTCCTTTTAAACAACCACTACATTTGGGTACAGGAATCAAAACCCCTTCTCCCAGGCAGCACAACCCAAGCTTTTGCTTGGAAACTCCCAATTCAAGCCATACCAGAATTAATGTTGCTTGATGACCCCGTGGGTGTGCATTATGGTAGATTTTAATTACATGACCACATGCTGTTCTCCTCATCTGTTTTGCCCAGCAGAAGAGCAAGAACTCTAATATTTCTTTTTAATCAGCATGAATCCTTAGTGGCTCCTGAACCTATTGCTAAACTGAGCATGAATTTTTTCCCGTCCTTTCACATCACAGAAGCCGTAAGGTGAAGGAATTTATCTTCACAACATACCTGCAGAGTCAGGAAAATGCAACTCCAATGCACAGATTTTGAGGCCCAAAAAAAAAAAAAAAGCCAACATATGCAAAAAGGCAATGATGAAAACATAAATGAATACACACCCACGTATTCATACACTCCCTCATTTTAGGAGAGGAAGACAGTTCTATCGTAAATGCCTCCCTAAATTGTGCTAGGCCTGTCAAACACCAGTAGTTATTTGTTCAGCTTTGAAAAAACCTTGACTAACAAATAACTTGTACAGAAGAATCAAACTGGATGCAGAAACAAAGAGAAGGCACTAAAGGCTGGGTGGATTTTTAATAAGGCTGGGAAGGGAGAAGTTAATTGCTAAAAGAGCTAAGGTGTGGCTAGAAGAAATGCCTTTAAGAAAAGCAAAGCCTTTTATTTTTATCACAGAAAACGGCAAATCTACAGGCAATAATTAAATATCACCTCGGTAGCATTACCAAAGAGAAAACCAATTTCCCTCTTTCAATAGTACAAGAGTATTCTGACCTTTGAAAGAAATGCAACTGACTTTTCCTTTAATTACCAAATATAACCTTAAGGTTATGCAGCTCTAAAACCCATTTTCCCTGTTTTACAATTAGCATTTTTTTAAATTAAAAAATCCCTCCACTTTCTAATAATTTAGAATGTCATCAGAGAAGTGAATTTCTTACTCTGTTAATTCTTCACAAATATTTTAATTAGAGATGTTGTGATGCTGATTTTGCATAGTCCTGTTAAGGCTGGGGAACAGGGCACTCTGGATTGTTTAGACCCACAGTAAAGGCTTCACAGGTCAGATCTGAAGTCTCTTCTTGATGTTCATCTGGTTTTTGTCATCCCCTTAACACATCTCTTGATCTTGACAGGATGAGAGGACAGAGCCTCAAGCTGTGCCAGGGGAGGTTCAGGTTGGACATCAGAAATAATTTCTTCATGGAAATGGTCATTAAACATTGGAATAGACTACCCAGCAAAGTGCTGGAGTTACTATTCCTGGAGGTGTTCAAGAAACATCTGGACATTGCACTTGCTGCTCCAGCATAGTTGACAAGGTGGTGATCCATCAAAAGCTGGGTCAAGGATCTTAAAGGCTGTTTCTCACCCAAATGATCCTATGATTCAATCCTGGAGACCACAGCCAGCTTAGAGGATGCTTCTGCCTTGCTCACCAGCCTTTCCCAGGGAAAAGAGAAGCTGCTGGAGCCACTGGTCCCACTAACCAGCGCTCACTGATCCGATCGTGGTGCAGGCCCCGAGGGCAGGGCGGGAGCAGCCGCTCCTCTGAGGCCTCAGGGACAGCAAGAGGGCAAGGAGGAGCCACAAAACACAGACCTGGCTCCACAGCTGGCCAAAACAGACACAATCCAAAAATCAGCATCCAGAGACAAGGAAAATCCTGCCACACCTGCCTGCCTTCTCTAAACTACGTGTCACCTCAGCGCCGTGACTCTGACTCCTTCCTCCAATTTGGTAGTTTCAAAAAAAGCAAAAAAATATGCCCCCTCTCCCATTCTGCTCCAGAACAGGCACATAGTAGTTTCTTCTTCCTCCTTCAGATGTCTCATCTCACTCTGCTTTGTGTACAAATTTGATGTGTTAGATCTGCTGCCCATTGCAGCCTCGTTCTCTGCTGTTCCTCAGGTACCTCTCTTACACTTCACTGCAAACTCTGGGGAAGGGTCACAGCTCTTGTTCGTGCTGCTCCAGCATCCAGCACAACAGGGCACTGCACAGACACTCTGGGTGCAACCCACCTTCCCCAGCAGCCACAGGACTGGCACTCCTCTCCAGGTTAAGCCATCTGCCTACATGCATGAGGTATCTCAGCTCCCATGACAGTCATTGTAAAATGACATTTTGGTGAAAGTGACTGAAGCTCAACTTGCCTGAACACAGGCAGCCAATGGCACCTTGGATGCTTCATGTATTCTCCTGGCTGTTTCAGGGCAGTGCCAATGCCTTTATGTCCTCTGTCACTCCTGCCAGCCCTGAGCACACACCTACAGTAATTCAGGGTTTCTCAAATGGGGCAAGACATTTTTGTTATGCAAAGTGGGTTCCCCCACCCCACAGATGCTCAGCTACATCCTTTTCAACAGCACTGCAGTGATGGGGATGGGAGTTTAGAAAACCAAAGACAGACATCTGCAGACTGTTCTGCCCAGAAAAGGGCATCTCATGCTGTCTGAGATGCTTTGGGGTATCCAAAGGGATTGTGTGTAGCAGGCTAATACCACACAAGATCTATAGGAAACCCACAATTTCTGAAGGCCAGGTAGAAAATGCCAGGGCAACCCCAAGTGCACAGTGATTTGTGTGCAACTCTCCTGACCCTCACACATTTCAGCCTGGAGTTGAAGCCCCCCACTGCAGCTGTCTACAATGTAGATACTTTCCCTTTATGGTCAAAGAAGAGAGACATTTCCAGAGGATGAGTCACATCACTCCCCTCCTCCCCACTGACCATATAAGCAGGGACAGACTCAGATTAAAATATCCACCTTCCAGAGAGATAAGTTACGACAGGTGAATGCCTCTGTTCCCTCCACTAATACACACAGACAAGACTCATCGGAATGAATCGATGGAAAGCATCCATCCTCAACCTCCCAGCTCACAGTTTTAAATTACTCTCACACAACAAACTATATAGTATATCATATTTAGTCAGCTGAAAAAAATGTAACTGATGAGATAAATGTTATTCTCGTCAGGCTCCACCAGTTATCTTCTTCATGAAGAATGAAATGTCAGGAGACCTCACCAGAGGAGAAATCAGGAAGGTTCATTTCACTTGAGAAGAGCAACTGAGTGCTGAAAATCCTCCCAGAGAGACATGGGAACAGACAACCTCAGCAAGCAGAGGGAGTGCAGTACAAAGTCTGTTTCTCCTCTTTATAGACAAGTTGATATTATCAACTTGTTCTGAAATGATACAAAATGAAGTTAGATGACGACAGTCCAGTTTAACACCTCAGGTGTAGCCAGATTCTTTCTTCCACAGAGCTTTGTGGAAAAATTACATAATATAAGCAGGCACTGCTGCATGAAAAAAAGCAACTGCATATCCCTGTCTCTTATCTGCCCCTGTCTGGCCCTTCCCTGCCCTAAAAGAAACTATAATGATATTGTCCAAGTCACAGGCTCAAGGAACAGGCGTAAATCAGTACTGAATAACAAGCCCCAAAATATCCATTTTTAGCCAGGAGCAGCTCCTCAGCTGACGTTATGGAATAGCCACATAACACTGGCACACAAAAGGAAACACTGCAGGAGTGAGAACAAGCAGTCAGGGATGAGCAGGGTGAACAGAACAGACTCCTATGCCAGCATTGCTGCTTTTACCATGGTTATATATAGCACAAGGTGTGGAATAAATGCAGGAGATCTCATTTGTTGTAAAGCATTTCTTTACAACACTGCCAGATATTTATCTGCAAATCAGACTGTTTAAACAGGCTTTTATCAGCTATCTTCCATGAAGTGTGAGTTACACTAAAGGGTCATGGTCTACAAGGTAACCACACACTCACATCACTCTGACATTACAGTTATTACCAAAACATCTGAAAAGAGATGTTACACATCTAACACATCAAGCATGCAACAAGGTGTGTCCCCTTATGGTCAATGGACAGAGAAATGCACTTCTTGGGAGTGCTTCAGCAAGCAGCTAAAGAAGATCAAACAGAACACACTAAATGCACCTTTTCCCATCAGAAGAAAACCCTAAATGCACCTTTTCCCATCAGCGTGACAGACAGTCACAGGGGCAACAGCTTAAGTGGATGTGCACATGCCACAGATGAGATTAATTTCATCTGGTTTAAGTCACGTGCTGTGCTTTCAAACCTTTACTCTGCAGGTACAGTGAAAAAGACAATCCAGCTAAATAATGTTTTATATGGACGCTACCTTGTAAACCTCTCTTACAAAGGATTTTAAAATCTGTGTCCAGGTAATAGACCCATTCAAATGAGCTACTATATATTTATTTCATATTTGTCTAAAAAGTCTTGTACTGATACATATATTAGAGAAACTAATTTGTAGCAGAACTTACAAAAAGTTTAATTGGTTTCTATTTGTTGATCCATAATGAAAAATGCCTTAAAGGCAACAACAGCCATCATCACTTTTAGCGCCTGGAATAAAAAGTTCAATTACTGTGTGGATAATGTAATATGCATAATGGGATAGGAATTGCAGAAATGGTACAGACAGTGTTGTCCCACCAAGGACCTTGACCTGGAGAGGCTGGGATTGATGATGAAGCATCTGTGGCATCATGGCAGAAATAACCAAAGCTGGTTAAGAAAGTGATCACTAACACAGGTCTGATGAAATATTTACCATAAATTGAACCACATCTTCAGGCTTGTGCTTTGCTGATTTGAAGGCAGCCAGTCGGGTAACAACGACAATGTGATATTCGACATGGCCAGACATCATCTTCCCACGGATTTCCTGGTATTCCGGCACGGACAAATCCAACCCCGTGTGTGTATTCTGAATTGGCCTGGGGGAGAAAATACACACAGTTCAGGCATTGGCACAAAGACTTTCAGCTGTCCCTCTCCCAGTTACAAGCCCAAGAAAATCAATGCAAAAGCTCTCACTGGAACAGGACATCACACAGACCCTGCTCCCAAGACCTCCTACTCTGTAACAAGACTAACTGGGACATGGCCTGTTTCCTATATTCCATCCCAAAGCACCTGCCAGGAGCCACTGCAGGCAGCAGACCAGGAACACAACATTTCTGTGAAGAGATGTGGATTCATTCAGAATGGGACTTTACTTGCAGGAGCTCAAAGTGCTCCCAGCCCAGTATGGCAGGTGAGAAGATCCAAAGATCTCTCGTCAGGTTTATTTTGAGACAAAGGTCTGTTCATAGTGACTCATGCTGAGCCCTACCCACCTCTCCTTTATCTAAAGACATTCCCAGAAATGACAGAGACAATAACTGAAAAGTGCCATGAAAGAAAGAAGGAGCTCCCAGGAGCACAGAACAACTTGAGGTTTGTGAAGAGCCAACCAGGGAAATGGATTAAAGCCAAAATATAAAGGAAGCTGCTGGACAAGACTGATGGGCCAATCGCAGTTTCCACTTGTGAAGATCCACGAGGAAAATTAGACAAACATCAGGACTGAGCAAGTTAAAGGAGGACATGATCCCTCAGAGCTGCCTTCTGATTTTAACTATCTGATACACAGTCTTGCTGCCAAACAGCCTAACAGGCACAGTAGCCAAAACATATTGTCTTTGCCACAGAAGATCCTACTGGAAACAGAACTATCTGCCCTTTCACATCCAGTGAAACAGCATTAACTTCTGAGAGCTGCCAGCAGTCATAACCACCCACGGCTCCTCCTGGAGGAAAATGCAACAGGAGAGTTGCTGCTACAGTTTACTCAATCCATTTTTTTTTTCCTCCTGACCGCTTCAGATCCACAGAACTGTGATGCCACCTGAAAATATTTATAATATTTTTTTCAACAGGAATGCCAGGTCATATTAGAGTGCTCACACATCAAGAGTAAGACCAAGCAGTTGCTGTTGGAGCATTGATCGGTACATTTAACAAAATAAACAGTCTGGTTCAACAGCCTGAAAACCAAAACTGATCAAAGATTCCTTCCCCACAGTTACCCCATGCCAAGCCACAGACCACTCGCTGTCGCTGGGTATTCTGCCAGAATCAGAAGTTCACTGTCTGCAGCACTGAATATCCTCTGAACACATCTATGTGTGAGTGAATGTTTTTTAGAGAAATCTAAGGGACCACTTAAAAGAAAACTAAACTAGGATTATTAAACATTTTTTCTGCCTTTTTAAACTTTAACCACAAGGATTATCAAGTCCCATCTTCCCTGCATTTCCTGCAGGCTGCAGAACTCTTGTGGAATTCTTAACCTCTTCCTTCAGGAAGTTTAGAATCATTAACACAAGTGCCCTTTCACCTAAGGATACACAGTGCACAGAACTTAATATACACTTTCAAGAGGTTTAAACAATCTAGGTTCAAACAATCTTTCAAGAGATTCCTCTCATCATGTCAAAACTTGATCAGTTCTTATGAAACTTGAGCTTCCCCAAGAAGACAATCTCTGAATCTCTCATCCAAAGCTTGAATAAAAAGCCTTTTAAAGAGAATATCTTGAGAGCTCCTGATAAATAGGATAACAATAAAAAAGGACACAGACTCTGTTTTGTACCCAATCCTCTTTGCAAGCCATATGTAAGGAATTAGGGCTTTAATAACAGCTCTACCATCTCCAGTGTTTTGATTAAGCTATTCTGTCTGCTCTGATTCTGTTCCCATGCTCTGCCAGTCAAGGACTTCACTTTACACATCCAGACAAATTCTGTTCTCAGTTACAGGTGGCTGGCTCTAAAGCACAGGACCAGTAATGCCCATGTGTGAATGCACAGATGCCTGGCTTTCACACAGCAGCCTGTGGGACCTGGGAGTAACAACCACCAGCTGGAACTCTGCCTCTTTCAGTAGCAGCCAAAATGCTGACTCTCAGGGCACCTGCCAGTAACATCAGCTGGATCTGCACTTTTTTAGAATATACCTGCAGCAGAAGATATGCTCTTAGAAGAGACTTGCAGCTCACAGTAGCCCTAAACACTATTAAGGTCACCAAAGAACTTTGCCCACTCTGGCAGACTGAACAAAGAAACAACTCCTCATGTGCAACCACCAATGCCTCCACTCCAAATCTGCTCCTCTGAGCTCCTGGAAATATGAACAGAAAATTAAGCTACATGATGGGGACTTGAGATAAGATAAAGGGAGTACTATTGTCCAAGTTATCTCAAGCCTAAGGAGAGGTAAACAAGAGTGGGGGGAGAAGAGTGTAACACTGCAAGGAGTCCATGGAGAAGGCCAGCCTAGAACTGTGCTGAAGGTCAGCTCTTGACTGCAGGAGACCATAGTCCAATGATGCCAAAGAAGAGACACACGGAGCACAGGGCATTCACACTCCCATGTAGGCCTGAGGGTTTTTTATCTCTTCTGATGGGGCATAACAGGCTCAACTACACAGGCTTGAGAGGCAGTTGCCATGTCTTAAAAGGTGCCATAAACCAGCAAAGTCACCCAAAGCAGCCGTAGAGTTATTTCTGGGTCTTTCCATCAGAGGGTTGTACATGATTCACAGTGTAGCAAAAGACAGTGCAAAACTCCACCCTGAAGGGGACGTGCCTGGGCATACCCATATATACCTGAATGCATATCAGCCCAATAAACTTTATGTTTTGTGGGACCCTTACCACCAAAAAGGGTGAAGAAGGACCAACAGAACAATGCTGGATCCACAAGGCTAGTGATTATCTTTCTACTTAGTTGTTCTCTCTCTGCCTTTCCCCCCACCCTGTGTCTTTGTCTCCCACACATTTCACTTAATAAAATCTGCATTACTGATTTTTAGCACATGATCTCATTTGCATGTTAATTTGGGTAGAAGTATCTCTCTCTAATAATCACAATAATCAGATCTTAACACCTCTACAGATGTGCAGTTACTCAGAGGTTGTGACTGCAGCTATGGCAGCCAAAAGGTCTGTCACTCATACTAAAAATGACCCACAAACCAAGGGAAGTGTGTCATTATCAGTCCTTGAAAGGATGTGTGGATGTGGCACCTGGGAACAGGGTTAAGTGTGGACCTGGCAGTGCTGGGTTAATGCTTGGAGTTGATGATCTTAAAGATCTTTTCCGTCTCAAATGGGTCTGTAATTCTACTTCTGTTAACACAGAGTATAAATGACTAATTAACCTGCTTTTCACCTCTAATAGAAATAAAAGGAGTAATGACCACTGAACCATCTTCAATGGCATTTAGCAACCACGTACAGATGTTCTGAGATGACACAATGACAACTTCACTGCAAGAGCTGCTGCATTAGAGAGTTCTGAAACTGCAATGAAGTTAGTAAGTACTTTATCTATACCCAGGGTTTTTCTTTTAAAGTTGTTAGAAGTTTGTGCTAAAATGTCATGTAAAATTATTAGAGGGAGGGGGAATAGCTAAATTTTTGTTTGCTTTAGGCCTTATGATCATTTTTATTATCATCCCTACAGGAAACCCAACCCTATTATCTTCTATAGCAATGGGATTTCTTGGTAAATATAAAACTGATTCTAAACAAACAGAAACCAGCAGGGAGGCTGAGACAAACAGAGCATACTATCCAAAGTGCTCCTTAGTTCTTGTAATGCCTTCAAAATAAGCAGCCTTAATGTTTTAACTAATTAAATACTGTTATTGTTATTCAAACAGAATCAGCACTTGCAAACCCCAAGACAGAATACAGTTTCACTGCATCTTTCACATAAAACCAACTATTTTAAAACTTGTATCTTAAAAAAAAGGAGCAAACGGAGAAAACTGGTTGTTTAATCTGGACACACAGGTTTATTGCTTCTACTCTTTATTTGAATCTAGCTTATCTCCAGTTTACACTTCTGTCTACAAAACAGGCAATTCACCAGAGACCTGGGCACATGGATAACCTTCCTAACAGGAATCACTTCACCCAAATACAAGGAGACCATTCATACCAGCAGCACTGCTGTGAATCAGAGCATTGCACAATCAGACCATGCAGGACTGGCCCAGAACAGAGGAAGTGCAGACTATAAAGGTCAGCTGAACTGAGCAGCTTCCACAGTTCATGGAAGAGCTGAGCGTTCACTCCTGGATTTTTGATTTGCATATAATCATTTAATTGTATTTTAATTAATCTGCTTTCTGTGCTGAAAGGCCAGCATGGGGGGTAGCTAATAGGCACCTCCAGAAAGAAAGTAAAACAGGAGATGCAAGTGCTGTGGACCAGAGAAACATTTATTCCAGCATCTGTATGGCCAGGAGAGCAGAGTCTGTGCTTCCTTGCCTTGATAAACTCAGCCCTGCCAGCAGCACTCAGCTCCAAAAACCTCTCTCCAGAGGGGACCAAATTGTGACATCCCTGGTCATCACAGAAGGAGAAAAAAAATGTACAACTAGTTTTATTTATTAAGTAAAGGGAAAGTACTCACCAAATAGTTTATTTCTCTGTCTGGTCTAATTACAAGTACACAGATTTTATAGGCTCCCCAGAGAAGTGGTCACAGCACCACGCCTGACAGGTTCAAGAACTGTTTGGACAATGCTCTCAGGCACATGGGGTGATCCTTGGGATGTCCTGAGCTGAGCCAGGAGTTGGACTCCATGATCCAACTCAGCATAGTCTGTGATTCCAGGATTTATATTACCACAGCATCTAGGAATCCTATTCCTAAAACAAGTATGTGGAAAAAAGAGTGGAAAAGATCACAGCTCTACAGCTATTTCACCTCAGAAGCTAGCAAGTATGTGCACTTGCTAAAGTCTCAATCCCACACATGCATATATACCCAATTTTATCACTGAAAGCATTCCAATTTCAGTGGGATAATTTGCAAGCGGGTCTTTTTCAGTCGAATGACTAAATGTAAAATTAATCCAGGTGTTCCAATTTCCACTTCCAAGGCTAAACTTAATATAACGTCAGTCCTACAAAACATCTGTTAGTCACATTAGATACATTTGAAGGTTCAAGGCCACTGCTTCAAGGAAAGTCCATCGCTGATACAGCCAAATATTTAAGGATTAAAATAATGACTTTGAAGTTAAATCGACTGAAATATTCATTATTTATGTCCTAGGAGGTAAGGACCTTGCTGAATCAACACTTCTGCTTCTCATGTCTCATCTGATAGGAAACTGCTTTCATGTGATCTCAAATACCTCATAGAGATTAAAAAAAAAAAAGAGAAAGATCTATCAATTTCCCTGTAAAAGATTGCCATAAGCATTTTCTTCTTGAGGTATTTCTCATCAGGATTCCTTTACCACACCTAGGAAGAAACAGGGTTTAACATTTAACGCAAAGGAGAAGAGCGCCCCTGCACCACGCAGGGGACAGCTTCCAGGAGGTGGGAAAGGAGAATAAACTCTTTTTCTGCCCATCCCTGGGCTGCCGGCCAGCGGGGACACAAGGAGGAGACGCAGGGATACAGGGAACCAGCCAAAGCACTGTGACACCGCCGCACACCGCAGGATGTGCAGGATAAACCCAAATTCCTGCCCACCCATCCCTGAACACCGACATGGATGTGTCCGGTGGGCGACAGCACCCAAAGCTGCGCCGGAGCGGACGGCAAAGGAGGCGGAGCGGTCACAAGAGGAGAGGGAGGCCACACAGGACGGGCCAGGGATCCCCCCGGCTGTGGAATGCAGGAAAACTGGTGAACAAGCGCCCCGGGGCAAGCCCACAGAGCACCACCCGGCTTCCCCTCTGCCTCCGCCGCTCCTTCCTTTGCTTCCCCTTCCCTTTCTCCTTGCCCGCTCCCCTCGGGCTGCCCCGCCGAGGCCGCAGCCGATGAGGGCGCGGGGCGCTGCCCGGCCCGGCTCACGGTACCTGGTGGTGGCCAGCACGGCGGGAGCCGGGCCGCGCTGCTCCATGGCCGCGGGAGGAGGTCCCGCCTCTCTTCCCGGGGCCGGACTCGCCGTCCTGCCGGATGTCAGGCGTCGCCGGCTCCGGTGCAAAACGAGAGGGGAGAAGAAAACGTCCGGCACGGGGAAGAAAAGAGAAGCTCGGCTCGTAGTCGGCAGGATTCGAACCTGCGCGGGGAGACCCCAATGGATTTCTAGTCCATCGCCTTAACCACTCGGCCACGACTACACCGACGGGCGGGAGTGCCGCCGCGTGAGCCCGACTAACTCACTCCACAATTCCTCTTCCTTCCGGACCCAAACTGCCTTCAACTTCCCCCAAGCCTCGGTGAATGCCCGGGCGCTCTTCCTCCTCACGGGAAACAGCTCGCACGCACTCCCGCTGACACAATGGGCACGGCGCTGCTTCCCGAGGCACGACCATCCCCGCAGCCCCGCCACACGCCTCGGAGCGGCTGCGTGTTCCGAAGTTCATTTTGGGAAAGAAGAGGGAAGCAGCCGGTCCTTGTGCTGCCCCTGGGGCACCCGCGGCTCGCCTGGGCTGCCCTGGTTTGTTTGCGGGCTGCTGGGCGTACCTGGGCCCTTGGTTATCCCGCGGCCTCTCTGCGCTGCCGGGCACGGCTCCTGCAGGGAGAAAAGCTTGTGGAAAAAAAAAAAAAAAGCTTTGCACTGGGCACAGCTTCGTGGAATCACGGAATTACAAAGTCGCTGTGGTTGCAAAAGACCTAAAATCATGGGATCCAATCGTTTACCCATCCACTATGTTCACCACTAAACCATAACCCTAAGTGCTACAGCCACATATTTATTTGAGACACTCAGACAGCAACTCCACAACTTCCCTGAACAGCCTGTCCCAATGCCTGATCACCCTTTCAGTGTAGAATTTTTTCTCCTAATATCCAATTTAAATCTCTTTAGGTGCAACACGAGGCTCTGTCTTCATCTATCACTTGTTACTTGGGAGAAGAGACCCCCGCCTGGCTGCATCCTCCTTTCAGGTGGTTGTAGAGAGTGATGAGGTTCCCCCGAGCCTCCTTTTCTCCAGGTTAAACGCCACCAGCTCCCTCAGCTGCTCCTCAACACATTTGTGCTCCAGACCCTTCTCACCAGCTCTGCTGTCCTTCTCTGCAGAGACAGAAACCACAGCCAGGGAATATTATAAAAGTGATAAAAAACAGATGCTGATACTGCATCAGTGCAGCTGGCCTCCAAACAGGCTCAGCACCTCAACTGGGTGTGCAGCAGTGTCCCCAGAGAGGAGCAGCCCTTGAAAGAGGACCTAGTGAGTAGATTGAGATTTTTCACCCTGGAGGAGTTTGGGAGTGTTGGAAATGTCAAAATCAAGAGCGATCCAAAGTGGCAGACACAGAAAAATCTTTTGATGCTTGTGGTGAAACAAGAAATCTGGAACATGAAACCTACGAGTCAAAACAAAAGGGAGACTTCATAGGTGGTGTTCCTTTCTAAATCCCCATTGTTTTCTCTCTCTGCCACTACAAACCTTTTGCTAAGCAGAGCGTAAACACCACCACCCAGCTGCAGCCTTTCTGGTACAGGAGTTGCGGTTTCCAGAAATGCTGCAAGCCACCAGAAAGTGCTTTTGGAACATTAATTGTTCTCATGTGGCCTCTGAAGGGTTAAAAAACCCTGGGGTTGAGTTCCTGAAAGCTTATAATGAATAGTTTTATGGCTAAACAAATTGCTTCTCTAATGGCATTTTTATTCCCATTTGACTTCCTGGATAATGCAATTTATTCAGATAGTAACAAGGAGGAAGCAGCTGGCAGTTTGCTATCTGAGACAACAAAAATAGAGCAGGACCTGAGCCCATGAGCTCCCACTGAAGCTTGTCATGCCCACTGAGCAGTGTCCTTCCGTGCCAGTGAAGGGGCTGCAAAAGCTGGGGGTTTTCTCCCCAAACAGAAATGTCTGCTTGGCCCTAGTGAGCTGCCACTCTGTGTATGCTGTGTCTGTGCACTCACGGAGAAGTCTGAGCACTGCCTATTTACCTGATTTCCTAACAAGTCTTGTCATACAGGGCATTTTTTATAACTCCACAGCCCATACCATCATAACATATGAATAAAAAACAAGTCCCCCAGTGGTGCTAACCTCTGAAGTTGTGGAAATAATCAGCTGATTTTCCCATATAGGTTAGGGCAAGGTCTGTTCAGATGGTGACTGTGAAGAGTGAACCTCTGCATCAAAGGTGGACACAGATCAAACCTGTCAGTAGAAAACTAACATGCCAATAGAGCTACCTGCAGGAGCTAGGCATCAATTTTCCTCTTTGAAAGGCAAGCTCCCAGAATACTTGAAGTTTGATTCCCATGTTGCTTTGGATGCTACACAGAAAATTTTTTCCACTTAACCAATTTTTTTACTCAATTAGCCACTGGAAACCCGCAGGGGAAAGCCTATGGGAGAATGTGTTGTCATTATATTACAAGGGTTCTATTATCATTACATTACAAAGGCTCCATATTGCCAGAGTTTCATACCTCCTTGATGTTTCTTGCAGGCAGCTCCTGCAGGCCCTGACTCTTCCTTGTCCTCACAGCAGCCAACTGACTCCAGTTCCCTCAGCCAACCAACCCACTCTTTTATAACACTCTGCTGATTGGCTGCAGCTGCGGCCTGTTAACATCAGGCCTGCTCCTAATCCTCAGTAATTAACCCGGCTGCAACTCTTTAGGGGGTAAAATTACATTCTATACTTCCTTTATTTACTTATATTCTATCCTCTGACAATTTCCCCTTTTTCTTTTAATTACAGAGTTGCAGCATTTCTAGAAGGACGTACTCAAATAAATTACCATTATCACACATTCATATATTTCATTTAGAACTAAGAGTTACACAAATGTTCAAACAACATATTATAGTACAAATACATCTATTTCAAAACATTAGATCAGTTTTGCAGCTTTTCTCAGTTTGCTAAGTACTTATCTTCAAAACCTTTTATACTCATATTTAATGAATGTTAATAGCTGTAATTGATATATTTTACCAATAGTTTAGTATTCAAGTCCTTCTGCCCAAATCCACAGGGTTATATAGTTTAGTAGTTGAGCCCTTTTTCCCAAATCATGCCAGGGTCACCATTTGTTGTCATTATATTGCAAGAGTTCTATTGCTATTACATGGCAAGGATTCCACATTGCCAGAGTTTCATACCTCCTTGATGTTTCTCATAGGCAGCTCCTCCAGGCACCGCCTCTTCCTTGCCCTCACAGCAGCCACCTGACTCCAATTCCCTCAGCCAACCAATCCACTCTTTTATAACACTCTGCTGATTGGCTGCAGCTGCGGCCTGTTAACATCAGGCCTGCTCCTAATCCTTAGTAATTGGCTCAGCTGCAAGTCTTTAGGGGGTAAGATTACATTCTATACTTTATTTACTATATTCTATCCCCCTACAAGTATGTCCAAAGAATCTGAGGACCAATGCCAATAATAATCATCACTTGTAAACTTACATTTTCTTACCTACTACTTGGGTTACCCTCAGCTATTTCTCTCTTTCGTGGTCCCTTCTGCCTCAGTTAAATTCTTTGTGAGCAAAGGAAAGACAAAGAAACTCTCTGAATTTTCAGGACTATTTTCTTTGAGATTTGTGGCTTTTTTTCCCTGCCTCTTGACTCTGCAGTACTGACGGGTATGGTATGTTGCTTGTCTTATTTTTATCCATTCTTTTTCTGTTTCATTTTCCCTTTCTTTCCATACCCTCAACAAACTCAATCAGCATATTCATGCAGTCTGTGTTTACTAGCCTAATTTATGCATAGCCTCTGTAGCAAAACTATTAATTAATTTGCATAGAATGACTGCCTAAATAGAAATGCACGTTCTTTTACTGCAGGTATGTGTGGTACTGTACTAGACCCTCTGTGGTTTCTGCATAAATGAGGCAAGGCCAAAGATGACTGCTCCAAGTGAGAGAAGATACTCCAGGAAAAGGTAAGTCTGATTTCTGTCAAAAGCTTCTAGAAAGTGAAGGAAAAGAATGAGTGGGAGATAAATAATTAAGCTCAATAGGAGGTTGAAGGAAGTTTTGGTTGTCTTCAAGATGTCTGAGCATTGGGAAGTGTCCATGTAAGAGGAACTCATGCTGAAAATGGTATTGTCCAGGAAGGCTAAGATATCTCTGCCAACACAGAGGTGATGGAGAAGCCAGGTTTTAAACAAAGCGTTTATGGGAAGATGCACGTAACCTCTTTAACTAGAGGTGTTGCTGTTTCATGAGTCAAGTGTCTGTTTCTGGTTTTACTACCACCACCATAAAAAATCTTTTAGCTGTCATTTCACAGAATCAAAAGGAAAATTAGTTATTCTTAGAACTAAAAACTCAGATACCTACTACAAGTAAATCCCAACTGCACTACAATATCCTTATAAATGTAATGATTTTGGGACACCTTTTGAACATTTGGGTTCAGCAGTATGGTTCTGCTGGTCTGGGAATCCCTACTACATAACTATTTTATGCCTTGTGTCCTGATCTGACTTCTTGATAATCTTGGTTTTTCACACTGACATAGTCTAGGTCTCCACTTTACCCAGTTGCTTATCACTTTGGGCTATGAAACAAGAATATTTTCCCTCAGAGCTACAATGTCCAGCACTGGTAGGGCTCTCAGAGCAAAGGGCTCCTGAGGCTCAGCAGCAACTGGGAAATGAGTTTATATAATTTTCCCCCACTTCTCTCTTCCCTTCCATGACCAATATTTCTACTCTCCTTCCACAGTACCTCTGCTCTTCTAACCTCTGACTACACACAAGAGCAGGAACTGCAGGTGTTTCCTTCAACACAAGGAAAAGCACTGAAAAAGAGTGTAAAGGGGGAGAGGTGGTTCTTGTGAAGCTCTTTCCAGGTGAGGTGGGCATCCCCTGCCACCCTGCACTGCTCTCTCATCAAACCTCTGCCCTGAAGTGTCACAGATCAGGGAGATCTGGCTTTGGGCCCCCTCCCAAATCCTGCTCCCAGACGCTTGGCACAGGCCCATGGTGTGTGGGTATTACAGACATAATGCTCAGACACTCAGCTGAAAGTGTTTAGGCTCAGGGACAGCAGCACATCAGTTTTGTTCGCCTCTGATCTGTTTTCTGTCCACTAGAGAGCACTCAAATACCACCTATGGACACGGGATGGGCACTGGTGCTGACTGCAGGCCCCAGCTGTGTCTCATCGGGCTGCTTTTGCATGCAGCAGAGTTAATTTTCTTCATAGCATCTGCTAAACCGTGGCACTCCCCCTTTGGGAGCCCACTGCCCACCCCTGTTTGGCACCATTCATTCACACACAATCCCAGCTCCAGGGTAACCCTCAGCTCATGCTCACAACCAGTTACACTGGGATTTTCTACAGAACTAAAGTCAGTCAGTGATGTGTTTGCACTTAGGACTGATGTCTGTACTTACTTTTGATACACAATTTACTCCCAATTGTTAACTTTCACTGACTCACAGCCTAGAGGGGTTGTCTCAGCCGCTTTCCTCAGCATGGAAGCAGGGGGATCTAGTGGTATGAAAAAGGGGAAGAATTGCCACCTGTGCTCGAGGACTGCTCACCAGCCATCTCCAGCAGGCACTGAGGTCCCATAAAGGGTTAAAGCAAGGAAGAAAAACCTCTCAGAGCCTGTTAGAATATTGAGTGATTTGTGGCTGGGGTCTGTTCATGCTGTTCAATGCAAACGGACTGCAGTCCTACAGTTTAATCCCTCTCTGTTCTTCACAGGGGCACGGGGAGATGAAGGGTCTCCATCAGGGTCAAGGTGTGACCCCATGAACTCATCCCAGGGTCATGTCTGTCTCCTGTACACTGAGCAGGGACCGGCTCCTGCAGCACTGCATCCCTGCCTGGCTGTGATTCTTGGCAGCTCATGGATTTGCTTTTCATCTCCTCAAAGCAGCAGGAGAACAACAGTGGGTTTATAAGCCCAGAGGAAATTGTCCACCAAGTTTTGAATCCCTGGCAGAGGACTCTAGCTGTAATCATGGCAGGATGAGGGGAAATCAGAGCCCTGCTTAGGGTATAGTAAATAAAATGTGGGGGAAAAAGCAAGGGCAAATGAACATATTTAAAAACAAAATAAATCAGCTGTGGAAACACAATTTAAAAGCTGAACATGGAATTTTTTTCCAGCCTTGATCTGGGAGAGATGCAATATAATTTCATTACTGAAAAAGGCTGTGCTAAGAGTCCAGTGAGATGATCACTCACTTATCACTCCTAACACTATTTGTTTTCAGATGACAATTACAAAACCCAGATGTGAACAACTAGGAGATTTTATATTAGGACTGGGCTTCTCAGTGAGTTTCAAAGGTAGCCAAAATGGTAGATTTAAAGTTCACTCTTGTTATATGATGTGGTAAGGTTGTTGATAGCCTGTCATGACAATCTTTTAATCTACACACCTCCTAAACTCAGTATAGATTTATTCTGGAGAGAAAGGAGCGGAGTTATAGAGCTGTTATTCATTATGTCTCATGCTTTCCTCCCTGCTTTAAACATTTAACCTGTAATATGATGAGCCACATGTCAGGAATAATCTAGTATAAACCATAGGTAATCCCTACTGAAAGATAAGCCTGGCTCTTGACCTGCCGCAGCCCTGGAATTAAAATTCCACCTCTCTTGAATTTGGGTGTACTAGGTAAATCATGGATCAGTTTCATGGTAGCCAGTGAGGAAGAAAAGATGAGATTTCCTGGTTTCCCTCAGTTTAATAAAACCAAACCCTAAAATGCAGAAAGTTGTCTCTATTATTCAAAAACCACATCTACAGTAGAGAAATACAGTGATTTTAATTTTTTTTCCCCCAAAGAAACCATAGGTTTTGGGTAGTTAAGTCTTTACATAGCAGCAATGGAAAGTATTTCCCCAGTCCAGGAAAAGTGAAGGAACCGTCAATAACTGCACAAGTTTCCACCTAAATATGTTGCCAAGATTTTCAAGTCTGTCTTCACCACACACCTGACCGAAGCCCAAGGATTTTACCATCACTTCCCTCACTCCCACCAAATAAGCTCTGGAGGCGTTTATGTTTGTGCTAAGTTATTTAGTTGGAAATGAGCAAGAGCCCAAGGCCTGCTTGGTTTTGGTGTTGGCTCCTGGTTGGTCATTACCGTGTGAAAGTGTGGAAGTGACTCCCTGTATGCAGATTCCTGACTGTGTAAGGAAGTGTAAAGGCTGACTGAGAGTGATGGAGACCCAGGCTTCTCTGCTGAACTGCCCACCAGGGCACAGTGTGAGCCATCCTGGTCAGAGCTGGCCAGGTTTTGTTCCTGGATTTCGTTCTAAAATTAGGAAACATTTCAGGGTCATTGTTGAGACAATTCCTCCATTTTTTATGAGTGATTCTGGACCTAACTGAAATTCTCCCAAAAGGAAAAATTTCAACTTTCGGAATTAGCAAGCAAAACAAAAAGGGCTGGGAGGTGAAGGGGTGTTAGTATGTTATTCTTCAGCACCTCTTCCTAAAAAGGTGTGTGCCATTACTCTGTCTGTTGCTCCCTGTATCTGCCAGTCTCTGTGGCTGCTCCCCACTGAAAAACACTGCAGTGACTCAATGAACCATTTTAACCAAGCACAACACAGGAGGGAATGGCTGGACAAATTTCAGCTCCTCCAACCACTGTAAAAACCTGGCAGCTCAGTAGGTGAGAGGCCAGGATTTGTGTCCCTCTAAGGGAAAAACTGAGGCATAAACTCAGCAGATACCTGTTTGATTTGGCTCACCAGCCACTTCTCATATACCTCCAATGTGATGGAAATAAAATGCAAGTACAATGCAGGCTTTTTGGTAAACTGAGTCACATTGCTTCTGCTGCATTTTTTTCAAGATAACTAATTTGGCAGATGCCATGAGGGCCATTTCAATGGCCCAACCTTTTCTAGGTGACAGCAAGCCAGGATAGAGTGGCCCAGTTGTCCAAGGAGATCTGCAAGATGCCTCTGTCTCAAAGCACCATCAATACAACCCATCTCATCAACCAGCCATTCATACACAGCTGGAGTAGGAAGGCGAGCATCTTTCCAGGGCATTGCTGTTTCTTTCAGGAGCTGAGTTTAGCCCACAGATACTTTACAACAAGCATTTTGAGTCAGATGCTCTGATGCTTACCTAGAAAGTGGCGAACAGATTCTGGGTAATATGGACATGGTATTTACATTCATGGGTTTTTAATTAAGATATTTGTGGCTGCAATTGTAAAGGTATTATGAATCAGTAACTACTTGCTTATCTAGTGTTACACAGGGAGATTATTCTTGCTTTAAATTAGATTTTGACCTGCACAGCATCTTGCTCTGTGCTGATCTGGTAGACTGGTTTTTTAGTCAATAGACAAAAGGAAAACTTCTGATCCAAGGAATGGCACAGCTGATGTGTGTCTAACAAATCTCATGTTGTAGATCAAGTGAAATGAATCTATCCTAAATACTTTATCACATTCCTCCAAAACAGTGAACACTAAAGTGGCCCTCCATGGGTGTTGGAGATGTTAGAGAAGTGGGTGATTGTGCTTCAGAATGACAGAGGGTAAAATGTCCCCAGAAAGAGCTGTAGCCTTTTAGGGTACAGTGGTGTAGCAAACATTTTGGATATTTTTCTCATGAGTCAAGTTTTCAGTTTTCTCTAGTGCAAGAAGCAACCACCACCTGGTGAGAGAAACAATCATCCTGAGGAGAATGGAAATGAAGTCTCCTTGGGAGAGCACATTGTTCAAGCTGGTCCTACAACCAGTTGTTTTTATTCCTTGTTCATACGATGGAGCCTAAGCTGGAATCAGTCACTGGGGCATTCAAAGCTACAATTACAAAACCAGAATGGTAATTGCTACCTGAGCATTGCACACTCTGGGGAAGTGGTCTGGGCAGTGCTGAACTGGCAAGTATTTTTACTGGGAAATGCAGGAATTGAAAAAAAAAGGCTGTTTGCATGGAAGGTGCTCTTCCTTCCTGACACTCCACCAGGAACATCCATTCCAATCCTGTGCAAGGTTGTAAATACAACTTTAGTATTTCCTCAGTTCTTTTCCCAAGCTGCCCACAAGAGCAATCAGGGACTTGTTGCAGAAGAGAGAGAAAAACGAAGGTGGGAAGGAGTGTGGCTGTCCCAGGATCTCCACAGCCCTTCCCAAGGCTGTGTTCTTCAGTGCTCTTGCTGCCAGCTTCTCAGCTCCCCACCAAATACCATGGACCCAGACCTTTCTTCCAACAAGCAAAGCCACTGTTTCTTCGCTGGCTAAGGTGCAGCCCAGCCATGCTGGAATAAGCTTTTGAAGGAATGAAGGCAGGGCCACAGACAATCCTGACAATGACCTAGGTTTTCTATACACAAGCCTGTCAGGTACCCCGCCCTGATCTCCAGGGTCTCCAGTCTTTCATTTATACAATAAAATTAAATAATGCCAGGGAGCCAGCTCAGCATTGTCACAGAGTTATGAGGGTCTCTGGTGTGTTTTTGGATTCAGACCCTGATGAAGAGTTCCTGGGGCAGTTCAGTTGTTTACAGAGGCTGGGGACCTTTCTCAGCTGACAGCTTGTACATCACCATCAGCCTTGGAGATGATGGGAGTTTATCCATGTGGACATAGGCTGATCCACAGCACGTGACCCTGGTACCAATGAGTGTTCCTACCAACATTTCGTGTACATGTATAGATGTGGCCCAAGTGGCTACCTCTACTTGCACAATTATGTCTGCCTGAAGAGCTCATGAGCTTTTATATTCATAACCTCTCTTATAAATATTGCATCCACAAGCCAGTACTGTGCAGAAGGAAAAACTGTGGAGAAGATTGAGAGGAAAAAGCTGCAGAGAAGATTCAGATCTGGGTTCATTTGCAGTTTCCACATTGGTAATTCATCAAGGCCCAGAATAACCTTTAACTGTCCTTGTGCCTTTGACTCTTATAAAAACTGTCAGCCAAGACTGAATCCACATGCAGGGTGGGGTGAGGCCCTACAGAAAGGACAGAGGCAGAATTTAACATCTCCTTGTTCCAAGTGTGAAGTGCTGGTTAGCAAATCAGCAGCTGCCATCCCAACAATAATTTCATTTCATTTCATTTCATTTCATTTCATTTCATTTCATTTCATTTCATTTCATTTCATACAGGACTCAGTCATATTAAGTATTTTGAGCTGTACTTTTCTTCTGGACACAGATGAAGGAGCCCAGAATGGCATATTTTGACTTACTAACCTTGAGATCAATGTGTGAACCACAGAAATAAGCAGACCTCCCTGTACACTGCTGAAGTGACCCACACACAGTGCTCTGCTCTTCAAGGATTTCTTCAGTGTCAGAAAGTCCATTTTATTTTATTTTTTCCTACTAAATTCTGATGATCTTTTCAAAAGGTCACGTGCTCAGGTGCTAAAATAAGTACCCGGGGTTTCTCTGCAGGATGCTCAGGACTCACGGAATCATTTAGTTTGGAAAAGGTCTGTAGACATCGTGCTACATCTGTACACATCGTAAATGAGGCAGAAGGTTAGAAGCCCCCCCACTTTTCTGAGGCAGCAGCTGGAGGTCTGGATGTCTCAGGTAGCACCATATATTCACATTAAAGAATCTGCTATTGTCTCAGGTGCCTGAACCTGTGCATAAGTGTTCTGGTCGGTAAGGACAGACAAGTGGGCAAGGCAAAGCAAGTGTGTTGCCTGCATTAAATATAAATCATAGAATCATAAAAAGGCCTGGATTGGAAGGGACCTTAAATATGATCTTGTTCTCTCCTGCTACTGTCATGGACAGGGACACCTTCCACCAGGTCAGGTTACTCAGGGTCCCATCCAACCTGACCTTGAACACTTCCAGGGACAGGACATCCACAGCTTCTCTGGGCAACCTGTGGCTGTGCCTCACCACCGTCACAGTAAAGAATTTATTCCTATCATCAAATCTAAATCTCTTGTCTTTTAGTTTAAAACTATTCCCCCTTGCCCTGTCTGCACGTATAAAAAATGGCTCTGTTTCTTTTCTGTAAGCCCCCCGTAGGTACTGTAAGGCTGCAGTGAGGTCCCCCCAGAGCCTTCTCCAGCCTGGACAGCCCCAGCTCTCTCAGCCAGCCTGCATAGGAGAGGTGCTCCACCCCTAGGATCATCTTTGTGTCCTACTATAAATAACAGGTCTGTGCCTTTCTTGTTGAGGCACAAACAGATGCTACCCAAATACTGATGTCAGCCTACACCAGCTTGTCTGCAGAGAGCTGAGATAGGCAGTTGTGAACACACAATCAAGGTCATGCCCAACAGGGCACTTGACATTCCACACTGATGTGTGTCACTGGCTCCATCCATGCAGCTGTCCCTGTCCAGAGGCATGCCTTTAACTTTAGTGAGAGAACTAAATAAATCTGCAGGGGCTGCAGGATGTAATACAATGCATATATCTCCTTTTATTGCATTTACCAATGGAAAGATACATAGGCAGAAAGCTTGTTCTAAGTTACACCTCAAAACTTTGCAAAGGATCCTTCCTTAAGCAAGATGTGATTTTCTCTTTGTATGAACTTGGTGACTGTTTGAGACAGTCTCAAATGTGAAATAAAATGCAACTTCACCTGACACACCTATGGTAAAAACTTTAACACCTGATCCTGCAACTCACACTCGTCTGTCTAATGCAGAGCAGAGAGGAAAAGGGGTGTGCCCACAAAATGTGTTCCCATTTGCAGCCAGTTTTCCATCTCCCTCCTTTTTACACAGGACACACTTGTGCTGGGTTGCTTTATGAGTATTTCACAGCCTGCGCGGAGAGAAACGAGTGGGTGCCTTCCGAACTGCGAGTGCCTTCCACATCCCACCCGCGCCTTGGAAAACGCCTTTCGCGGAGCCGAATTGCTATAAATCCCTTCTCCAGGAGATGGTGCTCCTGCCCTGGGAGAGCCCTTCCCAGGAATGCACGCTTCCAGAGGATGCTCGATCCCAGCGCGGCCCCGGCCCGTCTGCTGAGCTGGGACGGGGCCATGGCTCCGTGGGATGCGTTCTCTTCCGAGCTTCTCATGCTGCTCGGCAGCTGAAGGAGAAGGAGGCACACAGCATGAATTTTTGTTTAGAAAAAGTTGGAAAAGGCAAGATGGAAAAGGAAAGCAGAAATGGTGGGGTTAAAATGCAGAACTGGGTAGGAGACCAGGAAGTATCAGTGGTAAGATTTGGTTTGTGAGCTGCTCAGTTTGCCCCATGGTGTGTGCTGGTGTCTGTGGGGCCTCTCGGGTGAGATCCATCTCTCCTGTGGGGCCAAACACCCCATGTGTGTCATGGAAGGACATGCTGCCCTGGCAGGGAGGTCAGGGACAAGCTTTGATGGGAGTGATGCAGACCATGCAAAGCTGCAATCGAACACAACTTTTCACCACATCTTTCCCCCCCACCCACACACCCACCTTCCTCCATTCCTCCTCCTCCTCACAGCCCAGCGCAGCAGCAGGCACAGAGGAGTGCTGGGGTTGGACTGAGGGTGGCAGGTCTTCTCTGGCCATCTGCACACCTCAGCCAACACCCAGGGCTTGGTGGTGTCCCCAGTAACTGTCCAGGAAACCAGATTTGCCAGAATTTAGTTCCATTTGTCAGGCCTGTGGCAGAAAATAAAAGCATGGGATTAGAACACTGAAGTGAATGAGAGAAAAAAGGTAACAACAATACCAAAGCATAAGAAGATAACTTAAAGGGGGGAAAAAAAACCCAGACACCTTCCTTCTATGTTCATAGTGGTGAACAGCTGCACCCAGAAAGTTATGAGTGAGGTAATTGGAGTTATTATTGGAGTTATGACCCATAACTGGAGTTGGTGGTAAGACTTTGCATTGCAATGGGAAGCAAAGGACTTGGTTTTGTATGGAGGAATTCTGTCTCAAGTGGCAGAGAAGTGAGCCTGACACAGCAGTCATGAGCAGCACTGGCTGGAAGGGATGGGGAGAGGGCAGAGAAGGAATCTCCTAGGAAGAGTTGGGAGCTGGAAAGATCAGGGTGAGGTACTCTGTTCCTTTCCTGGTGTTCCCTTGGGTATCTACTGGCAAATACTCTCCCAGCCAGGTGTCCCCTTCTCCTCCCTGATGCCCCCAGATCTCAGAAGCCTTGACAAAGGGACTGGGAGCTGGAGGACAAGAAGCTGGGGAGGATGTGATGTGGGAAACTGATGAGAGAAAAAAAGACTGAGTGGAGATCAAAGGATTTAATACATAAGAATAAGGAATCATGGAGCAGAGCTTGAGGACAGCTGTAGAAGAATAAGGAATCATGGAGCAGAGCTTGAGGACAGCTGTAGGACAGTAGCATGTTCCCCTTGCAGCATGTTCATCCAGGGCTGGGAGGAGACAGCTGACAGCTTTCTTGACCTCTGTGGCAGCTGTCTCAGCTGGGCTCTGTGTTCATGCTGCAGGAACTGCTTTCTGGAGGTACTGGTCTCCCTCCAGGAACTAGTAATGGGAAGAAGGTGATTAGTTAGACTGAAAAGGAACCCAAAATGAAGGGAAGTGAATCCCACCCCTTCCAACCAGATGCTGGCCTAGACTACCACCATGAGGACACTTGTGGTGAGTCATCACCATGATCCAGCATCTGTGACTAGTGCATTGACAAATTACTTGCTGACTCTGCACTTTTCAAAAAGCAGAGTCAGCTTTTAAAATTTGTTTTAATTGACTGAGTGCTCAGTTGTGTTTTGACTCACTATTTTCAGGTGGCTTATGCCAGATTCTGTCAACCAGATGCTGAATAGGACAATTTTCCCTGAGGGGATATTGGAAAGCCTTTTTCAAGAAGCTTTTTTGTTTCCAGAAGGATTGAACTCTCCACAAAGCATTTCCTGTCCCCTAGCTAGAGCTCAGTGCTCAAACTGCTCAAATAGAAAGTGAAGCGAGACAAGCTCAGCTTTAGGCAGCCAGACTGAGCTGACGTCAGGTCTCTGGGCCTGAAGCAGAGCAGCCTACGGGGTCCTTGAATCCATCTGATGTTTCATGCATGGAGTTTGTACCTTGATTTGTCTTATCTTCCCTGGCTATCCCTGAGCAGACAATCAGAAAGAATTCAGCTTGGCCTCAGTTTAAGTAAGTTTTGGAAGGAGTTGCTTGAAGATTTGGAAAGAAAATGCTGCTGTTGCTTAGCTACTTGCTGAGCTGGCCCTGCCGTCACTTGCAGCCATCTCGCTAGAAGACATTTGTTAAGTGAAGCCCCAAGAGGCTTCTTGTGTGGTCACTACATGAAAACACACTCTTCCAAATAGCCACTGGCATCAATGGTTTGATCACTGAACTTGCTCAAAACTTGAAAATCTGGTGGAGCCCCACTGGCTCAGCTAACAGCTGCAAACTCAGCTAACAGCTGCAAACACCTCCACTTTTGAGGTATGGAGGGGGTTTGTCACTGCAGCTTATTTCTATTCCATCAGAAAGGGCTGCTAACAGGGAAGGTGCACAGCTCTGGGAATGTAGCTGAGACATGAGGCACATGGTTATTCCTTGAGGATTTCACTTCTGCCTCAGTTTCCTACTTTGGGAAGTGGTCTTCCATGCCTGGTAGGGTTCTTGTTAAATCAAATTCACGCCTGTGATGAAGAGCATCAGTAGGGCAGCCCTTCTGCCAGGCTGGGCTCTTGCCCATAGCTGTTCAAGAGGAGGTAGCATGGCAGGGTGATTCACCATGACCAGGACTCAACCCCTGAGCATGGAGATGATCCAGTGCTTCACACACAAAGGTACCCAGCTGCCATGGACAATGCAGAAGGACAAGGGCAGTGCTGGGCACGAAAATAGGGAGCTCAGGAAGGGAGACTGCAACAGAGGGGAAAAGCCCAAATGTCAGCCAGGCAGGAATGATTCCTACCTGACCCTGAAGCAATCACCATGCAAAAAATGTTCCCAGTAATAAAACTGGCTTAGTGAGAAGACTGTCCCCTGCCTTCCAGAAACCTGACCAAAAGGGTCTATTGGTCAAGGAAGGGAGAGACTGTAATGGGACCTGGTGCAAGCTGTCTCAGGAGTCAGGATCCCTCCTGGGCATACAGCCATTGGCTTCATGTTCCTTGGGACTGGTTCTTAGGGAAAAAATAGAGGCAAATGTGGCCCTTTATCGTCATCTTAGGTTTTGGCACACTTCTGATTTAATACTCTGTGAACAGGGTGTCAGGACAGTCTCAAAACTGTGTTTTCAGCCCATGATGGAGATACTCAGAGGATTTTTAAGTGTAAGAGCAAAGAGAGATGGAGCAAGTGAGCAGGGCTGGAGCCAGGATCAGCACGTTGGTTGAGGGGCCCCACGGGCAGGAGCACATTGCTGTGCCCACAGCAGTGGGGAGTGCCCTCAGGAGGAACCAGCCTATTTACTGGTGAAGCTGAACGGACAGAAAATCTCCCTCAGTTATGTGGGTGTTTTTTTCTGTATAAACTTGCTAATTGAGTTGTAAAATAAAACTGCAGCCTTTCCTCTCCAATTTCTGCTGCTGCAGCAGCGTGCTAATTTGGGTTTGGAAGGGGGCTGGTAGAAAGTGGCTTTTTGCCAGGGTGAAATTATGCACAAAAGTTTTTCAGTGGGAGAGAAGGGAGCCCATCCCCAGCACAGGGAAGGACTGGGGGCAGGAGCTGCTGTGCTGCTGTGCAGGGCTCAGGAGGCTTGGGAAGGTCCTGCAGCTGGTCTGGGCTGGGCTGATGGAAATTCAAGAAAGCCCAAAAGGGTTTAAATGAGGCTGCAATGGAGAACAGATGGGAAAGTCAGTGCCTGTGCGTCTCGATAGACGCTGTGTGGTTGGGAGGATGAGCCGTGGGGTTTCACATCTTCCCTCTGGCTCAGCTGGGCAGGATTTGCTGCTTGGGTTGGGGTACCTGTGTGTGTGTGTGTGCATGTGTGTGTGTGTGTGTGTGTGTGTGTTCATGTGCCTTCTGGTGCTCACAGGCACGTGTCCATGTCACTGGGGTTGTGTGGGGGTCTGTGTGCCTGTGTCTAGGTCTCCATACAGACAATGAGCACAGGGATCTGCCCCTTGTCACCCAGCAGCACAAGGCTCTGTCATGGGGACAGCTGCACACAGGGACAAGGATGGTGTGGTGCAAATTGATGCACAGGAACCCCTTGCTCAGCTCTGCCAGCTCGCAGCAGGCAGGGATTTGGCTCTGGTGCCCACACTGGGGGCTGAGAAAAGGACTGGTCTGTGGGCAAAAAAAGTTGTGGGGGAAGAACAATCAGGAGGCACAGCTGTCTGTTGCATCAATGTAACTTTAATTTTTGAAACATACAGATCAAAAATGCAATGACAGTGACAGTTCCAGTCCCAGGGACTTTGGTGGAGCTTGGGGTTCCACAGTTGTGGGGCGGGAACATGCATCCCAACCTGCAGGAGGATGTGCAGACTTTGGAGCTTGAGGCTGAAGCGTTGTAGGACTGGGGCCCACACTCACCATTTTTGTCCCTTTCACTATTTCCCATAAAACTGACTGTGTGAAATGGTTCCAGGCAGGATGCTCCAGAAACCATTGCAAGAAACCTGGAGGTTTTATGGATAGACTTGTCTGCCTATTGAACAGTCCTTCTTATCCCACCATCCTTCCACCCTTTTGCTGACCCTTTTGGTCCCTTCCTTGGGCAGCACTCAGTGCTGCCCTGCCCTGTAGTGGGAGAATCAGGAGCACAATTTGGAGCCTGGGGCTGCTCTTTGAGGTGGGATTAAGTGGGACAGGACCAGACAGTGCTTTTCAGCATTCCCATCTTTGGGAAGAGATGCCTTGAGCCCTGCTGCCATGTTCTCGTTCTGGGAGGGCTCCTGAGTGGAGCCTCAGCACCCTGGCCAGGGGGGAGAGAAGCCTCAGGGCTGGGAGGTCTTGTCAGATGGTTTTTAAAAATGACCTTTAGTATCTGAACAACATCAGGCTGGATTTAAAAAGAGGCTGACAGAAGAATAACAGTTAATGAAGCTTCCTCTGCGAGCCCTTCCCCTGCCTCCTGCCCTAGCTGGGTTAGGCTCCCGGGGGTCACTAGCTGCTGGGGAGGGGGGTGGTGTGTGCAAGGCCCCGTGTGAACACACTAGGTGTGCAAATGTCATGCAAGCCATGCCAACCCCATGGGCAGGCTGTGCAAGCCCTGTGCAAAGGCTGTGCAAACTCCACAAGTGCTGTGCAAGGTGTGCAAATGGCTTCAGGCCTGGCCATCCAGCGTGCATGGGACAAGAATTTGTTGGGGTGGGGTTTTCTTGGGATGGTGTCCTGGGAGTGCCGTCCGTGCCTCTGCACAGTGTGTGTGTACATACCGAGCAAAGCCGCTGGTTGGCATTAGAAACCTGCTCACAATGCGGTGACAGGACACCTGTAAAATTACAGCAGAAAGAAATCCAAGAGGCTGCAGAGACAAATGCTCGTGAGAAGCGATTGTTTCAGGGGGGGAGAAGAAGAAAAAAAAGCCGTGTTTGTTTTGGCGAAACACCTACATTCCTTCAAATAAATCATCGCAGCGCTTGTTTTTGTATTTGCGGAGAAATCGCAACAGACATAACCAGGGACTTAAGAGACTTGAAATAACATCCTAGCAAATACCCCACTTTGTTATTTTAATCGAGACCCAAGGAAACATCTGAATTTTACCAAGGAAACCCTCAGCGCGAGGGAAAACATCAGCCCGCAGCCCGGCTGGGTCTTTGTTTTGCTCCGGTGTCGGACTCCCGAGGCGGAATTACCGGGGCCGATGGAGGCTCGGGCCAGCCCGGGGCATCTCGGAGCGGTGCGGGGGGAGCCCGGGCCACGGGGCTGCCCCACAGCGGGTCGCTCCGGCTCCCCCGGCCGCTGTCCGGCCCCGCCGCCGGCATCACCCCCGCGGGCCAGTGTCGGGGAAAGGGGTCTGCCCGAAACATGGGGTGCGGTTCCTCCGTTCGAAACAGAGCCGGGACAGCCCCATCTCCAGTGTAGGACCGGGACCCCCGCCTCAGTACGGGGCGCTGAGGGACCCGCTCCAATACGGGGAGAAATTTCCCGGTCCAGTCTTCGGTGGTCTCCCGGTCAGTCCCCGTTTCGAAATTTGACCCCTGCAAACAGAAGTGGTGGTGCCCCCCAACCTCCCGCCATCCGAACAGGGGTCACCTTCCACAGTCAAACACAGCCCCATTCCACGCCACAGCCAGGCTGGGGTGACGCCTTGGCACGGGGCTGTGGGACGCGGCTCCCCCCGCCAAACGAGGGGTGCGGGTGCCCCCACCGGGGGCGGGCCCGGGGCCTAGAGGGATCTCTCACCTGCCGGGGGACACGGGGCGGGATCCGATGGAGGGTCCGGGGGTTCCTCACCTGGCGGAGGAGGCGGGGCGAGGTCCAGAGGGGTTCCGGGGGTCTCTCACCTGCCGGGGCGGGCGGGGCGGGCGCGGGCGGCGCTGGGACGGGGAGGGGCGAGCGGCCGGCAGGGGGCGCCCCCGGGCGGCGGGCGGCCGCGGCCCCGGCGGTGGCGGCGGCGGCGGCGGCGGCGGCGAAGACGATGTTCAAAAGCGGGCGGGGAGCGGCGGCGGCAGCAGCTCCGCGCCGAGCCCCGGGCCGCCGCCATGCGCCTCCGCGCCGCCGCCGCCGCCCTCTGCCTCTGCCTGCTGGGCGCCTGCCGCCTTCGCCGCGGGCTGGAGGCCGCCGCCGTGCGCGGCCCGTCGGCGGCCGCTCCCCAGCGACCCTCGGCAGCCGCGCCTTCCTCCGCCTCCTCCTCCTCCGCCGCCGCCGCCTCCCCCTTCTCCTCCCCGCCGCGGAGGGACGGGGCTCTCCGTAACGGCACGGTGGTGCCGCATCATTACATGGTGGCCCTGTACCAGCGCCTGGCCGCCCGCCGCGCCCCCGGCCGCCGCGCCGACACCGTGACGGGCTTCGCGGAGCGGGCGCGCAGCGGTGAGTGCCGGGCAGCCGCGGCCGGGCCGGCGAACGCGGAACGACCGCCCCTCCGGGACTCCGCCGTCGGGCGGGAGAGAAGTCGATGCTTGGGCTTCGGAATGCGCTTGGGAATGGGGATGCTGCTCGGAGATGGAGACGGTGCACGGGTGTGGGAATCGTACTCCTGTGTGCCTGTGGGGATGGATACACGGGGTTGTGCATCACTCTGAGCGTGAGTTTGGGGACGTGGTGGCACATGGAGAGGATGCTCGCATGTTGGTCCGAGCACGGGGCTGTTCCCGGGATAGGATTGTGCGTTGGTTGGGGAATGGTGTGGGATTGTGCGCTGGTTTCCGCACGGGGTGGTTGCAGGGGATGGAGCTTCACGGGATAGGGGCATCCCGGTTGTTTAACGGGAACGAAGCCGTGCGCGAATCTCAGCGTGGCACTGGGGGCGAGGACAGGGCTGGGAGTGGGATTGTGCGTGAGCATACGATGAGGAGGGCTGACGATGAGGACAGCAAAAGGTTTGTGCCTGGCACCGGTGAAGGGATTGGTGGAGATGAGCGTGGCGCAGAGCGGGGCTCTGGGGTGGCGATGGGGTTGCACACGCAGTCGGTGTCGAGGGTGGCGCTTGGTGCTGGGGATGCGGTTCGGGACGGGGCGAGCGGCGGTGCGGGGCTCTCGGGACCTGCCGCCACCTGATGCGGGGCCGGGCCGTGCGGCGCACTTTGAGAGCAGCTTCTCCGCGCCGCATCCCCCGTCCTGCCAGAGCCTTTGCAGCCCGAAAAACTCCGCGGGGCACCGCGACGGGCCGGGCCGGGCCAGGGAGGGAGCGCAGCCGCAGTGTCCCGGGGGGTGCTCGGTCCCGAGCGGCCGCGGCGCTCCGGAGCGACTGGGTTAGCAATTTCTGCAGGGAGCGACTCCGCTAACGCCGCCGGCTGAGCTCGGCATCGCGGTCCCCTTCCCTCTCTTCGCCCTCTTTTGCCCTCTTCATACCCGCAAATCTAATAATAATAATCAAATGCACATACGCACCTAATAATAAACTTTTAACAAACACATGTATGTATGTACTTCGCGCCCTGCCGGCCAAGTGCGCACGGCTGAGGGGTAAAAAATAATACATTCCTGATCGAATAAAATGAAAAGGCAAACTGAAAAGCAGCGCCAGCCGCCCCCCGTCCCTGTCGCTGGCGGGAGAGCCCCTCCAGTCCCATTCCCGCACCCCCCAGCCCCATTCCCACACCCAGAAGGGGCCGTATCCTTTGCGGGAGAAGGTTTACTGGAAGCTGATGGGGAAACGTCGGGGGAGCGAGGCGGGACCGGGAGGAGGATGCTCCGGTGGGAGGGTGGGCAGTGCTCGGCTTGTGAGTGCTGGGCGAAAGCTGAGCACAGGTCCTGGGAAGTTTCAGCGCAAAACGAAACCAGATGAACTCTTCAAAGGGATCTCCTTATCTGCTCTTATCTGCTTCTCATAGGAATTTTAGATCTGCTTTTCAAATAGTAATTTTAAGAACCATAATGAATAACAATAATAATAGTACCGTTAATGATAATAATAGCAGCAGCAGCAGCCAATGACAGGGAGAAGCAGTTTCTTTCCCCCGGCGGGCGGTGCAGGCTGTGCCCAGCGGCGCTGCGGGGCGGGGGATCGGGCAGGCCCTGCCGCAGCGGATCGGGGCGCTCCGGTCACAGCTGAGATGTGTGCAGCATGCCCAGGTCAGGTTTCTCGTTAACGAGGGAGAAAACAAAAAAACCAACCCTCCCAGGACTCAATTCACCTCTTCTTCCCAGCACCACCTCCTTTGGTGCTTATTTTTTAATTCACATTGAGTATGTTTATTCATTGCTAGAAACTGCACAAGTCTGTGTCAGGTCTTTGAATGCACTAAAAGTAGCGCCGAACTGAGGCTGGGCTCGCTTTCAGCCGCTGTGGGTGCCTCTGTCAGACCTGTGTGCCTGTGCCTGTCTGCGAGGGGAAAGTGGAATTTCTAACAGCATGTGTATGTGAGTGACATTTGGGGCAGAAGAAATAGGTGACAAACTGCCAATTGGGGGTGGTAATGTGCTGCACAGGTTCAGGTGTGGCTTCCGTGCCAAAACAGAATAGTGGTGCATCTGGGGTCACTGGAACACCTGGGAGGAAGCAGAGAAGCCTCCTCAGGATGTGGAGAAGAGTGCTGATGAGAAGCCAATTGTTTGAATTGATTCCTCTCTCCCTCTGCACCTTCTCCTTCCCATTTGTTTTCGGTGCCCCCAGGCAGAGTGACGCTCCTGAATGCAGGACACACAGCCTGTGTTCCGCTGGGATGCTCAGGAAGCCGTGCTGCACAGCGACATCTCCCCCATTACCTCTGCGTCCCTTGCACCTCCCTAATGAGAGCTTGGCTTTGGCTTGCTGATATTGAAATATTTTTTTCCTTTTTTTTTTTTTTTTTTTTTTCTCTCTGTGTTATCTCTTCCAGATGCCTCCCCGTCGGCCTCGGAGCAGCGGTACCTCTTTGACATCTCCAGCCTGCCTGAGGCAGAGGAGGTGACGGGCGCGGAGCTGCGAATCCTGCGCTCGGTGCCCGAGAACCGGAGCCTGGCGCTGTCCGCCGAGGGCTCCTTCCACCGCCTCCTGCTCACCGCCTGCCCCGCCCGGGACGGCGAGGAGCCCCGGCTGCTGGACTCCCGCGCCGCGGACCTTCTGGACGCGGGCTCCTCCCGATGGGAGGTGTTTGATGTCCGGGAGGTCTTGCGGGCCCGGAGGGAGAGCTCGGCCTCGGGGCAGCTGCTGTGCTTCCAGCTGCGGGTGGTGTCGGACGGCTCGGGGCAGGCGCTGCCCCCCCGGCAGCTGGGCTTCGGCAAGCCCCGGCCGCAGCCCCACGAGCGGGCCCTGCTCGTGGCCTTCTCCCGCACGCAGAGGAAGGAGAACCTCTTCAAGGAGATCCGGGATAAGATCAAGGCCCTGGGCAGCCCCCCCTTCCTGGAGCCCCCCGATCCCGGGCAGGAGGCGTTCCTGAGGCGCAGGAAGAGGAGGACCACCATTGCGGCCCGCTCCGGGGGCAGAGGCCACGGCAAGAAGGCCAAGACGCGCTGCAGCAGGAAGCCCCTGCACGTGAACTTCAAGGAGCTGGGCTGGGATGACTGGATCATCGCCCCCCTGGATTACGAGGCCTACCACTGCGAGGGGGTCTGCGACTTCCCGCTGCGCTCCCACCTGGAGCCCACCAACCACGCCATCATCCAGACCCTGATGAACTCCATGGACCCCGAGTCCACCCCCCCGAGCTGCTGCGTGCCCTCCAAGCTCAGCCCCATCAGCATCCTCTACATTGACTCTGGGAACAACGTGGTTTACAAACAGTACGAGGACATGGTCGTGGAGACGTGTGGCTGCAGGTAGCAATTTCTGCAGCTCTCCCTATCCCTCCTGGCCTTGCTCAGCAGCCCTGCCCATTTTATATATATATATAAATATAAATATATATATATAAAATATATATATATAGATATATACACACGTACACATTTTGGTGTGTGCCTTTCCAAAAGCCAAGCTCAGAGCAGGTGTCCCCTGTCTTCCCTGGGCCACCCTGGCCATGACCCCAGGAGGGATGGGGGTGTCCCTCTGAGACTGAGGCTGCCACCATCTCTGTGCCTTGGGAATGGTTCCCCGCCTCTGAGCTCTGCCTGATACACTTGGTCTGCCTACGTGGAGCTGACAACTTCTTTCCCAAATGTTTTGGAAAATGTCTAGCCAAAATTGTCTTGGCCAGAATGATGACCTGGGGTGGGGGGAGGTGGAGTGGTGTCTGCAGCAGAGGGATCAGGTCAGCATCACCCTCTGGCTGTGGCAGTGGGATGGAGGTGAGATAGGAATGCTCTTTGCTTTGAGTCAAATGAGTTTTTCTGGCAGTCTTCAAATTGCTGCCCTGAGTTTCCTGATGGAAAAATAAGAGATCCCTGGGGGAAGGCAGGGGGTGGAGAACCTGTGGCTGTCATGGGCTGTAATCACTTGGTGCAGGCCTGTTTGCAGTGGGGAGAGGCTTGTGAGTCTGCTGGCAGAGACAGGAAAGAGGGAGAACCAGAGGCTAAAAGAGTCAGGAGTGAAGCAGAGCTTGTGCTCTTACAAAGATGGGAGTGGCCCTGGGAGGCGTTAGCTGGGGGTGCCTCCACTCCACATGGTCGGAAGCGCTGGCTTTGCTGTCTGTGTCTTGCAGGAGGTACTGGTGGGTGAGTCCCCTCCCTTTCTTGCACAAAACTGTGTTTCCAAGGCATCCTGGGAGCCCAGCATCAGTCCTGCAAGTTACACAGCCATCCTGAGCCTGTCTGGAGAGAAACTAAGGTCCCAGGTTCCCTAGGGAAGAGCCATTTTGCTCGGGTTCTTCTCTTTCCAAATAATCTCTATAAAAGCACTAAGCTCCACCCTGTCTTCCTTTGACATCGATTTCCCAGGGAGCTGTGTCACTCCCTGGAGTGCTGGCTGCTCCCTGCTCCATTAAGGGAGCTGGATCCTCCAGGAGCAGACCTTTCCCATGCCGAGGGCTGAGTGCTACCCTCAGGGACTGCTATGCTAAGTGGGCTGCTTTGACATGTGCTGAAAGGGTTTCAGTAACTCAGGAGCTGAGTTAATAAATGACCTTTAAACCAGAGAACCTCTTCATCCATGCCAGGGTGTGCTTTGGATGCTGGGAGGCTTTTCTGCTGCACCTCAGTGGGTTTTGGTACCAAACTGTGGCTTGGCTTAGACCAGAGATGTGTTTGCACAGATTTTGTGTTTGATGGTTTGTTTTTTTCTTGTGGCCAGGGTGTTGGTGTGTAAGCATCAGCGCTTATTAGTGATGGGAGTTTGCCTTTGGAGGAGGTAAATCCCTGCTGGAAGCATGGGGCTTTTCCTACATAAATCCAGTTGTCCTCCATGGCAGGGGTGTTCTGCTGGGAGGGCTGAGCCTGGCCAGGGCAGAGAGGGGGTCACCTCAAAGAACTCTGCTGAGATCCAATTGATTTCAAAGATCAGAAAAGCCTTGGTGAGGTTCAACAGCCCCTTCCCCCCAAGTGCATCAGTAGGAGGTGAATGTGTCCATGGAAAACAGTGACAGATCCACTGGGATAACCCCCAGCCTCCCTCCATCCCTGCCCACAGAGCCTGCTCTGCATCCTCAGGCTGGGGCTGGTGGCAGCTCAGGGGAGAAAGTGTGGGGCCCATAAGTTTCATGTACCCCCTTGACACCTGCAGAGCTCCTCTGGCCTTACATCCATGCATCCAAGAGGAAAACCCATGTCCCTACCTCAGCATGCATGTAAATATACGCTAATGATGTACCTCCCTCCAGGGGCCCAGGGGCATGCTGAGAGATGGAGATGGGGAGGAAGAGGAAGGATCAGGTCCATGCCGTGCGTTTTCTGCCTGTCAGCATTTGGGGAGGTCCCTGAGTGGGTGAGGAGGGGTCAGCACGAGGGTTTGTGGATTTCCTCCTCCCTTTGGCTTCAGCACAGCTGGCTGGGGAAGGAGGTTGGCACAGCAGTGCTCGAGCTGCCAGATTCCACATCAGTTATAAAGTTACCAAGCTTTGGAAGTACCTAATTTTTAAATTGCCTTTGGTTGTTTGATAGTTTTTCTCACTGCTGAGACAATTTTTTTAAAATGTTTTTGTTTCCTTTACCCCCTCCCCTTCCTCCAAATATTTGTGGTGAGGGTTCATGGGCAGTTCACATCCAAGGAAGATATATGTAGCTCCTGGCAGCCCCTGCTGGCTCTTGTGAGCCTTCACCAAAAAGGTGCAGGCCTGCTGCTGTGGCACTGTGTCCCAGGGGTGGTAATGCCAGTGGCTCCCAGTTCTTGTGGGTATTTTTCATCCAGAGTTGCAGGGAACAGACAGATGTCACCCACCTCAGGTCTGGAGGTGGCTGATGGAGAGCAGGGTGACAGGGTGGGTCTTGCAGCTCTTCACCCCAGCCCCAGTTCTGGGGCTGTGCCCACTGCTGGGGCTTTTGTCCTGAGCCCAGTGATGGCTTTGCTGATGCTGGGGACAAAAGCAGTGACTCAGTTGCTGCAGTTCCGTGGCCTGGAGCACAAGGATAAATGAGAGGGGAAGATCTGGGGGAAGCACAGATGTTGCTGCTGCTGGCAGTGATGCTGTCCATGGTTTCACCCATTGGGAACCCAGCCTGGCTCTCCTGGCTGGGGCACCCCTGGACAGGAGTGTTTGATGGGGGAGCAAAGCTCATCCCCCGAGAGGAGCCCAGAGGTGCTGGGCCTGTGCCATGTGTGCCAAGTGCCTCCTGTTCCTTCCCGGGCAAACAACCTCTGGAGGACAAGGGAGGGCAAAGGATGGAGTTGGCTCCTCTTTCTGCTTCTCTAAGGAGCCAGGGGCGGCAGCTCCCTGCCTGGGGCTGCTCCAGAGGGATGGGAATGAGCAGGGCAGGGCTGGAGGAGAGTGGAGCTGGGGGCTTGGGTGGGGAACTGTGCTGCTCCCCCCAGCGAGCTGCAGGGCTTGGCTCTCACATTGCTCCTTCCTCCCAGGGGAGAATTTCCGGAGCAAAAGCCACCACCGTCCCCTTTATGAATCCCTGCATGATGACTGCAAGGGCTGCCTCTCCATCCCCAGGCACATTTGGAGGTTGCACCAAACAGTGGGATCAGTCTTTGGCAGCAACCATCAGAGCCATTTCAAGTGTGTAGAGATTTAGGTTAAATATTCAGGGAAAAAAGTCACAGAAAGAGTTGTAAAGTTCTGCCCAGGGAATTGTAGTCACCATCCCTGGAAGTGTTCAAAAAGTGTGTGGATATGGCACTTGAGGAGACAGTTTAATGGTGAATTTGCTGATGAAGTGGGGTTGATGGTAGGGACATGGTCTTCTCCAGCGTTAATGATTGCATGATTCTGAATGGGAGTGGTGGGTGTGAAAGCCTTTCCCAGGCTCTCTCAGCTGAGTTGTTGCAGCCCTGCACTGTTGGGGCAACACAGGGATGTGTGAGTAGAGGCCATGGAGCAGTGAATCCTGCCTTTGGAGAGGTTGATGGGGCACTGGCTGCAGGATAGGGGTGGCCCAGCCCCCATCCCTGGCGCTGCTTCTCCAAAGAACATCACACTCTAATGCCAAAGGAAAGGCCCAGAAAAATGTATTTCTGATCAGTTGCCTCCTGCCTGAGCTGATTTTTGGACACATGTAAACTTTATAATTATGAGACTAGAGGTTGAACATGGACAAATATTAATTCAGCAGTCTCAGAGTGATTTTAATGGATAATTATAGGTTCTCAATCTGCAGTATTTATACAACCTTTCCAGTTAAAAAAAAAACCCCAAACAGTTTCCATGCAGTGCATATTCTCCTGGAGGATTTGTTTGACCTTGAGCACCATTTTTATCTGCAGCATATAATTACAGTGAAACTAGAAATATTAAGCATTTGAAAAGGACTGTGTATCCATGCTTAACTGGCTCTCTCCTCTCTGACATGGGAATGTAATTGCACAGCAGTAGGGAAACTTGCAGAGTGATCTCATTTGAATTAGAAGCACTGGGGCTGGGATCTGGGGAACTTGCCCAGTTGGGACAGGGACTGACTGGTGTGTGTGCCTTATCTGGGGGTTCTTTGAGTTTGTGCTCAAGCCATTGCCTTCAGGAACAGTCAGAAGCAAAATTGCTTTATGCCCTGTTTAACCCTGGTCACCAGGGGTGCTTCTGGCCTAGAAATACTTCCCAAGAATCACAGATTTTTTTTTTTTTAAGGAAAATTTTATTTTTAATTCTCTTAAAATAGGAGGCTTTTCTAACCATGTGTCGCCCCCCTTTTTTTTCTTTTACATCATGCTTCAAATCCAATGATAGGAGGGAAATCAGTATCCTCTGGCAAAGAGGATTCATATGGAAAAGGGCTTGATGTAGCTTCATCCTGGCACAGCTGCATTGATCCCAGTGGCCTCACTCCTGATCAGCACTGGCAGATGGAGCCACATCCTCTTTGCCAGTTGGCTGATGGTTGGCATACCCGAGGAAAAGGCTGCAAGGGCAAAATCCAGTTCTGGTTAAAAGCAAACCCCAAGCCTTGAACCTTCTGCTCAAGTTTGAGTGCCAGTGGCTCCTGAGTGTGTTGGTTTTTAACCCAGCCCTTGGCTGCATGGGTTTTAACCCATGGATTTTAACCCAGCCCTTGGCTGCACAGCTTTCACTGGGCAGCGATTTATCCATCACACTCCCCTTGCAAAACCAGCAGCTCCTTTTGCAGTTTAAGCCCTTATCCCGCAGGCACTAAAGTGGTATTTGGGGAGAGTCACCTGTGCTGACCCCCATGGAGCAGCACACACACACACACCCTGCTGCTGGCAGGGAGGGGACAGGAGAGGCTGGGGCATCCCTTGGGAGTCCTGGGAATGCAGGTGCCAAGGGCTGCATCCAGGGAAAAGGAGCAGAGCACCTTGGAGGCTGAGGGGCTGCCATGGCTTTGCTTCCAGCCTTAACAGGAGTTTTTTGTCATGATTGTATCAATGGCAGTGTTTGTAGTTCCATCAAAACCCCAGGATACACGTTAAGGGGGCAGATACATCATAAATGCCAGCCCAGCTCATGCTTGTGTTGGGCTAAAACTGCTGGGAAATGCTGTGGTTTCCTGCTGAGCATGGAAATCCATGCTGGGTTCTGAAATCCAAGTGCCTTCTTTTTTTATCTGTGCTGGGGCAGCAGGGCCATGTACCAGGGAGGAAAACCCAAAAAGCCTCTGTGGGGTAATGGCAGTGAGAGCCTGGGCGTTGCACAGGGGCTGCTGCCTGGAATGGGGCTATGTGCCCCACATCTGGGTGTGACAGATGAGCAGAGCAAAGGGCTGTCCCATGGACCTGGTTAGGCAGTTCCACCAAATCACTTCCCGTGTCCCCTCTCCTGGGTGCAGCTGCAGTTCTGGGGTGAGTTTTTCTCTCTTCACATCATGCTCTGAGGGGTAGGTGAGGGGATGGTTAGACCTGTGTGGGAAAAAGCAAGGTCTTTGAGAGCAGTGTGACTCTGCTCATGACCAGCAGGTGCTGTGTGTCCCACTGGCCTCAGAGCAGCTCCCTTGGCATCAGGGGTCCCTTTGTGTGGGGTCAGAATGGAGATGCAGCGTGGCAGGAGCAGAGCCTGGCAGTGTCCCCACTGTGGGAATGTGTCCTCCATGGAAACACAATGAGGAAAGGAGCTGGGGAATGCCTGTTCCATGGGTGGCATGCTGCTGATGGTCAGGAGCCTGTGAATTTGTGTGGGAGGGGGAGAGCTTTTTGTCTCTCCTATCTTTGAATTAATGGTTGGTGCAAGAGTGAGATGTTCCACCACGCTGGTGTGTGTGACACCTTCAGTTTTGTCATAAGCTGGTTTATGTCTTCCAAGGTAAAACCAGCTCCATTCAGTCCTTCTGAACTCTTTGTTCCTAGCATAACATGTTGTGAGGTACATAGAAGTGCAAAGATGTCTCTGAAAATCACTTTATGTCCTACCAGCCAGTGATCTGGGCCTTCAGAAAATGACAGAAAATTTGGAACTCATGCTGGTGTAGCCTACTGACCAAGGAGCCCTCCCTGCATCTTAGAGGATGTTTTGCATCTTTGCACCTCAAGACACAAATATCCCTGTGTCTGCTTTTCACTTTCACTGACTGCAGTCCTCAAACAGCCCCTGAATTTTCTGTGTTGGAGAGGAGCCTGGTACAGGTGGTGGTGGGAAGGAGCATGGGTTGGCTGATGGATGCAACATGTTGGACTCTTGCTCAATGGATGGACTAGGGTGGGAAGCTTGGGCAGCAGAGCATTTGCATGGAACTGGTATTGAAAAATCTTAAACCAAAGCCTGATCCATCCCCATCCATTCCATGGATGAAACCAGAACACACATTTTCAATGTTTTTTCAGCAGGTTTTGCTCTCCATTTTTCTGTCATCACCACTTAATAGTTCAGTCATACATTTTGTGAGCTCATTTTTCTGCTTTGATACTTGTGCTCGTGCTTTGGGTTTTCAGGATGGGGAGTGTGGAAGCTTGCTGTGGTGTTTGGGGGGGAGGAGGGTGAGGAAGGGAAGGCTGAGGCTCAGCAGCAGGAGGACGTGGTGCAGTCTGTCCCTGTGGTGCAGTCTGTCCCTGTGGTGCAGTCTGTCAGTGCCCCTTTGGGCAGGGGGCAGAGAGGGGACAGCTCTGGCAGGGTTGAAGCTGGTGGGAGGAAGGGATCTGCTCACAATGGGTCACACACTCAAGTGCCTTTCTGATGGAAGTTGGGAGTGTTTGGGTCTCTCCTCCCCTTCTCTTTGCCACAATATCAGCCTGTGCTGGTGCCATCCTGGTCTCCACCATCAGAGGAATGAGACCCAGAGGCTGGGCCAAGCCTCCCTGGGAGCTGTGGCATTGGTCCCAGTTTTTGGGGAAATGGTAGCGTTCCCTGTGGGGTTTCATTCATTTCCTTGGTGAAGAGAGGGGAGGAGAACAGTAGCGAATAAACAGGAGGCCGAGCTTAGGGCTGTTTTGCTCCCAAGCTGGTCATCCCAGGGAGCTGTGTGCCAGGAATTGCTGAGCACCAAGGGGCTCCCAGGAGCTCAGCCAGCAGCAGCAGTGTGGAACAGCATCCACAGTCAGGAAAAGGGATGGTCACACAGGGACGGGCCAGGCTTTGGTCCTTGAAGGTGCCAGAGTTGCTGTGTAGGAAGTGATCAGCTGGGATGGGCATTTTGTAGGAGCAGCTCACCCTGTCCTTGCCCAGGGAGGAGGTGATCATCCTGCTTACATCCATCCCACCTGCTGTGAGTGATGAGCCTTTAAAGAAATGTCTGAGTTCCTGAGGTGCTGAAGGTGCAGAGCTCCCACATTTCAGCTTCAGCTGAAGCCAGGTTCGTGCAGTGCCTGTGCAAATGGAATCCCACAGCCTGAGGAGCAGCCAGGGGCTGTGCCCACCTGGTGTCACCAGCTCTGTCCAGCTCTGCAGCTCCACTGGGAAAGCTGGTGGAGATGCTGCTCAAAGGAAATGGACACTGGTCTGTGCAGCACAGACCTGCTCTGCTCCTGCTGCTCCCTGCCTCAGATGAAGCAGGGAGCAATGTTTATCCAGTTTGCCCAGTCCCTTTGTATCTCATCACTGTTCTCTGTTTCTGGAGTCAAGTCAACATTTTCTGGAGTTCCTCTGACAAAACGAGCCTCTCTGCTGGTCAGTCGTGGTTTTATTTATATGTTCTTTTCTTTGATTAGAAAGGAAAATATCAAAAAATTAAAAAGTTTCCAACAGCTGTATTTCTAGTAGTTATGATTCTTGAAGCAATACTCGTATCCCTGTGTGTGCCTCTGAACTATCCATGTATTTGTGCAGCTTTTTCAGGTCTGGGTGTGTGAAATATCTCTGAAGAAGATAGCTCTGAACGTGATGGTGTAAATGCATTGTTTGTATGTATCTAAAGTTTAAATAGATTGTACATATGGGATTGTAAATGAACTGTAAACAGCAATCTATATTTTCTTGAATATATTATATAGCAGTATATATTTGTTAAATAAATATTCTTGTATACTCTTCAATAACCTTTTTAATATTTTGTACAGATAAGTTTATTAAATATTTTATTGATAAATAGACCTCTGCAAGATTTTCTTTTGATGACTTGTGCTTGTGTCCTAAAACCAGATGTCAAGAGCAGCCTTTGTAAACCACCTTTATTCCCTGGGTTATCTAAGGTGTTAAACCAAAAATGAAATACCCATTCATTTTAAACTGCCTTCCAGGGAAGCCACAGGTATTTTCCAATAAATAAAGTCACAGAACAGTGAGTGTTTGTGATGGATTTATCATCAAATGTACATCCTTTTTCTTCCCCGTGTTTCTGAATAGTGTTCACCTGCCATGATGAGAAGCTATCCAGCTCCAGCCAGCCAGCCAGGATTCCCTCCATTGACTCCATCAACCAGGACAAGAGGAGGCTCCATGGAGACCTCATTGTGGACTTCATTGCCTAAAGGGGGGGTTGTAAAAAAGTGGGAGAGCAACTTTTTACACAGGCAGATAGTGATAGGACAATGGGGAATGGTTTTAAACTAAAAAGGAGAGATCTAGATTGGATATTAGGAGGAAATTCTTTCCTGTCAGGGTGGTGAGGCACTGGAACAGGTTGCCCAGAGCACCTGTGGATGCCCCATCCCTGGAAGTGTTCAAGGACAGGCTGGACTGAGAGTGAGGTGCTTTAGCAGGTGCTCCTGCAATGGACATCACCCAGGTGCCTTGGAGACAGAGAGTGAAGGCAATAGGGATTATGGCTCTCTCCTACATTCCTAAGCACACAGTACTGTGAACATGCAGGTGTGGAGTAAGGCACATTTGGAGGCATGGAAGGCATCAGGTTTGTGTTTTAGACATAGCAAACCAAACTCAGCTTTCAAGACCCAGAAGAAACGTGGAGAACTGAGCTGGAGTGAAGCATGGTCGTTTCTATTCCCAGTGCACACTGAGTGACTGACCAAGCAGGGCCCACCTTTTGGCCAGTGTTCTGCATCCCCACATGCCCATTTTTTGGTGACACTGGCCAAAGAGGAGATCTTTTGGTAAAGGTTCTCTGGGCAGGGAGGCAGGATGGCATTTTGCCCCTGGCCCACTCTGTGAGCATTTTACAGGAATGTGCTGTCCTAACAAGCTGTTTTCAACAGAGCAGTGAAGGGTGAGAGCAAATGGTTGTTCACAGGCATTGCACCACATCTTCACTGAAACCAGTGGGAGTGGTGGGGTTTGTGTTCAATGGTTTTCACTCCACAGCACTGCAGACTACTCAAGTGATCGACAACATAAACCAGGCAGTTTGTAACTGAAGAGAAATCAAAGGCACAGCAAGGACAGAGGAGATGTCCAAGGTCAAACATGAATACAACAGAAGAAAATGCATAGCATTGGTAAACCAGGACAGGATCTGAACTGGGGCTGAACCATTCTGGATACTTAAAATCCCATGGGTTTACTTTGTGGGTGAAAATACAAGTTCTTTCCTATAATCACCAATGAGTTGCTGTACCCCCTTCACAATGAGAGCATGTTAGGACATCAAAACATTTATGTCCTGAAAATGGCTTTCCTGTGTCCTACAAGTTAGATCAGAACAGTGGAATACTTTCCAAATTTTAAGGGTGCTGGTTAGGGAAGAAGACTAGATGAGTCTTGCCATTAGGAAAGCCCGTTTTTCCTAATTCTAAGTTACCTCATCCCATGGATTCCTTCTCAGTGTATGAAGCACAGTATTTCCGAGTCTGGGGGCTTTGTTGATGTTCACAAAGGAGGAGAGCAGGAGGCCCCCCTCATTTCCTCCTTCAGTGTGAATTGCTTCAAACAGGATGGAAAAGATCTTTGAGTGCCTGACTGGCAAACCCTGCAGTCAGGTACGTCAGTCAGATATTTTAAACAACACCTGTATTTTATTAGCTGCTGCAAGCACTTTCTGCAACACAACTGTTCTCCTGCAAGCACATTCCTGCAAGAGGCAAAACCCAGGCTGTTGACTATCAGCTCAAGCACTCTCAGAGTTTTTAATGAAATCCCTCCCTGCCTGTCCCATCTGAGCACGAGTGTCAGCCTGTTCCAGAACTTCTGCCTGACGCTACCGAGAGCAGCGATCGCTCCTGGCAGCTGCTTGTGCTGTTACTGCTGGGTCTGCTGCTTGTGCTCAGCCCCCATCAGCTGTTCCAGAAATATATGCTGTTTTAATAGTTCCTGGTCACTCACAAACGCTCTCTGGATCCTTATTTTGTAAATGTGCCAGGAAAGAGAACATTTGCTTGCAAGTGAAGAGCCTCAGAAACTTATTGTAGTTGGGAGTCTGAGCACGACCTGTGACACAGAGTGAAACAAATCTCTTGGGTCTAGTGAGTCTATCCAAACCCAGTAATAGTTTGAGTGACTTTAAAATGATAACATTGAACATCTTGTTTAAAGTCTTTGCTGGCAATTAGCTGGACCAAAGAAAGGGATGGGGGTGGATGCACATATAAACCCATTTTCTGTAAAATAAATACATAAATGACCTCAGCTGCAGAGAAGAGATTATCTGCTGTGGCTCATGTATGCAATCTGTCTCTGTGAGTCAAGAATCTGGTGTTTAGCTTGGAGTCCAACTCCAAATTCTTCACCATAAACACTGGGCAAGCACTCATCCAGCTTCCTGAAGGGACAAGCCTTACTGATCCACACACTCTATAGCTCATTCAGAGCAGCAAACATGGAGCTGGAAGCAGCAAGGGGAAACTGATTGATTATTTTGGAGAGGCTCTGGATAAAAATGCTTAAGAGAGTCAGGTGCCTACCACCCACAGATTTTCTGTGCACTTGGCAGATGTCTGCATTGCATGTGAAATTTGGGGTCTGGAAAGTATTTTTGTAGATTTTGTATGCATGAAGTAATAAAGGAGCTGAACTAGAACTAAACAAGTTACCAAAACAAAGACTCAAGTTACATTTTACCATAAATTTCTTTATTTTTGTTATTGGAGCTGTGTACTTTTATTAAAAGGTATCGATCTAGCAAAACACTTGCACATGAGTCAAAGTCACTGCACTAGCAGGGTTACTCGTGTGGTGAGAATCAAGCACAGATGTGGATGACAGTGAGTAGGTGCTACAGCTTACAGTCAATATATTTGTGATAGGTTTTCCAAGAATTCTTAAATAGTCTAAAACAGGCAAAAACCACACTGTGTTTTCATGGTAAATTGGCACATTTGGACCACAAGCACTTTTGACACTCTTTGCCTGGGGTGACAATGAACACCACGGGCTTCTGAGGAGCTGGATTCTCACTGTGTGGGATCTGCTCCTCTCAGGAAATACAGCTGTGGAAAGTAGGCCCGTGTGTTTTAGCAATGAACAGAGTAGCAAATTTTCAGATCTTTGCCTTACAGTAACAGCTTCTAGGCAGAAGGTAGCAATTGAATCAATATGGTTTTTATTTTTAATACTAGAGAAAATTCTTTTAAGAAAATTGTAAGGCATTCTTCTGCAGTAGATCTGGTCATCACTGACCAGACCTAATCTCAGTTTAGGTCTTAATGCAGTTAGGATTTAGTATAATGGATTAACTTTTGTATAAAAGGCATACACAAGTCAAGTACAAGTATTGCTAAATTAATTCCTCATACAAAGTATACGCATAATGCACTGTAAACAACTGCTTCTCATAGGTGCTTCAGTTTCCAGGCTGTAGTAGCTGCTTGTCATCTTTGGTTAATGCAAGAATCTGTCTGGTCTCAGGAGATCCACTACAACAGCTGAACTCCCACAAACTGAGTCTTTGTCCATTCCCTGACTCCACATACTTCAAAGAACAAATGTTTTGTTCAACCACACCAATGTGCAAACCAAAACAACCAAGTGAGCTGTGGTTTTTATGCTGCTGACATACAGACAGGTGCACATGTACATGTATGTGTACATTAAAGTATCTCCACCTATGGGCACGTCCTCCCTGGCTCTGCCCCAGGGAAAACCTCAGCCAGCAGATGCAGGGAGCATCTGCCACAAGGCCTTCCAGCTGGGATGATCCCAACATCTGGGGATATCACACACACACATACAACTGTGGACTTCTACAGTGAGCACAAGGATTGTTTTGATCATGACTGAATATGGACCTGTAAATATGGAAAGTCCCGTGACTCTCCAATAGGCAGAATCAGTTGCATGGGCAAAGTCTCCTCACTTTGATCGTGTCTGGTTCCTCCCCACGCTGCTGAAACTGTGCTCCCAGTGTTCCTGCTCCACTCATCATGGCCATTTCATTACGTGGCAGTGTGATTGGAAATACCACTGGCTAGTCTCAAAAGCGAAACCAGTTTCTGATACAGAGAAGGTCACTTAAATCCGGTGCCAGTCTGCAGGTTTGAAAACTAGTCCCAGATTCCAGGAACTGAACTCTATTACAAGTTGCTCTAAATATTAGTGAAAGGTTCAAGGGGGGTTTAGAGAGCAGTGGAAGGGGTGTGTATAACTGTGTAAGAAAACAAAGCAACTAACTGATCTGGCATCACAGAGAACATTCCCCAATACCATTCTCACATGTATCAAAACTGGTAATAAATCATGTAAGTTAGATACTCAGTGCATCATCTAAATTCATCTTTTTGCAAGGACAGGACCTCCCCTGACTACTCTGTAGTGTTTTGCTTATTTATAAATGTCTTTATGAACTCCACAGGGAGACTTTTTCACAGGTTCATGGCTAGAAAGCTTTTCCTGATTACACTTGGCTCTGTTCCCCTTACTTGCAATATTTTCATTTCTAGCTATTCCCTGCAACTTCTTTTGTTATCACAACTGGTAGGAGGCTTTTTTCTTTTTTTTTTTTTCCATCTGTAAAGGAAAGGGTTCACCAAATGTGAGGAACAGGGAACTTGTCAGCACCATGCAAGGCTCTGGTTCTCAACATTCATGCCATGTCATGGGTGCAGCCATGGCACAGTAACAGATGTTTTCTGATGGGGAACGTACCTAATTTGTGGCTTGGCAGAAAATTTCATACTTCAGTCCTTAGAGCAAAGAACTGAAATTTAGACATGCATCAAAAGTGGTTCAATTCTTTAAAGTTGCTGAGCAAGCACTGTTCTCATGGACTTCATTAGGAGAGCTAGGCCACCTAGAAGTTGTTATACATGGATTCTGCAATCCATTTTAACTTTTAAATACTGGCATTTTTGACCAGTGTACTTTCCCTTCTCTACAGTCAACTGAAAAATGAAACACTTGGCCATGTTCCAGGTAAGAGATCCTTATATATCCCTTGCTGAGCAGCCACAGATACCTCACAGCATTTCTAATACCCTGTGGAGTCCTGGCAGTGCTCCAAACCCGTGGTGGGACTTGGAGAAACTGCACACCTGATCTCCACATCTTCCCTGAACCCATCCCAAACTCAGCCTGACCACCGACCCCCTCTGACCCAGAGGAGACAAGGTCAGGGCTGCCCAGGACCACTGCCAGGACCCACCCACATGCGGACACTTCTGCAGCAGAGAGTGGGGTGCTGGCAGCTCAGGTACAGTTGTGTCAGCATTGTCTAAAGTGCCAGCAGACAATAAATATTCCACCCTTTGCCATGTCTTCCAGAGTCCTGAAGACTCAGGATGAAACTACATAAGCACTGAGTCAATAAAACTATACTTTGGACCAGCCAGTCTCTCTTTAACTTTCTCTAAAACATCTCAATAGAAAACAAGCCATAATCTATAGTAAACAGAAAAAAAAATAAGACAGACTCTCTCACAAAGAAATTTACACGTTCACAAAATAATTACATCTTTTTCTTGTTGATCACTGAATTAGTGTTTATAATTTGGTCAGATCATCCTGTAGCCAGTCTGTGATCATGGCAGCCATCTCCTTGCTGGCATCGAGCACGAAGGCATGGCGGAGCCCCTTCTCACAGAGCCGGATGTCCCCGTCTGGAAAATCCATTTTGATCTCGTCGTAGTAGTGCTGTGGACACCAGCTGTCTCCAGTTCCATAGTAAAAAATCAGCTAGGAAGAAAAGCACATCAAATAATCAGTGTGGAATGTTACTGATGGAGCAACCAATGCAATAGTTTGGAAATAAGCAATGCATCAAATCCTCAGATACACTGTGAGGAATAGCAGACTGGTACTTCTTGGTTGTTTCCAGGTCTGCAGGTATGATGAAGACAATTAGATGCTCTGCAAAATTGTGGAACACAATAGAGGTTTAACTCTGAAAACAGAAATCTGCTGATGAAAGCCTGGCTGACTTAGTAAATTTCTTATTATGGCTCAAAACATGGAGTTGTCCATGAAGTGCCTCCCGCAAGCAGCCCAGCTGTTGTGTTTTTCATAGCTGTTAGCAGTTTTCTGTGTTAGCTTTCCAGCTATTTTAAAAAAGCAATGACCAGGCACAACTTCACCTATATTACATTGCTCAAATCCCCATCCAACGTGACCCTAAATTTTTTGAGGGCTGAGGCATCCACCACCTCTCTGGGCAACCTGTGCCAGTGTCTCAGCACCCTCACTGTGAAAACACCTCCTACCGACAGCCAGTCTGAACTGATCTGCTTTCAGTTTAAAACCAATGCCCCTTGTCCTATTGCAATAGGCCTTGCTAAAAATTTTCTTACATTCCTATTTTTCTTACAGGTCCCTTTAGGTACTGGAAGGTGCTCCAAGGTCTCCTGGAGCCTTCCCTTCTCCAGGCTGAACAGTCCCAACTCTCTGTCTTATCCTTGTGAAGCCTGTGTGGAGTGCAGGCACCTCCCGGAGACCAACAAACAACTGTCTTCTGGTTGTAACATGGAACTAAAATTCTGCAAAAGTCCATTTTGCTTTGATTTTGCCCAAATAACCTTGGCTGATGACATACATGAAGCAGGTGCTACCTGTCCTAGAGCCCACCTAAACATGAAAGTTGTAAATTCCAGGAAAATATCATCTTCAGGGAAGTGACTTTTCTCTCTGTCAGAAGCAGTGAATGTCACATTTCCCCAAGTCATCACTTCTCCTCATTTTCAGCTCACCTTTGCCTGCTATAGCTATGCTTTTCGATTTCTATAAAGTATATGAGGGTGAATTAGTTTTCTGGGAGAGAGTAAAAAACCTATGGATTTCAGACTGTACAAGAACAAGATTAATGGGGAGCAGTCTTCATACTAAAATGTTCGAATGCAGGTACCAGAAGGATGCTGATTGCTCAACACATCACACACAGCTTGGCCCAATTCCATTATTCACATTTGTTTTATATTTCATTTCTGTACTTCAGTGAATAATTGAGCAATGCTAACATAAATTAGGGGACAAGAAGTTTTCCTTTCATCACAAATATCTTCAATTCCATCATTTTTGTAGCCATGTGGAATATAAATAAATGGACCCACTGGGGTAGAGGTGGGCTAAGAGCCCAGACTGCATTTCACAAACTATTACAAGGTTTTGTCTAACTCACTTTTCTCTTGCTGAAGTTTGCCCAAATCTTGTACATTATTGACTATTGGCTGTATCCAAAATATAGTATCTCAGTTGCACAGACAGCAACCCTAGTTATACTTCTATTTCCGTGCAAAACATAGAACATAAACCATCCCATATTAACAAACATTACTGGTTTCCTTTGTCACTCACTACTTGCTGAAAACAAGGTGTGTGTTGTTTGCTCTAGCAGAAAATTTCTTTTGATCTTGCCTTCAATTCATCAATCACAAGATATCAAACTAGCAAGAGTTCTTCAGAAAAGCCAATGTAAAATGTCCAGATGCACTCAGGCCTTTTGGAAGCAAAACACCTGACCAAATTATGTTCAACCCTGGGCTCCATTACCAACAGATACAGAACTAAAGATTATGAAACTGAGAGGAAAAAAAAGCAATGCAGCAGCTCCAATTTAATGGAGTAGTCCTTGAAATGGTTAGATTTTTTGAAAGGCAAGTTACAGAGACTCATCACACAACCATTTAGAAAAAGATGAAAAGCCATTTACACTTACAAAGGTGGATGAAATACTTGGCTTAGTCTGCATAGACTGTGAAATGGGCTGTTCTCCAGGTAGGGTTGTAAACTTGAGAACTCACAGATTTGAAAATGGCTAAATGGAAGATTTATGTGCATTCTTAGCTTGCCCCTGGTATATTTGCATTACAGTTTAATCTTTCACTGCATGATCCAAAGGATCCTTGATTCACTCAATCCACTGACAGGATGATATTCAGCTGATGAGCTGCTATTTGATAGTATTTTTCATTTTAAATTCTGTGTGCGGTCTTGGGATTTATTTACTACATATTTCATGGTTTACAGACAGGATTTATTTTCTTTATGCTCTGCATTCCTCTGGCATGCACTACTACAGGATTCACATGCTCACATTTATTAATTTAGTTTTGCAGCACCTTAGTGGCAATTTTTATCTTCATTTTGCAGGAGGAGCACAGAAATTAATGTCAAACTACATTTATTAATATGAAAGCATGTAGTGTGGAGTGAAACACCTCAAGCTGGTTTTCCAGAGTGTGCAGCATTACACAGTATCAACTGTACTCAAAGAACAGCACTCCTGGACTGCTTTTGCAGGTGTTCTGAAACACTGTTTATCTGTCTGTAATACACATTTCAAGGTCTTAAATGAGATATTCAGAAAAATGAGAACAAACTGTGACTACCTATGAAAAATATTGATGACTCCACCAAGAGCCTATTCTCTTAAAAGTTTAGGTGCCTTTACCATCAGCTTACTCCCTTTTACTTCAACAGGCATTTTACCCCTTCTGCCACAGATGAACTTGTACATCCAGCATGCTGTCTCCTCCATTACACAGCTCTTTTGGTTAATGAAGGAAGAAAAAGGAAAATGGATGTTTTAATGAAAGATCAGTGCTGCATACTTACACAAAAGGTGTCTGAATTGAGGTCAGTGCTCCCCAGCTGTGAAATGCTTGGTAATGCAGCTGGTTTTAGCAGAACCTGTGTGTACCGTCTGCTGGGCTTTGAGGAGGTAAACCAAACCTCAGCTATTTCACATGTGGCACCTACAAGTGCTGCCAACAGTGTCAACACCTCCAGATTTGCTGCTTTAGGCCTCTGTTCCTTAAGGTCATGGTGCAATTGAAAGAAGCAGCACTGTCAGCTTCTGGCCAGAGGAGCATGGGACACCTTCCTCCTGCTGTCACATTGGAGGCATCCAGCACAGAAATTAATGATTTAGTTTGGAAATCTACGGTGTGTTTTTGAAGCAAACGTCCAGTTTGTCCATCTTTACCATACTTTGGTTACCATACTTTGGACCACATGGAGTCCTTCCAACTGAAACTAAAACAAAGATGCTCTTCAGGATCACACTTAAAAACCTCCAGTCACCAATGGACATTTAGTCAACTGTTGGTACCTCAGGACCTGGAACACCAGGTCCTCACTACTTACTATCCATCTCTACAAATTCTTTTATGTTGTTCTGCTTCTGTTCTTAAGGCAAACACAGTAAATGGCATCTGCTGAGAACAAGAACAATAAGATTTTGGAAATTTAGGTTCCATTCCAACCAGAAAAGGGCAGAACTTTTACCAACTACTGGTCTTGTTGTCCAGTCATTTGCTCACTCTTTACAGGTGACGTTCTGTGACCCTTTCTGGTCTCAAGACTGCCCTACACCCACTTTGGTTCTTTATTTTAGTTTTATTCTCCATATCTCATTATTTCCAATTGGTACTACTTCTGCTTCTTGTTCTAGTCCCCCATTCTTGCCCTGCAAAGTCCAGATTTTAGTCTCCTTGGTCCTCCACCTTGTTTTGAGTCCCCACTTCAACTCTAGTTGTTTTTTCTAGAGCCTCTACTCCCAGCACTGTTCCTCAAGCATCTCTCAGAGCAGCAGTTGTTCCTGTCAGCAGGGCTGGGTTCAGTTCAGCACAAAAACATCTATGTACAGGTGACTGTACCGTGGTGTTTACATGTGTACCAGGCACCACAATTTCCATCACGCATTCAGGAAAGATGGCTTTGCTCGGGTAGTTCCAATCCACCACGTCCTGTAGCATCAGAAGCTTTCCTTGGGCCAAACAAACAGAGCCTTTGGTTCTTCCTGCCTCCTCCTCCTGCTCCTTTCTGTTTGCTGCTCCCTCACTAGTTACCTCTTTACTACTCAGCATGTGTCTCCTCTACATTGGAAAGAGAACCTTCCCTCTCCAAGCTAGGAACTGCCACCATGAGAAAACAGTGCATTTTCCCTGAGCTTTATTTGCAGACATTGTAGAATCCTTTGGATTGAAACAGAACCAGTCAAGGTAGGACAGACACGTGTGTCATACATGCAACTAAGTAAGGTTTGTGTCTGTTATAATCAACTAAGAACAGTTTTTAAACAAGATTTGGGTAACTTGATGCTGCAGTTATTTTTCCTGCTTATTTCATGTGCAGGTGTTGGTGTGTGCACTCTGTCCATGTGCCCACACCTGCACATCCAAAACTTTACAGAAGTGGTTTTTAATTTCAAATTCTTCCTTATTACTGGATTATGAGAAAGAGCAAGACTGCAACCAAGGTGTAAATTTTCAGTGATCCAGATGTTGGTACAGGGCCTAGGAAACCTGACAGCTACTTGACTGCCATTTATGAGATTGACCATCTCCTTGTGAATAACAAAATGTATCTGCTCTTTGCCTCTGTCACACACAGACAAGAAATACACAGATTTTAAAACTTCTCCCTCTTTCCTAATACCTTTAAACAGCACAATTTTAGATATATTTAAATGAAAGTTTCCAGAATCCGTCTTGCCATCTTAATTTTAACACCAGGAGCTTTGCTATTGGAGCAGGCAGGCAGGAATAATTAACAAACCATGTGTAACCAGAGGCACATGGGATCTCCATTAATGTAGGGAACACTGGCATGCACTATATGGCCTGCACGGATCTGTAAAATGCGTATTTTCCTGTGGATGGTGGATGGCTGTAAAGACATCCTGAGTCAGCACAACCACGGCACCAGCAATGGAAAGCTGCTGCCAATCCAAGCATTCAGAAATGATGAGTCAGGCCCCCAAAATAATTAGACTAGCTTAAAAATAAACAGATTTGCAAAACAATAAATAGGAAGTTCTTTCTGGCTTTGCTGTGGGCTAAACTTTTCAATATTTGCATTTTTTTAAACTTTTCTGCCATGAGGGTGAGAGGATTATCTTTTATACTTTTTCAATATTGAATGGTGAGACTTCCAGGTATTCCTGACTCAGAAGGGAAATGGCACCTACCACTGGACATGACAAAGACTTCATGATTCCTGATGCAATATCCTGCTTGCTAGGAGTGAGTAAAACATGTCCTCCTTCAGAATCTGCTGATCCTGAAGGCACAGTGAAGGGCACGTGGGCTGTCTTTGCCAGCCATTTCAATGCTGCATTTGAAATAGTTATGCAATTTCTAAACTCCAAATAGCTTTAAAATAACAGCAGTATTCTTAGATGATGATTTATCATTAAATGGCTCAGAAGTATTTTCAGCCTTAGCTTCTGTAAAATAAAACACAAGTCCAAATAGTGCTCCGTCAGCCTCATACCCTGTAATATGGTATTTGTACTCTGACACTGCACAATGATGGCAGCTGCTAAGTAAACATCAGAAGGGTCTGAGATTTGTATCAACAGGATGTTTACATTTTAAAGAGTTTCTAAGAAAATAATAAAGATTTCCTGCAGTTGACTCCATTGGCACTTGTTATAGTATGTATGACAGTTCACAGAAGTGAATTACAGAGAGATTTCTTTTCTGCCTCTTCTGTAACTGTCAAAGACCAGCACTGAAAAAAAAAGTTAAAATATATTAATTGAATTTTTTCTATTTCTCCGGAATGTGGTGCATGTTGTAACAAATTTTGGATCTTATTACATGGGCAGGCACCACTGCAGCTGATGGCCAAAGTGAAGGACTGATCTCTGTGGATATAAAGGAGTGGCATACGTGCAATAGCAGGACTGCCCCAGTGGCCTTGCTGAAATCCTTGTCTCTGATACATTCACATTTTATCAGTATTACTCCCACATGCATTCACTGACTGCTCCAGCAGCTTCTCTCTGGGTGACATCTCTCAACAGTAACCAGTTCTATTTGTTCTTGGATGAAAACTAGTTTAAAAGGCATTATCCCAAAATCACTTTTAGTTTCAACCAAGGTTTATAGAAAATTACTTAGTTCTCTGGAATTATGAAAGTGTCTCCACCTTATCCTGCCAAAAGAATAGGGGAACAGACTGGTTTGGGACATACTTTTTTAAAATTTGCTTCAGTTGTACTTTGGCTTCTGGGAATTCAAAGAGCTGGCATTGCCTTAGGAAGCCCTAAATGCTTTGGGATATGGTTCTCTGAGATACCATCTCTTTCCTTTGTGATGCTGCCATGGTTGAGATCAGCCAGTTTGATGGTAAGGTCCTGGGGAACTTACTTCTCAGCTTGTTTTATCAGAACTGGGTTTTCTCAGCTTTCCAAGGGCAGTAGGAAGCCCAGTGTTTTCAGCTGGACTGTTTGGAGAAAAGGCAGTTGACAATCTGGGGTCCTGATGCTCTTTTTAAATACCCACCTGTAGGACCTGCAGTGAAGGTGTAATGGGTAGCTCAAGTGCTTGTGCTGAGTTTATTTAACATAATGGTGGCCAGTGTTGTTAAGCCAGCATAAATAAAAAACAAAACCAGCTTCCCTGTCTGGAAAGGACGTGCAGAAACATTTTACTATGAGAAAAATTAGGATGCAATCCCTTAGATAGGGCCCAATGTAGTGGCTATTTTGCATGTGATTCCAGGTGTGTGAGGGCTCTCCCCAGTGAGAATATTCAAGTATTCTCACACAGTTTTCATGCCTTTATCAATGTTGAGACTTGGTAAATCAACAAAGGGAAAAGGGCTTCTCTAACTCTGCTTTAGTTTATTATCAACACTACTGGCTGCTCTGCACAAAGACCCATGAGATCAACAGAGACCACTTGTATTTCCACTTTCTCACAGATAATGATGGGTCAAACTCAATGCAAAGTAAAACTGCTTTTAAAAAGGATGCACAGGATTTATCAACAAATCAGAGTGATTAACTTATTTATATTATCTATGTTACTTTTAAAGACTTAAAAGCATTTTGAGGATATATATTTAGATGTGTCAGGAACATGAACATTTCAGAAGTCTGTATAAATACCAAAATAAAAACAAACAGACCTGAAACCCTATTAAGCAATACCACTGCTGGGACAGATTCTTCCAACTGTATTTACTGCAAGCAGTTTTTCCCTCTGAGTATCAGCCTGACACAGTCTACATTCACTAGGACTTAATGTAAGTCAAATGTCTCCTGCAACAGCAGGACCAGAATCTGGCTGTAAAAGGCAATGGTCCTCAGTGGGAAGCATTGCAAAGGGGAACTAAGAAACAAAGGAGTATAAGGGGTTGATGTTAACTTTTAAATATTCTTCAGAAGGCCGGGGAAATACTGCTATCTTTGCTCACTGTGTGCAGCACACACCTTGTACTCACACCAAAAATTTTGGAAATTCTTGTCATCACTTCTTTACTAGAATACCACACAGCACAAATGATGGTAACAGATGCCTTGTTACAGAGTACATGAAACATCACAGTTAAGTATATAGTGGTATACTGACTTTTTAAAATGCTCACTGGGATCCTTTTCCACCAAGGAGAGAAGCTGCTGATCCCTGATTAGGCATTCTGGGCACTTCAAAGAAAAGCTGGTTCTTCTGGTTAAATGACAAAATCCCCAAGCAGATGTGCAACTTCCCTGGCTTCAACTCTGCACCTCCAGGGAGCGCAAGCCAAAAAGGATGTGAGACCAGCCAAAAACAGAGGTGTTCTTGGCTACAGAGAACACTTTGCACCTATTCAGAAAGAGTGTTTGGAAGGTTTTTCACAAATGTAGGCAAGCACCTCACTCACGCTGTGGGCAGGCCAAATATTTGTAACATTCTTTTAAGCACGTACCTTCAGATCATGCTCCTGTCACTGGGAATCACTACTAACCCACATGGATGTCCACAGAGACTCAAACAAAAAGACTAGGCAACATCAAAACAGTTGCTTCAGGGGTCAAAATAGTTCTTGGTTGCTTAGTTTAAAAAAAATTCTCTAGCAAGGACAGTTTTGCAAAATAAAAGACTAGCACTTCTCTGTGGAGAGGAAATACTTCATTCTTCAGCCTTTATTCTAAACCTCTGCATGTCACTGTTTAGTTGATACTTTTGGAGAACATATCTACGGTATCATTGGTGTGATATAAACTTGCACTGCTTTAAATTCTAAATACTAAATTTTAAATTCTAAATACACCATACACATTGGAATAAGCACAAAGTAGTAAACATAGACTTCATTAATTCAATTTTTTCAAAACTGTATTTCTTCCCCACTTAATCATCTATAAGGTCTATATGCCACCTACAATACAAACTTCCACAGTTTGAGTGAAAATAGGTTAATATGTTGATAAATTTCCAGTTTGTAACTTTCTTATCAAACAGGTTGGGTTTTTTCATCTTTGTATCTCTACTTCAGATGTTTCCTGTCTTTTTCCTTATGCAATCAATGCAACTGCTACACCAGACCACTGGCAAAAAACTCAAGGAACATATAAATGTTTTTGGATTAACATGCCAACCAAAAGAATCCTGATTTGCAGTTGAAAGAGATGGTTTATGATCTTAAAAAATTGTGAACCACTACAAAAGTTCACTGATTCAAGAATTGCTGAAGCCTGTGGAAGCTCTTCAATGAATTTAAAAGAGCTTTGGAGCAGATCCTACATTTCAAAATAGGACTATTGTGTAATACACATGGACTAATGAACCAGATACATCTCTCAATAAATGCAGAATCTGAGGGGTGATTATTTTAAGAGGGGTTCCTCTATAAGCACCTAGTTTTACCCTTTCATGTAATTATCTTCTTGATTCATATAAGGTTATATTTATTATAACAGGTTTATATGCTTAGAAAAAGACTCAATAAGGCTAAGTCTTAAAAGAGAGCAATAAACAGGACACAATGCAAACTTAAAAATCTAAGTTCTGTAGAGAATCTCTATAAGGAAATATCATTGTCCATTCCAGGCACGCTAGTGAATGCCCAATACATCCATTTTCCTCTGCCTTTTAAATTATTTTTATTCTGTTTGTAAAAGCTTCATGATGCCTAGTGCTGATCCATCTTTTAAGAACATGGAATTACACCCACTTCCTTTTGTGCAGGAATTACAATAAACTTCCTCTAGTGCAGTAGTATCGTTGCCTCCAGCTTCTGTTAGGAAAGGGAGTTGGTGTTATTACAGTGAAAGAACACAGGTAGCTCAGCTTAGACATGATCAGCTAATAATTAACCTCCAGATCTGAGGAAATCTTTTATCAGTATCCCTTACCTTATTTGTTTTGATTTTCTGGTTTATCACAACCCCCCATGACACTGAAATATGAAGCTCAAACTCCCGTACATCCATGTACTGCTTGATCTGGACAAATAATATTACACAGTATTTCAAAGGCTCTATCATATATAACTTTGTTAGAAGACAGGTCTCCATCTCCTCATACAGTTCCACGGCTATCTAATGTGCACAAGTCCTGACTTTAAAATAGTTTAAGTGAAAAACCTCACTTAATTATCCAAACAATATTCCAGCTCCCATTCTTTCAACATAAATCCAAGCAATCAACTTTGTTAGACTAAGAATCTGCACTCTGGTGATAAAATTTCTCCTGGTCCCTAGCTAGTATTAATTATAGTTAAACCTGGACATGGAAAGATTGGAATAATTTTGTGTCTCTTCTTTCAGATCACAGAATGCAAATAAGATCCAGAAATAACTTTTCTATTCCACAGCAGCTGGCAAAGTCAGGTGTTAAGATTGGCTTTTACCATATGATCACAGAGACTACTAAACAGTATAAATTTTTTGAAGTAACAGCTTGCCAGTTCTATAGCAACTTGGACTATAGTTCCTGTTTTTATAAACTTCCAACCTTTATATGTTAAGCCCATTTTTATTGTCAATACTCTTCAAATTTAACATGATGCCAACTGAAAATTTTTCCCTTAATTCTTACATTCCCAGAAATTACTAGAAGATGAAAAAAGAGAAGCATTTAGCTTTACTTTAAGACTTGCTTTTTCTTCAGTTAGCTAACTCTTACAAGCTTGCTTCAGCTTTTTGTTTTCTTGAGTATGTTTGCCACACATGTATGAGGACATAGAAGAATCAATAAAAGAAAGTTGACACAGGTTTAAATCAGCTCCTGCCTGCCAAGGCCATGCTTAGATTGACAGAGTCAACAAAAGCACACATGGAGCAGACTAGGACACCTGCAAACCTTACTGTTAGCTATGGGCCCTCATTCAGTACAAGAAATCAGAATTTTTGTAATGTGAAGCATCTGATTGACCACCTGAAGTCACTGGAGCTGCATCTGATTGTCACCACCACTGTCCCACCCAACAAAGCATTCCTGCTTAACTTCAAGCACGTGTGCTTGTGATTAACATTTCCTCGAGCACCTGGAGTCCTGCTCCTGCCCTCTTCACTTGGTAGCCTGCCAGCACAGGGCCCTGCAGTGCCACCCTTCAGGGCACTGACAGCCTCACCAGCGCTGCCTGGCCCCAGCCCACACCTCCTGCACAGGGCTCCAGGCTCTCCAGCTCTGGCCTGCTTTAGTCTCAGCCTCCCGAGCTTCACTGTGCAGTGACTCCAGCCCTGGCCCTGTGTCCCAGACCAACATCAGATCTACACCATACACAGCTTGACACCTGGATGACTCCCACCTTGCACCTTGCAGCCTTCCCTCTACCATATCTTTGGTAATCCCTCCTGGATAGACTCTGGACCCATATGTAGCCTTGTCTCCTCTCCTGTCTCTGCCCCTGTCCCCTTTTGCTCCTGACTGCATTCTCTGGAGGGATGCTGGACCTGTTACATTGCTTTGCCTTGTCTGGGACAGTTGATAGACCCTGCTCCTGTGCTCTGCTCAGGTGCTGTGGGACTGCACCCTGCTAGGGGAGGGCACTGCCTGCCTGTGTGGGGTCAGCCTTGGCTCACGCTTCAGGGAACAGGCAGACCCTCCAGCTCCCTGACACTCAGAGGAGTGATTCAGTCAATAAAATCAACCATTTCCCTTGAATTCACTGGGCTTTTGGTCAACCCGTGGAAAGCTTTTTAAAGACCATGGGAGAATTTGCAGTCTGCAAGATGAGCCTTTCAGTGTCTTCTCTGAGATTCCCACAAAGTGCAGAACTTTGAGTGCTCTACAACAAAAATAAGAAAGTCCAGGAATGCCAGGTACAGGGAAGGGATCCTTGTTACTGTGTGCTACTTGCTACTTCAACCCCTTTAAAATATGAACACACCTTTCAAAGTGCAGAGAAGGCAAACGGACTAACTAAAAATAAATATTTTCAGCCACAAAAAGAAAGACTGTCTTATGAAATGAACTTTATACTGTTTCTATTTAAAAGGCACAGAGTAATTTTACAAAGATCTAGGACTTCTGTCCTAGAAAACTCCACTCTCTGAGGAAAATCTCTTCCAGTGCAAAGTGCTAGAATCATTCTTCCAGGAAAAAGACAGGGATGATACAGAAAACTGTAGAGAAGGAAAGGAACACAGTAGAATATGTTACCCTGATTATCTACTTTCACAGGGCTATCACAATAGAAGTTTATGAAACGTGACAGTTTTCTGGCTCATAACCCATCTGGAATTGTCTGACCATGGTCACATTTTAAATTATTTCAGCCTCCAAAACATGGTGACCACAGGGTGACCACATCAGAACTCCAATTAGAACAGTTCTTGGCCTGTGCCAACCCTTGAACCGTGACTGGGAAAATGCGACTGGTGCAGATAAGAACTTTACAGAATCTCTTTCAACATTAAATCCATACAGACAAGAAAGCTCAGTGTGAGAAAGGTCCCTGAAATGAATTAATTCACCTGTAGAGTACCACCTCCAGCCTCTGAGGAATTCCTTTTATGTTACAGTCCAATGGGTGAAAGGGTGGAGCCATAATTTTGCTGACTCCTCTCTGTTCAATTCTGAAGCCATGGAAGATTGAGCCAGGAGAATCCCATGACAACAACTGACACCCCACCTGTGTGATCAGAACCCAGGTAACTACAGGCCCCACTGGGAGCCACACCTCATGTCCAGCCAGAACACAGACTGCTTCTCCTCCAGCAAGGAAAACAAACCAGATGGGCTGGTACATCTGATAGTTATGAATGCTACATCTACAAAGGCGTGGATCAACACATTTTAAGAATCAGTGATCCCTTTAACGGAATGACACTCACAAAAAAGCAGAATCAAGCCTGGTAAAATTCTGGTTTTGCATAAATGTAACTGTGTGTAACATCTCACACATGTGGGCTTCCTTTGAAAACTCAGGATTAAACAGTTACCTTCTTTAAATTTTGCTTTATGGTTGTACTGTCTCGCTCCACCACCTTCATCATTTCTTGGCTTGCCATGTACAAGATGTTGGCTACAGAAAAAGAAACAGGGAAAAATGTAAATACATAGCAAAACTGTTAAAAAGTACAATACAGACACAATTCTGCAAAGAACCAGAGCAATTAGAGCAGTCATTGTCTTGACAATCCCATGGAAAATAATGCCACGGACAGAAAGAGTTTATCTCACCAAACAATTAAAAAGGCATACAGACTGAATTAACTTATCTCCTATTAATTAATTAATTCCACAATTAATGGAGAGGGAAAGGATTTTCCAATTGCAACTCTATCCATCTATCCTACAGACTTCTAGACCAGCCCATGGTGATGACTTTCTCTCCTGACCAGAGAAAGAACTCTAATGACCAGCTTTCATTACATGCTTTTACAAAAGTAAAGGTCAGCATGAAAATCCCATATGGAGGGTTTTCAAGACTGGGTTTTAAATACAAAACATACATTACAAGGCATTATTAATCAGTGGCAGCTGATTAATATGCCTTGTAATGGCAGCTACAAATATGTGGTTGTCCTTCATAAAATTGATGGCACGTGTCCAGTCAAGACTGGACTGGACACCAAATGCCTAAGTCTTAGCTGTCTGGAATGTAAAGTATTAAAAATAGCTTAGTGCAATTTATTTTGAGTTGATCTGCAAGACATTGTCTTAGAGACGTAAATGACTGAGTCTAACATTTGGACACCTAATTAATTTTATGAAGTCTTGAGTTCAGGCATATCCCTTATATGTTAGACAGCAATGGGAACTAAGCACTTCTGAAAAGTGCTTAGTTGGGTTGGTTTTTCTGGATGTCTGAATATTCACCAATTTAAACATCCTGACACAGAAGGATCACACTGCCCACCTAGCCTGACTTCTCATACAACAGACCCTACAGAAGCTCCTCATACAGTCCAAAGCCTGGCTTTGAACAAGCACTGCAGATTATGAATTCTGCTGCTAGAAAACACCTTGTATTCAACTGCAGAATCAGGAGGTTTTCCATACATTAAGTTTCCTGAATATGAGAGAGTGTTTTAATAAGGGCTATCTATTTCTGTCATCATCACGCTGTACTGAAGAAATGTGAAGCTAGCCAAAGAATCAGCACTTCTTTTAGCTCTTTTTCGGACCAGTTAGCTTACTGGGCTAATAAAATGGCCAAGCCTCTCCTGACCTCTGATCAAAGAGACATTCATAACCTATATGTGGGAATAAATGACAATATTCTACTTTCTCACCAGTTTGTAAAACCAACGTGGCTAAATTATCCAAAAACATTTCAATTTCTAGGTCTCAAAATAATGGAAAGTATTTTAAGATACTAGATCTTCACCTGAAAAAGAGGAGAAAATTGAAAGACTTTGATAATTTTAAAAATCGGAACCAATGAAGTTTTGTGCACAAGTAGTTAATGACAGGGTTGGATCTGATGCTGCTTTGAGACAGGAGTAAAACAGTCTCACACTGTGGGATAGGGGAGGAAGTGGCAATCACACAGGTCTTTGGTGGTGACCAGAACATGGAGTTGGCTGAATTCCAGCAGTGCTCTAAGGAAACAGAATGCCACTGGAGAGATGAGTGATGCCACTGGAGATCAAATGTTAACAGACAAAGCCAGGGCTCTCAAATGAATAAAAAAATCCTAGAAAGTAATATTTACTTCTGAGCCAGCCAAAGCAGATGCAATTCAGTTACAGGCCTGCAGAGTTTTGCCTTCTTCAATTAAACATTGAATGCAGCTTGTGCAAGTTCTGCCTTTCCTTGACAAGATGAAAGGGTTGTCATAGACAATCCAACAAATCTGCTGGTCCCACCCTACTCTGCTGGGAAAAGGGGTCTCTGTGCAGTTTCACTTCTAGCAACCCAGCCATCCAATCCTGTGGTGCAGCTGGCAGAATCTGTGCATCTACAGCATTGCTGAGCTCATACCCTGACACTGGTTGTTGTTCTCTCAATTCAGCTCCAAACTGATGGATTACATTCCTTGTTTTTAGAAGGATGCACATCTTCAAAAATCATCCAGGGAAAACTTAAACAAGAGATAAGAAAGGCAACTGGAACAAGTCCAGAGGAGAGTCACTAAACCACAGGGCTGGAACACCTCTCCTGTGAAGACAGGCTGAGAGAGTTGGGGCTGTTCAGCCCGGATGAGAGAGGATTTGGGGAATATTTATATCACTTTCCAGTATCCAAAGGGGCTGCAACAGAGACAGAGTAGGAATTCTCACAAGAGCATGGAGTAATAGGACAAGGGGGAATGGCCTTAAGCTCAAAGACAGCAAGTTTAGATTGGATATTAGGAAGAAATTCTTTACTGTGAGGGAGAGATTCTTTACTGTGAGGCACTGGCACAGGTTGCTTCAGAAGCTGTGGATGCCCCATCTGTGGAAGTGTTCAAGGCCAGGCTGGATAGGGCTTTGAACAACCAAGTCTAGTGAAAGGTGTCCCTATCCACAGCAGGAAGTTAGAACTGGATGATCTTTAAGGTCCTTTCCAATCCAGACCACTCTGTAAGTCCATAACGAAGATTTCCATAGGAATGCAGTTAATTTCTGATTGAGTTCTGTTTCTAATGTGGTAACTCTATGACTTTAATGCTCAGAATTATTACCTATAACTGAAGCTGTTTGCCAAAAGCCCTGCTCTGTGTCAGAAGGCAGATGTGGAGAGCAGCCCTTGCTACTCTAAGTGCTGGTTATTCAGGTGACCAAGTTACCTCCCTGGATTTAGAGGATTTCACAAAGCACTAAGTGCAATAGCCTGGGTATCTGTGGCAACAGGACTTGTACCAAACACCCTGTGTGAGGATCTCACTATGTCAAGACTTCTGTTTTCCAGCCCAAAATTCAATTCTTGTTAGCAGGCCACAGGAGACAGCAGATGGGCAGTCAGAGCTGCTGCATTACCTTGCAGTACCTGCAGTGGATGGAGGCCAGGGATGACAGTAGCAGTGGCCCTCAGGGAAGAACCTGACAGATTCAACATTACTGGGATGCTGCAGGCAGCTCTCCACACCCAGTTCAGTCACACAGTGGGAACAGAAGTACTGTCCTGCTCCCCTTCTCCCATCTTCCTGGTTGCTCTGTCCTACCTCCTGTTCTCAGTGCACTCTGCTCATACTCCTGGGTGGGTTGTGTGGTTTTTTCAGTAAATAATAAGAACTGAAGTGAGATTCACACATGTAGTAAGCTGAGATGAGTCACAGAACTGTAAGACAGCAAAGGCAGCAAGGGCAGTACTTCAAAAGGAAATGTCTCTGAAGGTTTGGGCACTGTGCAAGAAAGGGAACCAGGAAGGCAGGATTAAGCTAAACCGGATGAACAGCAAGGTTCAAGAGTCTATTTCAACCAAACAGGAATCCTTCAAATTTTGGAAACATGATCCTAGGGAAACCAATAAACAGGAACTTAAACTTCAGCAGGCGTTAAGTAAGAGGAAATTGCAAAGAGCAGAAGTAGGTTTCCAAGAACAAACATTAAAGGATTTAAAAATAAACAATAAAATATTCCTTAGGTATATCAGGAGCAAGAGGCCTACAACAGAATTTGTATAGGCTAAGGGAGCAGCTAAAGAAGATAATGATGCTGTTTGAAAGATAAATGACTTTCCTTTATGGCATCCAACTTTCTTGTTCAATATATTCAGGAGGTTTTTGCTCTCTATATTCTTTTTCTGGTGATAACAATTTCTCTTTGAGTAGTGAGATATCAAGAAGAAGCAAAAGTGGGGAGAGAGCACAAAATACATCAGGGCTAGAAGCTATATTTAGGGTTTGAAATAACTCCAATTTGCGAATTGCTGAGTTAATAACAATTTTGCTACACAAGAATCACCCTGTCCTATGGCTTTGGGAGTAGAAAATACTATCTAATTGCTACTGATTTTACAAAGGAAAATAGGATTTTAGTGATCTTTAAAGTCTGAAGTATGCATAACTAGATTACAAAAATTACAGGTCTTTAAAAAACTCTCTCACATATGACACAACAAACTTTGGCTGGAATTAAACATCTATAAAATGAAAGGCTGTAATATGATAAGGAGTTTGGAAGCAAATAAAAAACTAGGCTTAGATAATCTGGTCTTCATAACAATAAAGAAGGTCTAGAGTCATCACAATTTTAAAAATAATAAATTTATAATAATAAAATGCAAATAAATCCTAATAAATTAATACAATTTGAAATCTTGTTTTAAAATCTCTAAATAATTACTGAAGACACCTGGCAAATTAATAATTTCTGCTATGGATTAAATCACTTCTCAAGACGACTCTATTTTCAGGGATAAAACCTTTAGACCTTAATCTGAATTAATTACTGAATTAATTAATTACTAAAATGAAGTGGAATGAATCCTGGCCAAAGATTCTAGTCCAGGTCGATATTAAAAACAAATGGGTACCTGATTTCTTAATCATCTGGTAAACAGGTAAGTCCTTTATTGACAGCATTTACACAGGACATGATGTTAGTCAGGTTGTGAGGAACAGGCGGTGAGAATGAGACAGAGCCAATGAGAAGAGAGAAAAAAACCCAATGCAGTAATGAAGTTCAAATTAAAGAAATCAAGATGCATGCAGAAAAAAAACCAGTGTTTTTTCCATTACAAGCTTATAATCAATGCAAAGAATGCAATCAGAATCCAGAGATCCCCAAGATGACTGGTGTTCACTACCCACATTAACTCCAAAGTCCAATCACACCATATACCAAGTTTCTTGAACAGTAGGAGGAAGATGATGCAGAATTCTGCAGTACCACTACACCATGTGACCACACCTGAAGAACCATTTACTCTATGCTGACAGCCACAACCCCTGAGGGACACTGCAAAACTGAGAATGGTGGGGAAAACAATCAAAGAAGTACAATAAACATCTGTTCCATCATGTTCGTGTTACTTTATGACACACTGGTCTTCCCCCTCTTAGAGCACAAAACATTTAAATACAAAACAATAAAAGGAAATACTTTTTAATGTCATATGCAATTAATTATGAACCTTGCTGCCACAGGAAACTGATCTGCACACATATTTGACGCATTCACTTTAGGTGTGTTGCCCTGAGCTCCTCTAATTGTAAACACAGTTAATAAAATTAATTTTAGGGCAAGTCTCTACAAAGGCCAGATACCTTATATTTACATCAACCCCACCTTTTAGATACCATTCTCTACATCTGCTACTTGGTTTCCTGTAGATATGACCAGTGGCTCATCTCTCTCTTGAATTTTACTGATGCTGCATTTCAGCTCATGCCAGTGAATCCCTCTCTCTTCAACAGCAGGGCTGCAGCTCTTTCAGTACTTGTACCTCTTCATATGTATGAGAATCATGCTTCATTTTACAGCACATTAGCCCACATGAACTTCTGACACACAATATTCCCATTATATTTTCTTGTGGAACTATTCCTTAACCAGGAATTTACCACCCTTGTAAGAAATTTGTACAGAGAACAACTTGGCTCCCTAAGGAATGACAGCATTGTCCTCTCCTTGCTCCCCAGCCCTTGTCTTAGCTTGTGAACGTCACTTTGATCCCGTCCCTCTCCAGCACATTTGCAGCCTATTCTAGCATGGTGCTTTCTGTAACCTCAGCAAACACACACACTGTGTTCTGCTGGTCACATAGGGAACAGCTACTGAATACTAAAGGAATGAAGATAAGACTGTCACAAAATCCTACTAGATACATCTTTCCAGTTCCAAAAATCTTCCTGAATCCCATTTTCCAGGCAGTCATACATCTGACTAGTAGGTGCTGTCAGGTATGTCGTATTTCCCAAACTTTGTAAGAGCATAATGGGAGACACTGTAAACATTTTTATTAAAGTCAAAATATCCTAAATCCACTGCTTCCCTCTAATCCACATTAGTGTAGGATGTTTAATGCCTGGGGAAAGCTATATTTAAAGCTACACAATTATAAAGCAGGAACAGTAACTTTCTCTCTGGCTGCTATGGAATGTCAATCTGGGCTTCTTCAAAAAAGCTATTTTTCTCAAAAGCTAAGTCACAAGTTCAGGGAGAAATCTCTCTGCTATTTCCTAATACTACACTCTGCTAACCTTGGCATTTTTTGAATATTTAGTTCTTTCCTTTTGAAAAAAAAAACTTGTTCTGTTTCCTTATTTCATGAATACCAAACGGCTTTTTCTAAGGAAATACCTCAGAACTCACCTCTTTTGTGTGCAATTAAAGAAAGCCATCTAAAAAAGCTCTCAAGGACTGTTACTTTGAGCTTTTCAGCAGCTCTGAAAATCAGGCTGTGAACTGGGCACAACCAGATGCTGACACTTAAAAAATGAATGGCTTATGAAATCTGTCACTGGGTTTGAAGAGGAAGGTTGTCCTGGGAGATCACCTGCACAGTGTTTGCTACCTGGTGTTACTGACTCTGGAAAGATTTCCAACCTGTGTCAATGCTTGCTTTAGCAGGAAATCTCTAGAATCCCAGAATCACTACCAAGAGTCCTGGAAAAAATTTTTATTGGGTTTTATTGTCATGATTTCAAGTAGAATATAAAATGCAATGTAGAGCCCACATGCTGAACTTCCTGTGTGAACCTGTTTCACCCAAGCCTGCAGAACCATTCACTGCACAAAAATAAAGCACATCCAGCAAACTGTAGGACTGTGGCTCAAAATGCAAATGTAGGAAATGCACTTAATGGGCTGTGTGGAAGCTCTGCTGGAGCTGAGACCTCAGTGTCCATCCTGGGCCAGAGTGAGTGTGTAGCTTCCATCTATTTGGCATCCACCACCGTCACCGAAGAGAGAAATATCCAGGGCTCAGTAAAGGTAAAAGAATACTGAAATTAGTATTCTGAAAAATCATTACAAGTGAAAGATAAGACTGTGGGATGAAAGGTCAAGAGGTCTGGAATTTTTGTGAACTATTACTGAAATTCTCTGAGACCCAGTACAAATTAAAAAATCTCTATGTCTCAGTTTTCTCATTTTAAAAACACGCTTCAGGCTGCTATGACAATGAAGTGTGTTTTGTAGACTGTCTTAAAAACACTTGCAAGTGAAAAACATTGTGTAGAAATGTCTATCAATTAGTCCTTGAAAAATATATTTCTTTATCAATAATGAAATTCATCATATTCCCTTATTATTGCTCACCACTACCTTGAACGTTGCTTTTTACAGTGATCAAGTAACAAAATCTTCACAGCTATCTGATGAAGAAAACCTCAAAAACAGAGCCAAAGGTTAGTCTGAAAGTACCCAAAGTCAAAACATGCCTCTGTGAGAAAACTATGCTTTTCGAACTTAAAATCTTTCTCTGAATTGGCTTAGTGAAGCCAATACCAAAGGCTTGGAGGACCTAATACTGCACACACACACTTCTGCCTCTTTGCTTTTAGCAGGAATATTTGAAGTGACAGTGCTAAATATCTGAAGGATGACAACTGTCCTGTAGTTTGAAATCTGTGTGCCTTCCACCAGTCCTTAACTGATATTTAGTTCAACTGAAATAAGCTGATCCTGCCATAAAATGAAGGTGTACACGGTGGCTGATGAGCTTCATGAGAAGTTGTGCACTTGTAGAGCTTCCTCCCAAAAGCAAGAAGGGACTGAAGGAGGGACTTCACCCACCCAGTGATAAATCATGAGAACATTCAGTGTCTGAAGAACCACAGCACTGCTGTGATGGGATGTGTAAGTGAGATGTACACCACTCACATCAGCTCTCTTGGTACCCTGGATATTCAGACCCTGAAATGGGGAGGGTGTTCTCACAGAAATGAGTGTGAGTGCTCCACAACTCCAGTCAGACACACACAGTGGATTGAAAGCTCCTTAGTGGGCAAGGATGGTTTGCAGTATCAAGGCTGGAGTTAAATCCTAAATCCTGTCTTGCAGGGATGTGACTTATGAAGCCATCTCCCTACCTGCTGAGGATACATAAACTGCAGTTCTCTCCTGAAAAGAGGTTAGAAAAAAGGAACAAAAATGATTTTTTTCTTATCCTTTGCATGGAAAGCAAAAGTCCAGTGTCCCAGCACTCTCAATTCCTATCTAGGAAACAGGCTCCTAACAATTTGGCTTTGAACCAGTCAAGGATTTCTAGTCAAAGAAATATAGAAGCTCTTTAGCTTTTCCTGTAAACATCTTTTTGCTTATTCAGTATGTTGATCTGGTTTAACAGCCTAAAACAAATTTGAGTCAGCTTTGTTCTTCATTTTCATGGCATAATCCCATTCCTTCAAATGTGTACTTTTGCATATACTGGACTGATGCATGATGAGTCAGTATGAGTCAGTGGGATAATCCAGAACACAGAAAGTGAAGCCTATAACATGAATTTTTCCAGCATAATGGCCTTTGTAAATATTCCTTCATATGGTTTATTTCTAACAAAACAAACAAAAAAATGTGGTTGCAAACCTGCAGAAACTGGCCAAAGTACCTGGTGACAGCTGTAGAACCCCAAAGTTTTTATCATGTTCTATTCCATCTTAAGCTGCTGATACCCCTTGTAATTCACAACCAGGTTACCAAGATTTAGTAACAAAAAAAAGCTAGTGTTAATTAACTATTGCAAACAATAGTTAATTAAAATTAGGATAAGAGCTTAAAAGTGAATCAAGTTTAAACACAAAAATACCATATTTATTGTGTTTTTAACACATAAATACCTTAAAATGCTGTAACTTTCGCAGATCTTTCATATACACTTTAAATTACTTAGATTACTTTAAAAATGAAGCTCCTCATTTATTCCCAGGTCAGGCTTATGAAATTTACTGCCAACTTAGCTTCTCCCCATGATCCTGCCAGTGACCTTTTTCCTGCCCTGGTAGGATCATTCCCTCTCCATGGATTAAAGGTGATTAAGGATCAGTGTCAGTTCAGTCTCATACATTTGCTAAGCAGAGACGACAAACTGTGCCAAAATGTGTTTGATTTATTTGTTGGGGTTTTGTGATAGAGGAACCCTGATTGGACTCAAATCAAGGATCCAGAAAAGAATAGAGTGCTTTATATCATTGGTAGCTCTTTAACCCAAAGTGTCACAGCAAGGACTTAATATCCTTCAGCTAAATTATTAGTTTTCACAAACAATAATGACTGAAATCAATCAAGCTTTTCAATGCTTCGGGTTCTTTAATCTCCAATTCAAGCAGCCAGTCATTAGATGGATACCTATATCTATTGAGCAAAACTTCAAACACATTGATACAGCCACAGTGCAGCCAAGCAAACCACATGTGAAATAGAAAACTTCCTGATTTTTACAAAATGCATGCCTAGAATTATTATCATTGTTTTCTAAAGATTTTAGAACAATAGTCAAAACTAATTTCTCATCTGCTGACTCTCTGGATATCAAGAGATCTATGCTAGAACTTGAAAAGTTGTGCAAATTCCACACATTTCTTACTCAGGACAGATAAACTTTACAATAGATTCTTGAAGCAATTCAGAGATTTCCTGTACTTGGACATAAATATGTGTTTTTCCTCAAGTCTTTAAAATTCTTGCTTGATTATTGAATATCCAAAGATTTGCCTGCTTATTTGCAAACAAAATATTAGATTAGGGCTAAATTAATCATAAACTCACACTAAAAACTGAGGGGTCAACTATGTTGCCTGAGAAAATTAGAGATGATCCGGAACTATGTCTTTATGGAAAGAACTCTTGAAAAAAATTACTTAAACACAGTGCACATATCCATAAAATATAAAAAGGTTTGTATTTCTGACTTAATCCCGATAAATTTTCAGAGATATACATGCCCTAGATTAATTTAAAAATAGCTTTGTGTTGTCGTGCCGTGACTAGAGCTCATTCTGTTTGGTTTGCTCTGTATATTAATTACGTAAGTATTATTTTATTATTTAAATATTATTTATGCATAAATAATATAATTTATACATAAATATAAATTTTCCCATATATTATTTACATAAAAATGACACTGTGTTCTTTGCTGGGCAACGGAAATGAATTTACTGTGATAGAAAGAATAGACAGAAAGAGATGCCATACTAATGAAACAAGGGACAATAACAAAGGAAAAAAATCCTTTTCAACTTCATTGGCTAATAGTTTTCAGGAAATCATCAAAATAGTTCCTTTTCCAACAAAAATGAGTGGTTGTGAAGATAGCCCCAATCTAGACAACTTAATGGATGCACACACACATTCTTTAATAGCTTGTTCATCAGACAAACATAAGACTACAAAGGGTTACCCGAGCTCACTTCATTTCCCCACTGCTGCTGGCCTTAGATTATGTTGACTCTATCAACAAGATTGTGGCTGTAGGTGTAAATTTATTAAGTCCTACACATGAAAATATTGTTCTATTTTATAAGTTAGTAGGAGCTATGCTCTGCAATGGATACAAAGAGAAACACAAAGCCAAATTTTTACTTCAAGGTCCAGACAGTACAGTTTCAGCAGCATCAACCTTGGAAGAACATACTGTAACAGTTTCTAGAGGGGACAAATTCAGAGGAAAAGGAGACCATGGCCCTGCCTTCATGATGCTTCTAAAATGCAAATCTGGTGCCACTACTCAGATGAACCAAGCCCTCAAGCAGATGAATACAGAGTGGAGAGACACCTTACACTGTTTTGTGAAGGTCATACATACCAAGATACTGTCTTTTTTTCACCAAGAAATGAATAAAGAACTGAAGGGGTTTGTAAGAGATCAGTGATCCCCTTGTGACTGTGTTGCAGGCTGTGGGTATTCTCAGTACTTCTGCAGGGTATTCTGAGACTCTGCAGCATAACAAGTTTTATGGCCCTTCCTGGCCATGCTCACTCACTCAGTAATTCTGGCTCCCTTGATTCTGTTCCCTATCTATAGAGAACCTATGCTTTACATATTTAAAAAAAAAATTCTTACGTATTCCATTAGCTTTATTTTTCCAGGTTGAATGTCACTCAGTTAATTCATTTATTCTTCAGTAAAACAATATTTTGCAGCTGGTCTCTGTCCTCCCTTGTGTTTGACGTTGTCTTTTAATGAAAGACAGCTCACTATTGGTTAAAAGCCACAAACCTGATGTGCAACCAGGCCCAGAAGAGAACTCTTGAGTTATTAAAAAATATTTTGCAAATAATTTGTAATAGAAAAGACTATTAAGAAGTAGAAAAACATGTGAAAGGAAAGCAACTTTACATCAACCCATTACAGTAAGAACCTCTCAGGGCAAAGAAATTAGCAAGAGGACAAAGACACTGGAAGTCAAGAAATATTTAGAATTCTCTTAACATACTATCATTTAGACCTGCATACTGTAACTACAAATGCCTCAAGCCTTTAAGCCTTTACCTCAAAGAAAAATGCCTTTACTAACTGGCAGACCTTTCTAATGCAGAATTTTTGCCTATTTCTTGGAAGCATTTTGTTCTGACTATTGTTGGAAATGAGAGACCAGGGAAGATGGACTTTGGACCTCATTTCCAGCTATTATTTCCTGTGTAAGTCAGCAGTATATCTCAGTATGATGGTGCTCATATTCATCCAATTTTGAGCTAATTTTTCAGCAATATTTGTCACTATTTCTTAAAAAAACAACACTCCTGTTTAGTGTATTATTACAAGTACTGAATATCAGTTCTACTAGACGTGAAATAAAAAACTGAAGAGTGGCTACAATTTACTTAGTTTTTCCACATTTCTTTCACAGAAATCTGAGCATAGCTCTTTATTAGTTTGCCCCTCATTGACATTAGAGCCTTACAGGTTTGTTCTTAAACCCAGGGCATAGTATAGTTCTCCCAAACATGGCCTGATGGTTTGGAAAATTATAGTGCCTTTCATTGTACCTTCATCAAGTACTCACTGGTTATAGAAAAATCTACTAAATTGTTCCATAAAGGCCAGGCTGTAAAGCACACATTTCCACATTGGCTTGGTTTTGATAGTCCTTTGTCCCTCCACTGATCAACAGCTTAGTAAAAAGCCTTTCCTAGTCTATTTTACCCTTCTGCCAACACAAAATGCACCTTCCCAGCTTCTGCTTTGACAATTGTGAAGTCAAACTTCCACAGTCTGTTTTCAACAACCAAACTCTTGTTGCTTTTGCAGGTACAAATGTAGGCTGTATCTGCACCAGTGTACAAAGTGGAGCCAGAAACTATTCTGGGACCCTGAGGCCAAGTGGAAGAGAATGGCTTGTTTCCACAATTAGATTCTTCCCCCACCAAAACTGCTTATGGGGACGATGCATGGCAGTGCTAACTCAACTGAGCCTGAATAGTTGGAGAATGCTAACTGGAGAAGGCTAAAAACATACCAGAATTCAGTCACATTATGAACTTTCATATTTGCTTTTAACTAATGTCAGACATTAGGCATGCTTTACCTTTATTTGGGTTTCCTCAATCATTCTATGTGCATCTGTTCACCTGTTTTGCTTGGTTCTTCTACGGTAAACTGTCCCTCATTAAGGGTTCTGAAATTCTCAATGCTACTCTTGTCTATTTAATCAGTGTGCATGACATTACAGGGCTGGAAGGGAACTCCACTGGCGTCTTTTTCTTAAGATGAATCAATGGTTCTATGTTATTTTCAGCAGGTACTTATGTGTCCTGTCATTAGGAAGCACACATGATGAAAGTTTCATTATCTTCACAGGAAATCCCATCTAGAATTCTGCTCATATCATTAAATAAAATCTAAACTGAATCACTTTTGTTGCAACATACTCCATTATATATTACCTCATCTACTATGGACATGTAAGTTAAATTACTGCCCTTTAGTAGAAAACTCTTTCTATGTTCTTCATTTGACTCCTGTTCAATCTAAACAACTCTATTTTATGCCTATCATAGGATTCACCTGATTAAATGTGAGTATCTCAAGCTTAGTTTTTCTTTCTTCACAGTCACACGAAAGTACATGGTTCATCTCATCCTTAAGTACTGACAAAGACAGATTAGACAAGTGTTACTTATTTCTCCACTGACTATGGCAGAATTTTAAGGAGATTATTGAGTGAATAGAGCTTTACGTTGCAAATATGCTAAGCATTTCTGTTCTAGCACAGGTGTTACCCTTTTGTGAAAATATGAAGCCAATCTGCCTCATCTTCAAATGAGGCATCATCTTCTGTATCAAACTGCCATATATTGTCCGCCAATTTCTTTTTCTGCTCTATTACACATATATTTTCATATGGATATAAATATATTTTATATATATAAATATATAGGTAAAGCAATGCACTGTGAGTAGTAGCTGAACAGTGTATGTTGTGGATTCCCTACTCTACAACCATCAACCATATTACATATTGCATTTTGGATAGCTTCAAATTTTCTTAGAAGTCCCTTAAATCCATCTGTCATGCTCTGGTGAATGTAATATTCAACAGATCTCTTGGCTTTAATATGTGGATGCTAAGGCAAGCACATCCATCCTCCTCCTTTCTCCCTGCTCTTTTTTCCCAAGAGTGTTACATCCCTTCATATTGATATTCCAGCTCTGTCAGTTCTCCCACCTGTGTCTGTTAAGACAATTAACTAATAATTTTGATGATTTTTAAAGGTTTGCAATGCGATTTTACTTTCCATGCTTTAGAAATTTACATGACCTGCACATTACCTGCCACATCTACCACCTTCCAGTAGTCCTTTTCTTCCTTATGAATTTTCTTTCTCTACCATAATTTCACACCATTCATGAGCACAAATTTGCTCACAGTGATATACAGAGGGATTTTTTATCTTTTCCCTTGAATTCATCATCAAGCATCCTTTACTAAATGTTTCAATGTTAATCACCTTTTCATGGCTAAGGAAGCCAAAGCTCCCATGACACTGGTCTGATTGAAAGTGCTTCAACCACTGTGCATACTTGAAAATATTCTTTTGAGGAAGCAGAGTGATTTTAATAGCCAAGTCTTATGCCCTGTGAAAAACAAGCAACCTCATTACCCTGTCATTAATCTCTCACTCTCTACAGTTTGTTTCCATGCATCTTTCTTTCCCATACTGACACTACAGCTTCCCAGGACACTTCTGATGCTCTGCCTTACAAAACTATCATTTACTGTCAGGTTTTTTTCACAGAATGAATCTGCTATTTCACCATTTGCCATTTAATTTCTATTACTGCTATTACATCAGACTGCTGTTTGTGTTGGCTAAGGACCATGCAGAGACTGGGGACATCTTTTATCAGGTGCTCGCCATACTGACCTGGAAAAGCCTGAAGTGATGCTTTCTTCTGTCACACAAGAGACTTCCACAAAACCTCCACAAATTCTTAGTGTCTTTCTTCCAGAACACTTAATTGATGCCTCCCTTAGCAAATCTGCCTCACAGCAGGATAATTTCACAATAATCTGTTATTACAAAATGCTTCAGAAATATTTTAAAATATGCACATTGACAACTTTAAATTCCCACTCTTAGCCTCTGTAAAGATAAACTGGACAATATAAAATTAAATTGATAATTTTCCAGTAATTGTAGCCAAAGGAAAGAGTCCGGAGTGCCTGACTTGATCTTTTTTTTTTTTGCATCTAAGAAAGTGTTATACTGCATGGGAGTGCAAAAAGTCCCAGTCAAGTTGGCTTCAGCATCTCAGAGGCTACTTAGGCTATCAGGAAAAATAACATTTCTGCTCCACAGATTTTACAGTTTATTTCTAAATTGCTACTGCTGAACATTGAGTTACAGATATGCATACAGAGTTTTTCATGTCCTTCCAAGGGACTTCACGCAGAGGGTAGAAGAATAAAATAATTTGACTTCAATGGGATGATTATGGCCAAAGACTCTCTCATGAGAGTTGGGACTGTTCAGGCTGGAGAGGCAAAGGCTCTGGGAGACCTTATGGCACCTTCCAATACCTAATGGGGCTATACAAGAGCTGACAGGGACTTACAAGGGCGTGGAGTAATAAGACAAGATGGAATGGCTTTAAATCAAGAGAGAGCAAGTTCAGATTAGATATTAGAAACATATTTATTACTCTGAGGGTACTGAGACACTGGAATGGGTTGCCCAGGGAAGCTGTGGGTGCCCCATCCCTGGAAGTGTTCAAGGACAGGTTGAATGGGGCTTTGAGCAGCCTTTTCTAATGGAAAGTGTCCCTGCCTATGGCAGGGATCATCTTTAAAGTCCTTTCCAAAACAAACCACTCTGTGAGTCTGTGATTTTCATGTGCTGTGCAGTTTATCTGAACTTTGACATACTGCAATACAGCTCTTAAATGCTGCATTTGTATCAAAATAGCCTGCATATAGTTGACTGAATTTTTGAAAATAAGTTTACCTCAAGAAATATACTACTATCTGATCGCATTTTTTCCTGGTAAGTTGCCTGTCTTATTGTAAGGTTCTTCAGTGAAGTGTCACATTAGTTTCATTTCCAGTTTATCCTTTGTTCTTGAGGAAGCAATCTCTGTCATTCCTCTGAAGGAGTCAGAAAACAGTGGTAAGAACTAATAATACCAAACAGCACTGTAATTTCCTATGAGGAAAACATATTTTCTACCGGTAATTATTGCCAACAGCAATCTTGGAAATATCGTATAACTTATTGTTTAAAACATCAAACAGAAGGAACTGCTTTGTATCAAGGATGACTAATGCAGGAACATGTGCTTCCACACATGCACAGACACATTAGATAAAATGTTGATGTTTAGAGGTTTACAAGATATAAACATTGACTTTGGGGTCTGCTTAAGTTTACACTTGAATTTAGAACGCAAACATAGCAGTTAATGTATAACCATGATGGACATGAAGAGGCAGAAACAGCTGCAATTGTTACGGATGGCCTTCTCCAATCTGCTTGGTACTACAGTTGCAGGAAGAGCAGAACTATGCAAGAAAATCAGTCAGCTGTGTTTGAGAAAGCAGAGTAGAGGCTAAAGGCAAAAATAAAAAGTTATTCAACAATTATACCCAGGTGCTTTGCAAACAATAGATGCTTTGTTGGGGAGTGTGAAAAACACTCATTTACTTTGTGTGATGAAGCATGTGCAGATGAAGTGGCATATGTGATGGAAAACTGAAATGTCCACAGGCTTAATCCTGCCTGAAGTTACTTTGGAACAACTCCCACCATCTTCAAATGATAGAACTGTCCCTTAGGTAGAAAAATTCATCTCCAGCTTAAGCTCTCATTCTGTGGCAGATGGCTGTGATGCTGGGAGCTCTGCCAGTGTCCAGACTTTGGTTATGGAAAGTGTCTGCAAGAGGGACACAGAAGGGTCTGCTGTAGGTGGTGCTCAGTCCATAAGGAATGGCCAGGATGGACACTGTCTGCAGCAATTCAGCATCTCCATTCTCCCTGTGGTTCCTGCCTGAGTTCTGTGGGATTACCCTGCTTTGCCAGACAGGGGTCTGGCCTGGGAGTAGCTACATGGAGGTCAGCTTAAGTGCCCTTCTGGACTGGGACCTAGGGCTGATTCTTTACTGAGGAAGCCTCATGAAATTCAACATCTGGATCACTTATCCTTTGAAAAAAGTGAACATTCTTACAACTGGAGTGGCTTTGATTCATAAGAAAGGTGGACTTTATACCACTTTGTACTTCATAAACAGAATGCATTCTTTTAAAGCTCGCTTTCAATAGACCTGGCCTTTGCACTAAGCAGAAAGCAATGTCTTGTGCCACTGTGTTTGCTTAAGAAAAGCCAGCATTTCCTTCTCAGATCCATGAAGATTCTGTAGGAATTTTCTCCTTGTCAGTATTGTCACATTATGGAATTATTGAGTGCTTGTGGACATCTTCATGACAAGGAGCAGGAGCAAAGTGGATTGCCATATTGTTTTAGCTGATCATCGGAATTAAATCCAAACCAGTGTCCACTTCAGTCACGTGGAATAACAGGTAATAAATAAATTACCAGCTTTGTAAATGTCATTTTCAGAAAAAAAAACTTATTCCAAGACAAATGTCTAGAGTTTACCCATGGGTATGGATTTAGCATGAGTTTAAGTGCTTTACTGGTACTGCATGATGAAGGAGTTTGATGGATCAAGCTAAATTTCTAACCAGTAAACACAAGTTATATCAGAGCCATGAGTTCTACTTCATATATTCCTTGGGGGAGTTTCAGCAGACAGGTCTCATTCAAAAGGCATAAGCCTACTGCAGAAGGGAGTCCTTCCCCTGAATTCAGGGAGGCTTGTATTGGCCCAGGAAAAATAAAATGCCAATTTGCAGATAACTGTCTGGCATAGTTTAACAGAAAGCAACTGTAGCTGGTAGCACTTCACTGGCATATAGTTATTTTCAACATCCTTTCTGCTTTGTTGATGTTACCTCTTCCTTTTTCATGCCATTTGCAACACATCATTAGACTCACTGTAAATTTGTGGGCATAAATCGTGTCCCTGGGGATAAAGCCTCACCAGGGGTGAATAAACAATCTCCCCTTCCCCAACCAAATCCCAACTGTGCCTCACATTTCATGGAAATGATCAGCAGTTCCACTATCAAAACATTCACGCCTTATGAGTAATATTTATGATGGGAGTTTTTTATGTTGGGTTTTCCCCCCAAGAAGAAAGAGAGGAATAATTAACAGAAACAGACCAAATGAGAAATTTCCACATTATTACTATTATTTTCATAAGGCTTTCACAGGAAAGTAAAAGCTTTTGCAAGTAATAAAAGTCCTCATTAAACATCTTTCTTTCTTTTGGAAATGGGGTAAATTATGAAGCAGATTAACTTTAATAAATAAATAGGACTATAAATACATAAAAGTCATTGCCTTCCTCCAGTAATTTAATATGAGCATCCCACTCTGAAATAAGGAAAAGTTTATTCACACAGAAAGAATAGAGCAGATGTGAGGTTTTTCCATCAGCTTAAGTGCTGCCTTGGTAAGGTGAGTTGTCCGACTACATTAAACAAACATTTTAGTCAGGCATCACACAGGAAAATAAACAGTAGCAAAGGAAACATGAAAATATTAAAGACTGTTATTCTTTGGCGCCTTTTCCTGCGAAGCAGGTGATAAAATATTACTGTGTTTCCACAGGTAAGGAAACATGCTCTTAAACACTTTGCAGAAACACATATTACGATCATCACTTAAAATGTCAGAAGTGGATAGGACTCAACTGTGAAAGCACACAAGAGGCTGCTGAGAAACGCTGCAGGACCAGAGGGTTTTGCACACTGGGCCAGGCTGCTGGGCTACCAAAGCAGCCTTCTGGCAGAGCAAATTCAGAGAGGCAAAAAACATCTTTCAGGAGATGTCTGTAGAGTTACCTGATTTCAGGACAGACTTCTCTTGAAGCCTAATTAATCAAATGTTAGTGAAGAGGGAGAGACTATCTGTTGTATAATTTCTGACCTCTTTCTGTCCCACTGAGCATCAAAGAATGCACATAGGAAGAGAGGAGACCTGCTGAGCTCCACTGTTTTTGCCCACCTGTGATATACTGCACTATGCTGCACAGATGTAACATGGTTTAGTTTATGTAGATGGAATTTATGCACCATGTCAGTACTTTCTGTTCACCATGAAATTTTGTCTGGCTATCCATCATGTCTGAAATTCTACACATATTTAAATATAAAATATCCTTGAAATGGTTTCTGCATTGTAGCCAGAAGTTATCTACAATGTACATTCACAAGAAGAAATAAAGCAATCACTTTTTACTACCAGGACTTGGATTTCCATCAGCCTGGAAAACCAACTTGAAAATGGTCTGGTCTGGGTTCAAAGATCTGCAGAGTTACCCAGTGCCCAAAGTGTAGGGAAAGCTTTTATTCTCCTGCCTACCATGATGGTAGGATGGTAAAGATGTAGGTGTGAGATTGCAAGGTGCTACCTGAAATCCTTTGTAGTATCAGTTTCTGTCTCTATTTTAAAATGCACTGCATGCACCAGCCTGTCTGGCCAGTGTGGTTTGGGGAAACTGCTCATGACTAACATCCATATATATATTTTTAGGTTAAACTAGTGGCTAGGCAGGTTCAGTAGATCAACTTACTGCCCTGGGTTGCAGGTCTATGTAGAGCTCTGCTGCTGACAAGCTATGTGATGCTGGCCAATAGCCAATCCATTCTCTTGAACACTGGGTTCTTTTTTAAACATGCTGGTTCAGCATTTGAAAAATAAAACCTGGATGAGTACATAATGAGCATATCCTCCTTGGCTGTGCATACATCAATGGATGGGTTTTGCTCCATTCACCATGGAAGGCAGAGCTCTTTTTATTTTGTTCAGTAAAACAAAATAAAAATCAAAAGAACTATGCCTTCTGTGCTGAATTAAAATCTGGTCATCATAACTTCTGTTGCATTTTAATTTAGAAAGCAGAGCAAAAAGGAAAAGTAAATTAAATTTTAGCTGTGCAATTATACAGCTTTTTAAAAGATTTTTTTCAGGGGCAAAACCTCTTATTTCACCATTTCATGTGAAGATTTTTATCAAGTGCTCACCTAATACCTTAAGCACTGGTTTTTATATCTGAAAAATACAAGCAGAATAGGTGGAGGTGCTACTGAGTTCCATGAACACCACATGATGCACTGTCCTTACCCAAGCATTTCGGTTAAATGGGTATTTCCACAGCACTTCAGTCCCAGAAAAAGAACTCCAAAAAATTTCCCATCTAACTTGTCAGGAAATTGAGGTGAAAATGTAAAATCAGTTTTCAAAGGAGGCAGGAAACAAATAACAGGACTCTCATTAGAAATCAGTAGCTGTAAATTCTAATGCAGACAAAGTATGAGATATCTGACTGTCCTAGCAGCAAGGGTAAAAGCTGCATAGAAAATTTGGAACACATTGTTTTCTGGTATCTGAAGCAAAAAGAACAGTCAGTGGATTCTGAGTGACATTTATCTCCCTCTGCTTTTGGTTTCTAGTAGAGAGAGTCCCTCTGCGATCAGTAAAATGCATCGGTCACTGCAGGGTGTGATTTGCCCTTCCTGTTTAAAGCCAGCTGCTCAGACAGCATGATGTTCATAGCGATCAGATGAAGACCAACTACAATGTCACATTTCAAATCTCTTTGATAAATAAAAAGAATTGGAATAGAAACAGATCTTAAGCCATGATAACTCCTGAGGCTGGGTAATTCAAACCCAGAATGCTACCTCCCAGTTGGCTTCCTGGAAATAAACTTTTAAAATAACTTGAGTCATCAATGTAAAAACTTCTGTTCCATTTTCATAGCAACTGGAAGCTTATATATTACTGGACACTGATGTAAATTTATATCAAAGATGCTATTTTATAGTTGTGTAAAATGTATCCCACAATAAAATCTTTTACTCTCTGGCACCTCAGGGATTTAATTTTGTCATCCTGTACATCTGAGAGGGAGAAGCAGCTACTGCTGGGAGACAAGCTTCAATACCTCAGCTGGGACTTGCTTCCTTTACAGTCCTGTGGAGTGCTTGAAACTGCTATAGCCCTCTTTGCCTCTGTAAAACAAGGGAAATTTAAACCCTCCACATGAAATCTGAATGTTTCCACACTTGGAACAAGATAAAATTTGAAACACAACTCTGGAGTTTTATCTTAATTATTTGTTTTACAACTTCTGTTGGATGCTTAAATTAACTAGGCATCTCTTATTTCCAGCTTTCACTTATGTGACAGCCTAAATGAATCTGATAGCCTTGTTTCAGGCTTCTGAGTCCCCTCCTTCCAAACCTGCCCCAACAGTACAAAGCAGACCTCCCCCTGGCCCAGGCTGCAGTGCTCCCCTGCTCCCCGACCAGGTTAAACAAACAGGGAGATTCCTCCAGGGAAGTCACAGGTTCAAGATCACAAAGGACCCACCTCATTTGGGCCAGTTAGAGGTTTTTCTTGCTATTGTGCTTATCTGTATCTTCCCTGTCATCCAGACATTAACCTCTGACCTGTGAGCCTGCCTCTCGAAAAAGCTGTGCAGTGTTTACCCATTATGTAATGTCTGTGCTTTTGTGGAAATTTTACAGAAACAAATGGAGGAAGTTTGCCAGTCAAACGGCTGGACAATAAATCCTGTTCCATGTAGATAGAATGGTTTACTGTCACTGTAAGTCTGCTACTGGCATCTGTCACCAAAAAAATGTTTACAAATTTCAGGGCACTGGAGCGCCAAAGCATTCCAGCACTTCAGGACTATACATGATTTGTAGAACCACCACTGCTGTGTTAGATAGGGGTAGCCTTTTTCTGCTAGCCTGAATAAACAGAGTGACAATGTTTCAGATAAGTCAGGGTCACTAATGTTTAATATTTTTGTCTATTGATCTGCTAAGTTCATAAACACAAGTACCCAAATGCTTATTTGTTCATTATAATGCTTTTTTCTGCCCTAAGATATCTTTGCTAGAAGTTAAACCAGGTAAGCAAAGGCCCTTTGGCCCCTTTTGCTTGTTTCTTATAGGTCCTTTATTATTTATATACTGTATGTTCCCATCCTTCCTTACAATCCATCTTCTTTACAGTCCCTGCTGTCTCTTCTCCTTCTGTGCTGTTTCCTCTTTGGGACAAGACACTTCATTATGTTCCCTTTCTGGACAGTGTCATCACAATTCCTCTTGCTGTGCAACTGGGGCTTCCATATATCATCAACTATGGAGTTAGAACAACAGAAAGACGTGTTTGGATAACAAGCAGGAACAAACATAATTTGGAAGTGGGGCAATAATAGGTAATGTAATTCTTCCTTCACTGATTCTTTCAGCCAAGGGCCTGATCCTGCAGCAACTGAATGGAGCTTTTCACCCTCAGTTCAATGGGACAAGCACTTGGTCTTAGAGTTCTGTTCTAATTAAGTTTCAAATCTAATTTCCTTTCAGAGGAGAGAAAACATTGTTGTGACTAAGCTTTGGATGTGGTAACAAATCCCTGGCAGGTTGGGTTGTTTTAACGGACGTATTAGATTTAAGGAAACTTTTACCATCTTTTCTGCCCTTAATCACAGCTTTTATTACAATTACAGTAATGCAACAGAGTTACATGCCAAAGGCAATATGTATATTTTTAATGAGTTGACATGCAACCTTCCTGGAGAGAAGAAACAACCTCATTTGCTGAATGTTTCTGAACTATATCTAGTAATTTATTAGGGGAAAAGGAAGTGTTCAGAAAAGCATCTACCAAAAATTCAGAGGCCTCAGTAACTCACAGATGAGCAGTCTCATAAGACACACTCAGTTGTTGTGCTAGATTTAGCAAATTTTTGCTGAATGGTAACATTTTCTATTGTCCTCAAACAATATAAGAGAAGGTTAACAGGCAATATCCGGATGCTCAGAGATTATTAATCCACACATGTGGTCCTGAGTCACTGGGCTGTAAAACACCATCAGTTTCCAAAGACGCAAACCAAAGGGGAATTGTACTTGAGAGAGACGCTATCACAAGCCCAAAAGAACTAGTTGCAGCAATAAGGCCTATTTATGCAAGTTTTACAAGACTTTGGCTCCTAGGGGTGTTCATTCCAGTAGAATTTATTCAGGCAACAAACTGAACATAGCCAGAGAACACATCCCATGAGTGAAGAGCCTTCAGCCTGGTTTCTTGCCTCAATTTACCTTACAGCTAGGACACAGGTCAGACACTGGTACACAGAGGAAATTACAACAGGCTGACAGGCACACATCAACCTGGCTTATTCACCTGGGGACTAAAGAGCTCAGAGGGTCAGCATCCAACAGCAGAACACAAAATCCGTTCTGCTCAATTATTCCTGCTGCTGCAGTGTGTCCTGGGCCAAACAACACATACAAACAATGGCTGGCCCTGCTTTTTTGGAGGTTAACACAGGCCAAGGACCATTTCCAATACAACCCTGGCTGTGTATAACCTGTATTTCAGAGGTACAAGTTTATCTGTGGGGACCAGAGAAGGATTCCTGGCTTGTGGAGATGTGACCTCACAGACCCCCACATACCTTTTTCTGAGACAAAACTATCAAAGGAAGACACTTGAGCACCTCATGTAGGTATGACTGCATGCTTGCTTTCTCCTTGGTCACCATGAAACTGCCATCAATTAATAGGAATTCAAGCCAAAACTACAGGAGTTCAATCAGAAATGTGTATTAGCAACCAGGAGTCTGCTTTTGTCAGGCACGGGGCACTGCAAGGGAGTGACTGTCATTACTTCCAGTCTGTACAACAAAAGTGAGCTGCCCAGGCTGGCAGCACAAGCCCTACAGTCCTACAGGGAGCCTCCCACACAGAGCCACAGACCCATGAAAGGCACAGCCCCTCACTGCAATCCCAGTTACTCTGGCACATCTGTTTGGATGATTAGTAAGTAAAATTTAACTGATAGAAGACAGAACCCAACTGGAAATGTGGGAATGTGTTTTTACTACTATTAATGCAATCAAAACTTCCTTCTTGCTATTATTACTGCGTTAGTATGTCAATTCCATTCCAAATTGTTTTAAACTGTTAACTTACCAAAATACCTGGAGTATAGCACAATTCACGTTCTGGTTTTCATTCTAAACTTAACATAATATATCTGAAATTATTCTGCTTCTTAAAGTTGTTTCTCTTGCTACAATGTGTAAAATATATGTACAATATACACTGGAGGAGCGTTAATCTTTCTCTTTGTGCCCAAAAAAGTGCTGAAATTCAGTGCATAAAGTAACTTCTATGAGTCTTTGTAGACTGAAGGTCCTTTTCTGAATTTACCAATATTCCAATTCAGATGACAGAGTCTATACAGCTGGCTAAAACAGCTTAATAAAAACAGATGCAAAGAACTCTTTGTGGAACTGATTACTGATTAACATTCACCATCCAATATGAATGAAATGCAAAAACTAAGCAAACATAAGTCACATAAAGTACATTATAAAAAGAGTGTTTTAATCACATGAGAAATCATGTCAGTAGTATAGGTCAGTTTGCTTAAGAAATATATATTCTTTGTGAAAATATTTTGTTATTTTGCCTTTAAGATTTTTTTTTTTAATTTACTCATACGAGACTTTCCTGTACCCATGGTCTTAATTTTAGAAAAGACCAGATCTGTTACTCCTCTGTTAAAGTATGCTAAACTCATACTTTAATACCAAAAAACTAAATCAACATTTACTAAATGAGAAAAATACAAGAGATGGTTTAACACAGAAAGGTGCTCACCAATGCAGTCGACACTGAAGAGATTTATGGAGGTTGTTATTGAAGACTCATCGCAGGTCTTCATCCCCCGCAGAGCAAACCTCACCAGGGAGGCCTTGACTCCCTCGGGCAGGAAGGACAGCAGGAACACGGGCATGTAGAGCGCGTAGCGCAGCTTGCACAGCAGGGGCGTCATCAGCTTGCCCTGCGGGGACTGAGCCATGCGCTCGATGGTCGGGAACAGCAGCACGGAGCGCAGCACCTGCCAGGGCACAGACAGCACCGTCAGCAGGGGCACGGCGGCACAGCCCATGCAGGCCCAACCTTCACACGAGTCTCCATCGCAGTGAGACTGAGCTTCCAGGCACGGCAGCACAGCCCAGCCTGCACACCCAACCTTCACACGAGTCTCCATCGCATGAAACTGAGCTTCCAGGCACGGCAGCACAGCCCATGCACACCCAACCTTCACACGAGTCTCCATCGCAGTGAGACTGAGCTTCCAGGCACATTGCCCCAAAGGTGTGTGATGTGCCCAGATTCAGTTTTTTAAAACATGAAGCAAACAAGTACACAGTTACAAAATTATGTTTTATGATAAGAACTCAGGAGGTGAGTGGCCTTTGGAAGCACCGGCAGGAGTAACCCCAGCAGAGGGCAGCAGGCAGGAGCCCTCTGCTCAGTCCCGGCGGGCTTTTTATCTCAGGAAAAGTACACTGCTTTTCATTTCACCTGGTAAACTGCTTCCTCTAAATAAACCAAACAAACACATTTAAAAATGTCAGCTGCTGTGATGGTAACTTTAAAAACTGACAACATACAGGGTTTTCAATTTGCAGCTTAATACAGGTAAACTTGGTCAGAACAAGAAGCATACAGACTCTTCACTACAATGGGTACACTGGCATAAGATATTGCTTTTTATATCTTATAATGAAACAGACATTCTGAAGGTGGTAATTAGTTTATGTTATAATAATACACTACAGCCTTAAAGTAAAAAGAAATTAATTAAAGTCACACCCCTCCATACTAATCGAAAGTGAGTTAATACATTTACTCATAGTTATATTTCAATGCTAACATCAAGCAAATATTCTAAAAGAATAATTGCAACTTTTTTCTGGAAGTAAAAATATATTGCAATAACTCAGATAGGAATAACCCTCAAAGAGACACAGCCCTACCTAACAGAAGTATCAATAAAAAAAAGTAAGAGAGGATCTGGATATTGCATTGGTAGATAATAAGTTATAAACAGCTGGGCTTTCTTGGTGACTCAGTATCAATAAATGTAGTTACATATGTCTGCTTAGCGCATATCATTCTACATGTTGTGCAAATTAGATTCTTATTTTTGTAAAATATATTTTACGATAATTTTCTTTACTCCCAGATGAGATGCAGCTGATGTATGCCTCTACACCTGTGTGCAGCACTCCCGGTCCCAGCAGCCCTCCAATGGAAGGCAGGGAATGCCACCCAGAGATGCTTACACAATCTGGGCATTGTAACAGAATAAACAGCAAAAATTCAGGAAATATAATAAAATAGCAGAATCCTTTAGGTTGGTTAAGATCACTGACTCCAACTGTTAGCCTAGCACTGCCACATACACAAATAAAGCATATTCTCAAGTGCCACATCTATACATCATTTAAATACCTCCAGGGATGGTGGATAAACCACTTCCCTTGGGCAGCCTATTAAGTGCTTGGCAACCCTTTTTGTGAAGGAATTTTTCCTAACATCCAATCTAAACCTCCCCTGGCATAACTTCAAGCCTTTTCCTCTTGTCTTATCACTTGCTCCTTGGAAGAAGAGACTGATCCCCACCTGGCCACAACCTTCCTTCAGGTAGTTGTAGAGCAATATGATCCCCCTGAAACTCCTTTTCTCCACTCACCTCCCTCAGCCACTCCTATCAGACTTGTGCTTCCCAGCTCTCCTGTCCTTCTCTGGATACACTCCAGCACGTCAATGTCTTTCCTATCATGAGGAGCCCAAAACTGAACTCAGCACTCGAGGCATGGCCTCAACATTGCCCAGTACAGGGTGACAATCACTGCCCTTGTCCTGCTGGTCACTGACAACTGTGTGTCTCTGCTGGGTAGCAGGTCACTAACCATCTCCCCATAGATTATGGAGGCTTCATTCTGCTCACTGTCCATGTCTGGATACTCAGAGAACAACTGGTCAGAGTCAAGTACTCATCTGCTGGCTCTTCCTGTTTCTTTCTTCATCATTCCCTGCAGCTGGAAGGACAGAGAATACTAGCTGTGCTTTTGATTCCTTAACCAGTTGTCCCAAGGCCCTTAAGTCTCTCTTGATTGTCCTTGGGCTGCTTGTTGCAATTTCATTGCTATCCACCTGAAGAATCAATAATTGATAATAATCCAAGAGCTTTACCAGCATGGGAAGATGGGAGGCTTTCTGTTCACATCTTTAACCCAGCTCAGGGAGGCAGCAGGCTTCTGTAAGAAGTGGGTCTGTTTCCTTCAGAAGGAGTCTGAAGGAAAATGACTCGTCTTTTTTTTTTTCAAGGTAGCAATTTTTATGGAAGCAGGTTGTAGCCTGACAATCTCAGCAACACCTTCAAGCCAGCTGAACCATTGTTCTGGTTACTGCTCTTGCAGAGCCTCACAGGTGTCACTCCAGGGCACCTGGAGAGGTGGAGAAGTCCCAGAGGAGACACACTGGCTGTGCCAGGCAGGAACTTGTCACCACTGCCCACGGTCTCCTAAGCCACTGTGTTCAGCCACACAGAGAGAGGGAAGAGAAACCTCTGTGTCATGCACCCACCATCAGAAACTGTACTTCTTACAGAATTTTAAAAGCAGAATTTGAAAGAGTTATTTATATAAAAATACAGAACTATTTCAATAAATCCTTCTGTTTTCCAGCTGATACTGCTTTGGTTTGAGACAAAGAAAAATACCTTCTCATGGAAATCAATCCTGGGCCTCTTTTTATTAAAGGCAACCAGCAGCTGAAGTATTGGAATGCAAAACTTGTACTAAATTACATGGTAGTTTTGTGATATTTCAGCTAGGAGCTGAACCCAAACTGTTGTGATCTAAAGCAGATTTGACCTGCGTTCCCAGGCACACTTTAATCCTTTGACATTGCAGTTTATAGATATAGGATTAGTTGCTTGGATGGCTGTACTAACCACAGAGAAAGCTGCTAAACCTTGGCAGAAAAGGGAGAAACCAAGAAAACTGTTACCCCATCCTGTACATTCCTGCATTTTGTAATGACCCACAAATTTTAAAAAAGGAGGGTAATTTTATTTAATTTCTTTTTTAAACCTTTTGCAGACATTAACAGAGAAATGTAAAATTCATATTTTTCAAATATTTATCCACTATTTCTTAATTTACTGCTGAATTCCCAAACCATGATCTTGAAATGTGCATCTGGCTGCAGAATTGCTTAAAAGATTTAGTTCAACTTCTTTGCAACAGAAATGTAGATATGAGATTTAACCCATTTTGTTATAATGACACATATAAAAAAGCATGTCCTATTTGTGTCTTGAAATAAATGAAGTAGAAATATTCAGGTAAAACTAAGGAAATTATTAATATTCAAATGCTCACCATCAGTTAATAATTTTTGGTTTTTTTTACTTTTTAAATGCCTGGAATTTATCTACACACAGTTTACACTAGCTGAAATCAGGTAGATGGCACAGAATTATATTCAAGTTACAATTTTCAGAATTATTATAAAACCAATTATTCTGAAAATGGAGGACACTATCATAACCACCATGTATTGTCATTACTATGAATAACACATAAATACCATTAAATAATGTGCAAAGGTTAATGATTCTTTTATTTATAGTATATATATATATATATTTATTTATAGTAACCCTCCTCATAATTAATTTAAGTTTCTTGAGAAAACCATCAGTCAAAATACAAGAAGTATTACAAATATTTATTTATATAATAAAAATATAGTATATTTTACCATGCATATATATCTACGTTTAGATATAATGCACAAATATTAACAATATTAGAGAGTAACATTCAGATTCACCTAGTTTAAACTACCCCCAATTCAAAGTCCAGTAATATTTATCTGTTAAGCACATGGAAAGGCAGAGAGCTGAGCAAGAGAAGACTCTGCAAACAGAGACTCAAATGGATCCAGGGACTACAGGGAGTTGGCCAGCGATTTGACTGAAGGCAAACACGCCTTGTGTCCAGGAGGTGAACCACCTATCCTTGACTCTGCTTTGGTCAACCCACTAAAAACAGTATAAGCACTCTTAAATTATACTGTAATTGTCACCACTGATGATTGTGACAATCAACAGTATTTGTACACCTGGCCAATTTATTTACCAGTTATTCACTTACCATGCTATTGAACTGTGAGATTTCAACACTCAGGACAGCACCTACACTAAAGTTCACTATTCAAGGAATAGATGTTCTTTTGTTTAGTCACCAAGGCAGCTGCTTCTATTTAATCATTAATTTTTAACTCTACATTTCACAGGGCTCAAACCCCAAATGGTTCAAGGGCCTACAATCTGATGCAGTGTCTCAGAAGTTCCACATTTTGTAAAGAACCAAAAACTAACATTACCTGCAAACTCTTCACATAACTCATGTGGATGCCAGGGCAGCTCCTACTCCCTCGTCTAGCAGAGTGTATATATCACAGAGAGAATGAAATGGTGCATGGCCTGAGCATGCATCCAGAGAACAAACCAGCCCAGAATGTTCTGCTCTTGATTCTTTCAACACACACCACAGGAGGAAGGCGTGGGGACTTGGGGAGTTTCCCTTTTGACACTGTTTATATATTTCTGTATCTAGAGCAATCAGTCCATTAACTTCAGGAATGTATGACCTGCACAGTAAATTTTAGAACACAGAGGGAAGAGAAACTACTTATTTTACAGGAAAAGTGAGCTCTCAAACCAAGGAATATTAAATACCCATTCTGTAACAGCATGGCATTTACCAAGGTGCTTTGTTTAGGAAGAATCCCCAATGAATTTGATTCACTTCCCACGATCCATATAAATATTAAAGAATAAAGCAAAGGCTTCTAGCAAGATTCCACACATACATTCCTGTACAATCCAGGCTTTCAATTGAGCTTTTATATAAATCTATCCAAAGCAACATGACAAAATGACAACTGAGTACTTTCACAGCTTCACTGCATAAGGGTTATGTCCAAACCTGGATTTGGATTTGCAGTAGAAGTTGCAAGTTGTTTTATTTTGATTAAAATGAGAACAGAGTACAAAAAAGGCAAACCAATAAATTACCAGTAAGTTGCTATTTAACACTGCACAATTTAATAGTTACAACCACACCAGCAAAGGATTTTTGTAAAATGTTTAAACGGTTTTCTTATAAAAATACTTCAAGTATGGATAAAGTTAAAAACACCCCCACAGTAATATTTTCCACTAGTGCCTTCTACTGAAGGAGTTGAAATATATTCTTCAGCTACAATTTGAAGTTTGAACGGGTAATACCACTTCTTTAAGGGACTGGTAAATTATGGTGCTGAGAACGTAAAATCATGTTTGAAAACTGGATGCCACTTACAACCAGTACTGAAAGAAGCCACCTAATTTTCAGAGCAGTTAAGTCCTTCAATGACAACAACAGGAGGTCAGTGCTTTTGAACTCAGCCAGTTTTGATTACACAAGAAATGCAGTTTGCAGACTCAGGCCCCCAGGCGTGTGCCTTCTGAGCCAGGGCCTGGAGAGGGCTACCACACCATGCCACCTGCTCTTAATACAGAGAGACATTTTGCTAATAGAAATAAAATAGGAGAGAAAAGCAGTCAGGATGCAAAAAGGCAAACACTGACTAACAGAAAAGAGCAAGAGACATTTCAAAGATTTTTTTTCAGAGGAAGCCCCAAGTAGGTGAATACAGCAATTACAGCCATGCTTTCTCAGTCCTACCCCTTGGATCTCAATGAACAGACCACCCCTGCTCATGACAGACCACAGGTATGCTCAGATATCTCTATCAGAGCCATAAAATAAAAATATTCTGGTCCACCGAAGAAAATACCAGAAAGTGAAACTTCCTCAGAAATAAATTTCTGCTTTAATGACAGAAGCAGTGGTTGCTGGAGGCTCACTGGCTTTTGAGCAGGGAGGCTTTTGGAAAGCACTTGCTCCGGCTGCATAACCCATTCTTGATAACTGGGATGGCAGAAATGGTTAATACAATAACCACCACCAAAAAGATCACAAGACTCAGATCCCACACCAATTATGCATTTCAGAGCCCAAAGGGAACTCAGACTTCAAATCAGGGGGCAGAAGGAAGGAAACAATCCATGATGTGTTACATCAGAGTCACTGCACCATCCGGTGCTCAGTAATGGACAGCCTAAGCACAGCACTGCACCCACACAGCCAGCTCTGGAAAGAAAACAAGTGAGGAAGTTTAATTTAAAATTCCTTCAAAACACTTCAAAAAGCAAGAGCTGCTTCTCTGTCAAAAGCAGCATTTCTTTTGATATATATTAGGTCACCGCATGTATTAGTTTGTTATTCCCCTCTTGTGCTGGCAGAAGAAAAGCTATTATCTGTCAGGTGAAACCCAGTAAATTTCTCAAAGATAACATAATGATGCACTTAACGGTAATCTGCAGTCTACCCTTGACACAGAATGCCACATTAATCACACAATTTCTTCTACTCAGTATGCAGAAACTTGCAGGCAAAACAACGAGGATCAGGGAAGTATTCTGTGCTTTATTGCCACAGCTGTGCTGAGCAGATTTCCAAGAAAACGCACAGGATAAACCAGACAGTGCTGGCTTGGGCTGTCCTCTCCCCACAGCAGGACCTGCTGGGTTTGCCCATTCACTTCACTTTACTCACTCATTAATAGAATATAATATGTAAAACATAGAGATCTACTTTAAAATCTTGAAAAATTTCTCCTTCGTCAGTTTAAGATGTCAGTTTTTGTACCAGTGAATTCTGTCACAGCTCAATATCAACAAATCCACAGGATTTCATGACAGCAAAAGAGCCAAAGAATGGACAAAAATGACAAAACACTTTTTTTCTCCTGGTGTGAAATCAAAAACGTACTGTATGCATTTTCTTCTACTCTACCCTAAGGATCTCCTGTAATTCTAAACAAATGTTTGGCATATTAAAGAGGTAAGAAAACAAATAGTTAACAGAATATCTTACAACTGTTATTTCAAAGTGCTTTATAAGAATTAAGCACCACAGAGAAGTCTTAGCATGCTTTTTATAGACAAATAAACTGAAATTTGTGAAGTTACATGACTCCACATGAAAATATACATTGCAAAAGCAGGAATATTTTAAATAACTGTATGGTAAATTACAATTCTCTGCTCTAACCGAAGGTTACTTTTCCGGGTAACCAAACTATTTCTGTAAAACAAAAATGTAAAAAATAGTAAATAACCAAAATTTTGTAGGAAAGTTTTGTATTTTTTGTTACAAATCATGTAATGGTGGCTTAGTTCACTAGTGGCTGCTTAGTGCTCAAGAATCTTCTGTTGACATCTTCTATGGACCCCTCCCAACATACAGGGGCTATAGAACAGGGCAGAGGAATGTGCACTTGATTTCAAAGTTTCCTTTAAAATTTTCTACATTTCCTGTTTCTTAGCACCCAAATTTTCCCTTTGTGTCCCAGCATCAGATGCATTCTATTTTTTCTATTTCTTTCTTTCCAGACTTCTAATTCCATTATATAAAATGGGAGATTAAGTGACAGAAGGAAAGATTTTTAAATTTTCTACAAAATGTCTTCTATGAGGCACATAACATGCTCCCTGAAGAGATGAATTTATTTTCCAGACAAATGCAGTTAGTATATGTAACTCTGTGAACATGCTGGTAAAACTAAATAACACTCTTAATTTCTCTGATGGGCTGAAGGAACTCTTGCTCCCTAAGAAAAACAGACTTTTTGACTGTCACCAACAGCATCATGCTCATGCTTGTCAGCTCAACTTCACTAAGGGTATTTGAATTGTCATAGTTTGAGAACAAAGTGAATCAAGGATCCAGGGTTCATCACAGGACCTTCTCATAGAATTTCTATAGGCATACTGAGGACCCAGCTAGGGATTGAGCTTTTGAAGGGAATCAACACATGCAGGGCTGTGAAGGCACATCCAGGATGCACAGACACACAGGCAGAAATTCTCTCACAGTGTCTGAAGAAATTACTGTTCAGCAGAACTACCATATGCCACCTTTAAACATACAATGACCCAGTTCATGTTTTCATGTAGGTTAGAGCACAGCAGTGTAAATGCAACAGGACAGCAGCAGAGAGCAATGATCCTAAGGCTGAACATGATTTACAAGGTCAGGATGCTATTTGCCTTTTACATAGAAACATATGCACCCAAACAATAGCACCAAAGATATAAAACGTGAGTATGTAAAATCAAATGAACTTTTAAGGACTGAGCATAAAAGCAGGCATCCATTTCCCACAGAAACTTTGGATTACATTTTGCTTGACAACTTCAGTGCCTTTACCTCTAAGGCATTAGCCTTGGCATTACCTTGGGCATGTGCCAAGTCTAACACATGTACACACACACACACGTGTGCATACTCAGGTACATGCTTCTAATTCTTCCCTGAATAAATACAGCAATACCTAAAGATCCCCATCCAGCACTCTGGTTACATGAATATTAATGACATCTTACACTAAAAGAGCAAATTCACAAATACAGTAAAGCATGCATACAGGCACAGAGCAGCTGAGCTGTGCCAGAAGAGGAGTATAACAAACACTTCTCTTTGTCAGTACAGCAATAACCTGAGCTTTATCAGAGCAGAGGCACTTCTTATTGACTAGCTAGCATGGTTTTTTCCTCTTGTATGTCTTCTGTAAATAGAAAGAGGTGAAACCAGCACAAAAAATGTTATCTCCTAACATGTGATAAAACCCACGTTTTCCAGTCTGCATCATAACCTCAGTACTGGTAAGTGAAACCAGGCTAGGGCCCAGGCTCCAAGACCAACACCTTTTAGTATGTTCTCTGGCAGGATTCTGGCCAAGGCCAGCAGGACATCTGGGCACAGGTTAAAAAAACAGTGTAGACCAGGGATTCTTCTAAATACAGGACGTCTGTGAAGCAATCAAGTTTGGGTCTCGGAATATTCATGGCTGGAATATAAGCTGTATTTGCCACTTGCTGACAGGAGCCACAGGGTGGGCCCTGGTATGTTTTATTTTAAAAAAATTTAAATACAATGTTTAGCATATTTACCTCAATTAGTCAGAAATACCTTGACCTTTTCAGTGATATTTAATAATCGGTTTTGTCTGCATGAGATTCTAAACACACTGTGGGGCAACCTTGGCAAGGATATAAAGATCTCCCCTCTGTTATCAAGGGATCATTCATCAGATGCTCAGCGAAGAAAGAACAGCCCAACACTAACTGTGTATGCATTTACAAACACAGATATTAAAGGTATCTGCTGAAATTGCACCATGAAATGGTGGGAAAACAACTGAGAATAAACCTTTGCCCTTTCAGAGTCCATCTTGCTTCAGTGTTATCCAAGTTCACTACTGGTTCTAAACTGAGGTGCCTGAGATAGGAGTTAAATCACCCAAGACTCCCAACTGAAGTCTGTCATGGACAGATCCTCAAAAAATATCAAGTGATCTCAAACCACTTTCTAGTAGAATTATCTGCTTCCCACTAATTACAGAGGACCTACAACTTCTAACTAGGAGCTTCATCATATAGAACAAACTGAGACCCCTCCTCCAGGGAGAAGCAGCAAAATATTCTAAACAATATTTTGGAAACAAAATGCTACCATTAAGCAGCATCTGAGCAAGTGTTCTCTAAAGAGGCCCATCCACAGCAGTGTATGATCTCTAGCACTGAAAACACTGTAAAGACACTGGTGCCCCTTAACATGGCAATGTAAGAAGACCAGAATGTATAACTTTTGTAAAAACTGAAAACATGCAGTAACTATGATATCAGGTGAATATCTGAAGATCTGATCTTCGAATTGCAGATCGGCAGTATAAGACAAGAAGCTAGAGGTATTTCATACTGACTGTCACTACCTCTTGTAGCTAGACTGCAGTTTACATGGATATGGTGCTTCAGTACATGCCAAGCCACCTTTCTGAGATCCAATTTGGGTGTCTGTTTTCTGATGTTTAAGGCAGTTTTCCTAAGCAGAAGTTCAGAAAATACCTGCCCACCGACAACAGCCCCAAAACAACACCCACCTTCAGCCCACTCCTGAACTGGAAAGCAGTGGTGTAATAATGAGGTTAAGTTAAATTTGGTATTTTAATTATTCAGCTCACAGAACAAACTCAGAAGCTACTACTATTTTTAAATACGCTAAGTAAAAATAATCTAAAGCATGAATGAGTAGCAAAAATCTTGGCAAGTAATACAGTGATAAAGACAAGTGGGATATGCAAGTTTGCAATATGATATGGTGCAGAAAGCAAACAAGAGAGAAGCTCTGCAACTCCATGTTAGACACAGTGAGGAAACACATCACAAATGCCAGAGGAAGCTCTGCCTCTGGGAGATAATGTAGATTGCATCCTGTGCTCTACATCCCAAATGGAAAGATTTCAACCAAGAGTGAGCCACAAATGCAGCCTAAAATTAACAAGGGGCTTGGATGATAAAATTTCTGGAAGAAGTTATATTTAGAGAAAAAAAACACATTAATTGTATGGCAAAATGGGAGCAAAAAGGTAATGGGGTGGAGAATCATACCTACACAAAATTTTAAGGGCTATAAATGCAAAGGACACTCAATAATCTTATGGGTGGAACAAGTGACATAAGTAAATGTGATGTAAAGAAATGAAAAATCTAAAATGCTAAAGCAGGTATCAGGAGTCTGCATTGACATAAATTTTTGTGCTGC